>NC_031972.2:41583358-42318872 GCF_001858045.2 Oreochromis niloticus | reverse complement strand
TGCACTTTCTCTCTTCAGGCTAACAACTCTGCCTTCATTTTTCATACTGTCTCCCACACTTTTACAGCAAATTATTAGCACCTAATAAGCACAGCCTTGTCCTCAATATTCACATCATTAATAGAAAGTACATGCACACACTCAAGCTTTTTTTAAAAGAAAAAGACAATCTTTAATGCATTATTTACATCCCGTCATTTGGCCTTTTCTTTCTACATTTTGTCTCAATTGACTTCAAATTCGCATCATGTGCCAACAAATGTCTAAACCATCACTGCTGCTCCTCACACTGAGCAGGATTTGCAGTTAAGCTCCTCTAAGGAGCCATAATGCCTTTTCACATTGTAAAGTCACACATACATACAAGTACAATAAGTACAACCTGAATATTTTTTTTTTTTATCTTCATTTTTTTTTAGTTGCTTCTACTTGGCTTGCTCTATCATCATAATTTCAGGATGTATTTTGCATCATATAACACAAGGCTGTTCAATTGGGCTAAAACCTCATCTTACAGCTTTGACTGGCAGCTGCAGTCACGGAGAAACTTGCTCATCTCTGTTCGGGAATGGCAGATAGAGCGGGACTCCACTATTTACTCCACTGCCAGACCTAAAGAAGAGTTGGCATTTGGCACGCACGCTGAGAAGGCATTGACCAGATCGAATGGCCCTATTTGTTTGAAATATTAGAAAGATTTAAATTGGGTTAAAAAAAGTATGGCTTATGAGAAGCTCACTTATCTGGGCATTCAGGTTACAAAAAGCTATTCCTCTATTAAAATCTAACTTTCTCCCTTAATATCTGAGCTTCAGTCAAGTAAACAGTTCTGGAATACGCTTCCTAAATCACTCATTGAGTTAATCATATAAAGATGAGAATTTTGCCTAAGTGGTTGTACTTTTTTCAAAATCTCCTTGTGTCCTTCCTAAAACATTTTTTAAAAACCTAATTCACTCATCTTACCTTTTTCATGGGCAATAAACACATGGAATTGCTGGGAAAAATCTTTGCAAGTCTAAAACAGAGGGTGGATAATATATGAGTAGAAAAACCTAAAGAATAAGCCATTCCAGATGAAATAACATAGCTCAGGTTTTAGCTCAGGTTTTCTGCAACTGCATTTCAGAAAGTGAAAAACATTGTTCTCATCAAGGAAGCATTACATTTAGAAAGTTTGGGGTCCTGAGCAATGACTCTTTGGTTCAAAGGATGAAAAGCTGCTGGAGTGTGTGCTAATGTCTATAGAAAAAGGTTTTTATGCAACTGGACGTGTCACTCTCTTTTCAGGAAAGTGCAAATTTGATCTAATCATATTAGAAACGTGTTTCAGACACAGATGTTGCTAGATTACTAATTTTGGAGCGGAGTATAATATTTTGTATAAGATGAGGGTGTTTATGTAAGAAACTGGAACAAAAGTGAAGATTTCTTACACCGTGACGTGTCACTCCCTACAAACAAAAGTGCAAACTGGGTCCAGTTATGTCTTGATGCATGCTCAATCATCTAGGTAACTAATCCCAAAAGGTTCATTCTGTTAGATAAGATAAGAAAGATAAGATAAGATAAGATAAGATTTTATTGATCCCACGGCGGGGAAATTTTTGCGTTTCCTCAGCAGAGTACAGATAGCAGAAGGAAAATACAAATAAAATACAAACAAATATAAAACATAGAATAGAATAGAATAAACCTTATAATCCCACGGATCAGAAATTTCTAACCCTTACAGCAAGGGAAATAAAATATCAAAGGAAGACACAGGGTGGTCCTATGAACGTAAGCAACCGAAGTTCGTATATACAGGTAACAATGTACAGAATATGTATAGAAAATTGTACGGCGATATGTATAAAATGTAGAGTAAACTAACAAGCTGCTGAGTAAGATGACCAAAGGAATGTTAAGCTGCATTATAGAGTCTGACAGCTGCTGTAAGAATGACCTGCGGTAGCGCTCCTTCTACACTGTGGGCGTAAAAGTCCACTGCTGAAGGAGCTGCTCAGTGCTCGTACGGTCTCGATGGACTTCAGCGGACAGTCCAGGACAGAGCTGGCCCTCCTGACCAGCTTGTTGAGTTTCCCCTGTCCCTCTCTGCCATTCCACCACGCCAGCAGACCACAGCATAGAAAATAGCCGACGCCACCACAGTGTCATAAAATGTCCTTAGGAGTGTCCTGTTCACCCCCAAAGGACCTCAGCCGCCGTAGCAGGTGGAGACGACTTAGACCAGTAGAGTGGTTGAAGGAGAAGGAAAAAGTGGACAGGTGAGGTGCATTTCATGTCCCGTGCTATGGGGGGCTGCAGAGAGGTGTGACGAGCTCTGGTGGATGGGGAGGGAAGGGCTACTGAATCAAACCTGTTAAACAACTGGTTCAATCTGTTAGCCAGAACCTGGTCTCCAGACTCTGGACCCCTCCGCTCACAGTGCTCCGTCCAGTGATGATGTTCAGTCCTCTCCACATACCTCTGGTGTTGCTCTATGAACAGTAACTCTGGAGCTCTGTGGAGTGTGCAGATGATCTCATGACTGTCTAAAAATGGATAACAAAACCGAAGGAGTGCTGAATCATTGACAAATACAGAGTAACAGGTGTGCAGCATGGCTAACTAGGTAGCAACAAGCCTCTAACACAGCGTGTATGCTAGCGGCTAATCTAGCGAAGAAATGAACAGAGTGCTTTTAGGTGTTGTAGAAGGATAAGATGATAAGCTGTGTGTGTTTTTCAGAATGACCTGCTTGTATTTACCTTCATTGATGAGTGGGACTAGGTAGGTGTGCTGAAACGAGGCAAAAAAGCCGAAGTTGAAGAGCGTGGTGTAAACATAGTGGCGCCGCCAGCAGGTTTCCGAGCAGGAAAGCTGATTCCGGGTAGCAGGAAGGCTTTGTCTTGGTAAGCCGTCCAACATTGGCAGTCCCATTTAGTGAATGGCAATGGAAAAATTGCTGGGTTTCCATGTGTAATTTGTGTGGAAGAATATTGCAGAAGAAAGTTAATAGGTCATTTAGAGAGCCCGCCCTGCCCCGGCCCGGCCTGCCCCGGCCCGCCCCGCCCCAAAGAACAAGTGTTAAAGAACAGAAGATAAAAGTCCTTTTTTCCCCCCTATTTCCATGCCGGCAGTGTGGCGTAAGACGTGTGACGGAGCGCTCTGGAGCAGAGCGTCCCGAGTTCGACTCCCTCACGGACTCGCTGCCACGGCCCGGACTTGGGGGACGGGGAGGCGACAAGTCGCCTCTCCTTTTCCTTTTCCCTGCTCTCGCCAAATACTCCGCCTGCACTACTACATCTCTCTTATTACCCTTTATTCACCCAAAATACCCGTGCTTGGCACCTCTTCATTCCTCAACTATTTGCTCGCTTATTACTCCACCTTGGACAACCTGCACTTTCTCTCTTCAGGCTAACAACTCTGCCTTCATTTTTCATACTGTCTCCACACTTTTACAGCAAATTATTAGCACCTAATAAGCACAGCCTTGTCCTCAATATTCACATCATTAATAGAAAGTACATGCACACACTCAAGCTTTTTTAAAAGAAAAGACAATCTTTAATGCATTATTTACATCCCGTCATTTGGCCTTTTCTTTCTACATTTTGTCTCAATTGACTTCAAATTCGTATCATGTGCCAACAAATGTCTAAACCATCACTGCTGCTCCTCACACTGAGCAGGATTTGCAGTTAAGCTCCTCTAAGGAGCCATAATGCCTTTTCACATTGTAAAGTCACACATACATACAAGTACAATAAGTACAACCTGAATATTTTTTTTTTTATCTTCATTTTTTTTTAGTTGCTTCTACTTGGCTTGCTCTATCATCATAATTTCAGGATGTATTTTGCATCATACAACACAAGGCTCTTCAATTGGGCTAAAACCTCATCTTTACAGCTTTGACTGGCAGCTGCAGTCACGGAGAAACTTGCTCATCTCTGTTCGGGAATGGCAGATAGAGCGGGACTCCACTATTTACTCCACTGCCAGACCTAAAGAAGAGTTGGCAGTTTTGGCACGCGACGCTGAGAAGGCATTGGACCAGATCGAATGGCCCTATTTGTTTGAAATATTAGAAAGATTTAAATTGGGTTAAAAAAAGTATGGCTTATGAGAAGCTCACTTATCTGGGCATTCAGGTTACAAAAAGCTATTCCTCTCTATTAAAATCTAACTTTTCTCCCTTAATATCTGAGCTTCAGTCAAGTAAACAGTTCTGGAATACGCTTCCTAAATCACTCATTGAGTTAATCATATAAGATGAGAATTTTGCCTAAGTGGTTGTACTTTTTCAAAATCTCCTTGTGTTCCTTCCTAAAACATTTTTTAAAAACCTAAATTCACTCATCTTACCTTTTTCATGGGGCAATAAAACACATGGAATTGCTGGGAAAAATCTTTGCAAGTCTAAAACAGAGGGTGGATAATATATGAGTAGAAAAACCTAAAGAATAAGCCATTCCAGATGAAAATAACATAGCTCAGGTTTTAGCTCAGGTTTTCTGCAACTGCATTTCAGAAAGTGAAAAACATTGTTCTCATCAAAGGAAGCATTACATTTAGAAAGTTTGGGGTCCTGAGCAATGACTCTTTGGGTTCAAAGGGATGAAAAGCTGCTGGAGTGTGTGCTAATGTCTATAGAAAAAGGTTTTTATGCAACTGGACGTGTCACTCTCTTTTCAGGAAAGTGCAAATTTGATCTAATCATATTAGAAACGTTGTGTTTCAGACACAGATGTTGCTAGATTTACTAATTTTGGAGCGAGTATAATATTTTGTATAAGGATGAGGGTGTTTATGTAAGAAACTGGAACAAAAAGTGAAGATTTCTTACACCGTGACGTGTCACTCCCTACAAACAAAAGTGCAAACTGGGTCCAGTTATGTCTTGATGCATGCTCAATCATCTAGGTAACTAAATCCCAAAAGGTTCATTCTGTTAGATAAGATAAGATAAGATAAGATAAGATAAGATAAGATAAGATAAGATTTATTGATCCCACGGCGGGGAAATTTTTGCGTTTCCTCAGCAGAGGTACAGATAGCAGAAGGAAAATACAAATAAAATACAAACAAATATAAAACATAGAATAGAATAGAATAAACCTTTATAATCCACGGATCAGAAATTTCTAACCCTTACAGCAAGGGAAAATAAAATATCAAAGGAAGACACAGGTGGTCCTATGAACGTAAGCAACCGAAGTTCGTATATACAGGTAACAATGTACAGAATATGTATAGAAAAATTGTACGGCGATATGTATAAATGTAGAGTAAACTAACAAGCTGCTGAGTAAGATGACCAAAGGAATGTTAAGCTGCATTATAGAGTCTGACAGCTGCTGGTAAGAATGACCTGCGGTAGCGCTCCTTCCTACACTGTGGGCGTAAAAGTCCACTGCTGAAGGAGCTGCTCAGTGCTCGTACAGTCTCATGCAGGGGGTGGGAGGTGTTGTCCATGATGGATGTTAGCTTAGACAACATCCTCTCCTCCCAACCTGCTCGATGGACTTCAGCGGACAGTCCAGGACAGAGCTGGCCCTCCTGACCAGCTTGTTGAGTTTCCCCTGTCCCTCTCTGCCATTCCACCACGCCAGCAGACCACAGCATAGAAAATAGCCGACGCCACCACAGTGTCATAAAACGTCCTTAGGAGTGTCCTGTTCACCCCAAAGGACCTCAGCCGCCGTAGCAGGTGGAGACGACTTAGACCCAGTAGAGTGGTTGAAGGAGAAGGAAAAAGTGGGACAGGTGAGGTGCATTTCATGTCCCGGTGCTATGGGGGGCTGCAGAGAGGTGTGACGAGCTCTGGTGGATGGGGGAGGGAAGGGCTACTGAATCAAACCTGTTAAACAACTGGTTCAATCTGTTAGCCAGAACCTGGTCTCCAGACTCTGGACCCCCTCCGCTCACAGTGCTCCGTCCTCTCCACATACCTCTGGTGTTGCTCTATGAACAGTAACTCTGGAGCTCTGTGGAGTGTGCAGATGATCTCATGACTGTCTAAAAATGGATAACAAAACCGAAGGAGTGCTGAATCATTGACAAATACAGAGTAACAGGTGTGCAGCATGGCTAACTAGGTAGCAACAAGCCTCTAACACAGCGTGTATGCTAGCGGCTAATCTAGCGAAGAAATGAACAGAGTGCTTTTAGGTGTTGTAGAAGGACTCTAAGATGATAAGCTGTGTGTGTTTTTCAGAATGACCTGCTTGTATTTACCTTCATTGATGAGTGGGACTAGGTAGGTGTGCTGAAACGAGGCAAAAAAGCCGAAGTTGAAGAGCGTGGTGTAAACATAGTGGCGCCGCCAGCAGGTTTCCGAGCAGGAAAGCTGATTCCGGGTAGCAGGAAGGCTTTGTCTTGGTAAGCCGTCCAACATTGGCAGTCCCATTTAGTGAATGGCAATGGAAAAATTGCTGGGTTTCCATGTGTAATTTGTGTGGAAGAATATTGCAGAAGAAAGTTAATAGGTCATTTAGAGAGCCCGCCCTGCCCCGGCCCGGCCTGCCCCGCCCCGCCCCAAAGAACAAGTGTTAAAGAACAGAAGATAAAAGTCCTTTTTTCCCCCCTATTTTCCATGCCGGCAGTGTGGCGTAAGACGTGTGACGGAGCGCTCTGGAGCAGAGCGTCCCGAGTTCGACTCCCTCACGGACTCGCTGCCACGGCCCGGACTTGGGGGACGGGGAGGCGACAAGTCGCCTCTCCTTTTTCCTTTTCCCTGCTCTCGCCAAATACTCCGCCTGCACTACTACATCTCTCTTATTACCCTTTATTCACCCAAAATACCCGTGCTTGGCACCTCTTCATTCCTCAACTATTTGCTCGCTTATTACTCCACCTTGGACAACCTGCACTTTCTCTCTTCAGGCTAACAACTCTGCCTTCATTTTTTCATACTGTCTCCCACACTTTTACAGCAAATTATTAGCACCTAATAAGCACAGCCTTGTCCTCAATATTCACATCATTAATAGAAAGTACATGCACACACTCAAGCTTTTTTTAAAAGAAAAAGACAATCTTTAATGCATTATTTACATCCCGTCATTTGGCCTTTTCTTTCTACATTTTGTCTCAATTGACTTCAAATTCGTATCATGTGCCAACAAATGTCTAAACCATCACTGCTGCTCCTCACACTGAGCAGGATTTGCAGTTAAGCTCCTCTAAGGAGCCATAATGCCTTTTCACATTGTAAAGTCACACACACATACAAGTACAATAAGTACAACCTGAATATTTTTTTTTTTATCTTCATTTTTTTTTTAGTTGCTTCTACTTGGCTTGCTCTATCATCATAATTTCAGGATGTATTTTGCATCATATAACACAAGGCTCTTCAATTGGGCTAAAACCTCATCTTTACAGCTTTGACTGGCAGCTGCAGTCACGGAGAAACTTGCTCATCTCTGTTCGGGAATGGCAGATAGAGCGGGACTCCACTATTTACTCCACTGCCAGACCTAAAGAAGAGTTGGCAGTTTTGGCACGCGACGCTGAGAAGGCATTGGACCAGATCGAATGGCCCTATTTGTTTGAAATATTAAAAAGATTTAAATTGGGTTAAAAAAAAGTATGGCTTATGAGAAGCTCACTTATCTGGGCATTCAGGTTACAAAAAGCTATTCCTCTCTATTAAAATCTAACTTTTCTCCCTTAATATCTGAGCTTCAGTCAAGTAAACACTTCTGGAATACGCTTCCTAAATCACTCATTGAGTTAATCATATAAAGATGAGAATTTTGCCTAAGTGGTTGTACTTTTTTCAAAATCTCCTTGTGTTCCTTCCTAAAACATTTTTTAAAAACCTAAATTCACTCATCTTACCTTTTTCATGGGGCAATAAAACACATGGAATTGCTGGGAAAAATCTTTGCAAGTCTAAAACAGAGGGTGGATAATATATGAGTAGAAAAACCTTTCTACAAAGAATAAGCCATTCCAGATGAAAATAGCATAGCTCAGGTTTTAGCTCAGGTTTTCTGCAACTGCATTTCAGAAAGTGAAAAACATTGTTCTCATCAAAGGAAGCATTACATTTAGAAAGTTTGGGGTCCTGAGCAATGACTCTTTGGGTTCAAAGGGATGAAAAGCTGCTGGAGTGTGTGCTAATGTCTATAGAAAAAGGTTTTTATGCAACTGGACGTGTCACTCTCTTTTCAGGAAAGTGCAAATTTGATCTAATCATATTAGAAACGTTGTGTTTCAGACACAGATGTTGCTAGATTTACTATTTTTGGAGCGAGTATAATATTTTGTATAAGGATGAGGGTGTTTATGTAAGAAACTGGAACAAAAAGTGAAGATTTCTTACACCGTGACGTGTCACTCCCTACAAACAAAAGTGCAAACTGGGTCCAGTTATGTCTTGATGCATGCTCAATCATCCAGGTAACTAAATCCCAAAAGGTTCATTCTGTTAGATAAGATAAGATAAGATAAGATAAGATAAGATAAGATAAGATAAGATTTTATTGATCCCACGGCGGGGAAATTTTTGCGTTTCCTCAGCTGAGGTACAGATAGCAGAAGGAAAATACAAATAAAATACAAACAAATATAAAACATAGAATAGAATAGAATAAACCTTTATAATCCCACGGATCAGAAATTTCTAACCCTTACAGCAAGGGAAAATAAAATATCAAAGGAAGACACAGGGTGGTCCTATGAACGTAAGCAACCGAAGTTCGTATATACAGGTAACAATGTACAGAATATGTATAGAAAAATTGTACGGCGATATGTATAAAATGTAGAGTAAACTAACAAGCTGCTGAGTAAGATGACCAAAGGAATGTTAAGCTGCATTATAGAGTCTGACAGCTGCTGGTAAGAATGACCTGCGGTAGCGCTCCTTCCTACACTGTGGGCGTAAAAGTCCACTGCTGAAGGAGCTGCTCAGTGCTCGTACGGTCTCATGCAGGGGGTGGGAGGTGTTGTCCATGATGGATGTTAGCTTAGACAACATCCTCTCCTCCCCAACCTGCTCGATGGACTTCAGCGGACAGTCCAGGACAGAGCTGGCCCTCCTGACCAGCTTGTTGAGTTTCCCCCTGTCCCTCTCTGCCATTCCACCACGCCAGCAGACCACAGCATAGAAAATAGCCGACGCCACCACAGTGTCATAAAATGTCCTTAGGAGTGTCCTGTTCACCCCCAAAGGACCTCAGCCGCCGTAGCAGGTGGAGACGACTTAGACCCAGTAGAGTGGTTGAAGGAAAAGGAAAAGTGGGACAGGTGAGGTGCATTTCATGTCCCCCGGTGCTATGGGGGACAAGCATTTTTAAATAAACATTTCAAACTATTTACAGAACAATCAGCTGTTCTGCATCAAATCTGATGCCACACAAATCATTTGTGCCACTCCAAAAAATAATTTCTATCCCCTATGAGATAAAGGAGAACAACAGCCTGATACCTGCAGGCCTGACAACAGGAGATGTATCACTCCTGTAACACCTGTAACATTCAGCAGTCGCCTCATTGTTCTGACACACAACAAAACTATTGACTACACTACACACTAACTACACAAGATTTGCGCTAAACGTCTCAAATCTCTCACATCTCAAAGCACCGCCGTCACTCCTAAAACCTCCCCCCGTATCTTAACAACTAGATGCCACGTTGCCATATCATTTTTCGATTGGTCGACATGGTACTTTTTTGGACAAATAGGAAAGGGAGAGGGGGGTGGAGTTTGTTTTTGTTCACAGGCGGAGAGTGCTTTCGAGCCTTTTTCTTATAAAACGCCGTTTTTACCGTTTCTTCCCGCAGTAAATATAAACAACGACAGTATTCAGGAAAAAAAAACCAAACATTGGATTTTTTTTTTTTAATCATAACTCTGGTTTTACGTGGCCTATCAACACAATTTAAAAACTGGTATAAAGTCCACACTTTTTCCGTCAATTGTTCTGTCTGTCCTGCTCACATCTCCAATGGTTGTACACGTTGTCATTAACGTGGCTTCACTGCACATCAGCCATGCCGCTTTGCCAGCTAAAAGACCGGTGTCGGCACATAAGGACGCTGTCATAGCCTGTCAACCACGTTGATTAGCTGCGTATATAAGAATGTAAATCGCATTATTGGCTGGACTATGGGATAAGGTAGCATCGTTCTAATACAATATGGGAGCAGCCAGTCACTTACTGACTAACACTGCAAAACAGAATTGTTAAAGTTTTAATTTTAATTTCAATTCAGGTTAATTTTTTTGTGCGCAACACAAATTTTCTGTGCGCAGAGACCGTGCCAGTAGTGCGCAATTGCGCACGTGCGCAGCTTAGAGGGAACATTGGGGGCATCCCATTGTTTTCTGGGCCACACACAGAAGTAATATATTAAAACACTCTGTGGAACAGCAGCAGGAGGACACCAACAGCCTCTGGGAGATGTTCTTTCTCAGGATCTTTGGGAAGTAAAGTCTCTGTTATTCTTTGTTTCAGTGTTGTGAGCACTTCAACAATTTTTCATGCCGTCTTAGACTCTTAGAAATGATGTCATGTCAGCAACTTCAATTACATTTGAGCAACACTCAAATGACCTTTTCACACAAAAACTGACTTCACAAATCAGGCTCTTTTGACATGTTTATTTATCAAATACGACATTGGTGAAAAGAAAACAAAACACACATATATTGTAACTTTGGAAACAGTTAACTTTTCATATACAAAATGCTGACCATCTCATTTATCCATAAAATTCATTTATGGCCTTTTAACCTGAAATGCTTTCTCCTCGAAACTGTCAAGACAATCAGCTCTGTTCACCCGAGGGAAAACTCTGTCCCATACAAAGGTGGTAGTGTCATGAGTCTATTCTTTTTTCCCCCCAGCACAGGAGGGAAATCCATTCATTTCAAACAAAAGCAGAATGGATCTGTAACTACAGATCATGTCGTTTTAGGTATTAAGCATTTTCATGTTTCCATGTGGACGTTTTGTGCAATTTCCAAATATATCTTAACCTGTGCTTGATGTACAAAAAAATAAGGCCGCATGAAAAATATTTAATAAGAAATCAATATTTGTAAATGCCAGCAGTGCCAATAAAGCAAACTGGTATTTATCAAAGTATCCCAGTGCAAAAAGGACATTCTGTTCAAAAGCCCTCTGTGGGACGTTGTTCTTGATCACCATTATCTGAGCTGCAACAACAAAGGTATAAAATTGAACATTTTGAACATCAAAAGGCATTTTTCTTTGTACTGTAACATAACATCAAAGTTTGTAGCACTTTAATACCTCGATGCATTACTTACAGTTATATAGGCTATGGCACTGTCTGACTCCATGGCTCCATAGTTTGCTTGGCTGAATTCCAAATCATGCTAAAAAAACAACAACTTGCTATAGCAATCTGGCACGTAGGAAACATACTTTATTTATCACTTTATTTTATTATTTATTGAAAAAATAAAAGACTTTAAAGTGCAAAGTCACCCACTTTCTAGATGACAACAGAAACACGTGATTAGTATTTTTGACACCAGCGCTGATTGGAGGAATAACCCCATGTTAATGATTTCGAAAAGATGTGCAAACGTCCATGTATGGCAGAAATCAGTGAAAGCAGTTTCATAGATCTTCAAATTCTCAAATCCTTATAATTTCACCACAATCATATTTTTGCCCGTATGTCATTTTTGTAGTTTATAACAGATGGATGGTCAGACGGAAATCATGCAACTTAATGGAATTAAAGATGTGAAGGTAAACGATGAGTCAGCAACCAACTGTGTGGTTAAAACAAAAAGAAAACAACAACAAAAGGCTTGTTTCTAAAAGGTTTCTCTCCAAGAAAATGGAAATATTTCACTCATTTTCATTGTGGTCTGATCAGTTTGTAAAACAAGGATTTTCTGATCCCAGCAACACTGTCACAGATTAACTGTGCCCACAGCAATACTGCGTAGACACCAGTCAATATTCCCTTTTTATTAGTGCATAAATGACGATGAGAAATAAGGAGGATATTCAAAAGTAAGAAATGCAAAGCAACCCGACTTCCAGGTGAGATAAAGGCAGAAGTAAAACTAAGAAGAAATTTGAAAAAGTTGCTTAAATGAAAGAAAACACCAGTTAAAGTCAACCCCAGGGGAGCTCTAGCCTGCGTTTGGTCCCGTTCAATCACAGCCACCAGAGGGAACCGTGAATACCTTTTCCTCCCCGCAAGAGCAGTCATCCCAGGAAAACCAAAGGACAGAGTGGAAAGCGAACTCATCCCAGTCTACTCTACATCTGAGGCGTCGTTGTCAGAGGGGAGGTAGTTGCTGCCTTTTACCCGGATGTATTGGACATGACGATTGTCGTTGAGTGAAGGATCTCCACAGGAGCAGAGCTGACCTGCGAACAGGTTCTCGATCTCTTCCAGCTGTAGGCCCTTGGTCTCTGGGAGGCAGCCCAGTACAAAGATGAGACCCAGCATGGCCAGGCCCGTGTACAAGAAGAACGCACCTGGAATACAGGGATTTTTGGAGTTAGGCTCAAAACTATGAAGTTCTTGGCTATAAATTAAAATTGATAAATGTATGTGTGAATTGTTTATGGAAATATTTAAATAGGGAAAAAACAAAAAAACAAAACACCTAATAAACAAATGCAATTCCTCTAAATAACCTTAAAATAACCATAAAAAGCTATGTACACTGCTCAGAAAACTTAAACACAGCATCAAGTCAAGCTTGCAGGATATTGATGTGGTCAGTTAAGTAGCAGAGGGGGTTATTCATCAGTTTCAGCTGCTTTGATGTTAATGAAATTAACATCAGGCCCCAAAACAGGAATGGTTTTACAAGTAGAGACCACTGACATTTTTCCCTCATCTTTTCTGACTGTTTTTTCACTTGTTTTGCATTTGGCTAGGGTCAGGCATCACTACTGGCAGCGTGAGATCATATCTGGACCCTATAGAGGTTGCACGAGGTAGTCTAGCTCCTCTAGGATGGCAAATCAATACGTGCTAATGCAGAAGGTTTGCTGTGTCTCACAGCACAGTCTCAAGAGCACAGAGGAGATTCCGGGAGTCAGGCAGTTACTCTAAAAGAGCTGAACAAGGCTGAGAAGGTCCTTCAGTAGGACCCATCAGCAGGACCAGTATTTGCTCCTGGCAGGATGGAAACTGCCAGAGCTACAAAATGACCACCAGCCAATCACTGGTGTAAATGTCTGACCAAACAACCAGAAACAGACTTCATGAGCATGGCCTGAAGGCCCAGTGTCCTCTAGTGGGCGCTGTGCTCACTGCCTGGCACCGTGGAATCTAACAGGCATTTGCCATAGAATACAGAACTGGCAGTTCCACCAACCCTGCTCTCACAGATAAGAGCAGGTTTACCTTCAGCACATGTTATAGCCGTGAAAGTGTCTGAAGAAACCACGGAGAACATTATACTGCCTGTAACATCTTTCAGCATGGCTGGTTTGGTGGTGGCTCAGTGATGGTCGATGGAGGCATATTTCTGGAGGGACCTCTACATCCTAGGCAGCGGCACCCTGACTGCCCCCAGACCCCACTCCAGTGCAGTTGGTCCTGGGTTCCTCTTGGTGGACAACAATGCTCAGCCTCATGTGGCAAGAGTATGCAGGCAGTTCCTGGAGGATGAAGGACTCAATGCCATTGACTGACACCCACGCTTGCCTGACATAAATCCAATAGAACAACTCAGGGATGTTATGTTTTGGTCCATCTAACGTTGTTGGGCTGCACCTCAGGCTGTCCAAGAGCTCAGTGATATCCTGATCAATGTCCAGATGTATGAAAGCCCCAACGTTCTCAGGCACGCATACAAGCAGGTGAGGGCTGTACAAACTGCTGAGTACCATTTTGAATAGCTGGAATGAAGTTCAGCAAAATGGACCAGGCTGCCGCATCATTTTTTCACTTTTTCAGGGGTATCTTTGAATAATTTTCATTTCCATCAAACGACTCGGGATGCTTACGTTCCAAACACATTATCCAGTCCATATCATTTTTTCCCCTATGGAGGTCTGATCCTTTTACTTTTTTTAAAAGAAGTATTTAACCCAATTAACCACAACTCAACCAGGAATAAATTCCAAGTGTGTGTCCCTTTCTTTTTTTTTTTTGCTAAGTTTTATACTTTTAGCTTTTCCAGTTACTTAATCTCCTAAAACACTTTAGCTGCTATCTTAATGCAGTCTTACCATAATAAGTAAGAAACTCTGCAACATGGAGAAACGTCAGAGACACCAAGACATTGAAGATCCAGTTGACCCCAGCTGAACAGGCGTTGCCAGTACTGCGCGCCCAAAGTGGGTAGATCTCAGAGTTCACTGTCCAAGGCATGGGGCCCATACCTGTAACATTCAAAGAGGTTGGGTATGAAGAAGCATTTTCTTACATCTTGAAAATGTTTTCTATTTCTATTTCCATAACTCATTTCTTAGTGTCACATTACAACGTATTAAAAAGTGATGATTTTGTTTTCAAATTTGCAAATGTTTGAATAGACATGATTTAGTATAAAAGATGGACCCAGATTCTCTGTGTGAAAAGTTATACTAAGGCGTAAGTGCCTTTTATAAGGAAGGAATTTTTAAGGCAACTTTTAAATGAGATCATGTGTTTTCAGAAAAGTCATTTTCAGATGGGGCGACTCATCTGTAGATGGTTTATTATTTGAACGACAGCCTGTTCATCACAAGTTCAGCCAATAAGACAGCAATGCAACAGTCAGACCGAGCGCTCACTCGTCAGCTTTATAATGTGTCTTCACTGAATGTCACACAGTAGCCATAGCCATCATTTATACTGTCCAAGTTACCTCACAATCATCTAACTAAATTAGGGGAATAGACTCAGCATGTTTAGGTTCAGCTGCAATAAGATGGGGATGGCTATGAACTTAGAAATAATAATTAAAATAACAAAATAAAAACAAATACAAACAAACAAGAAAAAATAAATTTTAAACCTGGAGCAAAGAATGCGAGGTAGAGGATGAGGCCAAAAAGAACAATCCAGGAGTAAGATGAAGGACAGTAGTTGTAAGCCCAAATTGGATTGTCGCTTGCTTCTGTTCCATTGGAACACCTGGATTAAAAATAAAAAATAAAAATAATAATAATAAAAAATAGAAACCATATTGTACTTCATAAAGCCATGCTACTGTTTTACATTTAGATTTTATTTCATTAAACATAACGTTATCAAATGTTTTACTTATCTTACTTTCATTGTATTGCATTTAGATTTTTACTTATTTTGTTTCTTTGATTTACTTAACTTTTGGATTGAATATTTGTTTTATTTTGTTTTTTCCCCCCTTTTTAAATATCTGTCACATTATATTTTCCTTTTATTGAGCTAATTATCTCAATTTTTGGGATAAATAATGCAGTTTATCTTAATAATATTTGATCTGCAAAACAATCTATTACAGTGCAGGTCATAGACAGTTATACTTTAATACTTCAAGTATTACTTTTAGTAGTATTTAAAACTGGATCTTAAAATAATGCTCAGACAAATTAACTGAAGGTCAGGAAGAGATGTGATATCCAACTCAAGTTTAAAACACACAACACATCACCACACCTATGACGTAACATTGGATCCTGTTAATGTGACACAGACAGGAGGCTATAAAACTCCACCCTTCTGTTCCTTCTAACCACTGTCTTACAACAAAGAGGATCATTCAAGTTAATAATGGACAGTTTTATCGGCATCTGTTTGTATTTAACATTACATTATATATGTAAAAGATGTCTGCTGATGGCATTGCAAGACATCCCTGTGTTTTTGGTTTTGGTTTTTTACCTTGAAAATGATTGCATTAGTAATTAAGTTGAGATTATATCATGCAGGCTTATATTTTTTCCATGAGTTTGTTAGCACTATTATTTCACTACTTCTTCACTTCTTTCACTTTATCCATCCACTTAGCAGTCATATCCAAGAAAGAAATCACTGGAACATCTTTCAGGACCTTTCAATGTTTTGTGAGTTAATGCATACAACTTCCCTTAAAAGAAAAAAACCTACAATCATAAACAAACAAAAACAAAAAACCCCAAATATCTGACCTTCCCCAGGCTGCATGATCCGTGGATGACTGATTGACAGGAACACAGGAAGAGTCGTACACGTTGGTGCCGTTTTCAAGGAAACAAAATCCACAATCCGGATCCAGCATGCAGCCTTCACAAGACCTGCAGGACAGAGATGAATGCAAAAGCTCTCACATAAGACACCACCAAATCTACTGAGCAGCAGACATCAGGCTTTTAAAGATTAATCAAATACAGCTATTGTTGGAGATAGAAGGAAGAGTGAGGGGTTAAAAATCACCAGACATGCATACACGCACTCCAAGAATGAAAGTTAGTGAAATCATTTTCACAGCAGTGAAGAAATACCAAGATAAGCATTGACACTTAGCCACAAAACTGTCATAATACAACCAAATGTTGAATGACAACATAGACAGGAAGTTGAAGTTCCCGCATGCTATGTTGCAATGCAAAAATAAATAAAAATTAGTGCAGTGTGATTTTTTTTTTTTTTTACCCATATGTCCTGCAGGTTGAGTTTTGAGGGTCTAATGGGTGGAAGGTTATAGGAGGAGAGTTCTGGGCAGACAGCAAGAACCCAACTGCCAACAGAGCCAGACTGAGACAGGTGCCTGCATCGGAAACATAATGAGACAAACACGCTGAGAAAGATGGAAAATCCTGGAGGGGTGTGTGCATAAAGAAACAGTTCATTTTCATATACCTGAATAATATGATCGACCAAATATAATACTACTACCATAAAAAAAACACATTAGTTTTACTTCTGAAGTCAGTCTGGTTGCAAAAGCCCCAGAGATGTTTACATGAAAATGACCCCAGTCCTGCCCACTGTAAACACTTTTGGACTTAGTTACAGTAAGAACACACTTTTATAGTTTTATTGCTGATTTGTGACAAATTATGTTAAATTAACTTAAAAGAAACACCCCCCAAACTTAAAAAAAATGCATCTATCAATCAAGTAATCTCTGTAATTACAAACCTAAAAGACTGCCCAGGGTCAGCTTCCTGCGACCCACTTTCTCAACAAGCCAGACTCCCAACAAGGTAAACACAAAGTTGGTAGCTGAAGTTGCTGCGGCCAACCATATTGCCTGTTTATCATCACGCACCCCAGCCATCTGCACAATGGTTGCACTGTAGTACCTAGAATAAAGCACAGGACAGCACAGGATAGATTTACAGAAAACACACATGCTCTGATGTAGCGCTTGAGGTTTTACAGCAGTGGTTAGCATTGTCATGCGGTCTGAAACTGAACAAAACAAAAAGTCAGCCTACATGACGGTGTTTATCCCAGACAACTGCTGAAACATCTGGAGCCCACAACCAATGATGAGAGCCCTGCGAGTCGGCGAGTGCCTGAGGATACGGAAAATAACAGGCCCACCTAAAAATAACCAGGAAAAAAAGAAAACACACAGTGTGATTAAGCACACGCAGATAACACCTGCTATGGTGCACAACTTACTTTCCCTTTTCCCAGACATCGTTTACCTCCATTTAAATTTTTCTCTTCTTCTTCTTCGATGCTGGCTCTGATGGTGTCATACTCCTCGTCAATGTTCTGGCCTCCTCTGATCTGGCTGAGAACCTGACGGGCCTCTTGGCTTCGGCCTTTTTGGAGGAGCCAACGGGGGCTCTCGGGCAGAAAAATAAAGCCGAAGAACTGCAGCACGGAAGGAAGGCTGGAAAGGCCTAACATGTACCTAAAGCATGGAGAAGACACAACCTCTTGGAATCTGAAAACTCTGGTGCCCTTATTGGCATTCACGGCAAAGATCCACATAATGGTAAAAAAGGGATAAATCAAATTTAACCAAACAAAACTAAACCCCTGTCATGTAAAGCCCTTAGCACAGGTGAGAGAGCAGCGATGCTGCGTACCTCCAGCCGTCTTGTCTCAGGTAGCTGAAAGCCCCATCAACCACACTGGCAATGAACTGGCCACCAGTGATAAAGAGGGAATTGATGGTGACCAGCTGACCTCGCAGGTGAGGAGGGGAAACTTCTGCGATGTACACAGGAACAGTCATGGAAGCAATGCCTAAAGGCAAGGAGGGGAACAGTTTCATGCTAATGTACAACAGATGCATTCCCACAGACAATTCATATTACATCCTAGCTCTGTGTTTGAATACGGCAAATATTGAATAATGAAAGTCAAACAAAGGGCTCCTTATAAGAAGCAAAATCATAATGGTGACTTTACCTCGATACAAGCTGTAGTGTTAAATAAAACAACTCACCTATGCCCAAACCAACTGTAATTCTGCCAACAAGGAGGACCACCTTGTCTGGGGCAAGACTCAAGATGATGCCACCGACAGTGAAGATAAAGCTGGCCACAAGGATACAGATCCTGCGCCCCAGCCACCCGTTCAGGTAGCCTCCACTCAGGGCAGAAAGCGCTGCAGCTCCCACAGTACTGGAAACCAGCAGCTCCTGCCACAGAGCATTCAGGTTCATTTCCTTCTTTAGGAGAATCATGGCTCCAGAAACCACTCCAGTGTCATACCCAAAGAGGAATCCCCCCAAGGCAGAGAAAAATGCCAACAAATAGACAAAAAGCGGCTTGGGGGCATCCTGGTCTAGGAGATTCTCATCCACATGCCTAGATGGAGGTCCTATGAGACTCCGCTCTCCATCGTCCCCGGCTTTCTGTCTCCTGCTGGCCATAAGGTTGCTCATGTGCTCCAAGCTGTACTCATCATAGCTGCTGGACATAGGAGAAACCAGAGGTTAAGCTCACCAGGGGTTGCAGGTCACCACTTTATTAAATAAGCCAGGTGACATACTTCTGTGAGGAAGTGGCGGTGACGTGTACATGGATGCAGTCATTTCCCATTAATACAGATTACAAAAAATAATCATTTTGTTGTTGTTGTCGTTTTCCCCCCAACAAAAAAATAGCAATATTTTCAGTGCCACACTTTCCGTTAACCTCTAAGTTAAAGTCCAAACCTGGGGGTGTTTTTAGGTGTCCAGCTCGAGAAAGCAACACGTCGTGATTTTAGCAGCTATACTAGCTAACTTTGATGACGACAACATTTCGTGACAAACTCCTGTGGTTAACCGAGCGCCAGATTCTGCTTGTGTCGCAGATTTCGGAGTCGCGCCGTGGGAAAGCTGCCTAAACAGTGTAGGTTGATGACTTTAAACAGACTTTAGATGTTTTTGTTCACCACTGACAGCGCTACTGCTTTGCTCTGCGTGCAGCCATGTTTGTGCGTGAGGTCACGTGCCCACCCGGCTACAAAAACAATGTTGTTTCTTTTTTTCAAACTGAGTGTTTACAATGTCCCTACAGCACCGTGCCAAACTCCATCCAAAATGTCATTTTTAACGAATTTGTGCTCAGCGGAGACTGTTGTGCACGTAAAACCAGAGTTGACAGCACATGTATTGTCTACTCGAAAATTCGGCAGAGATGTGAGCGAACAATTTTCATTCAGATTACTTTTTTCCCCATGTATATATTTTTCATTCATCTATTTTTCATTACTTTCATGTGTATTTCCGAATGTAACTTCTACTTCATTTATTCGTATAATGCTAAAAGTACGGAATGGTAAGTGACCCTTATGCCCCTCGTCCCCATAAGTTATCTGTTTGCAGTAAAGTCAAATAAGTCGCATTATTGGACTTTAGCCTGTCAGGTCACCTTAACTATCTGTGAAAAAACTCTACCATACCTGTAAAAAAGCTGCTTTCCTCCAGCGCACAGTGCTGCTGTCGATATGCTCTTCAACAAACAGGAAGTCTGTTATGTGGATCATATGATATTATCCCTGAAAAAAAAAACGTAAACACGCCCATTTGAACTGTAAAATGTAGCCCAACTGGTTCTTTTTATGGTAGTCGTGATTAATGAGCCAAGACAGCAAGAATTTGCACTGGCCACAAAACATGGCAAAGATTTTAACTGTGAGCACTTTATTATGCGCTATTAGTAAGTTTGGGCAGATTTAGATGGATACGTTTCGCGGAGGTAAATATTAACTATTACTTTAGAGAACAAACAGACACTTGACAGATAAAGACACGTTTTCCACCGGGCTTTCCTACATATAAATTGTGCAAAAAGCAAAACCCATCCAAATCGTGGTCTAATGTATACTTTAAAACACACTAAGCAGTCTTGAGTCCTACAATAAAATTTCAGGACTACAATCTCTAAACAACAAGTGACCGAATACAAAAAATATAACATACATCAACAATAGCATAACATGAATGCCCAGTGGTCACGTGAATAACACTGATTATGTGTTAGTGGGTGGGATATATTTGTGAAGGCTAAACAACTGAGTCAGAGCATCTCCAATACTAAACTGTTTAGGAGCAGTGTTAAATCAGCAACAAGGTCATGAGCCCTCAAGGCTCACTGATAGCCTACACATGGGGAGCAAAGAATGGTCTGTGTGGTCCGATTCAACAATTCATGCATGTTCTGATAGAAAGGTGTGGGAATACAAATGTTTTTTGTTTTTTTTGTTTGTTTGTTTTCTTTTGGGGGGGGGGGCAAGTAAACCAGAGACAACTCTGGTGATATCAGTCGCACAATTACAGTTTGAATCTTGGGGGGGGGGGGCATAATTAAGGTGGAGGTAAAAGATTTCTGGGAAAAGTGAAGTCATGAGTACCGACGAAGGTGCCAACAATGGATGCATGAGGATTAGAAATAGATTTAGAAGTTTCTCTTCCTTCTTTCTTTATTTAAGTAGTCTTTCAGAATAGTTTTGAATGATAAAAAAAAAAAACTGCTGAAAAGTGAAGATATTTAGGCATATCACTGGTTCATCCCCTACACTAAAATTACAAGAAAAAGTACAGTCTAACTTTCAGTCTTCCTCCTGTGATCGATGACGTTTCTTTTATCTGCAGACATTTTTAAAAATGAGCCGTGGGGTTGTACCCAATGCTAAATACAGGAAAAATAAGATATGACCACGATGTCAAGCTGATATTCTGTGCTCACCGACTCTCATCCAATCCTCAAATCAGATGGTGCTCTCCTTGCCAGGGAACAGCTGGACCTGAACCACAGCTTCCAGGGATACTGGACGTACCTAGACTATAACATAGTTTGTACTTGTGTTATATAACTTAAACAACATAGTTTTGTCAATGATTTCTTGTTTTAGCCTCACACTCATTTACTTTCCTCTCTGTGGGAGAAAAAGGTCCACCCTTCACACAAGTGTCCAGAACATAGGGCCACAGGTCTGATGATACAATTACAAAATTGATCATCAACCTGCAGCCTAGGGTCTCTTATTGCCATGTGCAATTATAGACACCCTTATGTTTGAACATGGTCTTTGTTATCGACAATTTCTGGTTTGCACAGAAGTCTAGTAATAGAACATCACTCTGGTTCACATCTGGCAGGCCGTTCCTCCCAATCACGCGCCTCCGGGTCTCACTGTTGTTGCCCACATGAGCGTTGAAGTCTCCCAGTAAGACGACAGAGTCCCCAGGTGGAGCACCCCCAGGCACACCACCTAGGGACTCCAAGAAGGCCGGGTACTCTGAACCTTCGTTTGGTGCACGGGCGCAGACGACAGCCAGGACCCATTCTCCAACTCAAAGGTCCAGGGAACAAACCCTCTCATCCACCAGGAAAAACTCCAACTTATAGGCAGCAAGCCAAGCGGATGCTAACATATTCTGACCAAATTGTTTCCAATTTTCCACATTAGGTACAAAGCAACACTGAAAAAGCTTTTACTTTGGAAGCCAAATCATATTGCAAAAAAACAGCAATACAGTGTAACTCTAACAAGTGGGGATGGGTGCATTGATGCAAATATTGAAAGTACTGATCCCAGCATTGATATTGCTCCTGCTTCATGAAAAAGTATTAACGTCTGTGCAAACACCGGTCCTTTCAGGCAGCCACACTTTGCTCCACCCTCACCTCCTCCCTGTGGTTTGTTGCTGTGGAGTCACATGACTTAGGTGCACCTGGTGTCGAGATATTTATAGCTGTAAATGAAAACACTGCAAACAGCGATGCATGTAGGAATTTCTCCACTATGACTTTATTGTGTCACAACTAGACAACAGTGGCAGTACAGATTAAAAGTATACAGTTTTACTGTTGTTTACATTCAGTGATGCCACCTAGTTATGTTAATTCTATGTGGAGCTGCTGGTGTGGTGGGATTTTTGAGTTGAGGGGGCATTCCACAAAATATTTCTCACCGGGAATTCGGAACTTCCGACTTATTCAGGAACACAGCATTAAAAAAAACAAAGTATCGATCATATTACCTATTATCGATTCAATACCAATACAAGCTTTGGTATCGATCCGCTCACCCCTACTATACAGGGGTGATTACTTTGGGAGGACACCTAATTTAGAGACTAACTGAAATAATTAAAAAATATTTTAGAGTTTGCTTTAGTGTGGGAATTTTCCTCCATCATACACAGCAAATGTCAGTGCCAGGTCAAGCTGCATTGTTGTAAATCTGTAAATCAGCAACTGGCATTAGACGCAGAGTGGGAGGGCTCACTGAAGCCACTCGTTAGCCTGTAAAAGTGTAGCCTGAAGTAAAAAACAAAAAAACAAACAACAAAAAAACCGTTGGGGGGTAACGTAATAGCCGCTTGACTTGGCTCTCTGTCTGACTTGCTTCCCCTGCCAGAGAGAAAGTCGGATTCTCTCTGACTCTATTTTCAGCTTCCTCTTCTGTAAGCGGGGAGTTTTTACTGCCTGCAGTCATATGATGCGATCGTAGGAAAGCAGGAACACGCCTTTCAGAGAGGACTCGCTTCGTTTTCACATCCAAGCAACATAAAATCACCGACTCCGCAAAGAGGAACTTATTCTCTGCCACAGGAAAGTTAGCCGAGGACTGTGATGTCGGAACCGAAACTCCGCGACACTGACCGCTTCCCTTGTAGCGACAGCCACTTATAGCTGTCTGTAGCTACTGTATTATTATGCAACACAGCAATTCAGTAATGTTTTGTAAAGACATGAGTAACTACAGTGGATTTTCAGTGAGTTATTTATACGCTAATGCTGCGCTCAGTGTGGCCGCTCGAAGGCCGTTGTCGGTTCTGAGAGAGCGCAGTGATTGACCTCAATGCACGTCAAGTCGTCAGCTGGAACACCGCACTTTAAAGACCATGGTTAACAAAGAGGAGCTGGAAGAAAGGCTGAAAAAACTTTTGGTGAGGCTGAAAACTCCCCAGGAAGACAGGCAACTGTGCACGCTGATTCAAATCATCCAGGATCTGCTTTTCCTGGCGCACACCGACTATGGTAGGAAGCACATTGTTTCAGCGTGTGCATCATCACGCTGCTCATAAACAGCCATCATTTCCTTTTGGCATTTTTTCATTGCCTTATGAGAATTAGGTCAGATTAAAGTTTTTTTATTCAATCAAGTAGTATTTGCCCAGTGTGAAATGTGATATGACACTCACTACTTTTGCATGATCGTTTTTATGGTTTTATTTATTTCAGCCCACAATGTAATTCACTCTTCTTGGTTTTTGTTTGTTTGTTTGTTTTTTAACTCTGATCCTTTTGTGCATTTTTTCCCTTCCATCCTTCCATCTTCTAGTCTATTGATGCTGTATTTATTTGTTCATATGGTCTACTTTAAGGTTTGTTATACAGCAGGTTAATGATTTAGCTGTTTTGAGTAATTTCCCAGTTTTGGCGATAAATAAAGCATATCTTATCTTAAATACAAAACATAATGTCTTTGGGGTCATACTAAGGCCATTATAGTTTACTTAAAACTAGGTGTGAAAACACATTCAAGTTACCTG
Source organism: Oreochromis niloticus (assembly GCF_001858045.2). Taxonomy (NCBI): domain Eukaryota; kingdom Metazoa; phylum Chordata; class Actinopteri; order Cichliformes; family Cichlidae; genus Oreochromis; species Oreochromis niloticus. The sequence continues at coordinate 42,295,014 of NC_031972.2, read as the reverse complement.
AAATCAAATTTAAAATGGGATTGACTTAGATTTGTAGATTTTAAGCACAGACTTGTACCTGCACAATGAAGCCCTGCTGTAATGCTGCCTTGTTATGCACATTTAAAAATAGGAATGAGGGTAAAAGACCCAGTCACTCTATTCAAAACTAATGGGACTCATCGTGTCTTCTTATCTCTTGTTCCATGTTGTAGCAGCTGAACTGTTTGAAGACAAAGATGTCCACGTGCCCCTCGTGCTGGTTCTGTCTACCCACATCAGCAGCAGAGGAGTCCAGCAGGTAATGAATGACACAACAAGAATTAGCCATTATTATGGCAGGTGGTGCTATCTGGGTGAGGTGAGGTGTGTTCAGCAGCATCACTCGCTAAAACAGCCTCAGCTCTTTGTTGTTGACAAATCATCTGTGGACTGACGCACCTATACATCTAGCATGTCTTGTGACTGACGTGTAATGCTAATTATCAGAGGTAAGACTGCATATTGAAGCAAACTGAAAGTGAGATTGTAAGATTCATATATGGCAGCAGGTTGTGGCGCTCTTTCTCAGTACTGTAATGTGTATGCTTGAGATCAGAATCATTACTTTTCATTGGTTTATTATAATGACTCATTCCCGTCATTTTAATAAATTGTTTGTTCTTCCTTTTTACAGGTTGGCTGGTCATTGCTGTGTCAGCTGATTGAAATATGCCCCACTACACTGGACCAGTTAACCAGACCTTTGGATGAAGCCCAAGAGTGGGAGGTAGAGGGAGTGCACCAGTAAGTGAAGACTCTCTGGCAGCTGTGGGCTTGATGCAGCACCACTCATTTAAATGAATGACTATCATGATGGCTCATGCCACACGAAGGTACATGAAGTATGTAGCCGTGGTCAAGACAACCTGCTCAAGTTCAAATCAAGCATTAAAATTGGAAGGAAAGGTGATTGGAGTGACTTTGAATGTTGCATGTTGTTGCTGTTGGTTCCAGATGGGCTGGGCTGAGTAATTCATAAACTGCTGGGTTTTTCCCACAGAACAATCTCTAGGGTTTACAGGGAGTGGTTCAAAGAAAAAATGTCCAGTGAACGGCAGTTCTCTGGGCAAAAACCCCTTGTTTATACCAAAGGTCAGATGACAGTAGTCAGACTTTATAGTAAGGCAAACAGTAACTCCAAAAACAACTTGGCACTATCAAGTTATGCAGTAGAGCATCTCTGAATGTTCTTCTGAGATGCACAGCAGAGATGCACAACATGTTGAACGCTGAAACAGCTACAGGGGCAGCAGACTGCACTGGGTGTCACTCCTGTCAACCAAGAACAGGAAACTAATGCTACAGTTAAAACAATCTTGTCAAAATTGGACGACAGAAAACTGGAAAAACGTTACCTGCTGTGATGTGGCTTGATTTCTGCTGCGACGTTCAAATGTGAGGGTCAGAGTTTGGGATAAACTGCATGAATGCATGGATCCATCCTGCCTTGTAGCAACTGTTCAGGCTGGTAGTGGCGAAATGGTTGTAATGCCACAGCGTAACCGAGTATGGTTGCTGATCATGTTCATCCTTTTATGACCAGTGTGCCCATCATCTTTAACACAACTGTGCACCATGTATAAGCTCAAATCATCCCAATCTGGTTTCTTGAACACAACAATGCCTATGCTGAACTTTAAATGACCTCCACAGTCACCAGTTCTCAGCCTGGTAGGACTCCTCTGGGATGTGGTGGAATAGGAGATTCGAGTCATGGTAAATCTCAAGGCAAAAAGGGGACTAACGGCCTGTGAGTGTAATTTCATTTGAAGTTGTTGTCGGGATTAAATAATCAAGTTAGTATTTAGGGTGAAGTAGTTAAAACAATATATATCATAAAATAAGTTTTAATTCAGTTAATTTTTGCAAAGGTTTGGTCTTTCAATGGAGATGGAAAAAATGACCTAATCTATTTGGCGACAGCCTTGGTGAAGTTTTTGCTTGTTGTATGTTTTCCAGGCAGATCCTCAAGGTGTTATCTCAGTACAGCGCAGATTGTCGAGTGACCATGGTTGCACTCAGAGCCTTGGCACTGCTGCTCAGATCAGGTATGAATACACCGAAGGTCCTTCCTGCTACAGATGGCACCGCCAAAAGTCTTATTTGTCATTTAAGACTCTTTAATGTGTCCAGGTTAACCACCTTGTTTTTCTTTAAGTGATTTGTTTGCCTGCACAGTCACACTCCTTTCTACTCTGTGTAGCTGAGTGATTTGAGGCTTCTTAGAAAGGTTCAGCTAATTCAAGCATTACATGGTTTGCATACTAGCTGGATTTTCTGTGAACTTATAATGTTGGCAACTCCACTGCTAAGTACAAGAACCCAGCAACAATGGAACAAATATTTCCTGCTTCTAAAAAATGTTTACATAATCTAATAATAATATCTGTGCTTGTCAGAAGAATTTCACCACTTATCCAACATGCATTTATGAAAAAAACATTTTCTGATAACATAGCTAATGCATACATTGTAATAAGAGGAGCGGTCAATGGAATAGAAATTCTGAAATGTTTTTAATCTGCAGGTTTAGGGTTATTGCTTTTTGTTTGAGCTGGTTGGGTATAAAACTAGACGGGAAGTTTAACGAGAGGCTCAGATAAGATAATCGAAGCAGAAAATAATCTTTGGTGAATGGCTGCAAACAGATATTCATTGTACTTGACATTTTATCTCTCGTACATAGCCAAGATTCCTCTGCTGGTGCTGCTGGAGGAGGAGGAGGACGTGTTTGGCCTTGTGGTGTACGCCATGAAGGCGTTTCCTACAAGTGAAGAAGTGCAACTCCAAGGCTGCACAGCTCTGCAGCTGCTTCTGGAGGAAGGTGGGTAGATACACACTCCAACCTCGTAGCATGTGGATTTATTATGAACTTAAATGTGTAGTCTACACTGTCTTTGTGTTTCTAGTGTCTTACACTGATCGGTGACACTGCCTGACTTTTATTTTAGGAAAGAGATTAAACTAGTTTAACAACTATGCTCTATGTCATGTGAGTGTAATGCTTGTTAAATACAGCATGCAGTCATTGTCTTTGTGACCTGAGGGTGGTTCCAAGTCGGAATGTGAATGCCTAAAGAAAAATGAAATAAAGAGCCGCAGCGAGAGTCCTGGGGGGTATTTAACACTTGTTATTTTAACCCGTTAAATTCTCCAGGAAACACTTTCCTGTCTTCCTGCTTACGTTTCTTCAGTTGGACTTTCTCGTTCTTATTTGCCTCAGTGATGCAGGCTTCTCTCTTACATCATCATCATCGTCACTGCTTTTTGGGACACACGTTTCATAAATCTCGCTGTGATTCTGCATTTGTGTGTATTTCTTGCTCAGTGTTTCCAGTCTGTAATGACTTTTTCTGACTTCTTACCAGAATTTGTTTACTGTTAATCAGTCTGCACTTCATTAGGTACACCTGTTCAATCACTTATTAATATAATCTAATAATCAATGCAGAAGAACACACATCATGCAGTTTCAATCACATAATGTCACCGTATTCAATTACTAATGTGCTAATGTGAGGATGTTGACATGTATACAGGTAGCCTGTTTGTATATATTAATGGAGACGTTACAAAAGAGAAACACGGTGCACCGAAGAATAAAAACTCGAATAAAGTTAACAAAAAAAGAAAAAGAATATACAAATACATCTATGTACTTCTATATTAATGTCGAATGTACATTTGGAACACAAAGTTTGGCATATAATCATCCACACCAGCATGTCAAATTGAGCATTTTGTTAGCTTCACATTAACATTTTCTTCTGTGTGTTGGTGAACGGCAGCTGTATCTTTACTGCGTCTGTGTTTGCAGTCAGTGATGACCACCTTGTGGAGTTTGTGGAGAACCAGGATCACGCTGTGGTTCTGGCAGCACTCAAGAGGTTTCCGGACAACTCAGAGATGCAGCTGCAGGCTTTAAAAGCGCTGCTTCCTCTGGCTCACCCTGGTAAGTCCTGATGACATCACAGTGATCTTTATGATGTCCATAGAGTAAAGAAAAAAAAAACCCCGTGTTATTCTTACTGCAGAATTGAAGTGTGTGGTTTCCCTCGGCTAATATCGTCTTCATTTTGCTTTGCTGAAGCCACAGTGGTAACAAACACAGGTTATGAAACAAGCACATAAAACCTCGCATGGTCAGTTTGTAGACAGACCACCAGACCATGATGTCACTGTAATGCTTTTTAGGGACTCTTGATTAAATTTCCATTATCCCTCTAATGCCATTAAATAAGTGTACAATAAGTGTCCTTCTGAGAACTTGTGGGACAGGATAGCCGTGCATGGTTGGAAAGAAAAATGTCAAATCGTCATTGTGAGAAAACATAGCAGCTTATTCAGTGAAGACTCTCTGAAGTATATTTCCCAGTCAAACATGTTACGAATGCAGCAGATAATTGCATTGGAGACTTCCTACAGTTCCATGAAATTTATTTTTATTTTTAGGAACACTAAATGAAATTATCAGGACGTGGGAAGTCCGAATCCTGTTTTTAGGATTACAAGGATTGCATTATTAATATTATTATTTCTTTTGGCATCTTCCAAAAAGTTATCCATAATTTAAAATGGCACGAGTTAGGATGCCAGGACAGATGGAGGGCATTTGCTGTCCAACTTTGTTACAGCACCTTATCTGTTTAATCTGTAACTCAAAGAATTAATGATCAGTTATTGTGTCTTATAAGGGAAGTCGATATATATTAAAATGAAAATGATCATCAGTTACAATTTACCGAAGGATTTTAGGGCTGATTTGGAATCACTATTCACTATTTTGGTATTTTCTCTGATATTGATGAGATATTTTGCTTTATCTTCAACTTAAAAAGCACTTAACATTAACAGTAGCTTCTAACTGGGATTCCTTTTATTTTGGTCATTGCAACAAACCCAAAGGTTGCACTCTTTAAAAGCAGGCACTCATTGCTGCCAGGAGAGCAAGTTCTGCAAAGACTGTTTAAACACTGTTTAAAAGAGACTTTTGTTATGCTGCCAGGAAGTCCAGGAGAATGGTGGAAAGTACCAGTAACAGTGTCAGAGTCAAAAAAAGGACAGAGAGCTGAAAATAGGAACAAAATATATATTAATGATTAAACTTAAATAATCCCTAGCCTGATTAAGTGGAGTCAGCTGAAAGTTGTCATACCTGCTGTAAGGCAGGGGAGATTAGGCAACATCACAAATGAGCCTGGTATGGCCGTAACTCATTCACTACCTTTTATAAATATGACTTATAAGTAGAAGATGTACTTTAAACTACTCCATCTACTACTCTTGTAGTGGACGATGGATCAGCTATGCTCCTATCTCAGTCATTTCAGTTATTCTTGGCTTGCATTGAGAAGCTGGAGTTAATTTTTTTGAGGTTGCAAAAGCAGCTGCAGAGAAAAGAACTGATCTCACTTCAGAGATGTTCTCTGAAATACGCAGGACTGTACAGCAGATGATGTGTTACTTTTACGCATCATCTAATTTTGAACTGATTCAGATCTCCATTATTTCTGTATGGAATATGTAACCATTTTGTTTAATAGAATTTTTTTGTTGGCCGAGTGTGTAAATCTTACTTATAGCTAGTATGTAAGTGTGTTATACTACTCATTGCAGTTTTATGCTGTTTGTAATTCAGCAGTACTTTCCCGACTCAAAGACTCAGGTGGAGTTGTGTACTTTTCTTTTGCAGGCAGTAATGTGGAGGTGTTGATGTCAGGGGGCACTCGGTGCTACAGCACCATCATCGCTGCCATGGATGCTTTCCCTGAGGTGGAGGAGCTGCAGGAGAAAGCCTGCTCCCTGTTCAAAAGGTTTACTTCAGGTCAGAGCGAGTGGAAAAGGAGAATAATAATATTTTGATGGCCTTCTTCTTCCTCTAATGTAATTTAGTAATTACATTGTTTTTGTGGATGTGGATTTGTTTTTCCATTCTCCGTGCACTTTTGTGGTTCATTTCAAATGCAGAATATTAATTTGTGTATTATCATAGCTGATAAGAGCTATTGAATTAGACTCACAAGACTTTGAATTACATCCACGTAGGTGACATTTTACATACTGTATTATATACTGGTCCATTAAATTAGTCTTTCAGTAACATTTCTTAGTGATCACTGAGCTCATTCTCCCACAGACTGTTTTGATTGCTGTTGTTTTATCAGCAGTTTTTGGGCCTCAATGAAATGGCACAGCTGACAAAAGTGAAAGTAAAAGTAAATGAAAAGTGAAAGCAGAACTAAACACAGTGGTAACTCAGGCATCTGGAACTTCCACCGTCCCACCTGCCGAATGCAGAAACATGACCTATCCACATAACATTCACAGATGGCTTACAAACCAATTTCTGAGCCAACAGTAAACATTATTAAGTATCACTGTTGTTAACTATACAAACTAAATTTAAAAAAAAAACAGTGTTAAATGGGTCCAACTCTCAGATGTACAGTTAATAAATAACTCATGAATAACTCACTAGTAATGATAACACTGTTTGTTGAATCCTCGCTGTCAACACAGCAGTGTTTGGATTTCATTCGTTCGGATAAACTAACGTGTTTTTTCACATGACAGATGAAGATTGAGGAGAATAATCAAAGTAATCAGAGTATTAATTCTGGGTGCTCGGTTTATGGTGTCTTACAGAGAGTTACAACGACATCCTGGTGAGGAATGGTGTCCACAGAGTCGCAGTCAGAGCCTGCCAGACTTTCCCTAACAACGCCAAGCTGCAAGCCGCTGCTCTGTCCTGCCTGGCTAACCTCAGTGAGGACCCACATTCACAAACTATATTTAATGGACGTGTGATGGTCTTAAACTCAACATCAATATATAGTGATGTTGCACATTTTTTTAAATATTGGAGTTCAGAAGCAGCACATTTTCCATATAACCGCGATGTTTGCTTACTTATTTCACTAAAGTCTTCAAGCCCTGCATCTGTTTTTAAGCAGATGTAGACGCAGACGAATAACCCAAAGCAACTGCCAAGCTTTGTGGTGAAAACCAGATGATACTAAAATGCAACTGTCTCTTGACTTTTCTCCATTATGCAAAAATGACACAGTGATTGACACAGACTTTGTCCTTTTTGTTAGCTGCAACCATCGTGCAGAACAAAGCGGTGGCCGAGCAGGGTCTGGAGGAAGGAGAGGAGGAGGAGAACAGGGGTAACGGGCAGGTGGAGGACATGGAGCTGAGCTGGATGAAGGAATGCTTTACTGCACTGGAGCTCCACGCAGATGAGCCAGGTGTTCAGGTCTGTCTAACGTTAGGCTCTCGAGTTTTACATGGTACTCCTGAAGACTTGAACTTATGTAAAAATCACTTGTACTGTCAGGAAGCTGCGTGCTGGGCCATTCACAGTCTGTTACTGCACGGAGCTGCACTGAACCATCTAGAAGAAGAGCAGGATGAAAGGTGACATAGTGACATTTAACACGTGCGTTTATAGCCGTTGAATCTGTGCGAGAACTGAATGTAATGATGGCGTTTGGGTATTTGCTCCACAGGACTCCTGTTTATAGACAGCTGATGGCGGCCATGCTGCTCCACTTCGCCTCTCCTAATGTGTTTAATGCTGCTACCAGCGCCATCGCCACACTCATCACAAACAACAGTGAGTCTCATGTTTCCACACGGTGTGCAGAGATGCAGTTATGATCTACATCTGTTTGTTTGTGTGTGTGCTATATATCTCTCTATATATTATAAAAACAGTGCTGTTTTGGCGGTTGCCACGGTAACTGTTTGCTTTGTTTGCAGGTAAAATGCGTTCTTTGCTGCTGTCAAGTGGCCTTCATGTGAATTTGGTGGAGATGATGAAGAGACATTCAGACTCAGCCGAGGTTTCCATCAGTGCCTGCAAACTGTTAAACCTGCTCTTCCAGGGAAGGTGCGAACGAAGACGGCTCCCATTCTACGATGAAAAAATTCAGACACACTGAGGAGAGCATTTGGTGTTTCTCACAAGCTTTGAAACTAGTCTCCCTGTATTTGTAGGACAGCCAGTCTGGATGAGTTGACCATGGCCATGAACCAGATCCTCAGCACCATGAAGTTTCATAACTTTAATCTTGAGGTTCAGCTGGAGGCTCTGCAAGCCAGCTTGGTCTTCCTTTGCCCGGGTACACTCTTGTTTTCTTTTCTCACTTCAGTTCCCAGCAGCTACGTGTTCTTTGTGTGGTGTTTGTGCACAGAGGTGACCTGCCAAACAAAATGGCGCACAAGCAAAGTTTTTTTCCCCGTCTTCTCCAGCAAGGCAGCTTCTTTACCACACTAAGCTTCGTCCCAAAGGAAGATGGAGAGTATCATTTATGAGTATTATGTTGACTAGTACTTAGTCACAGTGTATGAAATGAGCTGCTCATAATGAGGAAATCGCATCTATTCGCTAATGTTGCAGCCCTCAGAGCATATCATCTATTTTTGTTATGGAATTTTGCTACATGTGCTCTTTAATTAAAGGGACTTTTCACATCTGAGAGTCTAAACCACGGTTCCTGTTTTTGTTCTGTTGTGTATATCTGATCCAGCTCATTTTGGTTTCACATTGCAGTTATGCAAAGGCGGTAAGACCTTTACATGACGAATGTGCATGGTTCATTGTACTTGACTGGTTGGCAAACAAGGGTGTATCTGTTGTAAGTCCTTTTTGGCAAGTTGCCTGGCTCAGTTTGTATGAATACAAGAGAAACAATAGACAGATTCTTTGTAATCCTTATGCCCTGTGATATTTAAAAAAAAAAAAACAACTCAAAAAACTCTCTTTCGGTTGTGTCTGAGGGTCCATGTTTACTCAAGTTCTTGTCCTCACTCGTTTCCTTCTCAGACAGGAGTTTAAGGGAGCACGGCAACTCGGTCGCAGATCCCGACATGGCCGACGTGTCTCTGAAGGTCCTGAAAAACCAGTGTGTGGTGGAAGGAGCTCACATCCTCTACCTGGAGGCTCTCAACAGGGTATGGGCAACACCAAAAAATATTTTGGACTTCTTCTCTTTTTCACACATTTTGAGCATATTGGTTTTGTTTTGAAATGCCCAATAGGAGATCCTAATAGGATTTTATGTTTTAAGAGATTTTTTTTTTCAATAAAGAGAAAAGGACCTTGTGAATATTCAGCTGCAGAGCTCCCGTAGCCTGTTCTGCAACTAGAAGATCAGAAGGATTGTGATTACATTTCTGAAAAGATTTTCTCAGTTGGCATATTGGTATGGACGGTGAAAATGTCCACCTTTATGCTGGAGTGTGGATGATAAACACTGACTGAATCAGCTTTGGAAAAGAGTGAAAACCAGAAAAAAGACACCACATGTCATCGAGGAAGTGAACGTCTGTCAAGTCTAAACAGTCATTTGTCTCATATTTAGTGTTTTATGATAAACAAGTCATGACTTCACACAATGACTAATAACTAAATACGTTTTTTGTGCTTCATTATGTTTTAACAGAACACAAACAGCAAAAACTCTGTTGCCAGAGGCCATGACATCTGTGATAGAGTAATGTCTGAATAGCAGTTTATTTAACTTAATAATTTGTGCATTTGAATCCCAGAGTGCTAAAGAAGACATGATCATTCAAACAGGGCACTTTTGGCTGTTGTTTTATTTCCAAGGGGCCACCAGAGTGGCTTTATCCGTATATTGGATTTGTCACAGTTTTTATGCTGGATGTGCTTCCTGACACAAGCCTCCTATTTGTCTGAGTTTAGGATGAGCAGAGAGTACACTAGATTATGGCTTAGGCTGGATTTGTGTCTATTCCTCTTCACAAACTGGGGCTCTTTCACGTTTGAGACAAATATGTTAAGGATAATGTGATTTTTATTTATTTTACAAGCCAAGAAACTTCTCTTAGTCTTAGTAGAGTCCCAGATCATGAAAGTTGTTTTATGTCATTATATATTACATGGTGTGTAAAATGATATATGTCCATTAACATTTATTCTAATTAATGTTTCACCCATGCCAGCAGTACATAACCATATTTATATTTGTTACTAACTTTCTGCTGATGCAGATGTGTGCAACACGTGCGCAGCATATTTTGAGAAACACTTAATGCAGCATTGTCTGTAATTCATTTTAGTCTCTCTTCTCTTTCTATGCATGTGCGTGCAGTTCATCAGCAGCTCAGCCATTCAAACGTGTGGTTTGAAGGTGCTGTCTGCTCTGGCTGACTGCTCTGGTGCGGTGGATCTTCTGTGCCAGCAGGGGGCGATAGACACAGTGCTGCATACACTACAAATGTTCCCACAGGAACGAGGTACACATTAGCTGCCTGAAGAAAAAAAAAAACACAAGAAAGCTTTTTTCTCACCAGAAATTTATTAAAGGCAAATAACTGCGCTTGCACTAAATTTTCTGCCCTCTCCAGAGATACACTACTGGGGGCTGACCCTACTCACCTACGTTGTGTCCAAGAAGAAGCTCTCGAGGATGATCGTACCTGTACTGGCCTCCGTTGTGGTTACCGCTCTAATTCAGTACAGAGAAGACTCTGAGATGCTGCTAAAGGTGACCCGAGTGTTACTACTCTGATATAACGCCATGACATAATAAACCCGCCCTGTGGTTTCATTAAAAATAAAAAAATCACATTATTGGGTTGAAGAAAAAAATCTTAGAGCTCCCATTTGAACAGAATGTAAATTACGGAGTTCTTCTTTTCACAATGTTATCTCATCCTATCCTTCATGATTAAAGACATAACCAGTTTTTTTTTTTTGTTGTTTTTTTTTAAAAAGCTAATAACCAATTTTTATGTATATTTAAATCCCTATTTTTCACATTTGGATGACAGGTCAGCTAATAGCCATTACACATGCTATGATGTAATTGGTTGCTAGCCATCTGGATACAGTGATATAGTCACAGAATTGTAGATCTGATCTTAAATCAAGCCTTTAAAGGCAGGATGCTGTGCCCTTTGAGGCTAATTTCTACCCTGTGTGTTTTGTTAACAGTGTTGCCCTCGTAAACTTTCTCCTCCTGTCTGGTTTGCAGTGTTTACAGGTGGCATTGAGGATGCTAGACGCCTGTTCAGGAGCAGCTGCTGAACTGCAGAAAGAAGACTTTGACAGGCATATCTTCCAGTGCCTTAGAGAAGAGACTGACCAGAGCATCAGTCCAGTAAGTCAGACCACCGCAGCAACGACAACTGAATGAATTTCTTTAAAATTTAACACATATGTTCACGTCCTTGTGATCACTTTGATCTTAAATATTTTCTACTAGGCATCATCAGATACAGATATTGATTCCAAATATCTGATCTTATTTATTTAGACACTTAAACTTGACCAGTAATTTGGAAAAAAACATTAGGATGGGCGTGAGTGATTTTCAACTTTGATATTTGCTAGCACGGTTGCAGTCGCACTTCCTTACTCATGATTATTATTTCCTGTTTTGCAAGATCAAGGGTAATAGTCTCTATCCCAGTATCAGGAAGTAGTTATGGTGAAACACAGGCTACTCTGTGAACACAAATGACCTCACATTACATTAATCGTTTAAGCCATGGTCTGCTAGTTTGATATTTCTTGCGACATGCCTTCCTGCTGCCCTTTCTAACCCCTTGTCTCTCTGTCTGTCTGCGATCAGCTGCGGAAGTCGGTGTGCCTGGCTCTGTCTAAAATGTGGTGCGACTCAGAGCTGCACTACAGCATGCTGGAAAAGGCCTGCATGGATGGAGATACGACAATGGCCGAGTGTCTGATCGAGCTGGGAGCTGACATCAACAAGAAGACCAAAAATGAGTCTCTCATTTACCAGGTCAGAGGTCACGATGGTTTCAGCGTGATTTGACTTAAATGGGCTGGTACTTATAGTATGCCTCTCTACTCAATTTGAGCAAGTCTTGTTCACTCAGTCACACACAGGGATACAGGGCTTTTATCCATGACTAAGCACTTTTATCTAACATATACGCACACATGCACACTTACTCTCCCATGGATGCATTTTGTCCAAGGGTACTTCGACACATGGACTGTAAGAGCCGAGGGATTGATCCACAGACCGTCTCACTGGTAGTGACCCACTCTGCCTGAGCCTCAGTGGTCCCCGTCTCAATACTTGAAGTGGCTGGTCCATTGCTTTAAAGATTAATAACTGTGACTTCGAACCTAGAGGAGACAATCATTTTCCCCCAGAGGATGAACCCCACATGTCCCAATCATGATCGATCTCTTACATAAGGAGTACCCTGATTTTTCTGACAGGCCTCAGCTTTACTTTTTTGTTCAGCACTACATACTATGTACGTCCGTCCGTCCATCCATCCATCCCTCCCTCCCTCCCTCTTCTGTTTCTCCAAAGACATGTCACAGTAGCAGGATATTTTCACCTGTTGGATCCCCTAGGTGTTCCCAGGCATGACAGGATGTATTCTCTGTAATCTGTAATCTCTCCAGCAATCTGTGGGGCAACCATCAGGGTCTCCTTTCAGTCGGATATTCCTACAAAACCCACAAAGCGAGGTGCCCAGGTGGAATCCTGTCTGTGTGCCTGAACCTTTTCAATTGGCTCATTTTAACACAAAGGAGCAGGAAGTCCACTCTGAGCTCCATCTGGATGTTGAGGCTCGTCGCCCTTTCTAAAAGGCTGAGCTGATCTTATGGAGGAAGCTTTTTTTCAATGACTTGCATTCGTGATCTCATTCTTAGAGTCTCAATCCACAGTAAGGGTTGAGACATGGATAAGACTGGAGTTACTAAAGAATTTTTTGGTACAGTGTTTGTATGATACTTAAGCTTCATTACCAATAATACTAGCACTCATGTGTTTTTGCAATTCCCAGTCATGCTCGAATAATCAGTAATAAGACAATCAGTTCAGTCTCGATCATGGCCTGTCTTTTTCAGGTCTGTGAGAGAGGTGGACCTCTGGAACTGGTGGAACTCTTGTTAAGCCGAGGCTGCCACGAGCAGCACCTCCGCAGGGCTCTGGCCGTGAGCGTGAAGAGGGGTGACGGGCCCACAGTCATCCAGTTACTTGGCCGTCTGGGTCTGGACCTCAACAACAATGCCCTGTGCCTGGGCGGCTTCAGGCTAGGCCGTCTGGATGCCGCTTGGCTGAGCCCCCTGCTGGGTGAAAGAAGCAGAACTTACAGTCTACGCTACAACAACAGTGAGGAAGATCTGCTGAGTTTCTAAGTTTTATATCATAATTTTATGTTTGTTTGTTTTTTAGATAGAGAAGCAGTTTGAATGTAATCATTTATATAGAGCCAAATCCCAACAAAGACCACCCCAGTGCTATCTGCTTAGAGACACTGGTTTTGATGCTTTTTCATTCCACCATGATAAGATCACTTCTCTTGACGACATAAAAGCCTGGATATGCTCGCAGGTTATCCAGATGTCATGTGACTCCATGTAGCTGTGCATAATCCACAGCAAGAGAAATCTTTGCAGTGTTTTTTAAAATATTAATACCTGAGGCAATAAGTATAAAGTGAAAACTAAACCATAACAGAACCATAACAACATATCTGACACACTAAGGATGCTCTCTGTGGTTCTTGGAAACTCTTATGAGGATTTTATTGGATGATGGGAAAAAAGCTGCAGAGGAAATCGATACAGTTTGCAGCTCTAATTTGAATATCTTTGTGTCTTCAAGCTAAGGGCCCGAGTCTGGCAAAGTACATCCAGTTTCTCCAGAGGGCCAAAAGTGTGAACTGTCCCCCTCGGTCAGTGACTGACCCATGTTTGACCTCTGGCTACATTTCTGATGAGAGCGACGACTCCAGCTTCAGCTTTACCTCTTTGGAAGACGGCCTGTTTTTCAACGATGACATGGAGAGTGATGGTAAAGGGATGCTCATTTTCACCTGACTTTCTTAAAGAGGACATTTCATGCTAAATTCGAGCTTCATATTCTTGAACTCTGTAGCTATTCCCCCATTCCCCCTGCCCATAACCTAGTTTTGTCTGATTAGCGCTCCTCATAAACCCGAGTTGTCAACAACATTGTGTTTGGGCTGCTGTGCTCACAGCCAGAGTTTTGTGCCTGGGTTATCTCTTGTCAGTAACATTATACAGAGCCAAGAGTAGAAAATATTATCCTAATATTATCTTAAACAGACTCGGAGCACTACTTGTACTTCTCTTTTAGATAGCTTCCAGCACGGGCAACAAACAAGACACGTAACTGACATTAGATTTACATGCTGTTCAGAGAGACTGTGTAATTCTAACATTGCTCTAAGTAGCAATAATCGGTTACACTGTAGTTGCATTGTTCTCCAGCAGTGTTGTTGTTTTCTCAGAAATACAGCTGAACATTCTGTACATGGAAATCCTGCCAGAGTAATTCATCATACATGTATGTTTTTTACTTGCGATTAGACTCGGCCTATTTGTAGTGTAGCGGCGGTGTCTCAGTGACCCATTCGTTCAGTTTGCATGTGACCTTTTGCCTCAAAAGGAAGTCTCGCATGGACTCGATTAAGAACTTCACATTAAAAGCACATCTGTAAATGGTCATCAAGTCTCCGGAGTTTGTCATTTGGCACATTTCTGCCCAGTTTCTCACAATACGGGCACCTGGGCATGTATAATGAACGCATGGAGTGTGCTGCTTTTTTCCCTGACAGTTTGAGATGCAACAAACTAATATGGTTCAGTCGAACAATTTCAATCTTTCATGTGATTCAGAGGCAGCGCACATAGCTATGAGGCTTTTGTTCAGTAAATAAATAAATCATTAAGTTGACCTTGAAGAGCTCGGTGGACGTCAGGCAAATTTGAATGGATTGTTAACACGACCCCACTCTGCACCCATACAACGTTTGATCATTCAACACTGTTTGAGCTACAGTGTTTGCAGACAGAACGAGACACAAACCCGACCAAAAACATAACTTCCTGGGTGACAGCAGCAAGAAAATATGGCTTCTAGTTGGCAGCACTTTCATATCACATGCTGATTGGTAACTTGTAAAAACGATTAGGGTTCAAATATACTGCAAGTGTATTGTATGAGGCTTATCTTTTACTGCGTGTATCTTTTTTTATAGGAAGTGATTCGCTGTCTGGTGCTCTTTCTCCAAAGTCGTACAACAATTCATCAGAGGAGCTGAGGGGGGAATCCTTAAGGAGGAAGCAGGGCCGTCGCAGACATGCCAGCGCAGAGGTAAGAGCTGTTAAAAGACATTTGGTATTTTATGCTTTGGCCCTAAAATTTTACTTGTCATCGCCGTTTTTTTTTTTTAATCGCTTTTTAAGTGTGATCCTAAAAATGTCTTTCCTTGGACTCAGAGATTTACTTCCCAAAGCAGTCCCTTCTTTTGTAACAGTCTCTGCTATAACTCTGATATGAAGCTTTCTTGTGCTCGTATGTCCAGAGTGGTCAGACTGAGAGCGAGCACACTGAGCCTCTTCACAGAAGATATGGACGGAATAGCTCGAGTCAAAAAGGTATCTGAAAAATCTGACTCCATGATCTTTGATCTGTGATTTTCGTCTCTCCTTTGTTTTTCTTCTTTGCCTCTTCTTTTCTTCGATAACTGATCCTGTATTTAATTATATAAAATCATATCGCTAGTTGTTACATGGACAACAGCAACTTATTCCATGAATTCATCTTATTTTTTTGGATAATACTTCTCTTTTTGACACAAAGATATCCACATTTGAAAGGAAGCATGTACACCTCCTTCTTAAAGACGTCACGTGAAGTAAAGCAGGCCAGTGAGGAAGATTCAAAATTTAAAGATGCTTGTTTTTGGAAATGAGATTCTTAAAGACTGTGGCAGCTTTGAATTGTAAAAACTGGCTCCATATCCTGAAATGCCGTTTAGTTTGACATTATTAATACACGCTGTCCTTAGGTGCCCACTTAACCACAGTAGCCTCAGACACTGTGGACTTTTGCTAAACTCGACACTGTTCTGAGCCAAGAAACACATTGTTCTTGCTCCGCTAACCAAGCACAATAACACAGTAACACGCAATAACGATAGTATCAGTTCTAACTACCACTTGAAGAGCAACAGTCCCACGAGTTTGTGTTCTTAGTCACGAAATATCCAGAAGGGACTGCCCCCCGTCATCACTGACCAAAGATTATTTCTGTAACTATAAACCCACAGCATGCTGCTGCTATGTTTTGTGTTGCAGCAGTATTTTCCTTCACACGCCATTGTGTTTTTGTTTGTCCACACTGTAAAAGACTTACTGAGTGTAATGATGGCACTGTGACATGTCAACAGGCACGACTCCTGGTAAACACTTGTCTGTAGCTCTGTATCATATCTGAAGTGAATCTGGTGCTCTTGTGTGTTGGTTTTAATTGGATAAAAGGTATCCAAGTAATGAAACTATTGCTTTTGCTCTTGTTATCGCCTTGTCAGTGCTGGGGTCTGCCGAGAACTCTGCTGCTCTGCCCAAAGAGAAAGAGAGGATCCACCTGCTGGACCTATCTGGGAATGAGCTGAACTCCCTGTCCTGTCTCAACGATGGCTTTGTCCAGCAGCAGCTGTGGCATATCCACCGTCTGGACCTGAGCTATAATTGTCTGCTCGAGTTTCCCTCTGAGCTCTGCCTGGTAAGGTCTGCATTCGATCTGCACTAATAAAAAGAACTAAAATATAAAAACGTGGGCTACATTTTTTTGTCTTTCTGTTTTTTGACTCAGAGTTTGAAGAATTTGACTCGACTAGACCTGCAGGGGAATCAGCTCCAGTCGCTGCCACAGGAGCTGCTGTCTCTGCCCTCGCTGAGCATGCTGAACGCCTCTCGTAACTGCGTTGGCCCCCAGCTGACCTTTGACCCTGAAGTTACCTGTCCAAAACTGAAGCAGCTCAACCTTTCATTCAACAAAATCACCACATTCCCTTTCGAGCTGGGCCGCACCATGCATACACTGGAGGAGCTTTATATGGAAGGGTAGGGTTTTTAAGGAAGTTGATAGTTTTACATCAAAGAATCTTATCGTGGATCCACATACGTCATTTGCAGAATTGTGAAGGTGATTTTTCTTTCTTTTCAGAAACTGTATCACTGAGCTGTGCACACCTCTTTGTCTGCCTGAGATTAAGTTGCTTGATGTGAGCAAGAACGGTGTGGAGAATATTTCTGCAGATTTCCTGAGAAGCTGCCCCAAACTGGAAACTTTGAATGTCTCTATGAACAAACTCTGTGGGTATTACCAACTGACTGATGAACTCCACACTAATTCTTTCACCGTCAGTTCAGTCTGGGTAGTATTTTACTATCTAAACATACAGTGAAAAAAGAGCTTCATGCTACAGGTTTCATCAGATGTTTGTAATTTAGATTTATTCAAGAATGATTGATTTGCATTTATATTATATTTTTTAAAGTAGAAACATTTTTTTGTGTTCTCCAGGTTCCCTGTCCCGGCTGCCATCAAAGATTATGACACTAAAACTTGCAAACAATAGCTTTGCATCAATTCCCGAGGCTGTACTTGAACTTCCAGTGTAAGCCAGATCCTCACCTTCTGTTCTTATATTTTAATTCAAAAGTTTTATCAGTAATAAAATTGTAAAAATCCTCAAAGATTCTGATTCTCTACTTGCACGATCCGTACTGTCAGGTTGCGGTCAGTAGATATGAGAACCAACAGCATCGTTGTTCTGCCTGGCCCGGCGTCCTGGGTGTCCAGCATCATCAGAGAGCTGATGTTCAGTCAGAACTGCATACAGACTCTGGATCTGAGTGGACCTATCCACAAATGGACCAGACTGGAGAAACTCCACCTTAGTGCCAATAGGCTCACTGAGGTAAAAGAGAGCATATACAGCACTAGAATGTAAACAACACATTGTTGTAAAGGGTTGTCTTTGAGGGTTGTGCTGTTTGCATTCAGATCCCTCCCCAGATTGGCTTGTTGGAAGGCCTGACTTCCCTGGATGTGAGTCATAACACTAACCTGCGCTCATTCCCAGATGAAATGGGAAAACTGAGCAGACTGTGGGACCTGCCACTAGATGGCCTTCAGCTGCAGCTGGACCTCAAACTCACTGGCAGCAAGACAAAAGACATAGTCAGGTCAGGCGGGGTTGACATTCTGCTGCTTTGTTTGTTTTTTTTTCATTGATGTTATCCATATAAAGAACCTTATATACTCTCCTGTCAGGTTCCTTCAGCAGCGGCTGAAGAAGGCAGTGCCATACTATCGGATGAAGCTCATCGTGGTGGGGAACGCAGGCAGTGGAAAGACCAGCCTGATCCAGCAGCTGATGAAGCTAAAACGCTCGCAGCTGAACTCAAAACAGACGTCTTTTGGCATTGACGTCCGCGACTGGACCGTCAGGGAACGAGACAAGAAGAAAATGGTGCTGAATGTCTGGGACTTTTCAGGTTGGCCCTCTTGTAAAATCTGAATAGATAAATTGACAGTTGGATATCTTATTACACCCGCTGTGATTTAGAGTCCCTGCCCGTATCTTTACCCCACAGGAGGAGAGGAGTTCAGTGGTTCTCACCCTCACTTCCTGACGTCCAGAGCTCTCTACCTGGTAGTTTACAACATCAGCAAGGGAACTAGTCAAGTGGACGCTCTCAAACCTTGGCTCTTCAACATCAAAGTAAATCTAGTCATAAGAAATAAAAGTCTGTGAACTCGTAGTCATTCTCCTGGTCTGATCTGAGCTGAGTCTGTAGTAGGGCAGCATTTAAGTTAACAGTTCATCTGGATATTTTAATGTATCTTCTGTTCATTTGTTTATTTCTTTTTTACATCTTCAGGCAGTAGCACCGCTGTCTCCAGTCATTCTGGTGGGCACCCACACAGATGTGAGTGAGGACTCACAGCTGCAGAACTGCCTGAGCAAAATCAGACAGGAGATCCTGATCCACCAAGGCTTCCCTGTTATCAGGGATTATTACATGGTCTCAGTCTGTGAGGACTCGGATGCCATCGCCAGACTCCGTAAGGCCATTGTCCGGGAGGTCACCAGCTTCAAGGTAAAAGGAAACATAAGGAGACTAAGGGTGCGTTTGAATAATCCAAAAAGATGATCTCCTATTATCCTTTCCCAACCGCTTCTCTTTGACCTCGATGGAAATCATCATGAGGTCAGGGAAAGGTGTGGCGGTTTAAATTATTTGGACTCTGGGGGGGGTGGATGTGTGTAATTTGCACAGGTGGATGGCTCAAAGCTGTGAGTGCAGTGCCAAAACTTTGTCTCCGTCCTGTAGCTCTACACTGAGTCCTCACCCTCAGTGTTTGCAGCTGAGCCCTTTATAATTCTGCACTTAATCCCAGTTAGGCATAGCAAACTCGTGCCTAACTGGGATTTCTGTGTGTGTAAAAAGACAAAAACAATACATAAGCTTCATCAAATGAATTCATTTGTCTGGTCTTTGAGCTGTGACTTTAAGCACGAGGAAGTGAATCGGGGGTGTCTGTCTGCTGGTTCAGGTGCAGGAGGGAAGGAGACACCCCGAGTTTGGTGAAGAAAGCCTGCCAGGTGAAGTTCACGGTGACTGAGTTGTTAGCTATACCTGCTTCCTGGAATAAGGCGTTGGTCAGCTCTTTACAGGTTTACATGGTGGAGCAGTTTGTAATTGCGTAACTCTCCTCTGGAGTCTCTCAAGTCTCTTGAGAGCCACACAGTCACCAGCTGTACCCAGTGTTTAAACTGCAAATTTGCGCTGCTCTTACTTGTCATTATTGAAAACACTGCTTGGGTCTTTGTATGTGAATTGGCACATAGGGAGTAGATTGCCCTGCAAATTCACACTAATTTCCCCCACAATCTACATGAAATGTGAAATTCCCTCCCTTCATCTCTTATAACTCGAACTAACTAATTAAATAATATTCCTAAAGGCTGCAAAAAATGAATGGACTGAATCGTACAGAACCTTAAATATTCTCTGTTCGATCAGTAAAGCTCACAATCCTCATTTAGAGAGTGTATATTCTAATATGCTAATAATTTTTTTAAATAATGCAACAAGTTGAGAAAAACAAGATCTTATTACTGCGGGGTAATGGTCATAGTTTAGCTGTGCAACAGTAAGTTATACAATGAAATTAAAAACACACTTATAATTATCATTTACATGATCTGCACCACTTTGTCAATTATGTTAAAGGGATTTCACGAATGACTGGATGGTCCGACTACGAACTGTGGGATGACATTATCTCATCTCATTTCATTTACATACTCCAGTTTATTCAGTGCCAAAGGAGTTAATGAAGGCATTCATATCCTGTTCCCCTCATAGATACAAGACCAGCCCGTGATGGGTCAGCTGGTGCCAGACAGCTACGTGGAGCTGGAGCGCCGGATTCTTCAGGAAAGAGCCAGGGTTCCTCCAGAGTTCCCTGTCCTCAGGCACCATGAGCTCCTGCAGCTCATCCAAGAGAGTCAGCTGCAGCTGGAGGAAGCTGAGCTCCCTCATGCCATCCACTTCCTCAGCGAAGTCGGTCAGTCTGAATTAGGCTAATAAACAGGACTCAAACACTTTTCAACTGAATTTTTAGTTTTGAAAATAAATAGCAGCTTTGCCTCAGCACTTCACACTCACACAGTGATATCCTGCAGAGTAGCCTGGATATCCAGTTTGCTGAGTATATTTTGTGTTTTCACGTTGCGTCTTCATCTGACAAGTTTTGTTGCATCTTTGTCACTGCAGGGGTTCTATTGCACTTCGATGATCCTGCACTTGAGCTTCAGGAGCTTTACTTTATTGACCCACAGTGGCTATGCAGTGTCATCTCACAGGTAGCCCTTCTTGTTATGAAACACATGCATTTGTTTTTTTTTCAGGTTTTTAAGAAAAAGAAATAGTTTATTCATCTTAAAAGTTAACAAATTACTGTGTTAGAGCAGCAAGAACACAGACAAAACACAGCTCAATACAACAAATACAACTTAACAGAAACAAAT
Organism: Oreochromis niloticus; assembly: GCF_001858045.2. Lineage (NCBI taxonomy): Eukaryota > Metazoa > Chordata > Actinopteri > Cichliformes > Cichlidae > Oreochromis > Oreochromis niloticus. The sequence goes on along the minus strand of NC_031972.2, from coordinate 42,274,113 downwards.
ATCTGAGAGAGGTTGAAAATGACACTAAAATAATCTTAATTAGATAGAAAAATAGAATCTAAGGTTCACAATTCAACTGTGAACCTTAAGGTGGTAAAGACTTTCTGTATTTGTCCTTCTAGCATCAGAATGTGACGATAATGATGAGGAGGAGGATTTACTGAGAGGTTTACAACTTGGAGGATGGTTGTGTGAGAATTGTTGAATGCACAGATGCTTGTATTATCTTTCCTCTGTGCAGAAACTGACCTTAAAGAGCTGTGGCTACTGGGAGCATCCTAAAGGAGTGGTCCAGCGCTCTGTCGTGGAAAAGTTTCTGTCTGAGACTAAGTGTTTCCCAAAGAGTCACCTGACACAGTTCTTGAAGCTGCTGGAGAAGTTTCAGATTGCTCTTCCGTTTGGCGAGGACCAGCTGCTGGTACCCAGCAGGTAGGCTGTGTCTTTGCGGAAATACAATCAACAAATAACTGCTTCACACACGCTAACCACTCAACCCAAAATCCACAGTTTGTCCAAACACAGACCCGTAATAGAACTGCCTCACTGTGAGAACTCTGAGGTGATCGTCCGACTGTATGAGATGCCGTACTTCCCCATGGATTACTGGTCTCGGCAGATCAGCCGCCTGCTAGAGGCATCCTCCTACTTGCTTTGTGGAAGGGGTAAATTAAACATACAGCAGTACATCAGTTGACTTCTTCAGTGCAATATTTAACGAAGCCAGTTGTTAACTGAATGCATCTCACACTGTGTGCTTTCCAGAAAAAATGGTCCGACCCAACCGGATCTACTGGAGGAGAGGAATTTACCTAAACTGGTCCCAGGAGGCGTACTGTCTGGTGGAGGAAAACCCCTCCAGCTGTGTCAGAATAACCGTGCCTGCATCATGCAAAGGTGCTGTAGTAGTTAAGCATGATAATTATCCTGAAATTATCCAGTGTTTGAAAGCAATAAAAAGACAACGACCACAGAGAGCTGAGGCAAGATCGGGCGAGCTCAGGGTGGTGTGACTCTATGGTGGTGTGACAGTAAAATGAAACTACTTAAAGTGGAAAAACTGGATGCCATGCTTCCATTTTTGGGTTAGTCACAATGAACCTTCATAAAAATGGCTTTAAATAAACACATTATCAGCATTATCAACACTATGACATGCAGGGCTAAAAACACATTACAGTACTGATAATTATTACTGTGAGTTATGGAGGTGTCTGCAATTGTTGTCTTAACAGTTTACATTCCTTTGTAAGCCATTTGCGTTCCCCCAGGCCGGCTGCTGCTGGGTCAGGTGGTGGATCACATTGACTCCCTGCTGGAGGAATGGTTTCCCGGCCTGCTAAACACCGACATGCACGGCAGTGGAGAAGCTCTGCTGAAGAAGTGGGCTCTGTACAGCCCAGAGGATGGGCAGGAGTGGAGGAAGATTCCCCTGGAAGACATTTTTACAGGTGTGTGCACTAAAACATCAGCACTTGTATTGTTTCCTTAGTCAGGTCGATTTTGTATTACACATGCATGCAGGATTCAAGAAGTCTAAAATGATTACTTTGTTGATTATAGATTTTTTGGGAGCGAGTGCAGAAAATCGGCCCTGCACTCTTCCCGTCTTTCAAACAGCCCCTGATCTGTTATTGAGTGACCAGCCTGCAGGAACAACACTGGACAGTGAAGAACTGGATATAGATCTGTCTTTAGAGAACCGACTGGGTACGGCTGTGCAATGTCCCGATAATTTCTGTTTTTTATGAAAAAGCAGATTATTAAAAGCATCATTTTTAATTTTGAACCTTCCTGTTTTAGTTTAACTTTTGTTTCTTAATTCTTTCATATTTGTTTTCTTAACAGGGGACGGTGGCTTTGGAACTGTCTATCGAGGCGTCTATAAGAACGAAGATGTAGCTGTGAAGATATTCAACAAGCATGCTTCTGAGCTTTACATCTACAGACTCCTCAGACAGGTACCACTGAAACTTTGCTTACCAAAGTCCCAACATTCCTCTTCCTAACATCTCTGTGTCCCACACACCTGTGTCTTCACTGTCCTTGTGGCTCAGCAGTGATTAGACATAAACTGTTTCAGCAGGAAGAGTTGCACATCTACCTGACCTCTGTTTTTTTTGTATTTGTCAGAAATTGCAAATGTCACCAGCCTTTTCAGATCTAAACTTTTGATGCATTTTGCCTTCATTGATTCACATTTCTCCCTGTTTTTCAGGAATTAGTCGTTTTGGGTCGCCTCCGTCACCCCAGCCTGGTGAGCCTGCTGGCAGCCGGCTCGACTCCTCAGGTCCTGGTGATGGAGCTGGCTCTGCGCGGCTCTCTGGATTCCCTTTTCCAAAAGAAGAATGTTAGCTTCAACCAAAAGCTCCAGCACAGGATTGCCCTGCAGGTGGCAGATGGGCTCAGGTAAAGAGTGAAGAACCGCTGACATCTGACATGTTATGTTAACCCAGCGTCAAGAAATCCTTCACATAATCATCAACTAATTTTAAGATTATGACTTTGATTTTAACCACCATAAAAACATCTTTAAATCAGATTTAAATGCCCGTGTAAAGTACAGAAATCGACTAACCTGCTGGGTTTTTGTCAAACCTGCGTGATCAGGTACCTTCACTCAGCCATGATCATCTATCGGGATCTGAAGCCTCACAACATCCTCCTGTTCAACCTGAAGACCGACTCTGACATCATCGCCAAGATCACAGACTACGGCATCGCTCAGTACTGCTGCAGCATGGGAGTAAGAAGCTCCGAGGGGACAGCAGGTCAGAGTCCAAAGTGCCTGTTTTTTAAAAAAAATTGGTATTTCATTTTAAGGGCTGCTCATGAGTCATCTGTCATGCGATCAGAATATTAAATTATTTTTACAAATCAGATTTTGAAGACATATTTGTCTTTGTGTTTTTTGTGACCTCTTTGATTGGACTGCTTTATGATGTCATACTGTTATGAACTGATTACAGGTTTCCGAGCTCCAGAGGTTGCCCGAGGTAATGTGATTTATAATCAGCAGGCTGATGTGTTCTCGTTCGGCCTGCTGCTCTACGACCTGATGACGCGTGGCGAGCGCATTTCAGACGGCATGAAGTTTCCCAGCGAGTTTGATGAAATTGCAGTTCAGGGAAAGCTGCCAGGTGGGAATGCGACTGTTCACCTAGAATCACTGACAGTGAATTTTAAGAAAAAGAGAGCCACCTCAGACCTGGTACTAATAATGACCTGGTACAAGTAACTAAATGCTTGACATTAAAGCCACATTAATTTAAAAAAAAGGCAAAGTAGTGCACAGTATTTATACTAGTATATTTGAATTGGATTTACATTATATGTGTTGTTTTACATATTTCATAAGTTAAAGAGAATTCACCTAAGTGTGCATTACTTCTTCCACAGATCCAGTTAAACACTACGGTTGCTCACCTTGGCCCAGCTTTCAGGTTCTAATAAAGGAGTGTCTGCAGGAGAGCCCACAGGATCGACCCACTTCTGCTCAGGTTAGGACCCACAGACTGCGTAACCAGCTTGTTCACCTTTTTTATCTGAGAAAGGTGAACAAGGCAGGGTATTGTAGAGGAGGTTTGTGGTGGTGCCACCGCCCCCTAGTGGCAGTAAAGTGCATACTAATAGAAATGCAGAAGTGCAAGCAGCAGATTTAAATTTAGATTGATCTTGATTTTTAGTCCTGCCTGAGTAACACACAATTAAGAAGCTTTTGTGTGTGTGTATGTGTGTGTGTTTGTGTGTTATGGGTGGAGGTGTTTGACAGGTTGAATTCAGGTGAAATGCTGTGTCTTATGAGGGAGCTTGTGGTTCCCGGGGTTTTGAGCGCTGAGTGCTTCATTCTGAGCTCTGGCGCCGACAGCAATTCTTCCAGCCACCGGGTCTGGCTTGGTGGAGGCAGCAGGACCCAGAAGAAGGGATCCATCACAGCTGTGGACCTGAACACCAACACGGTCGCTACACAGGTACTGATACACTATGTTAATGTGGCAGAGGGCCGCCCCTCCCTGAACCTTGTTCTGCTGGAGGTTTCTTCTTGTTAAAAGGGAGTTTTTACTTCCCATTGTCATCAAGTGGTGGCTCGGAAGGAGGGTCAGCTGATTGTTGGGGTTTTCTCTGTATTAGTGTAGGGTCTTTGCTTTACAATATAAAACACCTTGAAGCAACTGTTGCTGTGATTTGGTGCTATATAAATGAAACTGAATTGAAAGTTTTTGATTTCACACGTTTGATGCAATTTAATTCATTTAGTGTCTTGTTTCTTTTCATCTTCTTTGGGATCCATAGATTATAATCAGGTAAAAATGATTCTCTCAACATGGAAACTAATTATAGTTTGTGTTCACAGGCTGGTTCTTTCGAGGTCGACACCAGTCCCGTCCTGTGCCTCGTGACCGTCCAAATCCCAAACGAGGACAGCGATTGGCTGGTGGCAGGCACCCAGTCTGGCTCTTTAGTGGTCATCAACAGTCGGGACACGTCGACTTGGCACCACCTGCAGAGGGTCACCGACGCCGTCACATCACTGTACTTCCATGTACACCCTCGACGCACGTAAGCATGTGGAAAAGTGCGCTGATAACTGCTGCAGTTTAGGTTGTATTATAACCACTTCTATATGTTCCCTATTTATCTCTTTTTCTTTTATTTGATGTTTTTAGTCAAAGAAAGAATTATTTGCTGGTTGGGACAGCAGATGGAATTCTTAGCATTTATGAGGACTCTGTGCTCAAGGTAAGTATTCAAGGATAAAGAAAAATCCCTTTTTTGATTGTTTAACTGATGATATTCTGATACATACTCCAGTTGCGTCCTAATTGTGCACATTTAGTAGCTGGAATTCTTGTTTTTTAGCAGGAGAATGGCCAACCGGTTAAAACGCTCAGTGTGGGCAACGTCAACACTCCGGTCATGTGTTTGGGCCAGTCGGTGCATTCACTGGACAGCAGGTCTGTGTGGGCCGGCTGCGGACCCAAGATCCTTTCCTTCACTGCTGACTATGATGTCTGCAAGTCCATCGACACAAGACCGAACCTCTTTTCCCAGTAAGTCTGTGTGGGAATGTCGAGCAGCTCGCTCTGTAAACGAATGCATATATATGATATATTCCAGCTCCATTTACATAATATATGAATGGAGGTTTTTTTCAAGGTACCATGAAGACTAGAAAGTATGAAGTGTGATCAAAATGTTTCAGGAGTTGTCTTTTAAAAAAAATACAAAACACTTGGAAATGGCCGTGTGAATGTCTCCTCTGGACTGCTTCACAACTGATTGCGTAACAGCAAAATTGTGTGTCTTTGTGTGTTTGTGTGTGCGCGTACGCCCTCCAGCCAGCAGCGGTCACTGGGGAGCGAGGCGTGTGTGTATCGTATGGTTGTGGATAAGTACGTGTACCTCAGCAAAGCCAGGACAACAACTGTTGAGGTTTGGGACAAGAGGAGCGAGAGGATGGTGGACTGTATTGACTGTGCTCAGATTATTAGGTACGCTCGCACGTGACACACACTGACATATGGAAATTATTCTGCAGTTACACATTAAGTCGCACTGACCGTTAACTTCCACAAAATAAAACTGTATTTTTCTACTCCATGTCTTTGGAGTATGAATGTAGTGCATACAGACATAGAGCAAGCCCCCTCCAACCAGAGTGAACAGCAGAGGCAGATCTCTTGCATTATTAGCTGCAGACATTGACTGAATAAACAGTGAGAATGAGAACACAGTGATCAGAAACAAAAGGTAAAAGATGATGCAGAGCAGCCCACGGACACCAAACATTACCAAGCACTTAGCAAGAACGCTAACTGAGCAGGAAAACTGCAGGTGACTGCTGTCAGTCTTTTTTTTCAAAATTCTGATAGTTTTCCACACGACAGCAGCTGCATGCTAATGCCCTCCGTTCCCTGCAGACGTGACAGAGGCGGGGACGGCAGAGAAGCTGAGCTGCCCTCTGAGGCGTCGCCCTCCTGGGCCACAGTGAAGGCCCTGCTCTTGCCAAACGCCGCCATGCTCTGGATCGGCACTAGAAGGGGCCACCTGCTGCTACTGGAGCTCCCCAAACACCAAATTCTGCAGGTCATGGAGTCCCACTGTGATTCTCTCCGCTGCATGGCATCTGCACTCATACGTGGGTCCTTTTTGTTTTTAGTTTGACCTTTAATTTCATGCCAGATTTGCAGATCCGTACTGTTCCTGGGTGGTGTGGATGTATTGTTACAGTAATAATAATAAAGCCAATCACAGCATTCATTTAGTGGAAGAGAAGCCTCGTACATTTATGCACCTTATAGACTTGCTGATGTCACTCGATGTTGTTGTCTAAAATGGTACATTAAAAGTGAAAAAATATTTTGTGGAACAGCTCCCTCATCAGTGCGCAGATATGTGCTCATGTACAGGGCGTCTGTGGTCCAATATCTTCTTACTGCTGATGGTTACTGTGAGATTGGTAGTAACAGGACACCAGGCAGTTCAAGTACCTCTTAAAACATTACCTGTGATTGAAATTGTGTTTCCTGCACACACTGCCGTTTCATGTTCATACTGAAGATTGCTTAAGGAGAAAAACCACATCAACATTATTTTGCCCCAAGAAAAAATAAGAAGTTGAAGTAAAGAAGAAATTAAAAATTGATGACCAAGTTCATTGATTCTTTCTTTGTGTCAGTCGGTGTGAAAACGTTGCATTTTTCTTTTTTCTGTTTTTTTAATAGAAACACTTAACAGGGAGAATGTGGTGCTGGTTTTGGGCCGAAGACAAACTCAGCACAAGAATCCAAATGGTGAGTCCGACGGTTCATTGTTTCTCACACGACCTTGAAAGCAGCGATCCTGCTGTGCAGCTTTTTTTCTTCATCAGTTCAAAGTGTTTGTTTGTCTCGGCTGTCAGATGAGGAGTCTGTGCTTACGGTGTGGAACAGCATGCTCCCGGTGGAGGTCAAAGACCTGAAAAAGCACTGCGAGAAGAGAGAGCAGATCGCAGCCAAAATGAGAGAGCAGCTCCACCAGTGAACCCACTGATTTTGTATGTTTTCACTTAGTCCTTTTTACGTCCTGCTTCTCAGTTCATACATGGATTTGTTTTTATGCTACTGTCATTGCTTCATTTTTATTTTTAGGAAAATCTAAATTAAAAAAGGACTATGGGAGGATGCCTGAGAGAACCCACAAAGACAGGAGAATTGGGGGACAGCATGGTGGTTAGCACCATGGCCTCATAGCAACAAGGCGTAGGCTTCAGATCCACTTGCCTGTGTGGTGTTTGAGTGTGTTCTCACACAGCCCGGGGACATGCATGCTAGGTTAAACTGTAATTTTGAATTGGCTCTAGGTGTAAATGATTGTCTGTTAGACTGTGAAAGATTGTCGAGATGTCCGGGGTGTAGCCCCGCCTCTCGCCCTGTCACAGCTGGGACAGCCTTCAGTCAGAATTGGATAAGCAGGAAAAAACCAGATGTACAGATGGCTTAACTGGAATCTCTGATGATCCAAAAATACGAAACACTTTAAAGGATTCAAAGACTTTCTTTGAACTGTTTTAATTATTGTTTTAATCCTTTTTTTTTTTTTTTGGCAGAATGTTTGTTGAAAAGGGATCAACTTCCCACTGCAGGAGTATCTCGGCAGTGCATGCTGAAGGGGACACTTTACCTCAGTTTCTAATAGCCATACAAACTTTCCAGCACACTGACACTGGAAGAGCACTAATAAGGGGATGACTTTGTAATGAACTGGTCAAAAGAATCTAAGTCAACAAATGTTTCTCGATGTTCTTGATGATGCACATTTGCACCACTTTTTATCAGATGAAGAGAACCTTTAATTACTTTGTCAGAAGGGACACAAAAGGTTTCATTTGTACTTTCAGAGCATATGTACTAAACCTCCTGCTCCTGATAGATAACTAGAAAGCCAAAGGAAGGAAAAAACCCCTCAAAGTGTACATTTGACTATTTATTTTATGTTTATATGTTTACCACTGAGCTCCATCACACCACATCAGTAAACAGGAAATGAACATCTCATAATGCTGCCTGCTTTTCTCAAATTTATATTTCCTGTTGTCTAAAGTGAATGTGATTGTGCCAAACACAAGTAACTACAGTTTTATGTACTGTGACGGCTCTTTGTTGTGTCGCTTTACGGAGTATGTTCACAAAAAGAGAGAAGATGAGAAAAATGTATTTTTTATAAGAAGGAAATGTAGAGAAAATTTGAATGATTTGGTTTTAATTTGCACTTTTTTCTTGTTTTCCAGTCACATATTGTAAATTGAAAAACGTGGGATTTCTGAGGAGTAGTGGGATACTGTACATACTGGGAATAATCTCAAATTGCACTGCAAGAATAAAAGCAACAAACGGATTTTTAGTGTGTGGTCATGTTTAAGCTTTAATCGGAGGAAAAAGACATTAAAATTGAAGCTTTTTGATGGAAAAGAAAATATTTACAGAGTAAAAAAACAAAGATGGGTTAAAGAATTAGATTACTTCTGAACCTTAAAAACACTGTTTTGATATCCAAACTAACAAGATAAATATATTTAAAATATTTATATTGTATTTACAGAATACTTTAAATATACAACGGCCATCGTGTATTCTATAAACAAATATAAATAACTTAGGCACACTTTTCTTGCAGACAATCATGGGAGTGGTTTTCAAAGGCCATCCTTTCGACCCAAACTCGTGCCAAGAAAAACTAATCTTGTGACATTACTTCATCAATGAGATCGCCTACACTGCGACTAAGCTTGGTACTTTCTGACCACCTCTTACATCTCTCACCTGAACTGGCTGACTGCGGACTCTTGGAGATTCTTATTCAAGTAGGCCTCTTTGGGTCTCCAAAAAGAAAGGGAGCAAAGACTGGAGGGATATGGAGATGAGTTTGGGAAGCACACAAGCAAATCGGTGAAGGATTCGACAAGGATGGTGTTTATTCCTAGACCTTCTTTTAAGGGACACAGTTGTACTAGTGCAGTTTCACAGACATGGAATAAGCCTGGCCTCAGACTAACGTTTTCCCCATGGAGATTTTTTTAGGTTCTTTTAGTACAGAATTAGACTTAGTCCAAAACTCTGAAACTGGCAGATAAGGTTCAGAGACAACAAATAAGAGAGCAGTTACAATATATACAAAGAAAATACGGTACAAGAGAAATATACAGTGACAATACAGCTAACTAAACGCACGCAGAGAGTTGAGGGGGGAGAAGTGGCCCCCCGTTATGGCTGCGGAAGGGCATACTATTACTGTCAGTTTATAAGTCTGACTCAGGCATATCCGGCATGTCAGCCATCAGGTAACCGATACCATAACGGCCATTAGGTGCGGTGTCCACATCAGTGCCGCCGCTGCCGCTCTGCTTGCGGTAGATGCTGTTGCCAGGCATTGGCGAGGGAGCCTCGCTGGGAGACTTTCCGTGAATAAGGCTAGCGTCGTCGTCTTCCTCTGGCCGGGCGGTCTCCTTGATGATGCGGCCTTTCTTGTAAGAAACAGTGGAAAGGCCACTCGTGTTCTCATCGATGATGTTGAAGTAGCGTAGGCCAAAGACCACGGGCACGGGCAGGATGGCCATCACCACCAGAGAGATGCAGACCACAATGCCCCACGGAGGGAAGCGCAAGGTTTTCTCTATGGCCTGGAGGGCAAACACAAGAAAAGCAACAAGTTATAGTGAAAGGAGTTAGCAGAAGAAGTAATGTGATTACTAGATTGGTAGAATATATACTTTTTAGACAATCAACAGTCTAGTAACATAATTTTTAATAGAAGGCTATTTTTCTAACTAAAGCAATAATACCTGTGGATGCACTTTGTCTAGTATGACCTGTGCTCCACTTTATAGAGGTTTCAAACTAATAGCGCTGGTTCTTGATGGTCTATGTGGCAGACAGTGTATCCTGTTGATTTTCCTCAGATTAAAGGATGCCTAAACCTGTGTTTATCAGCCAAAAAGCCTGGCTCGTTTTCTTCACTTTCTTGCTATTTCTTTGAACTCTTGGATTTGCTTTCTACTCGTTCCAGGCTTACCATTTAGGAAAACTTCCGCCCACATTGATCCCTAATTTCAGAAGCCCAGTCGGAGACATTAACTCACCTCTTCCTGGATCCAGGCACTATAGCTGGGCGGCGTCATTATCAGCTGAATGAAGCTGGAGCACAGGAGGACCATTAGCAGGATGGGTGTGATGTACTTCCACATGTAATAGTAGAAACGGTACGGCATAAAGCCCAGCATGTCCTTCAAGTCTTCAAAGAATCTGAAAAGGCGGTAGGAAAACAGAGCAAAGCAGCGGGAGGTGAGATCAGATGAAGAATTCACAATAGTTTCCTGTTTTCGCTTTATACACCGGATGGCTTTATATATGTGGTTCTTATTTTTGTCATTACAGTTGCATTCAAACAGTTACGTTTAAAACAAAAAAGTGTCCCAAAAATGGACAATGTGGAAGTTATGTAAGGAACAAGTACAGTCTGTAACCCTGTAGGTAGGTGGTCTTTGTTACAGCCATTTGGCTTAGGCAGGAAAAAATACATTAAGAAAAAACTATAAATGAATGGCTTAAATAGCCATTAAAATGCTGTTTTCTGCATAAGCAGTAAATAGTTATAAGTGAGTAAATATAAAGGAAACATGGAGATGATGTATATCGTGAACTTACTTATCGATCCCGTAGAACCAGGCGATCGCCACGTTTTCCAGTATGACCACTATGAGCAGAGGCAAAGTAGCCGAGTAGTCATCAAACATGGCCACAAAGTAGTTCCCTGAGCGCTGAACAAAGAGGAGACCGATGGAGAAGGCCAACACGCAACATCCCACTGCAGGACAGATAGCAGGTAGTTCGTCACTGTGCATACTGACATACATTAAAGGTTTCAAATGAAAACTCCATAAATATTACATGTGTGATGCAGCTTAAAGTCAATACTGTCATCATTCCCCAGTTTACAAGAAGAGTTTGGAGTGGAGTATATATAAGTGGAACAGGATCCATTTTAAGCTATCTGACTCAAAAAGACCGGCTCAGCAACCTACATCTTTTCACTAAGAGTGCGAAACAGCCGCTTTGCCACCATGTATTATTAATCAAACTTGTGTTTTTACATTATTACTTATCTGTCCGAAACTATATTTTTGAGGGTGTAGCTTGGTTTTGGGTAAAGTCAAACTCATTTAGCTTCAAAGCGGCTCTTCTCTCATAGAAAGAAAACATAAAGCATTATAAAATCAATGTGTTTTTAATGGTAATGGTTTATTTTGGACAGTTGTAACTCATTGCCCAGTAGCTATAGTCAGCCACAGTCTGCTTCCCACAAGATGTACGTCTGAGTAAAACAAGTCTGCACGAGTCTTCTGCAATCCTCTTCCATCCACTTTTGCAAGACTGAATTACTGCCTCCATTTATCTTTCATACACAGCATGTGTTGCTCTTAGGCCTAAACATTTCCTTTTACAGAGCTGGGCTGATTTAAATGTGGTCATTAGGATAAAACACAGGTCATGTGGTCTTTCTAACCTGTAAGAAATTCCTTTCGGACTTTGAATGTGTCTATCAGCGGGGTGAGGATACCCTCAATGGTGCCAAACATGCTGCCAAGGCCGAGGTTAACCAGCATTAGGAAGAACATGACGGACCAGAAGGGTGAGGCTGGGAAGTGGGTCATGGCCTCTGTAAAGGCAATGAAAGCCAAGCCTGTGCCTTGTACTGCCTGTCAGGGAGAAAAGAAGGAAAGGTTAAAACATAGCACCAAAGTCCTAGCTAGCTAGCTTAGCACTAGCTACTTTTTGAATTTCTTCTTTTTGTTTTCTTTAATGAAGACTAAACATCGCCCTCTGACAAACTGCCAACCTGACCAGAGTTGCCACAAATATGTGGTTTTCTTTTACAGTAGGTGATCCAAAAGTTAGCACAATCCTGGTTTCCACGAGGTCCAACAAAAATCTAATGGGGCTTTTCCATTGGGTTTCAGAATACTGTAGGTATAAGGTCCATGGTGAAAAAAATAATACCATTGTTTTCAGCAAGATAACTTTCCCAAAGTGTTGCCACTTTTAAGAATTCTGGAGTCCAAGTATACTCGCCAGAAGTACAGTACAGTCAATCCCTACTTCAATCCCTTTTTCCAGTCTTTACACATATTCCACATATGTAAAAAACGTCTAACTCTTTGTCTACTGCAACCCTTACGCTCCTTGCCTTGGCAATGCTCGAGTCTTTGGATGTTGTCTTGGCTTAATTGCTAATAGTCTATACCTGATAAGGTGTGGGTAAAGGCAAGCTTGAGGTTGGCTTGGAATGAATACAACTTCTTGCTCTCTTTGCGGCTGTTAGCTTAAATTATTTACTTAAGTAATTTCAAATAAAACCCATCTTTCTGAACACTCACAAAGTGGGTAACACTTGGCAAGAAAGAAAATAAACATCCCCAATAAAATGTTATAGACTTTTAAAATAACATACGGCCACGTGGAATGACCTGAATACGGAGTCATTTACAATTTTTATCCCCACGTACCTTATTCAGCTCGTCTTCGATGCTGCAGGCTTCCAGTCCCAGTGAATTGAACTCATCCTCCTTAACCCCTTTGATGACATTTATCATCTTATGGTAGTCCTCACCACTGACTTCATTAACCTGAGTAAGGTTAATGTGGTGGGGAATAAGGCTTTGCTCAAGGATGCCACTCCCCAACAACGTTAAAATCTTGTTGGTGTTCCTAAAAAAAATGAAAGAAGTTGCTGATTGTTAAATGATCAAGAGATTTAAACGGTGGTCAAAAAGCTAAACATCAATCATCCTTGAACAGCCTTCAGAAATACCATATTTAAAGACTGAAGTATGAAAGAGTATTGTGTGAAACAAATGGACCAATGGACTTGTTGCTGTAGGTGTTAGAGTCTTATACTCACATTGCAACACATTTGCTGTTCATGATATTGGCTTTGAAGCCCAACACGGCAAACACCACCAGGGTGGCCAGCACAGAAGTGAAGAAATTGATAAAAGACACCAAGACGGCATCGAAGTGGCAGTTGTTGTCCCGCTTGTTGTAGCTGGAGAAGGCAATGACGCCACCGAACCCGAGACCCAGCGCGAAAAAGACCTGCGTGGCTGCCTCACGCCAGACCTTGGCCTCCAACATGATCTCCAGCTGAAAACAGAACAAGCAGATTTGAATTAAGTCTTAGCTCTAAACACCTATCACAATATAGATGGATGTGCAATGACATCCCCACTGTAACGTCACAAAATATACCAAATGATGAAGCTTTAATCAAGCATTTGCGATAACTAGCAAGGATAACTGACATGTTGTCAAAGTAAATGAAAGATTAATGTACTTCTTAGTCATATATTTGTGATTTCTGGTGGAAAATCGACTTAGATGTACTGAGGCCCCTTTTCAGTACCAATCCAAGTTTTTTGAAGAAACACCATCTTTTCCTAATGCAAAAATCTAACAAATCACTGCAAAACTCACTGGCACAGCTAAAAACTGATTAAATGAAAAGGCAGAAATAATTTGTCTAAAGCATCCATCTTTGTGGGCTCATTTACAATGTGAGTCTCTCAGATAATTGGATTTTTTTCCCGTAAACTTATCAGTATTTTTGTTCTTAAAAGCTCTGTTAAAGGGATCTGTAAAAACGTGATTGTACTGCTTTCTTGTGGAAATAATACACATTGGTGAAAGAAATGTTCAGTCATTTTGGCAATTTTTCTGGAAGGAGAATACACTGATGAGTGTCAGAAAACACCACATCACTGTCATCTACCATAAGTTAAGTTTTAAAGTTTTCAACTCTGCTGATAGGCTGGGGACCATCTCAGCTGAGACCAGGTAATCCTTGGAGAGGTTGCCTGTCTATTGAAGGGCTAACCATTCACATCAACACCTGCAGCCAATTTGGAATAACCAATTAACCAAACATGCAGCTCTTTGCACTGCAAGTGGAAGCCAAAGTACCTGGAGAGAACCTATGTAACCATAGCGACACAATCTCCGCACAGAAAGCCAGCCGATTCAAACGCAACATCTTCTTGCTGAGAGCCAACAGTGTTCGTTTTATTAATTGCATAATATTCCTTTTACATATTTATTCATGAGCACACGTATCAGGTACATGAAAGATGGCGGCAGAACGCGAGTGTCGGCGACGAGGCGAGAAGACATGCAAGACAGACATGCACTGCTGCCAGTGTCTTCACTTGGATGGTTACATAAAAACTCAGTAACTCCTGTTTCCATGGTGACACTCATCTGCAGCCTGACATGCCATTGGCCAGTTGCTGCTGAGGAGCCAGCCTATCACAGTGCGGAGTTCTTTTTGAGTTCAGACACAGTTTAATTCAACAGCGATTTCAACAGGGAATAAACAGAAGCAGAAATAAGGGCATTCTGACCTGAGTACTATTCAACTCATGTCTAAGTATAAAGCCAGTACTATAATCTAAATGGATTAAAGTATGAAAGTACTCATGATGCGAACAATCCTCTACAGTCCTGTTTGGTATTATATGGTTCTATCATACAATTCATGAAAGGAGACCTATTATATTTTTCCTTATTTTCTGTCATATTCATGTGAAAAATGTACTTCATAATGCTCCAAACACTCTGTTTCAGACTTTTTTTCCTGTCAGTGAGCTGATAATCCTAAACTCAGGCACGACGTTTTGAGTCCCTTTCATTTGCTGTTCAGACCTTCTGCTCGTCAGGGGTAGCCAATCAGAAGCTACTCTACTAAAGTCAAGCAAAACAAATAAGGAGCATTTAATACTTAAACACCATTGTCGTAGTGAAGAAGCTAATGTTGTTAATAAGAACATTTGTGTTGTGTGAAAAAGTGATTTTGGAGTATAAAGTAAAATACTTTCATTCTGAAATGTAGTATTAAGGGGAAAATTAGCTCGAAATGATGTATTTTAAAATATATGATACTTTAATTATACAGCATCATCAATTCCAAACATCATAATAACAAAAAGGTAATCCTGCACTTGAGAGGATCTTTACCTTGGGTGTGAACATGTGACGGATCCCATCCACGGAGCCCTTCAGGAGGAGCGACCGAACCAGGAAGCAAATCAGCACAACGTACGGGAAGAGGGAGCTGAAGTACATCACCTGCAAGCAAACGCAAGTGTTTTCCACATCACACAGAGCATGTATCTTTGGAAAAACTGTAAAACGATTTAAAATGAATAAACAAATGCAGCGTGATCTCACTGCCTGACTTTCTATGCAGGGCTGATCGTGGTCGTTTGACAGGAACATCAAACTGTTCAGAAAAGAGAGTGAAGATCTGCTGAGAGCTGATAATAAGTCAAAACATGTTTTTCGTCTATTGCTGTACTTTCAGAATTTCAGTTTGCAGCTGAGGGATGTAGCCTGAACACCTTTTTAGCATTTATTATTTTATGTGATCGTGACATCACGTCACAGTAATTCGTGGGTGGACTTAAGTGTCCTTCCCCCTCAAACCTACATATCATTAACCGGATAGACAAGTTGGCGCTTAAAGACTAACAACGGGATGAAACCCTGAGCCAGATAGTTTACAGATCCTGTAGGGTGTGGGTGCAGACACCGGGAGATAGTTTGGGATTGAGTCATGAGACAGTCAGTGATTCAGAGCCATTACGTGTCCTACTTGGTGGTTCACATGTAGCCTTGAGGGAAACGGTGTAATGTGTCATCTTAGAGAAAAGTGAGAAAAAAGCAACACAGCAGAACTCACTGATATTGTTCAAAGTTTTAATGGAACCTATCATGCTCAGTCCCAGCTCCACATTTTTATAGTTGTATTTTCATTATTGCTTTGCTTAGTCCACTATCTAGGTCCTTCCCCTTTATAGCCACCCTCCTTTCCAGCTAACTTTCTTCTGATTGGCTGTCCCTCTCAAACAGTGGGTGGGCAGTTTCTTCTGCCTGACATCATAAACAGCCGAAGGCAGAAGAAACTTCCCAGAAATGAGCACCAGAGAAGTCTGGAATATTTGGTTCATGGGAATTACAGATAAACCGATCTCCTTATTTAAAATATTGGCCATTTTTACCATGACGTTTCATGACTGTAGCGGTGTATATATAAGATAAAAACATGGAACAGCATAGTAGGTCCTCTTTAATCAAGCTTTCTGGCATTTGATGAATTTCTCCTCAAGCTTTAATTTTAAAATAGTAAAAAACAAAACAAAAAACAAAGCAAGTTTTGTGTTTTAAATAGATTTTCTAGAAAATCATTTAGTACGAGGTATAGCCTCCTCTGCAGATGCAAGCTGTTGCCCATCTGCACACGGACCGCACGCGGCTGCATCTGTTGTTGAAGAATTGCTGGCCATTCCTGGATGCGTGCAGCCTGCCGCTGCGCAACGGTCATTGGTTGTGGATTTCACTAATAAACACATCGACCCAGCACGTCCCACGCATGCTCAGTGGGAGACATATTGGGACAAAAATGCTGGTCAAGGAAGTCTGGATATGCTCCTGATTCAGAAAGGCCTGCGGTGCTCTGACAATGTGGGGGTGAACACTGTCCTGCTGAAACCGCCGGAGGGACAGACACTGCCACAAGAAGTGCACAAGTACAGGTTGGAAGAACTCATCTCGGTGTCTCTGTTGACTCACATTTTTACCATGAACGATCAGATCAGAGATGGTGCTCTCATGGACACGCAGGACTGTAGCAACAGTGCGTGCCACGATTGCTCAGTCAACTTCAGTCAATTGCACCATGGTGACACTGATGATAATGTCATGCATATACTGGAGGTGGGGGTAGGGGTGGTATGTGTTCTGCCACTGACAAAAACCAGTGAAAAGAAATGAAAACTACTCACAGAAGATGTTTGGGTTTTCTAAGAGATTAAGATATTTAACTTTCTATTTATTTTTTGAGTAGTATATTTATTATATATACAGGACTTCCCCTGTAGAATATGTAAAGACCACAAATGTTTACCTTCCTTCATTTGTACAGGACAGACACAAAGTTTTTTTTTGTGATATGGTACGTTTCAAATTTCAGAAGACCCCAAGCAGAATTTAAAGCAACATATATAATCAAATATATTTACACATTTATTGAGTTAAATGTTTCTCAAGTGAAGAACCCTTACATAAAGTCTAATGTGAAAAGCTGAGTTCATTCCTTCAGTTTGTTTCTCCTCTTTTTCAGCTGTAACTCTTTTTAGTACTTTGCTGAACTGAAATGTAGCCTTGGTCCTCACAAAGCCAAGCAGACTGCTCCTTTGTAACCTCAGTCTTATGGTCTTTCAACAGGGGAGTTTTTCTCTGAAGGCTCATGTATTGTTACAGATAGAAGGTTCTTCTTGCTAAGGTTAAGTTCTGGGAACTTCACTGTTCTCTACATGAACTGATAAAAAAAAGTTAGATTTCTCTGACATCGTTAAAAGAAAGCCTGACTTTAAAGTAATAAATTAATTTTTTTTAAACAAACTTTATCAGTAATCTTAACATTTAAAACATGACACATATGTTGCCCTAAAAGTATAAGAAAACAAAAGCTTTGAAGTTTTACCAGCTTTCAAATACTTCTGATAAGTTCTGTTATTTTATCAGTTCAAGTCTATCTTTTATTATCTCTTTTTTTCACCATGCTCTTGACAATCAAGCCAAGCCAAAAGAGTGTGTATAACCATGGTAACCAAAGGTTTAGATCCCTTTCATGCCCACCCACACACACACACACACACACACATCCACCCGCGCACACAAATGGGGCAGAGACGCAGACTGTGGCAGGGATATTCCTCGGACAAGTCTTTTGTGTGAACATTGGCAGCGAGGGCATTAATATTCTTTTGTATCACGTGCCGCTGATTAAACTTCAAAGACACTGAGCTGGCTCCTCGGAGGGAAAGTTTGTGCACAGTCTCTGTGCTGGACAACTAAAAAGGGCCTTCCAGACGCAGCTGGTGGTTGTAGGACAGCCATCTGGCTCAAACTGTACAACTAACTGACAGCTTGGGTGGCCCTGATTACGTCCAAAAATTAGTATTAGTGTTTCTTTTCTGTAATTTAGTTTTTGTCATTGATAACTGTATAAGGGTCTGACTGTTTTGTGCTAATGCATAAATCCCGTCCGATGATGCAGCATTAGTGAAACACTGATTGTATTTATAGGTGAGAATTCTTGCCAGGCAGCAGGGTGTGGCAGACAGCAGAAAAGAGACCAGCGTTGCAAATCACCGCCGACAGCGGCCCAAGATTAAAGGACTTCTGCTGGACACGGCATCCATCTTGTTTTGTGCGTCTCTGCTGGGGGGAATGCAAAGCCAAGCATGCAGTAGACTGCTGCTACTCTCTGCTGGGATAAGACTTGGGGAGACTTGAGAACAATGGCTCTCATTTGCTAACAAATGTGAGCGCAAACTGCAGGCACGAACGTTTCACACACAAACCAGCAATTTACTAATATTTTCATACCTGAGTTTGTTTGTAGTCCTTATCTTTATCTGATTTCATTATATTTTAAATGAAATTTCTTGCTAGATGCCATCACTTATAGTTTAATAAGATACAGTAAGACTGTAATCAGAATATTCTAAATGAGCCGCTGGGTTTGCCAAAGTCCTTTTGCTGCCTGCAGATGTTGATGAATGAAAGTGAGATTGCAGCACTTAATAAAAGTGCTGTAAAACCAAAAACAATGACCTAAAAGAGGCTCAAAAGCCCAATAAGACTGCAGAGCATGATATAAAAGTCTGAGGTTGAGTCAACTTAATAGGCCTTAACTAAAAGGCCTTACTCCACTAAAAAAAAAAAATATCGTTCACATCTACCGTATTATTTTGGACCCTACACCCAGTTTATAACTCGCACAGTATCAAAATCAAAGAACATCAAAGCTCGTTCTGGGACTATTTGTACAGCACAGTTAGCAGAGGCTTGACTCTGACCCCAAGAGTACACCAGCTAATACTTGTCATATGATAGTGAAAGTGTGGAATGATAACGCTCACCTGTTAAAAGAAACCGAGAAGCAAGCAAATGACAACCTTTATCCAGGGGCTAATCCTTCCGGATGCTGGTCACGCTACTGTCAGCTTTGTTACACTAAGCTAAAGTCAGCTAAGCCAGAAATCCTACAAAAGATCACATGAGCTCTGAAAATCAAATTTCAGGCTGTATCATTAGAAAAATTTGTCAAGGCACATTACTGCGGTCAGTGCCTGTGCAACCAGTGGAAGAGAGCTAATTGTGTGTGAAAAGACTTTCCAAAACATTCTGCGAGCACAGGCCTTTTGTTTCACTTGCTATTCCCCATTTTCCACAGTGCAAGAGTCATAGCAGGTGCTGATTTCTTCCTGTTTTGTTCCATCTGTCTCTTCTTCTCTCTTATTTTCTACTGGTATCTTTTGTCTCCCTTTAAAAAAAAAAAAAATTAACAGTTTTAAATCATGCTTACCTTCCCAGAAGACTGGATTCCCTTGATCATGGCAAGGCAAACCATGGACCAGGCAATCAGCAGACACACGGTCATCTTCCAATTCAGCCCTCCGCTCTCAGAGATGCTGTCAGAGATGTCCAGGGCCTCGCGGTACCAGTAGTAGGTGGTTGCTGAGCTTTTCTCACACTCTGGCACCACATCTATGGACAAAAAGCATAGCGCTCATCATGGACGTATTTACTGAAGGAGATCATTTCCAAGCGGCACAAAGACTTTAAGAAGCCTGCCGAATACGGCCGTTACTAAATTGCGTCTTACATGTACTGGTCTTGTTCTTCACGAGGGGACACTCGTGCCATGGCAGAGGTTGCTGGAAGGACTGGGAGAAGTAGAAGAGACTCCAGCTGATGATGACATTGTAGTAGAGAGCCACAAAGAAGCACACCTACAGGTGAGAGAACAAAGTCAACTTCAGACACACAACTAAAACCATAAACAGTATGAAAAACAAGATTTA
The DNA here is from genome assembly GCF_001858045.2 of Oreochromis niloticus. NCBI lineage: Eukaryota > Metazoa > Chordata > Actinopteri > Cichliformes > Cichlidae > Oreochromis > Oreochromis niloticus. Next base: position 42,254,156 of record NC_031972.2, on the reverse strand, counting down.
GCCACAAAATAGAGGCTAAATTAGTAAAGACTCCCCACCCCACAATTTTCCTTTTCTTCAAATTATTGTCACTCCATATTTTTCCCTACCTGCAGTGACTTAACAGCTCACCATTGGGGTACAGTGTGAGAATCAATACAACCAAAATTATGCTAATATACCAGCATACTGTTTATACACAATGTTTTAACCATGTTCTTCTCTTCCAACAGACAGGACCCCTGTGTCTCACTCACCACACAGCTGGCAAAGCCAATCCCCCCCAGCCGAGGGCTGATGTAGTTCCACACACCGATGCTCCCCCTACGGATTCGCTGTCCCACCGCAAGCTCCAGGAAGAACAGCGGAATGCCAATCAATATGAGCAGGATGAGATAGGGCACCAGATATGCTCCTGCCAATCAAAACAATATGAAGAGCAGGTTAAATGAAGGATGAGAAAAGAAGAGGAAACTGTCAAATCAGATAACAGTGAGGCACTAACATTTGAGTTCCTGAAAGCAGTCAACAAGCATGCGGTGACATCACTTAAACATCGGCTTTTTAAAATCTTACCGTTTGCCCCATTCTGGCTAGAACACACCGACAGACAGCTGCTTTCTAAACTTTAACTATACAACAACATAATATCTCCCTGATGGTGACACATTCACCTAAACAGCAAATTAAAACACAATCAGATCCAAACGACTACACACACACATGCTGCATTGATGGGCTTCTACCTAATAGGTCCCTATGGAGTGTACTATAGTGCAATCAAATCATTATGGAAACCAGAAAAGATACTGAAGTCTAAAATTACCTAAATTACAGTGGCTTTGCTTTGGGACGCATTACAAATATAGCATTTCTCTCTAGAATTAAGGTTTCTGGGTGAATAACCAACATTAACTGGTGTAATAGTGTGGTACGGTAAAATACAGGATGGCGCATCTCCTGCGAGCACCGAGACTGCCAAGCGCACGACAACTTCAGGACAAAAAGAGAACCCAAAGCTAGATTTTGGAAATAATGAGCAGTTTTATTTTCCTGAGAGGAAACGGAAAGGAACTGTGCTCCTGTGGGGTTGCTTCTCTTTTTCGCACATGAAACGAAACTTCCTGTCTGCCGTCAACCACTGAAATATGTTAAAATCCATTGCATCATTTCCAGGGTGCAACTAAAGCGACGAAGAAGAAAAAAAATCCCCCTCTGTGACACGGTACCCATCATAAGTCTGAGCAACATCAGACGTAAACACTGGTGAGTCGACGTAGTGTGAGGCTTGCTGCGAGTCATTGACAACAGCGCCGCACCGCAATGGGTGTGTTATTTTTAAAACTGGTTTCATCTCTTTTACAACAGAGCTCATTGTTTTATCTGGGAGGGCATTCATTCAGATCCTTTCCTGAGTCCTCCCTTGATGGGAGTGGTCACACACGAGAAATAAATATGTGTGTGTTTCTATGCTTTTTACACGCGCGTGTGTGTGTGTACAATATACTTAGTAACTTCTAATAATAAAATATCTAATTCTGGTACAGAATACGTAGTTTATTTTGGGCTTTGACATCAGTCAACATCAAAACCCTCCCTCTGGTCTCCATTGTCTTTTAAGAACTTCAGTAGTCTCCCTGGGATATTCAGACACTTTGATGGCACTTTGAGAAAGCAAACAGCCCAACAAGAGTGCATTTTTTGTTTTTTCCTTCTTTAAAAGAGTTTCACAGTCTTCCTCAGTCCCAGCAGTAAGTGAAATGAAATACCTGGTTTCGCCAGTCATCAGACACGCAGCATTTCAGGGATTTTTTAGGTATCACTTCCTGTTTGGTACCAAGAGATATGGATTACCTGCATTATTACACGCTACGAAAAATACCTAACAACCTATCCACCCCTAAATTTGTTTGACTTGATTTATGATTTACTAGAGCTAAAAGGCAAAACATAAGCTGACTACATGTATTTTCCCTGCGTGTATATATAAGCCAAACACTGGGCTTGAAAGTGTTCCTGGAACATTGTGTACATGATCTCCAAAGAGAAGGTGAGAAATGAAAACAAACTGCAAGAGTCATAAAGACACACAGGAGTACCTTTAGGTCGCTGAAATCAGAATTGCTATACAAAATGTTTTTAGAGATTACCTGTTTATATTTAATAGAGGCTTATATTTATGCTTTTATGAGTTAGCTGTCTGTTTTTAGTGACAGCTAGGTACCATCTCATCTGCTAATGGTCAGTTAGCGTCACCTAAGCTAATTCAACTCTGGATTTCTGCTCAGCTAATTCTACAAACAGCTTGTAGACATAGAAATCAAATGGCACATTAACCTTTCTAAAGAAAATGATAGAATTTCATCTGTTATTTGTTAATTAGCACTAATTAGCAGATACATGTAAAAATATAGTCTCTGAATGTACCTTGTTAACCAAGCTCGCTAGTGTTAGCTGCTAAGTTAGCACTCCACCTACTAATCAAATTATGATTAGTTCTGGCTCAAAAAAAACAAGATGGTGATAGCTGTTCTATTTTATAGTACACATTTGGTTGGTGCAGAACATCAAAGAAAAAGATTTAGTCTTTTGTCTTCTAAATTTAATGTTCAGAGCCAAAACAGAAACCTGAATCCTAAAACTGTCTGCTGATGAGCAAAAGACCCTTTCCTTTACTAAAGCTTCTGCTTCTGCTCCCAAATGGGTTCAAAACTCACTCACTGGTCCTCACAGACATAACAATACAACACACGCACGCACACACGCCGGTTTCAGCCCCCATTTTAATCTAATTACAGTGGAACACAGCAGGGTGACCAGAGCCGTTTAAAACAGACCTGAAAGCATGACAGTCTGAGAGAGGTGATAATTTTTCTGAATGTCCCTGAGCACACACGCACACACGCACACTATCTCATGCCAATTATATACACACTTCTAAGAACATGATTCAAGGTGGTATTCTATACAAATAAAGAGCCAGGCCTCTTTTTCTGAAGACGTGTGTAGTGACACGTCTTTATCCACCACACATTTCTCAAAGATTCTGCATCTACTGACCTCCCCCCTAACCCATCTACCTGTGACTCACAAGTGGGAGCGACCTAAGGAATTAATATTCAAATTTTCCTTTTAATAAACTGCAATAAACTTAAATTTACCCCTCTTTTTTAAACCTGGAGTTGTGCTATAGTGTTGGGCACAAACCCCAGTCTCCTGGGTTAAAGTCCTGGGTTTGACCTGTGTAAAACGCTTTCTTTCTACTCAGTGAGTGGACGTCATTGCTCTTTAACTCTACAAGCACTCACAAGTTATGATAGTCCCTAACAAGCAAGCAAATATGAGGTGTTTTTCACATAATAGCACATTAATAACTAATGTAATTTGCCTGACACATGATTTTTTATTAACTTATATATTAATAGCCATTTATGATCATGATGGGGATTTTTTTTCCTAGTTTGGGGAAATGTTGCTCTGAGTCTACACAGACCATTCAGATCTTCAGTGTAGTAACAAACTTGGACGGAGTTTCTATCCTGTCTGGCCAACCTGTTCATTTAATCAGCTTTCCAGAGACACTCAGTAGCTTTACATAATCTCCATGCAACACCTTATCAGGACACACACACACACACACGTTAGACTAGAAACACAACAATGGTCTGCAAGGAGTCAATCACGTAGAGCAGACCGCATTGTAGGAAATGAGGTTATCATAAACTATAATCAGAAGCATCACACTCTTCTTAGAATTATTTCCTGTATGTTGAAAGCAGCGTTAGAGGTTCTGTGTTTGGTTGTGTGTATGAAATCACAGACGTAACAAGGCAGTCATATTAACATTCTGTCTGTGGTGAAGCTCGCAGCCTAGTCTAGTTTTGATGGATGACACATCATTTTGAGACTACTCGTGAGAAGAGGTTTTAATGTTCTGATGTTAATTTCAACGTTCTGATCGGAGCTGATGATTCTGGGAACACTGTCCACATTCATTCAACAAAGGTGCCTATTTTAGGAGTTCTGCGGTATCAACTTTCACCTTCTGTCAGCAAACGCGTTAATGCTGAAGAGATGTTGATGTGTGACCCTGCACCCACATGGTAAACACAGAGTACAACACCTTCACTATAAAACGGTAATTTCATGAAGTCATGACGCCATTTAAAGCCCATTCAGAGTGTCTGCAAAGAAACAAAAGCTAAAAGTGGAAGGTGATACTTCTGGTTTCTCAGTAAGGATGAACAAACAAACAAACAAAAAAAAAAACGAATAAAAAAACAATCAAATCAAACACGTCTTCGTTAGCCATTTTTTGTCCTCTGTAAAAACTTGCACATGTAGATGCTAGACTTGGCTTCCACCCAAGAATATCACATCCTGAATCTACGATCGCTTTTAATTAACACGGAACTCCTTTTGTCCCCTTGTGTCTTGGTCTTTGTTCCTTTTGTTATCATGTTTAACATGATGCTACCCATCAGTTATACGCCCTTACTGTGTGTGTGTGTGATGCTAGCTGAGACTCACCCCCTCCATTCTTCTGACACAGGTAGGGGAATCTCCAGACGTTGCCCAGGCCTACAGAGAAGCCAACCTGGGCCAGGATGTACTGGAGCTTGCTGTTCCAGGCCGGTCGTTCCTCCTCCTCGGCATCTGACCCCCCTTCCTCCACATCGCACTCTTTCCCTTCGCCTTCATGGTTGTTGACGATCAGCGAGCTCTTCTTGAAGGAATCATCACAGGCGTCCTCGTTGGAAAGCAGGTCTCTGACAGACTCTGTGACATCGTCGTCAAGCTCTCTCTTGACGGCCTTGCTGTTTTTGGGCATTTGATAAAGCAAACAAGGGCGAAAGTGTGGAACGTCTTCTTGGCTGGCGGGCTGGTGGGACAGAGCCGGCGTGTGAAAAGAACTCTGCGCAATGGCACAAGTTTGAAAGTATTCTGGGTTCAATGGCCAGCGGGCTTTTACAAAGTTTGTAGAGGTTTATTTCCTCATTATCACCATATATCTGCGAGGGAGAGATAGAAACACAGCAAAGGGTAAACAGCCAATGAAAGTGAAAACCTGTGTTTATTTTTTACATAGTTTCAGGTACTTATTTCCTTCCTAAAATACTAAAATAACTTTGACAAGAGATGACAAGAAATGAACTTATTAAACTAACTAAACCCAAAGGTAAACCTTTATTTGGTTTACCTTTGGGTGATTTGATTTCAGTCTGACTCCATGTATATATTTCACAAGAAATAAACTACTTTTTTAACCTTACTCCTTATCCCTCAGCATCTTACTTGAATTTACACCGTAGGGAGAATTACTTCTCCATCTGAGGGATGCTGATGCAACACTCACATGGATTTCACATGACTGGAAAGGGCACCAAAATCAGTGAATGGGATTTTATTCTCAGTGCTTGTTCTGGACAAAAAAACAAAAAACAAAAAAACAAAAAACTGGGCCTGGAGCATTTGGCTGGTTGAGCACGCTGCCTAGGACAGTGACACACTGAGATACAGAGGCTATCCCGTTTCAAGCCCCCTGAATAATTGAACAGGCAAAGCGATTTGCATACAAACCCAAACATTCCCTACTTTTACCTGATGGGGAAAGCCCTCAAATATAAAAGCATATGAACTTCCCAAATTACACTTTTCTCTTCTATAAAAGAGCTTAATCACGGTGCATTAACATTTAATGACGCTTAGTACCGGCAGCACTGGAAGAGAATCAAGGGTGTGCCATCAACCTAAAGGCTGATTAAGGTGCGCAGCATCCTTGATTCCTAAATGTGAGCATCCTTTCAGGGAGGCTTCACATCAAGCTCAAATCCATCCTCGAACATTTTCATTTAAACTGTCAGAGGCGCAAAAAATATCCCCGGCACGACGAGGGGCGTTGCGACCACGAAGCACTGCGTGTCTCCCGCCTTTCACCACACAGAGGATTAAGAGATTAATAGATTTCTTTCAGCGCTTCCAGATTAGCCTGGTTTGAATGAGGCAAAGGCCATCGTTTCATAATGCAGTGAACACAACGCGGCGTCCAAAACCGAGCCATGATGCTGCGCAAGCCTCGCCTCGGTTATTATTAATCGTTTAATAGCGGAGCACTTATTACAAATATTAAACATATGAGTGCGTCTAGGAGGAGAATGACTCATTCTGTAGTATCTTTTTTGCACATGGCTCGGCCTGTTGTGTTAACATGACATACCAAAGCGGATGAAGCAATAGATTAAAAAAATAAAAAAAACATTTATTATTAACCCAACCGGTCTCACTAGTGCTATGTGGGGTTTGTCCTCGTTCATTCATTTCCTCCCTCCCGCTCACAGCCGTCATGTCATCTCTGAGGAGTGTTTCATCATTCACCGGTCATCCACACCAGGGTACCTCAATCCAACCCATACTCTGTATCACGCCTTGCCTTTACCATCAGCCTGCTTATCCCTGCTGGAGATGCTGAGGATGGTACTCACCTTCGCGGAATAGCAATCTTCTGAAATGACTCGTCTCAAGGAATGAAATTGTGAGAGCACATGCACGGGGAAGACATTATCACCAATTTGTGTCTCAGCCGGTGTGTTGCGCTCCGCTTCGGTGTCCTGTGCTTCACTTGTCTGGCTTACGGAGACGAGCGCCGCTCAAAAAGGAAAGGAGGGGGACGGACTGGGTGGGGAGGGGGGTTTCTCCGCCTCCAACTCGCTCGTGACCGTCAGTAGGCAACTCTTTATTTACTTAATATTTAACTTTATATAGTTTATATCACATATCTATGTCACACCGCACGACACGCATGCTTACACCGTCCCTATTTAGTTGAAATAAGCATATTTGTACCCTCATCCTCCCCCCGTTTGCCACTTGGTACACTCCACTACTACTAATCCGGTAGAAAAGGGGCTGGCTTAAGGATAAAAAAGCAATGTGCCTCTGTTTATAAACGCGGATTTTCTCTGACTGGATATGTATTTGGATCGCATATGTATTTTTTTTTAATTTTTTGCAATTTATTTAAAAAAACACAGACTGAATTTAGGGGACATGACGTGCAGAAAGCGAGGTTTGTGGTTCAAGGTCGTCGTTTCGCTCGACTTCAACCTCCCAGGGTGGTGCGATGAAATTTGCATATATCCGCGACGAGACAGACATATTGTTTTATCATGCTTTTTATTTAAGATATATTTAGATAATACCATTATTTCAGCAATCTGAATGAATGAAATCAATGAATGTTATATTACAGGGAGTAACACCTGCTGTCATGGGTCCAGTTAGGTCTACAGTAAATGTATTTCAAGGTGTAGTATGGATCAGCCATTCAATATATATTTAAATTGGAATCTTGAGATCAAACTAAGCTGTATTTCGTCCATGAAGTGAATTGAGTTTCATACCTAAAAGCATGACGACTAAAACAGGTATAAAGGCAGTCATCTGGACACTCATATTTATTTTCATATTACACGGAGGTGGCACAAGATGTCATTTTCTGAAATGTGGTCTTAAAGATTTTCACTTTGACTGTTTGCAGAATATTTCAGACCAATTATTAACTTGTCAGAATGTAGGAGAAGTTACAGAGACTAAGAGGAAATACGAGGTTTAAGCTTGCATAACCTGAAATTCAGGCGTTATCTCGGAGATGATAGGTTAGCCATTGCCTTAGTTTTTTTCCTTTCTTTTTTCTCTTTAAAGTTGTTCTATTCCCTGAGAAGAAAATCATGCACTTGGAAACACTACCCACGTTTATGTCCTGTCTTGCCCTGGTGGCCAGTGTGAAATCCACCCACAGTATTTCAGGTGCATCATCACAGAACTCAGTAGTTGTCACAGCCTTTGCCAAGCAGAATATGTGTGTATTTGATGTTCATGCAAATCTATTACGTCCAATTCATTGGTCGTCCAAGTCTTATCATCTCTTCTTACCACTCCCCTTAGTTACATATCTCTGTAGTTCTGACACAAATACAGGTTGTCATCCTTGCTGTACAAAATGCACAGGATATTGCCCGCTCACTGAAATAAGAGATTGAGATAAAATACCCAGTTAAACAGCTAAACTATATTGTTTGACATCTGACATACAATCGCAGCTTTGGATAATAAGCCTTTATTCCACCTAATGCAACATAATTTCTATGTAAATACATCTACTGAAAGGATGATTGTATTTATTTTGATTGATGTCTTGAAGATAGGTGTTAGGTCCAATTGTTGAATGTTGCCATTGTGTTTCTTAAATTTGTACAGTCTTAGTTCAAGCAGTATTATCAAAGCCATTCCTTTGATCCTGAGCACCTCTAACCACTTTGTGTTGGGGGAGGGTTTTATTGTAGATACATCCTATCTGAAAGATCTGTTTCTTGTGTTGTAAGCTTCCTGCTTTTACGACCCTTTGGTCAGCAGGAGGTCTCACACACATACACACACACACACACACATTCCTACTTACATATAAAGGTTCACACACATATACATACAATGCCTTAGAACCATGTGGGCGTTGCTTTGCTGTGTTTTGTGTGAACTGTCTCTCAATAAAAGGCAGCGAGAGGAGGCTGGATTTGGGGTCATTTCCATGCTGGACATAGAGGAGGCCTCCCTTGCGCAAGTAATCGATCGATCGCTGACTGTCTTGTTTTCATTCATGATGAATAAGTCTCTAGAATTAGCGGGGTTTGTGGGAACAGACCCAACAATAGGTTTTTGTGCAAGCTTTCAAAATTGTTAAGGTCTTATGATACCTTTGATTTGAGTCTTTACACTGTTAAAAAACACAAAAAAGTACATACTTACATGAAGATAAACTTTGTTCCACAATAAAAGGGGGAACTTGGTTTGATGGTTAGTGCAACAGCGGAAGCTATCATCCTCCTTTCAAAGAACTGAGACCCCTGCTACTGGTTCTGTACAAAGCAGCTGTCCCTTCAGTACAGAAACTGATGACACACTTGACAAATTAAACAGAATACAAAGAACTAGCAGCTGAGGCTGATTAACAGAGCTGATAACTCTGGGTTAACCTCTTGGGGATTGGGTGCAGTGGATTTGTGGTATTATGTGTTATAATGTCACTGATTCAGTTTTTTCTAGTTAGGTAAGTCATAAAGTGAAAAGAAGAGCCAGTAACAGCAGAGGATTGCACTGGTTCTTGATGATTACTGTATAAACACTATTCAATGGAATAGCAAATGTAGCTTCAGGGATTGGAAACAGTTGGCTGCTCAGTCTACAGATCCAAAGATGATGATGATGATTTGTGTGCTGAGTAAAAGGAAGAACTCTAAATTGAATTCAGTTCAATTCAATTCAATTCAGTGTTATTTATACAGTGCCGAATCACAACAACAATCGCCTCGAGGCGCTTCATATTGTAAGGTAGACCCCACAATAATACATACAGAGAAAAACCTAACAATCAAATGACCCCCTATGAGTAAGCACTTTGGCGACAGTGGGAAGGAAAAACTCCCTTTTAACCAGAAGAAACCTCCATCAGAACCAGGCTCAGGGAGGGGCGGTCATCTGCCGTGACAGGTTGGGGTGAGAGAAGGAAGACAGAATAGAAGACATGCTGTGGAAGAGAGCCAGAGATTAATAACAAGTATGATTCAGTGCATAGAGATCTATTAACACATAGTGAGTGAGAAAGGTGACTGAAGAAGAAACACTCAATGCATCATGGGAATCCCCCAGCAGCCTACACCTATTGCAGCATAACTAAGGGAGGATTCAGGGTCACCTGATCCAGCCCTAACTATATGCTTTAGCAAAAATGAAAGTTTTAAGTCTAATCTTAAAAGTAGAGATTGTGTCTGTCTCCTGAATCTAAACGGGAAGCTGGTTCTACAGAAGAGCAGCCTAAAAACTGAAGGCTGTTCCTCCCATTCTACTTTTAAATACCCTAGCAACAACAAGTAAGCAGTCACGGTCCTATTTGTTTAATATGTGCATTGAAGGACATATCCTGGTCAAAAATGACTCCAAGATTCCTCACAGTGTTACTGGAGGCCAAGGTAATGCCATCCAGAGTAGGAATCTGCTTAGATACCATATTTCTAAGATTTTCAGGGCTGAGTACAATAACCTCAGTTTTATCTGAATTTAGAAGCAGAAAGTAGCAGCCATCCAGGTCTTTATGTCTTTAAGACATTCCTGCAGTTTAATTAATTGGTGCGTGTTATCTGGCTTCATAGATAGAGTTTGGTGTCACCTGCATAGCAGTGAAAATGTATGCTATGCAATCTAATGATACTGCCTAAGGGAAGCATGTATAATGTAAACAGAATTTGTCCTAACACTGAACCCTGTGGAACTCCAAAATTAACCTTAGTGTGTGAAGAAGAGTCTCCATTTACATGAACAAATTGGAGTCTATTAGATAGATATGATACAATATCTATAACTATAATACAATATCTATCACACTGCAGCGGAGTACCTGTAGTACCTACAGTATGCTCTAATCGTTCTAAAAGGATATTATAGTCGACAGTATCGAATGCTGCAGGTCTAGCAGAACAAGCACAGAGATGAGTCCACTGTCAGAGGCCATAAGAAGATCATTTGTAACCTTCACTAGAGCTGTTTCTGTGCTGTGATGAGCTCTGAAACCTGACTGAAACTCTTCAAATAAGCCATTCCTCTGCAGATGACCTGTTAGCTGTTTGACAACTACTCTTTCAAGGATTTTTGATATGAAAGGAAGGTTGGAGACTGGCTTATAATTAACTAAGATCACTGGGTCTAGGGATGGCTTTTTAAGTAAAGGTTTAACTACTGCCAGCTGGAATGCCTGTGACACATAGCCAATTATTAGAGATAGGGTGATCATATTTAAGATTGAAGCATTAATTAATGGCAGGACTTCTTTGAGCAGTCATGTAGGAATGGGGTCTAAAAGACACGTTGATGGTTTACAGGAAGTTTAGTGGTCTTGTTACCTATAGGCTGGCCATGACCAGCAGCCATCAACTTTACGACTCATGATAATCACATAGCTGTGTATCTTTTGCAGATCCTTCTAATTTCTCCTTGAATTTCCTTGTATTTCAGATCATTGCCTCTTTAAGAAGTTTTGAACATAGGCCAACAACCAGTAACTAGTCACTGTGAGATCATTTACCTTGTTACTGGCCAAACTAGTCATTGGCTCCTCCTTCATAATATGATGTATGATGATGAAGCAAGTGGAAGCATCATGGTTCAGATAAAAAACCCAAAAGAAAACAAAAAACCAAAAAACTTTTGTTACAATAAAAAACCCTAATGAACAATGCGTTATTATTATTATTATTATTTTTTAGTCAAAATTAAAGGATCTCCATAGTGACAATAAAATGTAGTTAAGGTTATGTAAAGGTTTTTAAGAGTTAAAAGCATGCTAATGTTCAATGTTTTGTTGACCCATAAAAAGTGTTTAAACAATTCCAGTCTGGCCCTGCATGCTCCTGCTCGATGACGAGTGTAACTCAGCATGGAGTCACACGTCACACTGCGTCTGTGGCTGTGAGTGTGACTCCACAAAATGAGCTGATCCTCATGTGGTAATGCAATAAAGATCTCTTTGTAGTACCAGTAAGGGTGGTTAAAAAAAACTATGCATGGAGGGATATAATATATTTTTAAGGGGGAATACTTTGTCTCTCTTTGCAAAAAAAGTGACAAGCAAAATGATATCAGTAAAGTGTAAACCTTTAATAAAGTGTTTTGGGATATGAAATCAGAAATTGAGGGTGAAATTACATAAAATGGTCCTCACACTTACATCTTATTGTTTCACTGCAATCAATTAGCTGTGCTGATCGGACCCTGTGCTACAGTAATTTAACCACTGACTGACAGCTGATGGAGCCAGTAGAAGGAAAGCGCAGACAAGAGAAGAGCAAAAACAGTAACTAGTGGCAGAAAAACAGCTAATCTGTAACAGGCAAAAACCAAAATCATTAAGAACCACAACATAGGAAACTGATATAACAAGTACAGCAGAGTGGAAAGAAAAAGCTTGTGGACAAAATACACAAAGGGCAGGTCTCCCATGGAAAACAGCTGCAGCTGATGACAGACAAATCCTTCAAGCTGTGAAAAAGAACCCCAAAACAAATGTCAGTGACGTCAGCACCAGTCTCGAGAAAGCAGGTGTTATTATGTAGAAGACTTGAACAGCAGACTCACAGAGACAATGCTGCAGGATGCAGACAGTATGAGCTGCAGGGATTCAAATGTAGCATTGAAATTTGCGCAAAAATACAAAAGACAAGTCAAGTCAGAAAGTACTAAAAGAGCAAAATCAGCTTGTACCAAAGTGTTGGAAAGCCCACATTCATAAGATACTAAATGTTCAGTTATGATTCGTTGCAATTAATTATTAAACTCGTACTCCACTGGGACTTTTTTGTCTTTTTTGTCTTTATGTGTTGGCCAAATTAAATAAGACTTGAATTCCTTCTCTATATTTATTTGAAGTTGTTTTATTGGTATCTCAGATATCGGTTGTTTGTTTGTAACAAGGTATAAAACATGTGGTTAAGTACAAGGTGTTCCCCATCCCGTGACGCTTTTTTGTTTTTGTGATGGTAAACACAGAGCTGGTCACAGATGGCAGCTTACACTGGTTACCTGCTGAATACTTCATGAACTGACTCTGACTTTGGTAACATTATGCCATTTGGTTGTCATGAGTTTTCCCCTCCCGGACCTCTGATGGAAAGTTATGGCGGATTGGTTTTCACTGTGTCACAGATACGTAGGTTGTCAGCCAATGGGACTCACAGAGGTGGCATAAATAAATGAACTGGGGACTTGATGGTGGACATGAATTTTCACGTTTCTTAGTTTGAGGAAACAAATCTTGCAGACAGTGAGGTCACTTTTACAATGTTTAAATGTATTTTATTTTGAATAGTGTTATTTAATTCCCTGATTTTCCTTTAAATGAACAATTAATTAATAACGAGCAATCAAAGGACTGAACAAGTAAAGTGTCATTTCTTAAATGAAAACCGTGAAATAAAGTAAGTTCATAGGTGGACTGGCTTTCAATTTGATCTAAAATAAAGAGCATTCTAGACCCATTATCCAGTCCTATCATATATATTTTTATTTTTGTTGTTACATAGAATAGTTATTTCTACCTTAAATGCGTGCTGTTGTTTCAAAAAGATCTGATTTTGCCTAGGGAAGGAACAGAACATGTACTTCATGTGCTCGCTGCGAGCTGCTTTGAAAAGCCTGTGTGCTGTGATTGGCAATGTGCAGCTCGATCCTATTTGATAAAACAAAAGAAAAGAGTCAGTGGTGAGACTTCACTGTATCAGCCTTGGTAAGCCCCCCTCCCCCTCCCCACCACCACTACCACCACCTGAACATTGAGGTCACAAGGTCATGAGAAGTTGTGATGGTTGGAGAATAGAAAAGAAAAATAAGAATGGAAATTCTAGGTACTGATGATAAATACAATCTGCTTCCACCATGTTGTCTTCTTGAGTCAAAGTGTTCCAGGTGGTTACTCCAGGATATTTAAAGAAAAAAAAAAAAAACTCCATGGATTTGTTTTCAAAATGTCCCATTTTTGTTTTTCCAGGGAAAAAAGGACTAAAGAGCTTTGGATACAATGCGGATAAAAAGTATTTGACCCCTTCCTAATTTCTTAGTTTTTTGGATATTTGTCACACATGTTTCTAGATGATCAAACAAATTCTAATGTTAGACAAAGATAACTTGAGTAAATACAAAATGCAGTTTTAAAATTATGATTTCACTGATTTCATTGAGTAACCAGGAACGTTGAGTTCCATGTCACTAGCCACATCCAGACCTGATTAATCAAGAAGTCAATTTAGTCCTAAGTCCAGTCCTAACTATATGCTTTATCAAAAAGGAAAGTTTTAAGCCTAATCTTAGAAGTAGAGAGGGTGTCTGTTTCCTGAATCCAAACTGGAAGCTTGGTCCACAGCAGAGGGGCCTGAAAGCTGAAGGGTCTGCCTCCCATTCTGCTTGTAAATGCTCTACCAGCCTGCAGGCTGAGTGAAGTGCTCTAATCGGGTGATATGGTACTATAAGGTTATTAAGATAAGATGGGACCTGATTATTCATGTGAGGAGCAGGATTTTAAATTTCATTCTGGATTTAATAGGGAGCCAATGAAGAGAAGCCGATATAGGAAAAATATGCTCTCTCTTTCTCCCTGTAGGTACTCTTGCTGCAGTGTTTCAAATCACTTAAATAGATCAGTCTGACAAAGTAAGGAACGCTAAAAGATCAACGCATCACTAAATGATGTAAAGAAACTCAAGAACAGATGAGAAACAAAGTCACTGACATCTGTCATCAGTCTGGGTTTCAAACGCTTGAGGCTTTGGGACTCCAGTGAACAATGCTGGCTGCCATTATCCATAAATGGAGAAAACTTGGAACAGTGGTGAACCTTCTCAAGAATGATCAGCCTACCAATATTACTCCAAGAGCACACTGACAACTAATCCAGGAGATCACATAAGATTCCAGGGCAACATCTAAAGACTACAAGCCTCATTTGTTTCAAGGATCATGATTCAATTATGAGAAACTGACTGGGTAAGAATGGCATCCATCCATCCAATGTGAAAACCCCTGTGGCTTCAGCAGGAGGGCTTGAAGGCAAAGCTTTCCAAATGTGCCTTTTTCCAGCCAGAGGTTCATTACTTGGGCCATGTCAGGGTGTCCGGGAGACATCCTTATCAGGGTGTCTCCACAGATCCCAGCAAGGTTAAGGTAGTAGCTAACTGGCAGCCTCCTAAAACAGTTTCAGAACTATGGTCCTCTCTTGGTTTTGCGAAGTTTGCTGTCCCTCTGCATAGACTGGTGGCACACTGTTGGGGCAGAAAACGGAAGGCAGAGCATGGTGTCATTGGGAACTGGACTGAAGAATGTCACCAAAGCTTTAAGCCATTAAAAACTAAGCTCACAACAGCACCAGTGCTTTCCTTTTACAGATTTCTCAGTGCCTTTTATTTTAGAGGTGGATGCAAGTAATGTCGGCCTGGGCCTTCCCAGTAGGGAGGAGGTAAAGTGAGACCAACAGCCATGCCAGCCGAGGTTTGAGGCTAAATTTTAGTTCAATGAAGTTGGAGTTTTTGGCACTTAAGTGGACCATGACTGAAAAATTTAGAGAGTTCTTGTTGGGCCACAAGTGTATTGTTTATACTGACAAGAACATCCTTAGTCATTTGTCTTCTGCTAAACCTGGGACTACTGAACAGTGCTGGGCAGCTCAACTCGCCTTTTTGACTTTGAATTAAAGTACAAGTCAGAAAGGAGCAATACGAACACTTATCCTGCCAGCATCTGCCCAGTCTGCAGGACATAAAAGCCATGATTCCTTGTATACCCCTACCTCAACCCCTTCAGCGAGCCTTGTAGCTGGAACCAGTTAATGTGCTGCAAGCTGCCATTATGTTTTTGCCTCACCTCACCACTATGCCCTCCAGCAGGCCGATTCTGTGATAAAATGGAATCCTGGTGTTTTAGCTTAGGTTTGTTTGTTTAATTGTTTAAGTTCATTGCCCAAAGGTGCTGAGGTGGTGTTCCAGCTTTTGCTGCCTCATGTACTAATTAAGGACGTGCTGACTCAAGTTCATCAGGAGCACGACCATAAAGGTGTGGAAAGGACTCTGGCACTTCTACGTTCATGGTGCTACTGGCCAGGTATGTCTGCTGAGGTAGCTCACTGGTCTCAGGCATGGGAACATTGTCAAGTTGCAAAGAACACGCAACCAATTGCTCAAAGCTATATGGGACAGTTGTTGTCTTTTTGACCAAATGAAAATTTTGCTATTGATTACACTCTGTTGGACTCTTCTCACAATGCGCTTTTTCACACTGGGCCATGTAGGTTTGGATAGCTTTTTCCCTTAACAGATGAAAATGCACTTTGTGTTTAGTTGCAGTATCTTTGTCTCATATTCAGATTTGTTTGATGACCTGAAACATTTGAGTGTGACAAAAAATTAAAAAAACTAACAAATTAGGAGTGGGTGGGGGGAGTTTTTCACACCAGGCTACATATAGCAGAGCAACAGTTTGTTGTTCTTTCTTTTTGCACCTCACCTGGATATCAGTGGCGATTAGCTGCTTTGTTTATGGGTTTAATACATTTAAAACACAAAATAGAATCTGCTTGTAGAAAAATGGTACCACTAGTGTTACTACTTTTTCATATGCCACTCTTTTTTGCCTTTATATTTGTAGCCTTTCTTTATTTCATTTTTAATAACATAAACATTTGATGATTTTTTCCATTCAACTTTCCAATAAAGCTTCTACTGGGAAATAACAAAATAGTTAAAATCACGTGCAGGTCATGTAGGTTTCTGAATGTAGAATTAATTACATTTTTTTTTTATTATGGAAAACTGGCATTCACTTAAATAAAAATGACCAATTTTTCATGTGATACCCTGCCCCAAATAAATCATGCCTTATACCCCACATTCAAGTTTTAATAATTTAAGGTTTGGCTCTAGCTCCCTGTAGCAGATGAAACTGCATTTGAAAAAAACGCTCATTTAAGAATTACGCATGAAACAGCTAAACACAGACGCACACACAGATACACGAGGCTTGTTGGCTCGATTTGATGCTCTTTCAAAGTGAGGATTAACAGCAGTAACGCCTCCTCTTTTCTCTTCCCTTGGAACTGTCCTGTGCTCAAGGCCAAGAACAAGTCATGGGACTTACAGAACATATCAGACCTGAGCCAAGTGCTCTCATTATGTTTTTTTTTCTTTTTTTAAAAATCCCTCTAAGGCACATGTGGTTGCCGATTTTGTAATGTCAATGTCAGTGACATGCTGTAATTTAGTCCATTTGGTAATTCAAATAAGTGCAAAGGATTAAAAAATGATTTCAATAGTAGGTACAGTTCTTTTAATTGCAAGACATTCAAAACTCAAATTCTCCAAAGTGGATTGAAAAACTATCCAAACAGTAGATGTTTACAACTTATTTAATAAATGAATACCTTGAAGATTAAAATGAAGACTAGTAGTCGATAAAAACTGAAGCGAGATCGATCAACTGCAGACCAGACAACAAACGACGGAGGCACCAGACAAGTGCAATCAAACGATGAGTTTATTAACACAGGAGAGGAAACATCAGCATATGTCTTCCTCTGACAAAAATACAGTGAATGCTGGTTTTATAGCATAGAAAATTAACGCCCACACATACACGTCAATACAGGTCAAAAATACATTGTTTACAGACATGAGCACATCTCGTACATCTTAATAACTATAAACAGTCATATAACTTCTCTTTTCTATAACACCTGCCTTTTAAGGTAATAAACTTCAAGCTTCAGGATCGTTAAGAGCTAATAATTGACCCTCGTCACCAATCACTAAGTAAACAGAATTGGCGCAGGTCTCAAAAAGAAGCAGAAGACACTTGGGCCTTCGCTCAGGCCTGTTGCTAGATTTAATGTGTATTGTAAGCATGCATGCAATTAACCTGCTATGTTCTCATCTTCCCTCAACATGTATCACCTGGACACTCTCACCAGTGAAGCTTACAACCCTCTTGGATGGAACATCAACTCTAAACAAGCACAGATATGCAATGTGCATAAACTGAACTCAACCTGTGAATAGAAAGGTCAATGTGATAACACACATATTCAATGCAATATGAACCCTATGAGAAATATTAGTGATAAAATAATACTGTAAAACATGTTATTAATGCATTTATCATAAGGCAGGTTATATGGCAGCAATAAAAGAATCTCTGAACCCCAACAAAACGTAGGCAAGTTACTTTTAGTGTATATAACAGAAAATGAAAGCACTCATGCCTTTGCGTCTATATTTTTGTACATTTCAAAATTGTAACAGGTTTTCTGTTTGCACAAGATGTAAGTGACGATTGATGACAGCTTCTTGTCTCATGCCTTCTTCCTCTATTCTGAATGTGTTGTATGCAGAATAAAGTACTCTTTTCTGGAAGAACTATAGCAGTTAGTGTCCTCTACAGTTTGCCTCTGTTCATTCCGTCTCTACACAGTGGATTTTTGTACACTACATGCTGTAGGCTGATACAGAATAGTTTAGCTCGGGACATTCTCAGTAGATACATAGTTTTCAATTCTTTTGTGGAATTAACAAAAGAGCTATACTTCATTTTGCTCCATGGCTGTCAGCATGACCATTGACACAGGCTGTTCTTTGAAATGTGAATGTTAAACCTATGCAGGGAACATGTTTGCAGGTTTTTGGAAAGCCTTGTGTTGCATATGGAATTCACAGTTCAAACAAGAGAGATGAGTTGTGTAAGTATTAAATGAAATAAACACAGCTTTTACTTTAAGTCACTTGTAGTGGACTAAGCTAATCCCAAATTAACCCTCACCAAACCCTCTTAGGTGGACTTATGATTGCAATAATAATCCCAGAGTCATTTGAAACTGATTTAGATGTACAAAAACTCACAATGGCAGCATAATGTTAACTTTGAAAGAGAATCCAAATCTGCCTTGAAGTCTAACTAGTTCACTTGTGTTGTCAGTCCACTGAGAAGAAGAAAGGCTTGGTTAGGAGGATGCTGGGATGACCTAGTTGAACTTCTCAAGTCTGAGCCACTCTTGTGTAGGAAAAGCTTTGAAAATGTACCGCAGGTAATGATTGCACAAGCAAGACGTGATATGACAGCAGATACTTGCAAGAATGCAACACAAAGCGTTAAGCTTGCAGAGGTATTTGTGCAGGATTAGCTTGCTTAACATTTTCCCCATCACATGCACATAGTATCTTACCATCAGGTCAAGTTCCTTTATCATCTCGCTGAAGCAATAATCTGACTGTTCAAGTCCGCAAAACAGAAAATCTATGTTTTCAGGCATGACGTCTAATTCTTCAGATCAATTGCATTAATCACTAATAAATATATACAGGTATTGCAAATTGTACCTTTGTGATCTGCAGTAAGTTAAGTTAAAGGTTAGTTTGGATACTGGCAACTTTTTCCCTCCAATCCCTCTTTCGTCAAATCCCTCAGATGGAAATGATAGGCTCGATTTGCTCAATGGCTGCCAAGATAATGGCTACAGACGAGTAACAGAAAACCCTTGACAGTGTAAACACACGGCTGCTATCTAAACCTCTGCAGCGTTTGGGCCGGAGCCGCCATTGACTGGTGTAATCTGCTGCATAAATCTACAGCTTGGCCATGTCTGTCTGCTGTCTGGGTTCCGTGCACTTGGACAAAAGCGCCGGACACCTTGCCCACTGACAAAGGGCCTGGTCCTAATTGGAGTAGACAAGGCTTGCTGATGGAGCCTTTTTAAGCAATTGAACTTGGTCAATGAATCTTAGGGGACCTAATACAACATAAGGGACAGGCAGTTTGACTCCAACAACGGCAGTAGCACCAAACTGTCCTGTAGCTGCCCGTCAGCCTAAGCACTGAAGTTGGGCTATGACCCATAATGGCTTTTTATCAAAGTGCAAAACTGTGAAGGTGTTGATCTTGTGCCACAGTAGGGTTGTAGATGGGCCGTGTTTCATTGTTAATGTGTAATTCAGCATTGCTTTTTAAAAGACCTGGCGCCATTCCACTGTTTTTTTTTTTTTTCATGTATTAGAACAGAGAACAGGCCTCACTGTGTCTCCTGACCAAACAGTTTTGGATGGAGGACAAGCTGTTCTTCGTTTGAAACCTATCAGGAAGGAGACTGGGTTCCTTTTAGAAAGCTATCAGGAATGTGTATGGGAAACCTGTGTGGGCCACTGGAATCTCCTCAAAGAGAAGACTATAGGACGAGTGCAAAGCCCTCACCACGGGAGAGAGGAACTGGTCTTTGTGATCAGAAATGCCATAGAAAAAGTGCGCATTGTTAGCAGCCCAACAGATTTTGTCCCTCTGGTCGTGTGATTCACCTACAAGGTCTCGGGCTCACTGACCCCCCCCCTTGCTGGCTGTTAGAATGCCCACACAAGTCAGTGACACTACATTTTCTTCACACTAAGTAGCCAAATAGCTTTGCTGACCTCAGATTCATAACTTTGCTTCTGTAACTTCTGTGCAACTTTTTTCAATAACTGTGCAACAATATCAATTATTGTTTCAGTGTTTTCTAGTGTGACTTGACCAGTCAGATCTACAATTGTTATGCTATAAGTGTATTGAAAATTAAAGCATTTTTATTCAGAATATTTTTCTGTAATTTGATAGAATTTAATATTAAAAGATTAAACTTTTGGTGTATTGTCTTACATGTGTTCTAGTTATTGTCACACATTATGGGGGCCTCTTCTTGGTTCTTCTAGAGCTGTGATCGCCATCTTGTGGCAGTTTTCCCCCCCTTCTGGTCGCCTGTTGATTAACGGGAAATTTAAACTGATGATGCAAAAAATTAAATAAATGCCTGTTTATTTGGTCCTTTCTCGTAGTCTCATGCGTTAGGAAGTTTCCAAGGATCAAAAATAATTCAAGAATTGAATTATTAAATTGCAGCCAACGTTTGAGGCATTTTAGTTTGAGGCAATTGTTTATTTTATTTTTACAGCAAGCAACACGCTGTGATTTTCTTTTTTCTTCTTCCTTTTTTAAAGGATAATGTATGTGCGACACATAAAAATGGCTAAATTAGCGCCCACTTCATTCTTCATGTAAACACCATTAGAATGGTGTTTACATGAAGAATGAAGATATAAATACTGAAATCAATACAACAAATGCAGTCTAAAAAATAACAATAAATGCAAACCGCCTTTTTGCATTTAAAATATGAATTAGTTTTTCTCTTGCGTTTTGTTCGGTAAGTCCCTTTCGAGACTTCGTAGTTCACAGCGTTGTTTCCATAGAGACAGAAATTCGTCTAAACGCAAGAGGATCTTTCAGGCAAGTTCTTCTAAGCCTCCGAGTATAGCACTAGTGCTGTATCCAAGTAGGAAATTTAAAAATAATTAAGTATAACTTAGCGGTAAATATGAGTACTTTGGATAAAAGTATTACAGTAAATGGTTTCAGCAACTGAATATTAGCCGACCGTCTACTTCATTTTCACTGCTCTGACAGATAAGTAAATCGTCATGCTGGAGCTGGATGAGCCATTCACCTTTGATGAAACTGAAGAAGAAGAACAGAAAAATGTTTCATGTCATGAAGAAGAGGTAAGGGTGTGGACCTCGTTCCAAAAATACAGCACATGCATGTATGTTTCCGCTATTCTCCAAAATATTCGCTTCATTTACTTGTTTTTGTCCAATTCTGCATATATTCTATCACCTGGAGAGGTGGAAATTAGCAGCTATTTGTCAGGGTAGACCCCTTAATTTATATCTCTACCACAAAAGCATCAGGATGATTCGTTTGAGAGCCATACGTGAGCTTAGAGTGACGCTGAACAGGACAGCGAAGCTAAACAGATAATAGACAGAAAATGAATTATGCACAACATAAGCTGACCCTCCGTAAATCCACATACTGCCTTATGACTTTGCCCATACATCCCAGCTATTACTTTTTCATATAGTGAGTATGGATGGGATTTGAGAAATTCTTCCAAATAAAAATAAATGGTACCAAATTGTCCAGTTCATTGGACTAATATCTCACTTAGTAATATATTACTAAATGTAGTAATGCCATTTATGAATGCTGCTTTTTAAAAAATGATAATTGCAACACAGTGACCCCAAAACCTTTGAGCTTTTGAATGTGTGAGCCACATACAGTACAGACCCTTTTTTCTACTTTTGCATTGACCCTGAACCCCTGCTGGCCTATTTTAAAATTAATCAGAAATCAATAAGGAAATTGATTGACCCATAAGCAGTATAGACAATGGATTTACTATCAGTAAGAGTTATTGCTTCACTTTTGTCCCCACAATGCTTTCTAATATTGTTAGCTTATATTAACATTTTCCTTTTGTGGCTATAGACATAATTAACCTGTTTTCTGACCGCAGGCTTCAGATGATTTCCCACCAGCCCTTCTAAGCTATTTTGAAACATCAAAAACTAGAGCGGCAGTTTGTGAGAAACTTATCCTTCAGGAACTTGAAGGTAAGTAATAACTTATAGCATTTAACTAATGTGTACAATGATAAAGCTGAGATTATCTCTTTACTGTTTTGGATTTTGTCTGCACTGTCTTTGAATTCCATGTCAGACTTCACACCATCAGATTCCACTGAGAATATGATGAGGCTGTCAAATGAAGTCAGTAAAGATATGGTGAAACTGAATGAACAGGTAAATTGGTCTTAACGGTCTAATCTCGGTTGTTTTATGACATCTAAAATATAATGTCACGTGGCCTAATTTTTAAAATGATTTCTTTTTTACTGATACAGGTCGGTGATGCAACAGAAAATGAGGAGAACAAGACTGATGGGTCCCTTCTTCAATCACAAAAAGTGACACAAAATCCTTTGACTCACAATATGCCCATGTGTCTTAATAATGAAGGTAGATAACATGTACATGTGTATTGTTTGGGACAAAGACACCATTTTTGTAGTTTCGCTTCTGTACACCACCACCACAATGGATTGTAGATCAAACAATCAGTATGTGCTTGAAGTACAGACTGCCACAATGGCCACAGGCTGATAGGTAAACTGGACTCAAACGCAGAGAACCACAACAGAGACGGCTCGTATGTTTTACAGTGTTTTATTCTCAAGTCAACAGGTGAATTTGTGGCAAAGTGTTACTAATGATGCGGCTGTGGGTCAGTGGGGGTGAACGGGGAATTGGCAGGTTGCGATGGGGACGGAGCGGGTGTGTCTGGGAAGAAAAGAGAATGAGGTTAAGAAGGCACCAGGCGCAGGGTATTTAGTGGTAATGACTGATAATGCTTACTGATAGTCGGGGTTGAGCTTGGCTTTGAGGGAGAGGCGGTGAGAATCCAGGTGAGTAGTGGTAAAGGCTGGCTGACCTGAGTTCCGCTGTGTCCGAGGTGGAGAGTGGTGGCTGGAGGGTAGGCAGGTGAGCTTCTTTGTATTTTTCCAGAATGCGAAGATAATCCGAGGAGAGTTGAGGTTGAAGGCAATGGCAAAGAAGGTCCAGGAAAACTGTAGCACAGGAAACCAAAGGAAGCAACAAAACAAGTAGCAAGAGCATGAAAAACATTAGAGCCGTTACCAACGTGAGGTCGTTGACAAACTGGCGGTGAAGGAGAGTCTGAGTGGAGCTTAAATCCTCAATCTGATTACCCAGAACTCAGGTGCCTGATGGAACTTTCCAATCAAACCTCCAGATCCTGACACAGGCTTTCTTTTTTAATCCCAAAGATTTTACAAAATCTGTTAAAGAATTACAGCCCTTTCTATACACAGTCCCCCATTTTGCCCCATTTTCAGAGGTTCAACTTTAATGGGATAATTGATTGACAAGCAGTGGCCATGTGAGGCCTGATCATTTTTTAAATTTCAAATGAAGCAGATATAATATCTCAAGTCGATTCAATGTCTTTAATTTTTGTTTTATAGCTTTATACTGTAATTTCAATTATTTATAATATCAGGCCAAAGAGATGTCAGCGCAAGTGAGTGAAAAAAGTGAAGAAAAAAAACTATCAGAGAGACAGCCAAAACTTTAGAAATGACCAGAAAAGTGAAAAGGGTTACTGAAGTTCTGATGTTGCGTAATACACCCGTAATACACTCAAAATAAAGGTAAAAGGTAACATAGTTTGCCACAAGACGTCACTATTTTCATAGAATTTGCTGTCATTCACGACTTCAGTAACATGAAAAGGTAGATAATCCTGCCTTGTGAATAGACTTTTAAATTTAAAACTGAAAGCATAAAGCTAATGGTGATCAAGCTTCCTGGAGGTATATTTTAGTTAAATCACACTCACAATCACTGCCACGTCACTGATGTAAATTTAGAAAAAGTTTTAAATAAAAAAGTTAAAATAAAATGCATTTCCTCTCATTTCCCTAAGCATTTCCTTAAACATTTATGGAAGATTCGATTTAGATCATTCTTTATGCAGGAAATTTGGTTGTTATTTGTTATTAGTGCATAACAATCAATGGAGAGGCAAGGCATGTCTTACTTTGAGCCTGATATGAACTACATATGCACGGCTTTCTTGCTTGCTGAACTATTGAAGCCTTACATTTTTGTATTTGTCTTAGATGGAGCTGCAACAGATCGATGTTGGGAGACTGAGAAATATTTGGCCCGGGACTTTAGCAAACATGACATAGCACAAGAGAAACACTGTGATGAGGAGATGCATAAAAACGAGGAAAGGCAAAAAAGAGAAATTAACTTCCAGGAGGAGCTGAGGAAGATAATGGAGGCAGAGAAAGTAAGTTACTCTTGACTTTTTTTTCCCCTCGACATAGTACTTTTGGATCCAGGTGGTAGAGCAGCTGTCCCATAATTACTACAAATAAACAATAAGCTGGTACCAAATGTCCACATACATAATAAAACATGCAGCTGCCCCCACCAACTCTTCAGGGTAATTACATAACCCAGCCTTACTTGGATATGGAGGAAGTGGAAAAGAGGCCTCTGATAGCCTGGTGCACCACTGAGCCATTGTTTATGTTTATTGATGATACCTTACTTAGTAAGTACACAGACTTATTACACAGACCGATCAAGCTCACCACAGAGGATATGAAAGGTTTGACTGTAATTGTCCACTGGAGCAAAAATTGTGTGTCTTTAGGACACTGCGACACAGTGAGAACACCATCCCCAAAGACACAGTGGGCAGAGAAGCAGAAGATCATCATATCAAGGAGACCCTGAGTAAATGTGGTTATCCAGCTGGGTATTTGACTAAGCTGGGAAGACAACTAAGCAATGCTAAAGTGTCAACTAAAGTGAAGACCACTGGTGATTCCTTATGTGTCTGGAGTGTCAGAACAACAGTGACACATGTTTTCATAACATTGTGTCTCTGTGGCTTTCAAATTCCAAACAAAACTCCCAAAAGTTTGTCCACCCCGAGGATTCTGTTCCCCGGCTTAAACTGAGTAATATAGTGTACGCAGTTAAGGACCAAGAGGATTGAGATGAATTACGTATTTTGGTAAACCAAACAACCTCAAGCTTAAGAAATGGCACAACACAGAAGAGATAGCTTGTCTAGCCTGGACTCTAAGAGTACATCTTTCACCGTCTTAGTGAGTGGACTTTTCCCCAGATCTCTGTCAGTAACACATATAGCCATTGTTTAATGATCATATCTCATGTCAAGGCTCATTGCTAGGCAATGGTGCTATTCACCTTCTGGGAATCCTTGTGGTGGTGCTGTCAAATGAATGACGATAAAGTGTTGTGAAATTAAATAATTTTCAATGATTAATTAATTGTATTGATGTATTGTTAATGAATCCAAATAACAAATGTTTGCCTTTCACCTTTTAATGTGTAGATTTTCTTCTGCCGTTGCACAAATAATCAGAATCAGAAATACTTTATTAATCCTGAAGGAAATTATGGTTTACAGCAGGCAGCATGCTGGTAGGCGCATGCGCACTAACAAAGGAACCCTCCAACCAAACATAGTTTACACAAAGATCACATTGGGAAGACAGGTCAGAGGTAGGCTGATAAGAAAAACAACGAAAATACACAACATGAGGTGAGAGGAGGATAGAAACTCCTCCCAGACTGAGCTCCTAATGGGAGAAGAGTTTGAGAACAGAGAAAATAATAATTAGGATAGATTGCAGATTATTGTTGTGTAATCTGTAGAGTACTGCAGCATTTTGGTAATTAGTGCAGTGTATTGTGATTGCAGCCCTGTGCTTCTACAGTAACTGTGGCAGGAGCAAGATTGGTGCATGAGTTTGTGTCTAAATGAGTGAATGAGAAACACTAAATCATTTCCCACGTTAGAAAACAATATGCAAATAGAGATTATATTCGCTGACCCCCCAAATATTAAATACAGATTTTTCCAACTTCTTCAGCTGAGCAAATATTTAATCCTGCAGTGGGATAGCTGCTGTTACAGCCACACATGTGTGATTATTCTGATTGAATTTTACTTTATTCACTTTAGAATGTGATTAAATAGCAAATTAAGATACAGATAAGTTAAAAGTAAGAAATGCTTCATTTATCCCCAAAAGTATGGAAATTGTTATAGCCAAATCATGAAAAACAACTTAGCTAAGAAATAAAAATAATAATCTATATTAGTTTTTATCCAGGTAAAAAGTCTCATCTCTTTTCTAATAGAGACCTGACCAAGACGGCAGCAGAAGTTACAACAAATACAACACATAACAATATAACAAGTAAAAAAACACAAACACAATATTCTGTACAGACAAGGGAAGACAAACACATGAATAATATGCAAAACAGATCATTACAAGAGACATTAGAGACATTACAAGAGACATTAAAAACAGTGACACTGACCAAAAGAGCTATTCTCTCGCTCCTTTAAAATGAGCTTAAACTCCAGCATTGTAACAATTTCTGACAATTTCTGTCCTTTCTGTAGATTATTCCAGAAAACAGGGCCAGCATATTTAAAAGCCTTTTTTCCCACCAATTCTGTTCTGATTCTCAAGACAAACATTTGTATTATGATAATATGATGGGCTGGTATGGTGTGGTACAGGCTGGTATGTACGGCATTCATCGCTAAAGTCAAGGGACCTGTTGTTTTACTGTGTTCTTGAGGAGTGGGGAAAATAAATGTATTCATTCAGATGCCTCAGTATTAGATGTTTCATACCCCTAGACAAGGGTACGGAGAGCAAACTGTCACAGAGAAAATACAGAATGCAGCAAAAATGGCTGTATTATTAACCCTGCTGTGTTTTATTTATACTGGTTCCAGCTGCAAGAGAAGGAACTGGAATTGATGGCGAAAAGAGCCCAGGAAAAACTTGAGCAGGAGATGCTGCTTCAGCAGGTAATGTATTTTTTTTTTCAAATTTGTTTGCAGTGTGACGTACTGCACAGGCTCACATTTGTATTTTTAGACATTTGATATATTTTTGGGTATTTGTTATCAGCGCAGCATTTGGTAGAATCAATTTACTGAACATAGTGGATTTATAAATCAGTGGTCCTCAAAAACACACCTTAAATTTAGTACTTAAAGATGCTTTTTCCATTTTGATTGAATACTTTTTGGGATGTTTGTAAATTCCATGTAGTTTGCTTAATATATTTCAAAGAATAGGTTGAAAAAATGAGGAAACTAGTTTCCTTGTAACTCTATAAATATTGTCTCTAATTAGGAACTGATTGGTAACTTACAAAAACAAGTGGAGCAAGAGAGGAGGATGATCGAGGAAGAGCAGAGAAGAAAAAACGAAGAAGAGAAAAGGAAAAATGAAGAGATGCAAGCAAAAAAGAAGCAGGAAGAGGAAGACAGAAGGAAAATGAAGGAGGAAGAAGAGAAAATTAAGAGTGAAGAGGAACAGGAAAGGAAGAAACTGGAAGAGAGGAAAAGATTGGATGAAGAGGAAAAGAAAAACATGATAAAATTAAGACGTAAAGAAGAAAAGAAGCAAAAGGAGCTGTGGGAAAGGGAGGAGGTAAAGAAGAAAAGGGAAGAAGAAGAGATTAGAAAGAAAGAGGAAGAGAGAAAAATGGAAGAAATCAAGGAAGAGGAGAGGAGAAGAGAGATACAAGAGTTGGAGGAGATAAAGCAAAAGCAGAAGGAGAGAAAGAAAAACAGGAAAAGTGAGGACGAGGAAACAAGAATAATGGATGTCAAAAACAATGTGACAGAAGTTTCTGGAAGGAAGATGACTGAAGATCAAAAGACACAAAATGAAGAAATAATAAGTATTAAGGAAGAAAAGAAGACAGATAACAGAGGTGAGGAAGAGAAGACAAGAAAGGAAGTTGTGAGAAAAACTACAGAGCATAAGATGGAAAGAAATGAGGTAGAGCCAAGAGAAAAGCCTGAGGTGAAGAAAAAGATGGTGAATGAAGACATCAGGGGAAAAGATGAGACTAAAAGAATAGATGACAAAATGCAACTCATGGAAAGTGAAGAAAAGAAAAAGAACGATGTGGAGAGTTTGGAAAATCAAGATATGATGAGGAAGGAAGAAAAGACTGAAGCAAAAGAAGAAGAGCTGATTATAATGAGAAAGGAAGAAATGAAACAGAATGAAGAACAAGAACACAGAAACGCAGATGAAGAAATAAAACTCAAGCCAGAGATTTGTGAGAATAAAGACCAGAACACAAAAATGGAACATGAGAGGAAAAAAGATAAAGAAAAGAAGCAAGAAGAGTTGCAGAAACAACAAGAGGGGGTTAGTATAGGAAGAAAGAAGGATGGGACGGGAAACAAGGAAGATGCAAAGGATTATGGAAATGAGGTGAAGGAAAACATACAAACAGAAGAAAGGAAAGTAGAAGAAGAGGTGAAAGAACGAGTCATAAGTAAGAATGAGCTGCGAGACAAAGAAGGAGAAAATAGCAGCATGCAATCTCAGAATCAGACTACTGGCAGGACCTCACACGCAGGAGGCAACACCAAGTGGACCTCAAGTGCTGATCCACTGCAGAGTGAATCTACAGCCGACCCTGTCAGCTCTGAAACTGCAAAAAAAAATAACCTAAACAAGAACATCAGTCAGATCCATGTCTATAAAAACAGTAACCAGCAAGATCCTGCAAAGCCTGGCACTTCTTCTTACTTTTTGCCTGCAAGCCTTCCAGAGCACACAGAGCAGAAGAGGCTGTTGTGGATGAAGGAATGCATCCCTTGGTCTAAATTGTCCTGCCAGAACAGGAGGAAGCAGAAAGGATCAGCCCGGAGTAGGACAGGGCCAAGGGGGGTGGCAGAGGGTAGCAGCCTGCCCCCTCTGTGCCCACACACTCTGCTTCAGTCCACAGGCTGGAGATCCCTGCAGGAGGTAACATACCTGTGATCCAGGAACACTGATGAAAATGTTTTGTACTTAAATGTTTGTTGTGTTTGGAAAGAATATTCACACATAGAACCCACTATTTTCATTTGAGATCCAGAAGCCCTGAAATATGTTTGACTGTCTTTCAGGTTACCAGCGTGACCTTGGAGGATTTACCTGGCTGCAGCCTTTTTACTCTTGCCCAGTGTACTCAACTTCAGTCGCTTACCCTCAGACGCTGTGGACTGAAATCATTGGAAGGTATCAACCACTTACAAGAGCTCTGGTACATTGACCTACAGGTGATTATATAGTTAAAAAAAACCCCAAAAAACTAGTCATTACTGTGATTTTTTTTCATGTTGTTTCAGTCATTTCAGTCACTACAGCTTTACGTTTGTTTTGTTTTAGGAAAATGACATCTCATTTGTGGATTGTGAAAACATGAACAGCTTACGAGTTCTTCAACTTGCCCACAACAAGCTGACTTCCATCCATGGTTTAAATGGTGCTGAGAATTTGGATATTCTTGATCTCTCGCATAACTCCATCACCCGTATTGGTGAGAACTCATGAAACACTGACAGCTATTGAAAAAAAGCCCCAAAAAAGAAAAACAGATGAATTTTCTTGTCAGTATAATGCCTGAAAGTGTTTGTGTTTTGAATACTTATTTGCCAACAATGTGTGTAGCAGCTTGAGATAACGCTTTACAAATCTGAACACCTGGTAAGTCTAAAATCCTCAAAAAAGAGCAGCATTCACTTAACCTGAAAACAAGCATGATGCCATCATGTTCCATGTAAACACAGAAAGTAGTATGAGTGTGAAACTTCAATATAAAAAGAGTCTATGGAGTATGTCAAAGGCCTTTGGGCTGCTTTATGTTTAACAAAATGAATGAACGTTATGGCTCATAACACCAGAATCCTGGTAAAAGACATGCTGCAGTTACAATACATTTCTTACATATATTTAATATGAAATTCTAAAGGACTACATTCAGAGCTTATCTCACCTGAGGAAATAAATGTGAAAACGAAAAAAAAAACAAAAAACCGGTATCTAAAATACCCAAAATCTTTCATGCAACATTTTACTTATTACCTCACATGCTAAAGGACTATCATAGATGAACATCAGGAATTCCAAGTTTCCCTCCAGGTTTAACAAAACTCCCTCTTCTGGTCAAAAAAACAATGTAATGTAATCTAACACAAGAGGGCAGCATCTCTCTTTTTTCCGCCTAAAGGACTTCACATGTTCACTCTGCAGTGAAAACTGTAATTTTGACCCCATGTACAGACTGTACTTTTTTTTTTTAGACTATCATTTCAAATTTTAAGACTCATGCTCTGCTTTCTGCATATATTCAGACTCACACTGAGGTCAACTCATTTCTGTCTGCTTTCTAGCTGGTCTGGAGTCTTTAAGGAGGCTACAGAGGTTGTCAGTGAACCACAACCAGCTGATCAACACCAAAGGGCTGAGAGATGTATATACACTGCTCCACTTGGATTGCTCTCACAACCACCTGGCCAATGTGGAGGGTCTGGAGAACAGTGCTCTGCTTCACACCCTGGATCTAAGAGGAAACAGCCTTACTGAGGTAAAAACTCACGGCAGATGACTGGAAGCACTAAATCTAATATCAATGTTCACTGTTGCAATTTTGCGAGAGCTGCAGAGAAAGTGGTGTGGGTGTTGGAGACAGGTGATGGGCTTGAATTAAGCCTAAAATCCTTCTGCTTTTATCTACTACGTGCCCTTTTTATTGAGAAACAGTTCCCCTTATTTCAGAAGTTACGTTGAGTGATAAAAGGGATAAAAGGGGGCAGGGATAGGTAGAGTGGTGGCCCCATGATCGGAAGGTCAGGGGTTCGAATCCACCGGACGGCTACCCTGAAGTACCCCTGAGTAAGGTACCATCCCTACACTGCTCCCCAGGCACCCAATGACTGCCCACTGCTTCACAGAGTGAATGGGTTAAATGCAGAGAGGAATTTCCCCATTAATTAATAAAGTATACATTATTATTAAAAGATTGCCAGGCAAGTATGACAAATGTAAATAACGTGCTTAATTTCAATTAAAAAAAAGGAAGGCGATCCATCAGATCTAATCCAAGAAGTATCTCAGTCGAACACATGCTGTTGTTTGCTAATTCGTGTTTCTCAGCTGTGAAAATAAATGCCAAATTTCAAATTTTCTTCAGTCCAGCAGATGTGCTAAAAATGTATATTATTGCACACATGTGATAATGGTCCACTCTATCCTCAGAAATCTTTCAGTCACAGATTAGCTATGCTTGTGTTTGCCAAGCCTGAAAGTTTTTATCACAGTGCTTCAAAAGCAGTGTGAAAATGAACCCGACGAGCTTCGCTTGTGGCAGGCACTCATAGCAGAAGGCATAGCAGGGCTAAAACAGCTGACATTGATGGACGAGGCTGTTTCGTTGCTACAGCAGGAGCAGCAGTGTAAAGTTAGTCTAACCTCACAGTGTGATGGGTGTTAACTGACGACTTTGTCCTGTTGCTTCATCAGCCCCCGAGTCTGAACAACCAGGTCCTCCTCAGAGAGCTGCATCTGGATGACAACAGCATCTCCTCCCTTCACGGCCTCACTGCCTGCTGGCTTCCTCTAATGCAGCACCTCTCTGCAGCTCAAAACGGGTATCCAGTATTCATCCAGTACTACTTGCCATCTGTCTTCGCCTAAGTTTTGTTATGTGATATATATTCAAAGTAGAAAATAACACGTGCGACAATTTTTTCTGGCTTTTCTTTCTTTGGAAAATGTAACTTGATATAAAAAATTGCAATCAGCAGGTTCTGTAAAACCCTGACGAGTCAAAGCCACACAGTCGCATAAATTCAAAATGCTTCTGTGTTTAACGGTGACATGAGCGACGCATTGAGATGTGGTCTAGCTTCTAATGTAATTTGTCTCTTATTTTCCTAGAATTACTCAGCTGCCCTCCATGTCTAATTTTGTGTCCCTTGAAAATCTGGATCTTAGATACAACTGCCTGTCAGGTAACATGTTTTCTTTATTAAATGGTGAATGGGCTGCGCTTGTCTAGCGCTGTTTTACCTTAGTGGTTCGGCAAATGTCTCTTGTTCACTGTTATGCAAGCGCTACTCCTAATGGAGCGTTGCCTGCTCTGTTAGGAGCAGCTTGGCCTTCATTGTTTTGCTCAGGACAGCCCGAGTAAAGAGCTGCTAATCCTGTGATTAGTGGTCAACCTGTTTTACCACCTGAGCCGCAGCCATGGAAGAAAAGTATGCCAGTTTAAAACCTGTGGTTTTGTCTTCTTCTTTCAGCTCACCGAACTTGAACTATTGCCTTTATATTTTGTTGATCTTTTGCTGCCTTGTGTAAAATTTTGTAACTTTGCAACTTGGATACACACCTCTGCTTATTTCGTGTAGGTTGATATAGTTTGTAAGATGGAGTTATATTGAAACTGAAGAATATATTGAGAAACGTGTCATGCTCTCTTTCAGAGCTGCAGAATGTGTGTGAAAATCTTGAGGGATGTCAGTTCCTGCGTGAAATCCACCTCACAGGGAATCCTCTTCAGCAGGAGAGTGGCTGGAGGTAGGGTGAGCACTGGACAGAGTAAGAAAATGATATGAGATACGGTCTTTTTAGAACTAAATATGTTGTTATCTGTATGTATCTGCTTTCAGGACCCATCATGCAGTGATAGTGCATTGCGCTAGTTTCAGGAATCTTGAATTTTCTGGCTGCCTCTCGTTGAGGCACATTTTCCTCACCTGCTCCACAGTTTCAAATCAAGATATAGTAATTAGAAATTTCTGTTCTTTTTGGAAATTATTTGGATAGAAGTTACAGTTTCTGCCTCTTTTGCTCTTAAATATCACTCACTATGATGGGTGATCAAAGGAAAATACCACTGAAAAGTCAGTATTTGCCTATCACAAATTTAGTCTGTGGGCTCAGGTAGTCTAAACATTCCAGCTGAACACTGGTCTCCCTGTCCACTTCCAGGATTACCACTCTGATCTGCATTGCCTATTAGATTACCAACATCTGTATGTGTGTATGCCGCACTAAGTGGTCATAATTTCCAAAATATTGATACAGCAGAAAAATGAATTATCTTTTCATTGTCAATTTGCTCATTCACTTACATTGCTTAAATATTTTACCAGTGTTAAGGCAGTTGCAATGAGTTTATATGAAAAATATGCAATGAGCACTTATATTCTTTGAGGTTCTGCTGGGATGTCATGAGCAGTGATGTCAGCTGTTACAGGTTTGCAAAGTTATTTGGCTCCTCAGAGTCAGTTACACCCATCAAAATAACCAAAATATGAAAAACTATACTAGTTTTGGAAACTTTTTGCTTATTTAATACTCAGATTTTTATCGTTGTTCATATGTTGGAGTTACTGCCCAGCAGGTTCAATAAAAACTTTGTAAAAAAACCCCAAAATGTTCTGTTAATTTTCTGCCAGTACCAGTGCCAATGTTGGTTTCCATAAATGGTAAATGGCAAAATTCAACGTGTGATTAAAAAAATACAGGAAAAAAAAGGAAAAAGCCTTTAAAAATTAATATTCATTTTGAAATGGTACATATTTTCTAATGATTTTTATTGTGCTGACAATATGAACATAAATCTATTTTTTTAATCTTTAGATTGACTTTTTAGAGGATTCTTTGCTGGAATAGGCGTAAAACTATGAGTTACTTGTGAACACTTTCTTCCTTAATCCTTAACTGAAACATTACCTTAATATTTCACTGAACTTTACTTAACCCCCAGTGCCAACAGTAGAATTAACCCTCAGTATTTCCACACTCATGCCCTTGCCCTTTCATCCTCAGCCAGTGATAACACTGGCTAAATAAAAGCACCAAAAGGCAAGTGCTAAGAATTACAATCCCTGTAGGCACCCCCTGATCCAGGAGAAATAGATGAAGAAAATACTGGCCCTGATTAATCGGGGCCGCTTAAAGAGCCTGTGTTTTGGAGGAAGTCTTCACTAAGTGAAATACGGAGTTGTGCTCATAGAAACTGGAGAATCAGGATGAAGGATCCAAAAAAGTGTTTTTGAAAAGAAAAGGAGGATAAAATTTATAACAGTTTAGTAAGATTCAAGTTGAAGTTTGAGTATATTCAGTGTACTGTAGATATAGCTGTGAATAATGAAGCCCTTATATTAAAAAGGTAGTAAGTTGCTGCAGTTTATCCAATTTTGTCTAATTCGGGTTTGGAGCTTCATTTAAAGACAGCGTGTCAGGCATCCTATTCAGGGTTGGAATCAATTCTGATCTGTGTTTGAGAGACCCAGTGATCCACATCAAAACTGTAATCGTATTACAGTTTACAGATGCCATATGTCTTTGTTTTCACTATTTTTCTTTAGGCTTTAGGATTTCAAAATCACTGTATACCACCATGTGCATATATGATTGTTCAAGGTAGCAAATCATTATCTATCTATCTATCTATCTATCTATCTATCTATCTATCTATCTATCTATCTATCTCTCTATCTGTCTGTCTGTCTGTCTGTCTGTCTGTCTGTCTGTCGATCGATCGATCGATCTCTGGTAAGGAAAACCTACTGTGAATATATAAGTACATGTAAAGTACTTCACATTATAAAGAAAGACATTTTCATATAAACCATTTATGAATGCATCTGAAGCAGTAAATGACCTCAACACATGTTTTGTTCTCTCTGGTGAAGTCGTGGGACAGATTTAAGAGCATACAGTACTCTGGGAATCTGTTTTAGAAAACCCAGTTCTTAATGTTTTAAAAACTGACTTCGCAGCCCAAAGGCTTTTATTTTTGCAAATTTTATTGTTGCCATTCCCTAGTGTCCTGTAGAGTTTCCAGCTCCACATTTTCCCACTGCACAGAGACCACATTTGGCCAGTGCTCCACTAGTAGATGCTCTTAGTCTGTTTCTCTGGCAGATAGTTGAGATTCCTCTGCTTGCACATCCTTAGCCTCGGGCAGCGGTTACCTCTCCCCCTGTATCACAGCCATTCAGGGCGCTCCTCCAGCTGAAGGCTCACACTACCTAACATATGCACTTTGGAAAAGATTTCTATCCAAAGTGGCTGTGTAACTACGCTTTTAGAAAACGGCACAAGATTAATAGTAATGAGTGCAAACAGGTTCAGATTGTAGACTCAGACAGCCATTAATACCAGGGGATGACTAAATCACTGTACATATGATCCTCTGATTAGTTCAGAGAACAAAATGTACTGTGTACAAAACAACATATACCGTGAGAGGAAAGTTAAACTATTTCCTCAAAACACTACGGTCTAAACAGAGAATAGTTCTGCCAGCTTTAGAGCAGCTTTCTGTCTGGGTGATACAGCTGTGAATATTATTTTCTTAGTCAGGCAGTGATTGTAATTTGACAGTTATAAGTCCTATCAGTAATTAAATAAATGGACTCAAAAATAGAACTAAAATTAAACTTCGTCTATTTGGCAAAACCATTTTTTTGATCTACAAAATCTGTTGAGTAAAATAAGCGTCCTGTTTCATAGCCCTGACATGTCTGTGCAACCTTAGCCTCAGTTACTGAGCTAAACCTGAGTTCTGTTCAAGTTGTCCTCATTGTCTTTTTTATCTGTGAATAGTGTTGTTTATTATAAACTTTGCCTAATGCAGTGGTAATGAGTTCATACAAAGATACAGATATACATAATACCAGTAGCAGTTAAAAAGGTATAAATGATGCATGTAAAAATATTAGTAAAATCACTTCAGCACAGCTCAGGTTTTGCTGATTTTACTTTCCTTTTCAGATCCACACTACAGCAATCAGTGCCCGGCCTTAGAGTCATTGATAGCCACGAGACAGATTCCTTTTTCTTGCCTCCAGCTGTTCAGCAGGTCAGCTCGGCCTCAGACTGCTTCCTAACTTTCTGCCAGGCTCAGCTTCGGCAGACTCATAATTTACAGCAGCATCACAGCAGGGAGCTCAGGTAAGAGACAGGCTGCCTGTGTCGATATGCTGGCAGTGTGCTATGTGTTTAGTGTGGATAGCTGCAGGTTTTGTCGGTGGTTGGATGTGTGTTTGACCCCAGAAGTTACTGCTAACACTTTCTAAAGTTATCCACATCATAGAAGAGAAAACAATCTGCAGATACAAGTGCTTATTGTGAACTCAGTTTACACAATTTCCATATTATCAGATTTCATACTCACACTCATCTTATATGATCTGTATTTGTAAACTAAAATATTGCAGGTAAGCTGCAGATTTCTTGAAAAGCTTGAAAGCAGATCATGGGGAAGAGGTGCGAAATGTTCAGCTTCAAATAAAAAAAAAATTGGTTAAGGTAATAGAAAACGAGTACTGTACTGCAGAATTCTCGTCTCTTCTACTGTATGCATAAAAATCAAGTCAGCCAATTTATGTTTGACTGAGAGTACTTCAGATGTAAAGAGATGGGATGAAGGTATGAGGTCAAACGGAGAAGAGGTTGAAAAGAAAAGCAGAATCAAATAGTAAAAGGGAATAATACGGAACAGGGCAAAACAACAAAAATAACCCCAAACCAATGCACCAGAGGTTATATTACACTTTTTTTTATCTTGTGCTGCTGAACCTGTCAGAGATACCGCCATCAAGCAGCGAGGAATGTTAGCTATCCTCTTGTTATGTCTGATACATAGGGCGTAGTGAGCCTAAAGACAACGTCCATCTATTTTCACAAGTCCTTCAATGTCACTGGCCTCTGCACATATTGACACTCCTATACAAGGAGGACCACCAGCACTTAAAACAGTGGTCAACTTTCTGCTTATGTTCCTGACCTTTTCAAATTACACAGTACAAAAGATGAAACGCGGTAGCGGTTTCTTGTATGGGTCACATCGAGGACTCCTATGGCTTGGGGGAGGTTAGCGTGGCCCTCCCCTTGCTTCGCCCCTCACTGTGTGCCCTCTACCCTTCTGGCCTCTGGACAATGACCCATTTTGGGGGCTTTGCAAGAGCCAACACAGCCATTTAACCCCTGGCCTGACCTTGTGTCAGACTGAGTTTTTAGGGGAGTTGAGAAGAGTGCCACACGCCAGTCAACTGGTGACTGTAAGGTGAGGTACTGTGGGGTATTAGGGCTATTACTCTCTTTTACAAGGTGTAGGTATTCTACCAAAGTGCCTCTGTTTCACCCATAAATGACCATGCCTTACAATCCAGTCTTGTATGCCATTAAATCAAAACATTTTGTGGATGTGGTGGGAAAAAAAACAATAAACCCATCTACTACCACATCTCCCCACTTTTTCCACTGCATTCTATGGCACTCTGTATTTTTTTAGGCTTGAATTGCTCCTAATGTGGTTGTAATATAAAAGAAGATGGGGGAGTCAAAAATTTCTGTGCTATGTCATGTGGAAAAAGATGGGTTTTTAGAGTTTTGCTAAAGCTAATGTGTTAGCAGTCACAAAGTCAGACAAATGAAATGAGTACTTTCCACTCATTGTGACTTCTGTTTGTGGTACCATCACACAGTATGGTAAGGAAAAACTGCTAAGGCAAAAAGCCAAATCTTTGAACAATACACCAGTATTAGTCCATTTCAGATTGCTGAAGCTTCATTTTAGCATTAGCTAAATGTACGCTGAGTATCTTACAAAGGGTAGTGTGAACAGCAGAATCAACCACAGCAACCTATAAGTTTTTTTCTGTTTGTTTTTATCTAAATTTTAGCATTATGTCTTTTTTCCTTTCTCCCACCCTTCACCCCAACCAGTCATGTGAGATAGCTGGCCCTCCCTCTGGTTCTGCCGGAGGTTTTCATCCCCACTGTTGCCAAGTGCTTGCTCATAGGGGTCGTCTGATTGTTGGGATTTTCTCTCTGTTTTTATCAATTTTATTGTTATCACCAAACCACATTTTTCACCCACAATGTCTTCTATGTTCTGTTTGTAGTTATCTGACAGTTGCGACAGACACAATTTGAATTTTCAAAAGGACATTAAACGCCTCTATAATATAACTAGTATAGGGTTTGCTGCTCGCTTAGGAATTTCTTACAGCTCTCCACCTCAGTTTTTTTAGAGTGGCCTCCTGGGAACACCCATGTGATAAAGCAACACCAAATATCTCTAAATTTCCTGTATTGTAAGTCAGAAGACAAGTAATCACTGAGAGCTTTTAGCATCTACATACATGGTTGGATATGTTCACAGGCGAGCATTAATCAGTGAATAACTTTTCATTTTCCTGTCATGAACATTGTATACTGAAGCTCTCTTATACCCGTGT
This sequence comes from Oreochromis niloticus, assembly GCF_001858045.2. Lineage (NCBI taxonomy): Eukaryota > Metazoa > Chordata > Actinopteri > Cichliformes > Cichlidae > Oreochromis > Oreochromis niloticus. The sequence continues at coordinate 42,216,035 of NC_031972.2, read as the reverse complement.
TATGGTGACCCTGGAGTGAACCAGCAGGTAGAGGGAGGGAGGGTCACTGGTGTCACAATCCTTTAAGACCTTCTGACTCTTCTCTTTCTTATCCCACTGAGAATGAAGAGCGAGGTCTTTGTAGAGAAGAAGTTGCACTACTTGTGGCTACTGGCCTTCCAGACTGGCCGAGCGTCTCTGGGCCCTCGGGGTTTAAGACAAGGAGCGGAGCATAGCTAATAGATTAATTAAGTTTCCATTGAGGTAGCTTTGTTGTCAGTTTATCCCCTCAATGAAAGAGACATTATATGGTATTAGGGCACACACAGAGCAGGCAGACAGCACTCTCTCTCTCTTGCCCCCCCACCACCCCTACCCTCACATACATGTAAGCACACACGCTGACCTCACCTCTCACAGGCTGGCCAAAAATAAGAGCTAAAAATGGATATATATTTGATATTTAACTCAAACTGGAATGGCTTTGATCCTTTTAGTTTGAATGATTTAATTTTCTAACATCACTGATCACTGTGTGTTTTTTAAACAAATCTTTTTTTGACAGTTTTGGTTATAGACTAGTAGTATAATCCTCATTGTGATTAGAATGTATGTGAATCTATTCTGGAAACAGAACTCTTTTCTTCTTATCACCAGTATAATTAAATCTGACCTGCATAATATCCAAAGTTATAGCTTATCTGCTTTTACAGTATCAGAGCAGTCCTCTCCACAGAGTTCACCTCACAGGACATAGAGAAGACATGTTTAAAGAAGCTCATTCTTGCATTAAACAACCCTAAAAGTGGATAACTGCTTCTCCTGAGCTCAGAACAATATGAAGACATTTAACCGTTGTTGTAATTTTCTTTAGGGGTCATGAAATATAAATCATCATCGATGTATAGCACAGTCTGTAGTCTCACACTTCTCCTACAGGAGGTTCAGTTATTGCCACTCAAACCACTGCTTACAGTAAACCTATTAAGTAAATTTGATTGGGAACCATGTGGACTAAGATTTTTAATGTCATTCACTTTATTGCCATTGCACAGTCGTACTTTGTGTTGTACAATGAAATGGCGGGTCCTTCCTTCATCGGTGCTAAAAGAAAGGCGAACAGTAATCAATCATGATAAATAAGATATATGCCGAGTAAGGTATGCTAGAAGTGCAGAAATGAAATGTGCAGCGGTAAAAATAAATGTGAAAAAATAAAATCAGTTATGTAGGTCAGTTCAGGTATTTGCTTTGATTAGGACTATTGCCCTGTTGTCAAAACTGGTTTGTATTGCCAGTTAATAATGTAACATGAATGATTTTTGTATGTGTTTGTTTACAGCAAACTTGCATTTCCCTTTAATGATGTGCAAAGCTTCTGCCGGCACTTCAGTATGACTCTGAAGCTGGCTGAGGACCAGAGATTTACCCATGAATATGGTGAGACTACTGTGTCTGATGAACACTGGGCTGCAAGTCAAACAGCGCCTGAGAAAACACTGGGTAGTGTCATTGGTGAAGAGCTTATGGATTGCCGAGATATAGAGTCCTCTAACAAAGTACCACCAGTCTTTCCAAATAGAGACATCATGAGATGCAGCTATTGGAATTTTGAAGAGACTCCAGCTACAGAGAGTCACTATGACACATTTGGCCCAAAACAGGGTCCAGCGACCTTCTTCAGTGATGAAAAAGCATCTGTCTCCAGCCATCAAGACTTAAATCTCAAAAAGTAATTCACTTTCTGCTTTTATCAGAGTCACTCGTGTGTAAGTTTGTATATTCACTCTAATAAAACCTTTGTATTCGATGAAAGATCAGCTGATAAAAATGCATGCGATGAAAACCTCCAAATTCATTCATGGTATACAACTGGATGCTGCCGACTTAAAGCAAACACTCTGTTTTTATGTAATTCTTTTAACACAGCTCAGCCTTTTATTAGTTTCTGCTGCAAAGCATTTGTCATCATTGGAGCCTCCTCTACTTGATTTACAGCAGAAGACGTTGAAGATTTTATTCATTTTAACACGCAGCTTTATCATTAACACTGTGCTATCTTTGGGAGGACAATAGATCTTTGATTTGAAGGGTGGCTTTAGACAGGCTTAAACTCTCCAGAGTCCTGCTCTCCAGATGTCTGCTCACATATAAATTCATGTTTTGAAAGATGAAGGTGCTATGACATCATATGCAATATATCCCTCACTTTGTGTGTATTTAAATGCGTGTGTGTGTGTGTGTGGTGTGTGTGTCCTTTTTTGAGCAGCACAGCAGCAGTTGTGATTCAGCAATGTTGGAGAAAATACAAGCAGATATGTGGGAACATTAATGCTCCCCCCATCACAGAGAAAGGAGGAAAAGGAGGAGGAGATGGAGGAAAGCCAGAGTCAAGACTTTGCTATATTAATAGGAGCACTGCTGGCAAACACTATGCGGCAACTGTCATCCAGGTAAAACATTTGTAGCTTGTAGCATTTGTAGCGTCCTACAACACTTTCCCTCTGAAGATGTCTCGGTAACAACTTAGAACGGTTATCCAGGCGAGTTCATGTGAATTCAGTCAATCAATCTGTTTACTGGTAGTAGATGTCATAGTACCATATCACCCCAATAGAGCACTTTGCCCTCAGACTGCTGGTTTACTTACATAGGATGGTTAAAAGTAGAACAGGAGGCAGAGCCTTCAGCGTCCAGGCCCCCCTTCTGTGGAACCAGCTACCATTTGAAAGTAGGAGGCAGACACCCTCTCTACTTTGAAAATTAGGCTCTCTGCATTTAATCATTAGTTATTATTAAACTCTGTCTCTCTCTGTGTCTTTTGTCTTGTCTTCCTCCCCACACCCACAACTTGTGACAGCAGAGGTTTCTTCCTGTTAAATTTTTTTTTTCCACTGTCGCCAAATGCTTGCTCATAGGCGGTTGTCTGATTGTTGGCAATTTTCTCTTTATTATTTTGGGATTTTTAGCTTACAGTATAAAGCACCTTGAGGGGACTGTTGCTGAGATTTATATCCATCTATTCATTGGGCCACTGTGGCTATGACGTCTATTTTCATTTTGCAGTTGCAGAATTCAAAGGCAGAGGATTTTTGGAAGCAAAAGCTTATAGGTTCCTTCTTGTGGCCTGAGTTTTATGTGTGTTGCCCAGATGCATTGCTTGATGCTTTGCATTTGCTTTGAACATAACTTGCTACACTAAAATCCCTGAAAGATTGGCTGTTGCTCCTAGAGGCTAGGACAGCAGAGTCAAGGGCTACTCTGATTGCTATGCCCTTTATGCAGATAGCAGAAACTGCTGAATATCATAGAATGCAAATAGTTGATTTGTTATATTTCGGGTTCATTAATTAGTGAGTTTATAAAAATTTGATAAAAAAAAAAAAGAGTAGGAAAAAACCCGCATCACAGTTTGTCATAGCTTAAGATTATGCGTTGAGAAGAAACTGCTCACATTAACCTTTTATTGTGTAATTAAGGATCTTACTTTTGCATGTAGAAAGTGTGCCTGAAGTCACTTCCCTTTTGTGGATATCTGAAAATGCCAATTTTCATCCTTGAAAACTGAACTTCAGGCCTCATAGGTTCTATGGAGGCTTACTCGGCTAATCCTCTGCACAGAGGTGTAAGCTGCTCTTCTGAAAAACATGCTACTCATCACCCCTCTCAAATCCCTTTTCAACACACAAAGTGTTTGATGACTCCTTGAGGGCTAGGTAGAGGCTGGGAGTTGCCGTGTACCGTGCACTACAGCACTGTGTAAGTGTAAGTGTGTGTTGTGTGCATGTCAGGGGGGTATAGAGTGATTAATCAGATTCCAAAGACGTGCGGTAGTAAGAGTTCTAAAATTCCTGTGCGGCTCAACTTGAAGTGAAGTGTGCCCCCCCCCTCTGCCCATTGGGAATTGCAGGATTTAGAGGCGCACTAGAGCTCTATTTGTCTCAGAGCAGCCTGGAGTCACACAGAGTTCAGACAGCAGAACACTCAGCAATTAAAAGAGGGGTTAACATGTTTTATCTTCCTAATGGGATAACATGCAATATTTACGTTTGCTCCATGATTCATCGAGCAACTACCATTTCTTTTTCTGGGTACCTCCAGGCATTCTGGAGGGGCTACACTCTGAGGAGGAGGCTCACATCTGCTCTTGCTGCTGTGGCATGCCCCAGTGTTGGAGAGGATGACACCTTTGAGGAGGTGGACATAGATGAATTTGTCTTTGATGAGGTATCCGCACAAGCCTGCATGTTCTTCACTTTCACGATTCGGCAGTAGTTCCCCATCTCGCACCCCATCAGACCAACAAACCTGCACAGAGGCTAACGCATAAATGTAACACATAAATATAGTACTGTATACTTCACTCCAAAGACACTTTATTTGTGGTTTGTTTGTCATTACTGTCCAGAAATTAAAGTATTTTTCATTTTCATAAAGGCAGCTTTGGAGGAACACTTCACATTGATGCTTTCTCAGCACTCATCTCCCAGACATCACCTTGTGTCAGAGCAGCAATTATCTATGGAGGTAAAGTTTGATATTCTTATAACCTGGTAGTCTTGACATGATATTCTCTAATACTTTTAAAAGCTGCTGTGCAAATTGTGAATTGTGGGATTTACCATCTTGTGTTATGTCAGTGTTGGAGTTATTTTCCTGCTTGTCTCCCTCCCCTCCAGGAATTGTCTCACCCTCCCTTATTGATCTCTAAATTTATTCACTTGGAAAAACAGGATTATTTCCTGGAGGGCTGAAGGTTGCACAGCACCAGCAGATGTCATTTTTCATGCTGGCTGGACTGTCGTCCTGTTTTTTTTCTTCATTTACCTCTCGTTGGATCTTTTCTTTGGAGCGTGCTCAGCGCTGTACATCATGGTAGCCAGTTTAGGCGAGCTGATGTGGTGCAGCTGCTGGCGTGGTCAGCCTCAATATGTTGACACTGAGGCACAGATCAAAGGCAGGGGATGAACAATTTAGCACTCTGACCAAGAGAAAATAGAATCTGGAGAGTAATTAAGCTGTTACTTTGACTTAAATATGAGAATTCCATGATTGTGAACCGTTCACTCGGTCGGCCACATACCTAAAACAAAAATAGGCCCCTGAGTTAAGTGTCACTGGATATCATAGTGTAGAATGTAATCACTTTCCCCAAGAGTTACAGATAACTGTAGTGTATTTCCATGAAAAATTAATTAGTGTGCCACAACAGACCGCTCAAATTTTTGTAACTATAATGAAAGCATGCACAATTTTACCTTTGTTACAGGTCCTTTAAGTACACAGATGTCAGTTGACGTTTTCCACTAGTAATTTATGTCTATTTTTTTCCTAGGATTTTTGAGTGTGCTCAAGTTCATAAATACAGGAGAAAGCTACATAAGTTTTTCTGGCCTGAAAAACACATTAAATTGTTAAAAAACTGCAACCAAATCAATTTTGCACAAACTCCAAGTGTCACAGTCTAAAGCTAAAATCCTGCCTTTGTTCAGCGTGGTTTTATCTCCAACCAGCTTTGAGTTTGATGAACAGTATAATAATGAAACATATGGAAACTGAAAAAGCAAAGCTGCTCCGACTTAATGTCTGTGACGCAGAATAACAGAAATAAAAACACGCACTGGTATCCCGGATGTTTTATGTGTATTCTGGTAATTCATTAGGAAAACTACAACAAGTGTGTTTTGGTAACATTTCAAGGCATATATCACCACGTGGGATATGCATAGCATATAGCATATGGAAGATCTGTTTTTTAAAATCTAAATTTAATCTAAAAATAAACCTGAAGACGCTTTTCAAATTGTTTGCAATTGTTGTATGCATAATGGTCTGGATCAGCATCCTCTCTGATTTTAGGTTTAGATTTTAGGATTTGATTGATTTTTTTTTCTAGCACAACTTTCTGCACACACGTAAAAAAATGTAACTACAAAAAAGGCTAAATCAAATCTAAGTTGATGAAAGTCTACTCAAAAAAAAAAAGTAACTTATGACTGTCATTAATTGATATATGTATTTCAGCCTCCTGGGCCCCGTCTTGATCCCTCCCAGGACATACTCCCCCTACCAAAGCACGCCTGGATGGCTGGGGAACATGTGGACTCAGCTGCACAGAGAATTTCAGCAGACGGTTCTAACAGGTACAACAACCCACAGCCACAGCATTTAAAAAAGCTGTTTGCCGTGATCTGTTTATTTTAAGCTTTACATAGATTTTCATAATTATTGTACAAAGTTATATGGGGAAAAGAAGATAAATTATTTTCATAATAGGACGTATAGCAAACATTGTTGATTTGTGACTTTAACATTTTTTGTTAATGCAACCCAAAGTAGAAAAATAGAATCTTTGCTAAGCACATTAACGAGTCGGATGTAGATTTTAACTGGGTTTACTTTTTCACATATAGAATAGAATAGAATAGAATGCCTTTATTGTCATTATACAGTTGTACAATGAGATACAGAGCATCTCCTACTCAGTGTAAACATGCTGGGGGGGGGGGTACAGTTCTGCAGCGCTATATACATATGAACAGTATTAACATAGGGAAGAAGATGTGTATATATATAAAATGTACAATTTACAAGCCGTAAACAATATGTAATAAATAGTGTTATGTATGTACAGTTGAGTTATTGCACATGGAATTGGTATAAATAGTGTTTATGTATATACAGTTATTGCACATAGAATTAGTATAAATAGTGGTGGTCCATAGAGGAAGTGGGAAGTGGGGGGCTGTGTTATCGGTGCATGTGTGAGTTCAGGGTGGTTATCGCTTTGGGGAAGAAACTGTTTTTGAGTCTGTGGGTTTTAGTGTTGATGCACCTGTAGCGCTTCCCTGAGGGAAGCAGGCTGAACATGTTGAAACTAGGGTGGGAGCTGTCCTTGATAATGTTTGCTGCTCTGCTGAGGCAGCGGGAGGAATAAATGTCCACCAGGGAGGGGAGAGGGCAGCCGATGATCTTTTGTGCTGTCTTGACCACACTCTGAAGCCTCACTCTATCTGCCTTGGTGCAGCTGCCGTACCATACTGTGATGCAGTAGGTTAGCAGGCTCTCAATGGACGAGCGGTAGAAGGTCAGCAGCAGCATATGAAGCTCATGATATGGCGTTTGCTCTTGGAACAAAATACAGACAACATGAAGTATGTGTTTAAGTGTTTCATGGATAACAAAACATGAATCTGATATTAAAAATGCAAGGAACAATAATCAAACTGGTCCTAATAATGCAAGATGTTAATGTCATAAGATTTTAGTATAGCATAGAAAAAATGATACAGATGTTGAAATTTCATTTTCTGGATATAAAAATGAGGATGACACATACTCTAAATCACGTTTATATTTCTGGTATGGTCCACAACATTTATCCACATATTCAGCTAGCAGTACACTCAAATAAGTAGGTTCACTTAATGACTGTTCAGTTCTCCTCTCTATGATGTTCAGCTGATGTCACTGGTAATCCATAAAATGGTAATATTTGTTTTTGTTTATTTTTTTACTTGGTGGCATACAAATCATACAATTTGATTGCTTCCATAAAGGACAAAAAATGAAATGGAAAGGAAAACAAGTAAAATGTCCATATGGCCCATACCGTCCTTTAAGGTAGTGTCCGTTGGCAGCACTGCTCCACTTCCAGCATGCTTGTTATGTTAATGATAGTTATGTGAGTGACAGGTGCATCTCTTGCTGCAGCCCCCAGACCAGACAACAGTTTTCAGCCTTAAGAGTTTGTTCAGGCTATTCGCATCAGTTCAAGAGCTGGAGCAGGAGTGTGCTTTTCCTTTTTTAAATGAACTTTTAGAGGGCTGAGACTGTGAAACAATCAAATCTTTAATGCACGTTTCTACTGTAAGATCCCGAGGCATGTGAGAGAACATTTGCTACTAAACACTACATCTGTGGAGCATGCCACCATCAGAGTGCACTGAAAATGTGTTTTTGGCCCCACCGAAGATTGTGTTTGGACACACAAACACAATCTTCACTCACCACTAGCCCTACTCGCCCAGTGTAGCTCCCTTTGACTTTGTCCTTTTTCCTTAAATGAAATGACTTAAAGATCAGCCATAATTCAATCCCGAAAGATTTAAATATGTGTAGTCCTTTTGTGAATTTCTGCATCTCAAGTTATGTTTTTAAGGACAATAATTTCTTTATGATTCCAGAAACACATCTCCTACTTCCACCTCAGCGCTTAGTGGTCTCTCTGAAAGATCAGAAAAGATTCTAGAAGAATGGTAAATCATCATCGCCTCCTTACTGCTTGCTGCAACTGTGTGTTGTTAGGAAATGGCAGAATGGCACTTTCTGTTTGTCGTTTCTTTCCTTGCCATCTGCAGGGGCTTTACTGACAGCCACACAGCACTTCTGCTGCTGAGGAGAGCTCGGAAGATGAAGTCAAAGAGACAACTGCAAAAGAAGCAAAGGGGTTAGTGTGTTTAAAGTGGGATAGGTGGAGATTTGAGATTTGGACCTTTTGTGTTTGCATGTGTGCTTATTTATGCAGTAGTTCAGGTTTAAAAAAATCATTTTTGTATGTTTTTAGAAAATTCCCCATAAAAATTGAATGCTGTGATTGGAGATTGAACACTCTTCTGGTTTCCTTCTTCAGTCGCCTCATATGCAATGCTTCCTTCGTTCATTAATCCTTCTACACCTCCGCTGATGTTTCTTTCTTTATATAGTTCACAAAATGGAGATAACTCCTGTTAAGACATAAATCTGTTGTCTAAAAAGGAGAAAGATCTCTCTTCATTCTCATTCTTCAGCCGTGCTTTAGTAGCAGTGAACCTTTCCACCGCATGTATGTTAATGAGCCATAACAGACAGCAGAAGCCAGGGCCTGTCACCTCTCATTGGACGTATTTAAGAGCCTGCAAAGGAAATAACTATTGCCAAGAAACCTCATGACAAGTCGTCTTGTGGCGACTTTCATTCCATTTCATTGTAGTGGTTTAGTGTAACTGCAGTGAAAGGTGACCTCACCTCTGCTCTGTTCCAAGAAACAGTAGTTCTGCCATGGGTATCATGTCATATTCATGTAATGGGAGGTTGGTCTTTGATCAGGCTTTCAAATGCATGATTGCATTAGTGGTGCTCTTGTCATCTTGCTCCACCGACACACAGGTCTTTGTCGGCTTTAACTCCTAATGGCATCTGCCTCAGCTGAACCACAGCGCTGTGTTACATATGCACTAATATTTTCCGAATGTTTGATCCTGGTTTTCTGCTTCTGCTTTAAAGCCTGGCGTGTCCTGCTTTGACCTTCTCTTTCTTCCTGTGTTAGATCCCTCTGTCCGACTTGCCTTGTTCAGAAATTGTAATTACCAGCTTGGTCCAGCGGAGGCACAAAACACAACAGCACGATACAACAGAAATTATGTAAAAGGTAAGAAAAGAGATCTGTGCATATTTTTGAACCCTGTAGTATTTCAAATGCTTGGATTATTTTTTAAAAATTTTAAATGATTTACTATTTAAGTCTGGTCTGGTCTTAGACTGGACCATTGCAAAGCAGTGGGGTAGATGGCCTCACATTTGTCTCTAAAACACAAATGATCAACTCAGTGATTGCAATTTTCAAAGGTCCTGCAACTACAAAACAAGCCCAAATCACCACCCCTCCACCGCCGTGCTTAACAGTTGGTGAGAGGTTTTTGTCTTGATATGTTGTGTTTGGTTTTTGTCTATTAGGCCACTGTGCGTTATGACCCAACATCTCTGCTTTGGTCTCATCAGTCTAAAGGAGAAAGATGTCTTGTGGATGGCTCGGTCGCTGGAACTTTACGAAACTAACAACCTTTTTCTAATTGTACTGTCATGACGGTCAGGGTGTACTTTTCACAGCACTGTATGGCATAACTTTTTTCCAAAGAGTTTTCAGTGTTATGGAAATACAGTGTCAAAAAAAGGCTATGGATTGATTATATGTGGGGTAGTGTGATTGGTTGAGAAGAGTCAAAAGCCTCCCTCCACCTTCATCCATATTCTGCTGTGTCCTGGTGCCCTGCCCTGAGGTGCAGAGAGGATTTGCATTGTGCACACACAGACAGACTTAAAAGGAAGGGAAGCGCTGGAGGGAGAGCATAAGGGAGAGTTGGGGGGGAGTATGTTTTTATCATGAGGGACTGTCTCCGTCTTTCCTTTGGACCCCACCACCACCTACCAGGGTCAAGGCCTCACATCCACGGAGTGAGAGTCTCGCGGTCATCCAGCAGTCAGAGGGATGCTGGAACAGCAGCATTTGCCAGCAGAAAGTGAAGCGATCAGTCCAGGTCCACTGCTGTCATAAGACAAACATACTAAAGAATTAGCTGTGAAGACGAAGAGCAGATTTGCTTGTCATTTTATGTTGTAGTCTTAAAAAATGAGAACAACCATGATCTTTTTGGTGATTTATATGTGAACGAGTTCTATTATTTTCATTAATTTTGAAGCTCTTCTCTCAGCAGACACTGTTTTGCCAGCATTACAAGGCATTTTCATCAGGACAGTGACGGACAAACAAATGTTCCCTTTTGGAGTAGGTGGCACAACATTCTTTTCCAATAATTATTTTCCATTGACAATTTATAAAATACATGAAAAACGGAGCTTGACTATGACAGCATCATCCATCCATTTTCTTCCTCTTATCCAGCTCAGGGTCACGGGGGGAGCTGGAGCTATCCCAGCTGCGTGACAGCATCATTATGTTATCTATTGTTTATTTGAATTGCAGGTGTATTATGTCAACTTTCCAACATTTTGATTGCTGACACTGGAATTATGTGTGAGCACAATACTGCTGTGGATAAACTGTCAGCTAACTGGCAATCGAGGAATAGCTGTATCCCAATAACATATTACATTACAACAATATTTCCAGCTCTGTTTTTTTCCCATAGCTTCATTGCTCCTCCCCACCCTCTTATTGACAGTTTATCAAACGGGACTGATGCTTTTGAGCTAATACAGCTGATAAAGTAATGGAAGGATCTCTGGTTAGGGCATTCTCTTTCTTTCCGGTTTATATTCTGTATCCTCAGTCAGTTTTCTGATCTGACAGAAGTGTGTAACTCTATCCAGCTTCAGTCTAGGGGAAACGATTCCTACTGTCTTTTTACAGCATTGCTATAAGGCTGGCCGGCGAGGTGCTGTGTCAGTTATTAACTTGTGGTGCTGTGAAGCTGGGTCTCTGTAAAATGGTCCAGGTTTGCCTACTTCCTTGCTCCCCTGGTCCTGACCTGTGTAACACACCCCCTCCTCCGGATTCATCACCAGTGCCCGGGGCCTGGCTAGCTCAGCCCCAGACTGGCCCAGCCAGCGCTCCCCGACAGGGGCTAACGTTTCAGGCCTCGAGTCAAGCTCCTTCTGGAGGTGATTAGCCTCAAACCCATGACAGATTCTTTCCAAGATATCTGACGCTGCGTGTTTATTTTATCCGGGCTCTTTGTGTGGATGTGCTGGACATGAGTAACCCACTTGAAATGGGTATCAGTTTACATACCCAGACACGGAGACAGAGAGGGAGAGAATAGTGCAGAGCCACAACAAATTTTCTTCTAAAAGTTTAAAAGAGAATATAGATATACCTTTTCCTGTTTAAAATTATTTGCATCTTCTGCATGTGTCTGGGGTGCTGCAGATGTTGACAGTGTGGTGTGCCTCTAAGGGATTCTCCTAATTTCTACTCTTAATTACCACTCAACCCCTCCAGATGCACACAGACACACGCACACACACACACACACACACACACACACACACACACACACACACACACACACACACACACACACACACACAAACAAACATATCCATACATATACACACGGAGTTCTAATCATCCTCTTCCATCCAAACTGAGATCCAACCCCACCAAACATCCGTCCTCGTGTCACAGGGACACAATGGTATATATTTTTGTTTCAGCCTGGTTCCCCTACCTCCTGAGCATTTAACTTGATTTCACACTTGATGTCATCAACAAAGTCAAACTGAAACACAATCATTTTGTTTATCATTGATCAGTCAAAATAACTTAGGCTGTTGTCCACCACTCATATGCATCCAATTTCAGCCCCGTAATCTCTAAGCTTCTATTTATCTCGTGCAGTGGAGCCTCTCTCCTCATAGTACATGACTGAGGTGCATTGGCACACTTCAGAAACGAGCTGAGACAATGTGCATTGGGGCATCAGTCATTCACAGAGTCAGACATCTAACTAAAACCCCTGAGTTGCTAAAATGTCACACATTTCACTTAGCAAATGCCTAAAAATACAGGATTATAGAATACTTTTCTATATTTTTTACATTTTTTTTCTACCTTTTCCAACATTAGCCGTATGCACAAAACAGAAAACGTATGTGCTTTAGCCGTCTTATTCATTTAAATTCATGTTACTTACAGAAGATCCATTAAAAGTCTCCAGTAATCGAGAAACACATTAATCTGTCAAGTTAGAAGTCCTTTCAGGAGCAGTGCCTGAAAATGTGGGAACTAAACATTTACATTTTTAATTTCTAATGTGTTTGGATAATATGCAATTTGAACTGGTTCTCTTCAAGTATCGTCACAAACATTTTCCTGTCAGTGTTCCAGTGTTTTTACAAAGTTAACAAATGGATCTTAGAATGCTTTTAGATCAAAAGATGATTAGCGTGTATGAATTGCTCCATCCTACTGTGGTTTTTATTTTCATGTTTTAGCAGACCAAAACCAGCCAACATGTTTGCAAGAGACAACTGCATTTTACAGACCTTATTTTGATTCAGATTAGCTTCAGTGACATGTTTGTAGAATCATTTAGAGAAAAGTTGCCTAATGCATGAAACCAAGTTTTGGGGGTTAGAAAAGCTTTACATCTCTGGCGGATAGACGTTCTAATCCACAGATGTGCACTGTTATTCCATCTCACACTTTTACATTTCGATTGGGTTTGTGACACAGCATGTATATAAAAGATGAAGATTCAGGCTTTCAACTTTTAAAGTCAATGCGGAACGGCTTTAAACCTGCATTTTTTTTCTCATTGCCAGAAGGAGGCAGACTCTTCTGGCTGCTCCAGAATCTATAAAAGTCTTTCTAAAAAATCTACTACTTACTTGATTTATGACCTCAGTGAGGGGTTTCCTAATGAGTATATGGTCTCAAATGCTAGTTTGAGTCTTACTGAATACAACTTGATGTCCATTTTTATAAAAGGAATATAACGCAAGGTATTCTTCATTGTGGGCCTCCTGCTTGATTGACAAGTCCCTACTGTGTCTTTAGTTGGCTTCAAAAAACCAAGATTGCTAAGTCATCCACAAACTATGGGCATCTTTTATCTATTGTTTATGCCTGAAGGACAAATCAAGAATCTTCTGACCTTAAAATATGTCTGTTATATAGTGACTTGGTTGTTTAACTTGCTATATTTGTGCATGTGCACAGTTTTACTCTTGACACAAGTGTCCTTTAAGGTCACTATCATTTGTTTAGGAGTTTTTTTTTTAACTTATTGGTACTGGTACTGACTCTTTGCAGGACTCAGTGTTTTTTGTTCCTTTAGTGAGGTTCGAGGAGAGGAGACTACTAAGTCATCTCTCCTTCATCTCTGCTTTGCTGCAGGCCAAAACCTGGATGCTACTCCTCCTCCCCGGCTCTCTGATATTGACGAGATCGCCTAATGTGGTTAAAAGCCCCCCTTAACAGGCATGACTTTTACAGGCCCCCCTCATGATGTCCTGGAGGAGTACTCAAGGGGGATTGAGGAGGTTGGAGGAGGTCAGGAGGAAGCTCTAGTAGGGGGTTCTGAGGGGGAAATGGAGAGAAGAAATCTCTCCGTGCTGCTCAAGTACATCAAACTAAATGATGGTTCTTATCTTGCATCAGTGTGTACAGATTTCTGTGCATGTGTTTACTTACCCTTTGTGTTGGCTGTATTTACTGTACACGAGCAGGCTGGTGTTTGAAAACCGATATCTGGACTCCTCATGCACCATCTCTCCCTCTTTCTTTCTCAACTTTGGGAAGTGCAAGTAGCCATTTCCTGCCCTTTGCTGCCCCAGGGGAGGCATCTATCACTTGACGTTTTTAGTGCGGCTTCTCAATTAACCCATGAAAACTGTAAAGCTCTTTTCTTCTTTTTACAGCTCAGCAAAAGCAAGTGAATGGCTTAAATAAATGCATCATTAGTTCCAGCACTGGCCTGTCAAAATAAATTATCAGTTTACACCCATCTAAGGCAGCATTACTGTCAGTGCAACGTAAATGTTTATTTTGAATTACGACCTTATTATGGGATTTCAGCATAACCCGTAAATCACCGTCCTCTTGGATTTTTCACTTTCACAAACTTTTGAAACATTGCTTGGATTCAATTTTACAACGAAAAACAAGTCACTGCCATTGTTGGAACAAAATGAGGCCTTTCCAGTTGCATCTCTCAGCAGTGCTACATGAATTATTACACCACCTTCTGCCCTAACATGACTTTGACCACTAATCTGTCCCGATGAGGGAAAGCTGGCACGCTGTAATGGCATTAAAACGTGTCAAACTTGCCACAGAACAGGCCCTGCAGCTGTTTATTTGTTCAGCTTGAACACTGGTAAGCATCTGTTAACACAAGCCCTGTTCTGTCATGTAGACTCATGTCATCTTCTCCACAGCACACGGTGATCAGGCGGTTATTTCTTTATTACCACTGTTGTCAAAAATGTTACCTAACCAAATGAAAAAAGAACGGCCTGTGACCTTTTATTTCATTTCTTCTGCTGAGTGCAGCTGGTGGGGCTGAGACGGGCCATCAGCAGGCAGAGAGGACAGAGCACGTTAAGCAAGATCAAACTCAGCAGTGGCTCCATACCCAGGCCACTCATGGGCATTCAGACGGGTGAGCTACTTAATGTAGATCATAAGGTGATGAAGGTGGTGTGTCAAGTTTATGCATCTATTTGTATCGATTCATCTTAAGACCTGCGCTGTATCATTATAAAATAAAATATTCCAGTGCACTGAGAATGACATTAACTTCTGCTGAATCAGGGAGATGACAGAAATAAGTGAGTGTGTAGGCCCGTGCTAACCCTGCCCTATTTAAAAAAACAGACATAATCCATATAATTTGTTTCTTTTAAAAAAATTTAATATGATTTTTTTGCTTGGAAATGGAGACAGTTAATCACTGGATTGGTGTGAAGCATGCAGAACACTAATCATCTAAGCATTTTGTGTTTTATTCTCAGTGATCGTTTCTTACCGGACATAAACTCATCCATTCTGAGCGGAGGCAGAGTGCAGCTCGTAGTGAGTATTGTCCCTCCCAGCCATGCTGTTTCCCCCCCCCTTGATTTGAATCTTTTTTGTGGCGCAGTTGCATGCATGTAAAGGTATGTAGTATTTACATTTACCAGTCAGAGTCACATCCCACACCGTAGGTCCTCTCCCTTGGAGTCTGTCTCATCAACTTTGATTTAAAGGAGGAAGGGGGGGAGGGGAAGCCTGAGGTTTAGCTCTGTAGTGACACTTTCAATTGGATCAACTGGGCGCGATTTCTTAATTTCACTTGTTGAAATCCCAGTGTCACACTGGAGCAGTTTGTTTAGACCTGAGAACGATGCTGATGGTTGTGAAGTCTTTGAAGTCACAAACCACAGGTCTCTTGTGCCATTATGGAGCAGTGTGACTTATGTTTACTGGCAAGAGGAGCCGCCCCTTTCCTCCAGTTTCTTAGATATATGCTCTGACTGCAGAGCCGCTGGGTTGTTGCTTGTTCGACTACTTGCGTGAGATGTTTCATTTTGGGCCTCATTTGTGTGTGTGTGTCTGTTTCTGTGTGTCGTGCATGCAGGCTAACCCAGCATATACAGATTGTCTAAATCACACCAGTGGACTGTGGGCCAACAGCAGTTTGGTCGGCCAGGGTTGCAAAGTGAACAGTTATGCCCGTAGAACCTCCTCCAGTCATGCAAGTGAGTCTTGTAAACCACTTTTCTCCACAACATCACGGTGATACTGGGAATAATGAACTGGTCTCTCAGCAGAGTGTTAAAAAATATCTGTATGTATGCTAAAGTAAAAAACCCAACTGTCCTTACAGAAGTATTTCCCTTAGTTTTTTAAAATCTAGTCTAATCCAGAGAAATGTAGTGTATACTGTATAATTTATAGCAAATTTAGAGATTTATATATATTTAAAACTCATTATGTGTGCAAACTCGTTTATGTATTTTTATGCAAATGTGTTAATTATTGCAATTCTTGAAAGTTGCCCTTAACTTGAAACTAAGTTCTAACTTAAAAATAACATTCAAAAAAAGGACCAATAAACATATGAGCTCACTGTCACATATATCTCTATATTCTCCTGTTAGCAGTCACAGAGAGAAAAACAAATTCAAACTCTTCAAAATCTTTTGGCGGGGGATGCACGTAACTGTGTGTTTATTACATGTGATCTCTTTAGGTTTGCATAGTTGCACCTATGACTACTGGGCCACACAGATCTGAGTGCGCAGAGCCAGGGATAAAGGCCGCTGCTTATTCAGCCTAGAACGAGTCCGCTGGTCGTCTGCTGCGGGAGGGGAGGGGAGCCACAAGGTCGGGCTGGGGACAGAGTGTCGTGAAATTCTCCTCTGACAGGAAACAGGCAGCGAGGGAGAGAGAGGGAAAAAAAATCAGTCCTTTCAGTGAAGAATGACTGGCCCTTCTGTCAGGAGTAGTGGGGCTCAGGAGTTTGAGTGACAAAGATGCTACTGACAGGCTGACAAGCAGATGACCACATTAAACAAGCCCAGGAATCCGAGTGAAGGAGAGCCCTGTCCATGTTAACGAAGCCAAATTGGATTCCGATGATGATTTCAAAATGATATCCACGAGGTGCAGCAGCAGGAACGAGCATCTCCCTGTTAGGCAGGCAGACTCTATGGGGAGTGTGGCCGGGAGAAAGAAAGCCTCTTTGTCCGCACTGATCAAAACACCCATTATCAAAATTGTGAAGGGCAAATTGAAATATGGATGTATGTGTAAGGAAAGAATATTTCTTGAAAAGCCAATTAGATATTTTATAAACTTGGAAAGGGCATCTAATGGTCCCAGTGGTCATCAAAAAGTCATGGCTTGGAAATGTCTTATGGAGTAAAATCAGGGAACGCAGCTTCTTTGATGTAAATCTTCATACTGAGCCTACGTGATCCTGCAAAAAAGTGTGACTAACAATCGCCTTCGCCTTTAAAGGGGCATACATCATCAAGATGGGGGTTTAAAGTTAGAGGGTTCACTTAGTTTGGTATAGCAGTAAAGACTACATAAATAGTCTATAACCTGTTGCAATGCGATACTCACCTCTTGCTGGGACAGTACCATAAAATGCATTTCCAGGCTCACACAATATTTTCATTACGTGTGCAGAGGAAACTACTTAAGTTGCGTATCTGGTCTCGCAACCCTAATAGGAGTAAAATGACTGAAAACAATTTGTTTGGTCACAGTGGTTTGTTAAAATGAGCAGTTTAAACAAAAATAAAACTCTGTACTGTTAATAACAGAACGCACGACTAGCAGTGCTATTAGGAAAACATGCAGCAAAAGTTCAGTGTTCTGCTTCTGATTTCAAACGCATTACTGCACAAAGTTCCTTAATATACTGAGCCACCAAAGCTGACCGGCGGTTTGTGGAAATAAACACCAAAACACCGTGTATTAAGAGAGACCACGAGCAAAGGAAAATCAACAGACTTGAACAAAATCAAAACTTAGAGATGTGTGATTATGTGTGACTTGTGAGCGGATGGATATTCTATACAGTTTGCCAGCTGTGCGGATATTTGGGGCTAGCATAGAACGTGCGATGCATCCCAGCCCTCCCACCTAAAGAGCCCCTCGTGCTGTTGGACTCCCTGTGTGAGGCAGCCGTGCTGACTGCGGGTTTGCGCTCTACACGTGGAATGCATCATACCCTGTAGAAGCGCTGCCTTTGTTCTGTGTGTTTGAAAAGCTTTGTACTGATCCCCAGGTGAAAGTGGAACGCCCTCTGATACGGCACACACACTGCTCCTGAGGCACCGAACAAAAATACAAAAACCCGCCTGCTCACACTTAAGTCTTTAGTGTGAGATTTAATGCAGCACCATCTCGAGTATTTTGAGTCACACAAAATTGACACTCAATTTTCTAAATATTTATAATAACATTTAAATACATATTACAAATCCTCATATTTTAACCTACTTAACACTGCATCATTAGTTAAAGCTTTTATATTTACTTTTATGCCATGCATTTTTAAATACTTAACAATTTCTATAATGTGAAGACCCTAGCAAACTAACATGATGTCGTGTGTTGCAAAGATGGCCTTCCCTCTAGAAAACTATGTTATGAAATTAATAATAACCCATGTTATAAAAATTTTATACAATTTTTGAGCAGACACAGAATTACAAAACGAGTTCTCAGTATCAACTGTTGTTTAAAAACACATATAGTATGAGTCAAAGTGAATTCACGCTGCTTGTTTTGAATGTTAAATATTGATGCCGTCTTCTTCCATTTTGTCTGCAGGAAAAGAAGTCCCATCTCCTGCGCGAGTCACGTCTGCCCCATCAAAAAAGGAGCGTATCTCGTTCCGTGACAACCCGGTTCAGCTGAGCGGTGGCTGGGGAGGAGGCAAGAAAAGGGACAGAGTGCACAAGTAAAAACACAAAGCCTCCTTACTGAGGTCACCACTTTTCCTGCCCTGGCTCTGCAGACTCTAATAGATGCAGTTGCAGTTTTCTTATATGTGCTTTGATGCATTTCGCGTCAAAAGATTACTAAAATATGCATTGGAAGAGCTCACGTGGATAAATCTTTAGCTATTAAAATTCAATGTGATTTTTCTTTGCCGGTCAGCTTGATTTTTAATGCAGTTTTATTGCCTGCACTGAGATGGAAAAGCAGATGAAAACTCAAGACTCCCTTTTCTGTAAATTAATTAAGGCCAACAGGACTCAGACCAGCCCAAATATCTGCAGGCGGTTCTATTATGTTCATTCAAGAATCAAATACTGTGTTCTCAAGTATCATTGCCCAAACCTCACTGCATCCAACTAGCACCGAAACACATGGAACAAAGTCACAAATGTTGAGTGGATGACATGCTTCATATGCAAATGATGGCAGGAAATAAGAACCAGGACTTTTATTGCCTGTTTCTTAGGATGCTGTCATTTCGCCTCCATGCAGATTTTAAATACAGATTGTAACTATGAGATCAGTCTTACCCTTTTCCAATTTTCTGTTGCTTTCTCAGAGCAGACTTTATGAAAGTGCAGAATTTTAGTTCGACTGCCCTGCATTTGCGTTTAGCGCTTGCTAACCAAAAGTGCACGTGAAATGACTGCACTTATGTTCTCAGCACAAACGTTGGTGTTAGATTTGGAACACTGTTTTCTTTATCTTCTGCCATGGATCGTAATGGCCTTGTCTGTGTATTTGAATTCGGAGAGCCAAGGCGTCCGTCCACAAACACAAACCCTACTGAAGGCAGTGAACATCAGGCTTGAAGGTTCCTTGCTGGTCCGCTGCCTGAAAATGATAAGTTAATGAATGTCAAAACAAATAGTCAGAGTTGCAGAGTGGCTCCCTGGAAGGAAATGCATGTCGGCCTGTTTATTTTCCTTCTGTCTTTCACTTAAGCATGGCTTGAGGCTGTGTTTTGACTGTACGCGATCTGATGGGGATTTTTGTCTTGGAGAGTGGCGCATGCCAGAGATGTGGTGGTCCTGCCCACTTGGGGGCTGTTGTGAAACTGGAGAGCACTGTTCTCCTGCAGCGAGGAGACTGATTCTTCTAGGGGCTTTTTTGTAGACTGTGATCATACCAGTACTGCATAAGTCAAATCTGATGCTTTGCTTTACAGACAGGTGTGCGTGGCCTATCTGTGCCTATGTCTTGTCACTAGTATTACTTGACACAAATTCAGATTTGCCATTAGAGCTGTTTTCTGCAGCTTCCTATTCTGAAGTGATATTGTTGAGCTGTTATCTACCACTCTTCATTTCATTTCTTTACGTTTGGATTATGGGTAAATTATACGTAACCCAAGAGATCCAAAATCCATTGCCTTGTAAAATGACAGCTCCACTGCACATTTAGATAAGACCAAGAATGTCCCTCTCAGCCTCATCTGCCATGTCAACTGGACTCTGCATCCAGATCTCTCCAAGTGCTGTCTTTAAATGCATTCAAGTCCATAAAACCACATTTCCATGTTTTCACTACAATTTGCAAATTTTGCACATTTTTGCTGAACATTTTTGAAGTACGTTGTGGAGTTATAACCAATTCCTGGCAGCTTTTTGGTTCCTATTCATTTCTGAATGTTTGAAAATGAATTAACAGAAACATGAAATGTTAACTTTGGCCAGTGGTTACAATTTAAAGAAAGCAGTGGCTATCTGGAAAGATTTCTGAAGGTGTACTTGCAGAATAATTCACTGTGATGTTAAAATAGTTAAAACATGAGAAGCACGCAGACCTTTAAATGTGTAGGAGGTTTTTGGTGGTCCAACTAATGCAAACAAAGAAAGAATAAAGAAAGCTGTGGTGAGGCAATGCAGGATAAGGGTGTGGCATGACGTTGACATCAAATTTGTGTGTTGCAAGAAAATAATATATACTCTGAAGTGATTACATTTTTTCTAGTCAATATTAAATCTTAAAGGGTTTGAATTGTAAGTACATTCTTTAAAAAGGACCTTAATTTTGCAGAGATATATTGCTTGACTTAAAAATGCTTTAGAATGTAAAACCCTTATTGATAAAAATGACGGAGGAGTTGGATTCTATTTATTTCTACTTTATTAGTAACTCTGTCAGAGTAAGAACAGAGTTTGCAAGCTGCCCTCTAACTGCAAGTTTGAGAAAAAGAAAATGGAAATGTTTTCATTATCAAATGTATCATTAAATGAATGTTTAGACACACTTTTTTTATGTCTGTTTTTTATGATAACTCGAAATATAAGATGTGTTTTATGAAGAAGTAAATAAGAAACGCAATTTTTGTATTGTAATAATAATTGATGTGATATGATTTTATTTGTTAAATTTGGTTTGATAATGCCTAATCTGCCTTTTCTTTTGCTACTGGTTTCAGCAGTTTACTTCAATAATAATGGTTTATGTTTGGTGTTTTGTGCTTTTATAAGTTCTTGATGTCTTTTAGCGTCTCCCATGACACAGAGGTCATAGAGACTGTTTTGCTGTTCATTGATTCTTTTTTTTTTTTGTTAAGCCTAAACCTTTTAGATATGTTTCAAAGTATTAGGGAAAATATATTAATTTATTAATGTATTAATTGATTAATCAAATGCGAAATTTATAGTCTACAAAAAAAATATCTTCACAATGACAAGACAAAGACAAACGAATTTCCCATTTATAATTTCCCTGGTATATAAAAAAGCTTATACTATTATAAACAATGTATTTACCATTTCCTTTACCCTTGTACTGTACCATAGCATTCGATTAGCGTGGCTTACTTAACTGGACGGTTTGCAGTGGTTTCAGCCGTATAGGGGACCTGTGCAACATGTTAACATGAACTCAGAAGACTTAGTGAAATCACTGAGACTTGAAGCTTGTTAGTGCTCAGGAATGCCTGACTATGGAAAAGCAAATGGCAAACAAAATGAAAACAAACGCGCTGCTTTCACTTTCTGAAATTCAGCCAAATGTTCTGCAGACTCGAGTGGCATCAATAAGCTCACAGTTTGTGCTTTTGGGGAAAATAAACTTTGGTCTTTTTCTGTGTGTGTTTCATGCAGCCAAGGTTTGAAGACATTTCGGTAAATCATATTATACCCAAGGGTAGCTTTGGGCATCATGATGTCATGTTTATGCCTTCTGAAGTGGCCTGTTCAGCTTCAGCTTTTTTGTGTGCTTGATCATGTTCAGTCACATTAAGGCTCAAAAGGTTGAGAATTAGTTCAATTCAATCATATACTTTAGAATTGTCTTTTTTTAAAGTCAAGTTGTACGTCTTTCAAGGTTGCTCACATGACACTGGCAGCAGTACTTATAGAATTAGCCTGACTGATCAACTCATGACCAGCCTCTCCATTTTTGCAGAACCACGCAGGAGCTATTGTGGCTGGAATTTCCAGCAGAAAGCCCACCAAACCACAGTGAACTTTTAACATTTTCTCCACAGCATGAGCCAGTGTGCAAGGTCATCGTAGGAAGGCTAAGACACCCCCTGCTACTTAAGAGCACACCTATTTATTTTTATTTTTTCTCCTGTGGCACCATGCAGCCCCAGGTAACTGCCACTGACCCTCGAGCGAACCAAAGCTATGCACGGTGTGCATCGCAGGTGGTGTAGCTCAGGGTGGAGATGTGGAGGTGGAAGATGGGCTTTGGTTAGCGGTAATATAATTCTTACAATAAGAAAATACAGAAGAACAACTCTTCCTGTTCTTGTTTTTTTGGTGAAAAACTCGCAGCTGGGTCCTGTGTGTGTGTGTGTGTGTGTGTGTGTGCGTGCGCTCTTGAGGGCTTAATGAAACTAAACTTTCAATTAAGAAAAAAAGGAATGATCAATATTCCAGTAATAGAACTTTTTAAGTTTATTGCTAAAGTTCATAAAATCCTCTTTTCACCCAGCAGACAACAGTGACATCGTCTACTCTAATTAGAGAGCATGCTTTGAGGTTTTTATTCCAACTGAAAAGAATTTCTCGTCTTGTGCTTTTAAAAAGTTTTCAGTTAGTTTTGCAAGCATCAAGCAGCAGCTTCATGCAGATTTGCAGCCGTAATATTAGATTCTCATTACAAAGCAATGCACAAGATCCTCCGCGCAGGTCGAAATGTAATTTAAAGTTTAGCTAAAAATGAATCTTAGTCTAAAGCCACCAGACATGAAATTTACATTATTATCGTGTTAGAATAATAATAATAAAATCACTTCTTAAAATCCATATTTTGATCGCGTAAAAGAGAAAGTCTGGAATGTGCCACGGTGTTAATAAAGATCTGTTTGTGGGTGCAAATAAATGAAAAAAAGAGAGAAAATCTCGCATTGGGTTTTCAGAAGGATTTGAAATAAGCAGATTTTTTTTTAATAATTAAGAAAATAATAATAATAATAATTTACCCGACAAAGACGAACGCATTTTCCACCTTCCTGTTTTAATAATTAAATATGATTGATTATTTTACTTCTTCACAGATTCGCAAATGTCAAATCTGCTTTATATCGTTATTACTGGTTTGAAATTTCAGAAATGATCTTTTCTTTAAAATGGTCATAAATCAATCCCCCGAATTTAAATGACTTACTGCAAAATATAACACACTTATTTACATGTTCACGCCAATAAAATCTCCTCCGTTTGAGAACATCTGACTGTTGACTTTATTCTGCTGCCTGCAGGTTAAAATATCCCTCCAAATAAATAAATCACGAGCAGAGTTCTTACAACATTTCCAAAGACGCGAATTAAATCCCATTTTCAGCTGAAAGGTTTAGCTGTAGAAAAATTATTGCCTCATTTTGGACGTCTAAACATGCTGTAAATTAAAGTCACTTTTGATTGTTTCCTCGAATTCGTTGTGGGTCTCCAATCACTTTAAACTGCTGTTTGGTTTGGATTCAGGGCGTAGGAGGAGTGGGAGGAGGGCGCTTTTTCATATTCAGAGAGGGGGTGCTCTTTAAGGATCTCGTTCTCTTTGGGGCTATAAAGACGTTGTGCCTTCAAGACAGAGCAAATTATCTTCATCGGCGAATTATTGCTTTACAAGACGTCTCTCTACTCGTCGGTGCACGAAGCGATTAGTTTCTCTTTTTCCTTTTTTTATGGTGACATTTGATTAGAGCGAGCGGTTTTCGGTGAAGATGATGGAGTACATGGAGGATAAGTTTGCCTTGAAAAGCCAAGCGATGAAGGCCAGCGATTACTACATGGATCAAGTCATGGAGAGCCTGGACAGCGCGCAGTACTTCACCAAGTCTTCCCCAAAATGTGTGCAGGCCTTCGGGCTGCAGAGCGGCGAGCACCGCTCCTCTCCCTGCGGGGATCAAACCCGTGAGTACAAGCTTGTTACGCTCATTTTTGCGAAGTCAAAAGTTATCCCGCAAATGTGTGCGCGAAGTTAAGCGAACAGAGAGAGAGGGGGGGAAGAGCTTACATTCCCCGAAGTCGATCTTATCGATGACGTTTAGTTTTATTCTCCTACTTATTAAATACAATTTTGTTTTGAATTTTTACTTTAATTTTTTTAATCTAATCTATTTTGAACATTATCTGATATATAAAATAATTTAATGTAATCTCCAATACAGGCTAGTAGGTAGGTTACATATTTTGGTGCAGTGACTAGCAAATTGAGACTGTTGTTAACTTATCACTTATTTGTATTGTAGCCAGTTACAGTGTGCCAAAAACAAATGAAGACACCTTGCACTCTGACCTCGGGAGGCCCATGGACAGTTGTTGCACTCTGCGGGCGTCTCCGGTGACAACCGGATCGGAGAAAACCGATTTGGATGACATGGGAGACAAGTGCGACAGTAACGTGTCCAGCAGCAAGAAGAGGAGACACCGGACGACCTTCACCAGCGCGCAGCTCGAGGAGCTGGAGAAAGTGTTTCAGAAGACACACTATCCAGATGTTTATGTGAGGGAACAGCTGGCAATGAGGACGGAATTAACAGAGGCTAGAGTGCAGGTAGAGTTTACTGACCGACTCATTTTTGCTTAAACATAATGAGAACAGGAGCCTTTAACGGCAGCGGGCGTTAATACCCAAACCCATATAGCCTACGTATACGTAAATATATAAACATAAAGGTTTGGATATTTGAAATAAATTTACATGTGTATTTCTTTTAATTTTTTTGTTTTAATGTTGCATTTTTAAATTTTTTTTGTCTGTAGTCCCGTTTTTTTTTGTTATTTTTTTAAAATAGATTGGCTACTTTTCTCGCTTTCTGAGCCTTTCGGAAGAAATAACATTAATAAATGTAAACATATTTTATATTTCTCTCTTTTTTCTTTTTACTTAAAAGGTGTGGTTTCAAAACAGAAGGGCAAAGTGGAGGAAAAGAGAGCGCTACGGGCAAATCCAACAAGCCAAAAGTCACTTTGCAGCCGCCTACGATTTATCCGTGCTACCGAGGACAGACAGCTACACACAGGCAAGTATTGACAATTTTATTTTATTTTATTTTATTTTTTCATTTTAAGCATTCGTGGACATGGACTCTCAGCGTCAAAAGAAAAGGAATTTCTTTGTCAGCTGCATGGGCTGGAGGCAGTACTGTGCTTTATAAAGAATATGAACTCTTTACTCTCACTCCTTTCTAAACATCTCAGTTATGTAGGTCACTTCAAACTTAAATCAGTGCTTCGGCCACGATTGCTCGATAAATCACTAATTATGAAACCCATCTTCAGATAGGAGCCTGAACACTGATTAGAGTCGCTGTGAGGTGTCATGTCTGAATTAATGAGCTTATATCAGATTGCATGTTGGCTGAGGATTTGTCTTGCTGTTTGGACAAAGGTCAGTTACAAGATGAGAGGAGGTGAG
The DNA here is from genome assembly GCF_001858045.2 of Oreochromis niloticus. Taxonomy (NCBI): domain Eukaryota; kingdom Metazoa; phylum Chordata; class Actinopteri; order Cichliformes; family Cichlidae; genus Oreochromis; species Oreochromis niloticus. The sequence goes on along the minus strand of NC_031972.2, from coordinate 42,190,489 downwards.
AAGAGAAGAGATGCAGAATGTCAGTGGTTTTTTTTTTTGTCTTTTTCTCCTTTTGGTAGGTGTTACATTAAAAATGGACATCAGGCCTGCAACTGTTGTGGAGACTTTTAGGTTTTCAGAGCTGTAAATATGCACACAGCAGCTCTTTAGAGAGATTCGCGTTTACACTCTGAGTTTGAAAAAAAAAAAAACAGCTGACGTGTTTGATTCCAAGTGGCAAAAATAATAAAGTGTAGTAAAAGGCAGAGTCACAGCTCTGCTATACCCTGGCCGAACACCAGGTTAGAATTCTGTCCGACTGTCTCACATTTTTTCCTCACATATGTTTCTGATAGATTCTCCTGGATATGAGCCATGCCTGTTCATACAGCTGATCCCCATTACTATCATTAAATGGACAAACCTACTTGTAACCCTGTTGGCACTGGCTGTTTCTCTCTGCTGAAACACACTGGACATGGAGTGCATTGCTGTGGCTTTTAAAGAACTTTCTTTTTTTTCTGTCAGTGAGGTTTTCGGCTGTTGTTGATTTTTGTGCAAAAGTTGAAGTCATGCTTAACAATGATGCATGTGGTCAAAAGGGCACCAGTCGATTCTTATGCTAGTTTAACTTAAGGATGTTCATCTGACTCCCAAAACAAACTTATTCAGTCCCATTTGGTTTTTGGCATTTTGTCATTTGATTTTCAGAAAGCCATGCTTCAACAAAATGAGCTCTACCAGTTTGGTTACTATGGATGTGCAATTTGAGGAGTATTTTGAAGAGGCAGACATATTAGTTGATAAGGCCATAGTGACTGAAACTACAGTGGCACATTTCAGTCACTTTTTTTTGACCAAATGTAACCGAGGAAATTTGCACGCTCCTTACTTACATTGGCCTGTCCTGTCAGTTTAATTGAAAATTTGGCACTGTCTCGGGATCAAATTATTTGGATGTGATCAAGCTGTCAGTAGACTCTGAGTTTTTATAAAAACTCAGAGTTATAAGACTGTCTAACTTATAAGTTAGACAGTCATCCTTCTGTAAGGTCAAGTTTATTAAAAATCGGTCATGTAGTGTTTACTGTATCTTATCAAATGAGCGTATCTCTTGTGTTTTCCTACTGCTCCCTGACTAAATTTCGGCCACATGACCTTTTAGACTGAATTTAGGACATTTTAAACTACTTCGGAGTCACTATGACTGATAATCATACACATCACTATCAAACGTAATCATATCAGTGGTTCACTGAAAAATGTTCACTTAAAATTTCATGGAAAGACGCATTACAAGCACAACCCTTTAAACAATAATTTTAAGTTTTCACTCTTTGTATAAAAATATGTTTCTCCACATTTACATTTATTGTATTGTTAATATGCAACTATTTAAGATTCCTGTAAGTAGTTTTTACACGCTTTGGAGAATCAGGCCCAGATATTTTCTTTAGTTGACCTTTCAAGCAGACACTTGCTTACTGATGAAAATACTCTAGCTTAGGCAAAGTCTCTGCCCAGATACAACATGTGGGATGCCCAAGCACTCACTGTGAAATCTAGTTAAAATGACCTGTTTTATTCTTACCTGGGCTCAGTTGGGGATCACTCAAACTGAATTAGAACACTGTCAGTGTAAAAACCATGTAATATTCATTGCTATTCTCCTCTCTTTTTTTAGGTAATTTTTAGAAAACTTTAGCTCTACAGTAAAAGTTTAAAATCAGTTGCAACTTTCCAGTTGCATGAGATAACTATATATAAATAACAGAGGACGTTTTTAAAACTACAACAACAATTTTTAGTGAAAAATACTTCTGTAAACTAGATGCTTGTTAACTACATCTCATACTCTGTATTTTATGTTGTACCCAGGATGCGTCATAGTTTACTGTACAAGATCATATCTGTAACCCTGCATTTACAATTCTTTGAAATTTTTTCAAATAGTATGTCACAGATAACAGGTCAGCATACAGTGTCTGTACGAGCCCAGTTATTAATCCATATAAACTAATTTGTAGCATATGCTGGAATGAATTCCCTGTAGTATCTAACAGCCTCTTCACCCAACAGATCCCCAACAATCTGTGGCCGAGCCCAGCTCCTGGCAGCTCTGTGGTCTCCTCTTGCATGCTGCCCCGAGGTTCCCCTCCTTGTGTCACTTCCTACTCCCACTCCCCTCGTTCGGCCGCCACTGCTGCTGACCATGGCTACATGGGCTTCCCAAATCAGCAGAACCAATTTGGCCACGTCTCTCTCAATAACTTCTTCAGTGCAGACTCGCTTCTCACGCCGGCAAGTAACCCAGCTTTTGACACCAAACCTGAGTTTGAGAGGCGGTCATCCAGCATCGCCGTGCTTCGCATGAAGGCCAAAGAGCACACAGCCAACATCTCGTGGGCCATGTGATCAGGGTTCCCGGAAAGCCCGGATACTGTGTGGGAATTGTTTTTTTTTCAATTATCACTTTTTACACAGCAAAAGTGAACTGTTCTGAAAAAAAGCTCTATGTCACTCACAGTGAAGCTCTAACAAACTTTCTTTGCTCGGTGGACTCGAGTTCACTCTCCTACTACTTATGGTTCTGTGCTTATTAAAAAAATAATACACTCAAGCTCGGACCATAAAATTGAACTAGCCATGAAAGTGTATGACAATCAGCTGTGTTTCTGGCTGAGGCCTGTTTGAACTAATTGAAAGTTTCATCAGACGGAACCAATACATTCATATCATCCAGAAGTTCAAGGTAATGGTCCCAGCAAATATTGTCCACTCTGGTGAGAGGAGACATTTAATGAACCTTTGTGATTGGTGGAGATGAAAGCTGTGATTTGTATAAGCTTTGTTGTTGTTGTTTTTCTTTTCCTATCACCATTTCCTCTCGACAGAGACAATAACAAAAACCAAAGGCTACCCTGGGATTTGGTACCACTTTGTGTACACTTGGATCCAGAGAGAGGGGTCCAAAACCACTTCAGTATTTCCAAGCACTGTGAATAGCTTTCTTCTACCTTTCATATTTCTCCCTGTCTCAGGACTGAAGATGAGCAGAGCAGAGGAAAAACTTATTGGTGTACTAACGTGTCCGTGTGCTTTGCAGCAAAGCTGTAATCTCTGTTTTCTGCCTTTGTTCTGTATCAAAAGAGGCAGGTGGGGTTTTTTTAAAAATCATGTTTGTGCTATAAATTTATTTGATGGAATCGTAATAAATGGATTTTACTTGATTCTGGTGTGGCTGCATTTTTTAAAAAGATTACACTGAAATGTAAGGCAGGTGTCGACAAACCATGGAAAGACGCCTTGAAGAGCCTTTGCATCCAAGATCTCTTATTATTTCTCCTATTGTGCAGAAGAGTTTTAATATAAGTTAAGAAATATTAAAAACATGAGAGTGTCAAACAGTTTTACTGGGTGATGTTTTCCATCATTATCAACATTAGTGCTGCAAATGTTTCTTTAGTCTGTGTCTCACAGAACACCCACATCTATATTAATCTGCAGCTGACTACTTCCAGCAAATTCACTCTTTACTCCACTTTGAGAGATTGCTTAAGAAATGACTTAGACATTTTAAGTAATTAAATTTGGAAATTAAGTTGTTTTTAATTGTGCTGTTCCATGTTTGCACAATTGATTTAGTATGGGAAAAATAGATTAGACAATTAAAGTCATGCATACCTCAGTTCATCAAAGTCAAGTATTTGTTTGGAATACAAGAGTTTTAAAATCATTTGTTTAACTAAATACCTCAATTTGGATAAAAATCAACCTCTTCAATAGGTTGGCCGTAGGATATGACTGTGTTCATTTACAAGGAATTTCTTTGTTTTACACGGAATCGTGTTTATGCTGCAACAAGTACTTATTTTCTCCGTTGAATATTTTTTGATGACTTGGTTATTTCGTCTGTGAAATGTTGTGAAATATTGAATTATATTAATAAGTTCAGCATTTCATTTAACAAAGATTAAAAAAACCTGTGGTTGGTAGAAAGTAAAAAAAAAAAACGCTGGATAAATGGCACAACAAATTGTCAACATTCTTTCACTTTACAAATTGATTGTAAAGTGAATCATTTTGGCATTAGCTGCTGCAGTTTCAGCAAGTTTTAAATATTATCTGATAGATATAAAGCCAATGAAAAACCCCAAACAAGCTGTATGTAACAAAGTGTATCCACTGTCTTTGAATACTTTTTATTTTACTTCTCTGGCCTGTTTGTGGCTCGGTTTCTACTGAACATGCAAGTGGTCACAAATGTTAGCGATTTGCCAAACAGCTGGACACTAGAAAAGTTACTCAAAGAAAAGTTAACAGCGCATGAGCAGGGACATATTTTCAGCTGTGGAGCGACACAATGCTTTAGTATTCACGCAGTAGGACAGTGGGATTTGGCTCAAGATAAACTACAGTTTCTATGGTTATAGTAATGGAACAAGATATGAATAAGGGATATAGGAATTAGATATATGACTCTTACATGAAAGTGTACTAGCATTCATTAATTGTTGGATTTTAAGTGTGGTATTTACATGGGATTTGTTAACAACAAGAAAAATATATATGGAACCTTTCCTTACCTTTCCTGTGGAGTCCAACCAACAGGAAAGGTAAGGTAAGGTTTATACTATGTAAAAAAAAAAGAAAAAAAAAGTTTTGTAGTCTATCATGCTGTCATGTAATTAGGAGCATGTCTTGTTCTTTCTCTGCTGTTTTTTTTACTGACATCATCGCTCTGTTTTGCTCTGAAATCCCAGTCAGTGGTGAACTGCGTTTTCAGGGAAACCCTGTCTATAGGAACAGCGGGCTTGATTCAATTAGGACCGTAACTTGTGTCAGATGCCTCGGTTTGGAAATAGGTTTGTTTTTTTGACGTACTTCCTGCTTGCTGCCATTCTGAAGTAGAACACTAAGTGCCTTATCTGCACACATTATAACACACAAGCTTTGATGCAGAAGTGTCCGTGGAATGAGCGCTGCATACGCTCCCAAAAGTTGCAGTGAGACTCTTCTTATAGTGGACAAATAATTTACGTATATCACTTTCACTTTTTCATAACTGCGTGTATTGTGATAAGATATTTGTAAGAAAACTGCAGTTTAATGTTGTACATACACTTTCAGCTTTTGAGTGGATCATGGCTGTTGTCACCAATTCATATCTTCTATTTAATACTTAATGTTTGATTGTTGTAATTCTCAATGATAATATTGTGTCAAATGTTCAAAAGTTAGTCATCCATCCATCCATCCATCCATCCATCCAGTGGGGGAAATTATTTGAACCTCTGCTTCATTTGTTAGTTTGCTCACTTAAAAAGATACATTTTATTGTCATTTTACTTTAATGGAGAGAGAGAGAGAGAGAGAGAGAGAGAGAGAGAGAGAGAGAGAGAGAGAGAGAGAGAATATGAATCAAAAATCAAGAAAAAGGACATTACATGAAAGTTATAAATTGAATTGCAAGTCACTAAAATTACAAGGAGTCAATAATAAGTCAGTCAATCAATTACAGATACTTGTGATCTCAACTCGTTATGTGTATAAAGCACATCTGTCACAGAATCAGTTTCTTCCATCCCATCCTCTTTACCTCCGAGGACAAGAGATGTCAGGAACAAGTGTAGACCTGCACAAGACCTACACCACCAAGGGTACAAGACCATCACCAAGAAGCTTGGTGAGAAAGTGACAGTTGTTGATGTGATTATATGGAAATGGAAGGTCAAGAACTCCAAAAATCTTACTGATGAGGTGAGGATGAGCATGAGATAGGTGGTGGATCATCCCAAAACTACTCAAGAAGACCTTGCTGATGATCTAAAGGCTGTTGGAACCACAGTAACCAAGAACACCATTGGTAACACTACGCCATATTGGATTGAAATCCTACAGCACTTGCAAGGTCCCCCTGCTCAAGAAGGCACACATACAGGTCCATCTTAAGTTTACCAATGAACATTTAAAGAAGGATTGAGAGAAAGTGCTGTGGTCTGATGAAACTGAAACCAAGCTCAATGGCATTAATTCGATCTGCTGTATTTGGAAAAAGTGAAACACTGAGTATAACCCAAAGAACACCATCCCCATAGTCAAGCTCGGAAAATGTTAAATGGACTGATTCTTATATAGCGCTTCTCTACTCTACCTGAGCACTCAGAGCAGCTTCTGATACACGCCTCATGCACCCATTCAAGGTCTGTGACTCATGATGACTAGTGTAATTATGTAGTAACGACTTCATACTTGTGAATCAAAACGCCCCTGTGTTGATTACGTTGCCACTTGTGTGATCCCATCACCGACAATCTGTCTTTGCTTTGTGGTGCTTATTTGTAAACTATAACCATGAACTATGTATTTACGGATACATCTAATTTTGGTGGATTTGATGTTTCACTGGGCAGTGGCTAAATTCCTTTAGTATTTTCTGCATAGGCTAAACAAATCTCTAAGCTTCCTTCAAGGACAGAATGCTATGTCGCTTGTATTTCTAGTGACGTTTCTTACTAAACTTTCTTCACTACAAATCTTTGATTCTATTAGAAATTGCCCAAGGCAAAAGCTTTGTTCCAGGTCTTCTTAAGAGTTGAGATCTTATAGCAAAGAGAATTAAAAACTGCTGTCTATGAAAAGTACGTGAGTAGTGTGACATTCTCACCATACAAATGGTTTAATTCCACTTGCCACGACCCTCAGTGATATACTGTACTCAAGGATTAATTAAACATTGAAAATCTATCTTGTTCCAGTTTTTTAAATTATTTTTTATTTTACCCTAATTTAAAAACTCATAATTCCTTTCTAGTCTGCCTCTGAAAAAATGCTTGTAACCAGCACTCTGATCTGCTCTTTTATATTCATCTTCTTTTTTTCCCCCTCCAACCATCACCATGTCCATGCTGTCCTGGCCTCCACGCCATCTTTTATCTCTCTCCATGGCGCCGGTCATCACACTGTGCCTGGAGAGTGATCACGCAGTCAGGTCCACACTGTGTTTGTGTTTTTGTGCGTAGGAGAGAGAGAGAGAAAGAGAGCTCCTGCAGTCTAGATCCATCAACAGCTCCAATGGGTTTGACCCTTCCAGGTTAACCGCAGCCATTAATATAAAAGCTTCCCTCCTCTGCCTCCCTTCTTCCCGCACAACCTTACGTGGGGGAGTACAAGCCCCCGTGTGTGCGCATGTGTGTGCGCATACATACGCACATGGCCATTGGTACGAAGAAAAAGAGGCAGATCAAACGCTGTGGCGGCAGGCGGCTGAAAAATGGCACTGGCGGTCACACATGTTCCACAGCAGAGATCTGCTGTGGAACATGTGTCTTGCCCACTGTTGTTTTTCTAATCACTCAGCAGTGATGTTTTACTTCTTCCTCTGCTCTGGAAGGATGGATCAGTTCATCTTTGCCGTCTTCCTCGCTACATGTAATATAAGACTACATTTCTTTAGAGGTCATTTAATAAAAGATTTTCATGTCAGACTGACAAAGACACATTTCATAAATTACGAACTTATGTTAGCTGGTAGACATTTAGCTTTCTTTAATTTGCACAATAAAACATATAAGAGTTTAAAACAAATGTAAAAGATGAAAATACAAACACGGAACGATACACTGAAACAACACCAGGCATTCCTTGCACATTCAGTTTAGTTTGAATTTTAATATTTAGCCATGTAAGTTATGATTTGGCTACTTAGCACAGCAGTGACTGCAACAAAAGAAAGAGAGCATTTGGAGAACATTACTACTTGTTCCACTGCAGCCTGTAGCATTCAAATACGATTTCCTGCTTTTAGTTACTTGTGAACATATGTTGTGCGTAATTTGTAGTATTAATAATAAGACTGTGCAATAAGACTGCTATATGTGCAATTCTTCTTCTGACGAAGTTGTGTTTGTATTTTCCTACTCAGTTGTATATAGTATTTGTATTTCTATTTTATTCTATTGTATATATTATTCTATTCTATTTTATTCTATTGTATATATTATTCTATTCTATTTTATTCTATTGTATATAGTATTTTATTTTATTTTATTGTATTTTATTGCATTCCAGTGTTTTCTAATTTCTGCTACATAACTTTGCACTTTTGCTGTAACAAAACAAATTTCCCACCTGTGGGACTAATAAAGGCCATCTTATCTTATCTTATCTTAATTCAAAGTTTTGTATTTCTGCAAAATATCTATCAAAAACCTTCAAATATCCAATAGACTACCAGCATGTGCAGACAAACTAAGTATGCAGTAATGCAAGCAGAGTGTATTACTTAAACAATGCAACTACAATGACTTGAATTTACTTGGTAAAATATTTTTTTGTGTAAATCACTAAAATCCATTAAACCCAGTACTAACACTGGGTGATATTCACCCACATGAAAGTGAGGGTGATAGTGTTTCAAAGGCCATGTTGGTGTCTATGCTTAACAGCAGTCAGGTAACACTCATTTTCATATTGTTATGTTTATTTGGGGCATTTTGTCGCATTGCTGTTACACTCTGCATCGAACAAGCTGTTTTAACACCTGAGGCTCTTTTTACGTGTTTTTTTTTGTTAACAATAGGGAAAAGTTAGGCCTTTTTCTTTTTTGTGTTCCTTTGCGACACCTTCCTTTATAAAACCTCTTGTGAGTTTAAAAGCAGGCATACTTCTTTTGCCCAAACTGAGCGCAGAATGCTTCATTCTTCAGTTAATGGAGCTGAGAAAATATGATCAATTCAATACAATTCCAAAAATTCAAAAACATCATCATTAGCGGTGTTGCTGTGTTACAAATGCTCTTACTTTATCTCTTTTTTTGACACATGTCCTGTTGTTGTCAAAGCCCCTCCAAATCTGCAAGAGCTTAATGACCCAGAGGAATCCGAGTGCACGGCCAAAAAGGCCTTTCAGGAGGTCCCTTATTCTCAGCGCAGGGAGGAAGTGGTCCACAGCAGGCCCGAGGTGGCTTACAAGAGGCTATTAGGAGGCCTGCGGCAGGATGCCTCACAAATCCATTTAGGAAGAGTTGGGACTGAATCTGGACTTTCTACTGCCGGCTGTCACTCAGGGCGGGAGAAAGCAGGTGTCCAGTTACCAAAGATGTCAAAGTGGAACGTGTATGTATTTGTGTGTGTGTGAGTTTGTAAGTGTTTGTTCCTATCGAAGCCGTTTGAATGTATTTATGTGAAGTGTAAATAATCATGTTTTAGCTGTACCCTTATAAATAAAGGGCATGTGCCAGTGGTGGTGTTGTGGGAAAGCTGCAGGCCAGGTCCCTTGGTAAATGGAGTCCACCATAACCAATGAAAAATCTAGATGACAGTTACCTAATCTCTGATGTAATCTCCCTGCAGTACTCGAGGTTTGACTCACATCAGTGGATTCTGTCACTCATTATTTTTTCCTCAAGTTAGCCTAACTTTGCTGGAGTATCATTAAGCTGTCATTAAGCTGTCATCAGTGTAACATCATTTCAGTAAAGGTAGTAATAAGAAGTAATGAGTGTTTTCATGGTTCCAGGCTGAACATGGAAAAACTGAAGGTATTGATAATAGGAATGCTAAAAGACATAATCCCACTGGCCCACTGCTCCCACTCTCATAGAGAGGAAACTCAGCTCACCCAAGATATACAGAGCTGGGAGGTGAAATGCAGCCCAGAAGAATAGGTGTTGTCACTTTATAATTCACTCAACTCTCAAGTCTATGTGGTTCTCTTTCATTATTCACATTTCCAACAGATTGGTTTGAATTCTGAGCCTAGCGTGGCACAGCGGCTTGCATTCTTAGCAATGAGTTCTTCAAAGGGGAGGAAATGATGTTATAATTCTTCAATAATTACTTATCAGAAAGACACTCAGCAATCAATGAAGTTAAATATTTGGGAGTAATATTGGATGATGAATTAAAATGTGAAGTACAGATTAAGAAAATTTCCAAAACCATCAAGATGAATTTGAACTGTTAATCTAATAGAATCTTGTCTACCTGTAAAAGCTTCCAGTTATATTTACATGCTGTGATTTTGTCACATCTTTCATACTGTGATTTTTTATGCCAGGCAACCAAATCAGATGTAAAACCTGCAATGTCCACATACAACAAAGCTCGAAAAAGCCAGTACAATAGAATTATTACAAAATGAAGCTAATAATATATTTTTTTAAATATAAATACTTTAATACATTTTGCCCTTTTAACATCAAATTTAAAGGTGTGATTGGACTTGAGAAATTTTAATAAAAAAGCAAAATTATGGCTAAAACAAATCTGTGATCACTGAAATAGATCTTCTACTGTTTTTAATACTTTTACTTAAATGTTTCTCTATATAAATTAGTAACATATTATTATTATCAATTGATCTCATCTTTATATTGACATAATGTGTCTAAAAAGGCCAAACAGGGAAGAAGTCTGCAAATCCGCTGTGGGTAGAAGGCCTACATACATTACATCAGTTATATTTAAAAAAAACCCAACTAAACATTGTATATACATACATACATTGTAACTTTGCACTGGTGTTCAACGCTCCTCATCAGATGGGACCTTTAAGCATTGTATTTGCATGTTCCCCCTGTGCCTATTTGGGTACTCTCCAAATGCTGCAGCTTTCTTGCACCACCTACTGACATGCATCTTAGGTGACTGGTGATTTTAAATTCGCTGTAGGACTGGGTGTTAAGTGTGTGTCCTTGTATCAAGCCTTTTAAAGGGCTGGTGACTTGTCCAAAGTGTATCACTTCACCAGAGAGTCAGCTGCAATAAGCTTGAACCTCTTTATTCTGTGTACTTGTGGATAGTTGACCTAGCCAGTGTTTTCTGAAACACACGACACAAAGAATGTCACAAAAATTGGCTGAATCGTTTCCCTGACTGCTCCTCTCCTTTCACTAGTGGACAAAGAAATCCCTCTTGAGGCTTAGCTCTTCTGCTGTCCTCATTTAGCTTCCTAGAGATGCAGCCCGGTCCTACCATTGCAGTGGAAGTAGATTTATAGTCAGTGTGTACTCAACTGAGTCTGCACTCCTGAAGTGGGATTTTGTCATCAATCCTAATTGACAGAGCAGTTTATCTCAGTGAGACACTTTCGTTCCTAATATACTCTTTGTCTTCGTCTTTCTCCTAATGTGCTGCAGACTCTTAAGGATATCGATAGAAGCTGAGGCCTGCATATAAGCTGCATGTAAGCTGCATATTTATACCAGATCAGGTTTCAAAATCTGAAATATTAGCCCAAATGTAGAGTCACTAATCCATCAGCTGGAGTTGGTAAAGTGGTGATGATTTCCTTTTTCCATGACTGTAGAAGTTTTGATTCTGGTAGGTGTTGTAGGCTTATCGCAGAAAGCTAGCCTGAGCTGGTCACCTATAGAATCTCCTCTGTAGACCCATTTCCCACGCACACCTCCTGTATCTATTAGACTGTTTTGCAGCACACTTTTTTTTTTTTAGAAGTTTACCCACATAGACACATTCACAAGGTTGAAAAGAACACCACCTACCTAACAGCAAACATCTAACATCACACACGTTTGGACAGTGAGTCATCAGTAGTCATGTCTGCTTTGGAAGCTGACTGAGTCATAGGGAGTCAGATTAAGTAGACCTGCAGAGTAATAATTCTGACCCAGGCAGGAATCCGTCAACAAAAACGTAAACTGAAAATTTTAGTGTTAGAATTACCTTGGTACAAATAGTTTTACAGTTAAAGGCAGAACTGATGAACCTTTTTATTATGAGTTTGATTAACAAAGTTTGAAAACTCAATTTCTTTTGTGTTATGGACAGAAACTGCTGGTAGACTCATACATAGAAATATGTCTTTTAACCTAAAAGTAAGTAGAGGAAAATTATCATCCTTAAGGTAAGAACTTAGGTTTGCACCCTCACATTTAAAACACGTTATCTTAATGAGTCTATGTGTGCAGGTAGCCTGAACTGTAGTGCAGATTCTTCACTTTGAATCATTGTCTTCCTATCGCCAAATAAAGCCTCTTTCCCTATGTACAGGATAATCTTTATCGCGCTTGTTTTCATTCATTTAAGCCCCAGAGTTGCACAATGTGGATGAAGATTCACATAGGAAAAATTATTCAAAATCTGCTGGATCTCAAGCGTTGTTAATATCGTTCCTTGGGTGTCTTGAAGACTAATTTGTCAAATAAAGATAGAGACAAAACTAACAAAAGGTCCTCTGGGCCCCTCTAGGCAAAGCAGCAGCTTTCTTTAATAAGTAGAATGTAAGCTCTGTGGTAACTCAGCACTGCCTGGGAGACATTTTTGTGATCTATTATTAACTGCTGATTTTTCATTGTTCTGTATTTTCATGTCAGTGTATGATATCCATTGCCAGAATGTCTGCTGGCCAAATGAGGCAAAGCTGCTTTAAGGAAACGGGCACCAAACTGCCACCTAGTAGCTAAGTCCCTTTCCTTCACTTATAGTATTCAAAGGGCTAAAAGACTCACAATATTCAGACGTTATAAACTGTTGGCGTGCTTGGGCCCTTCATCCAAATTAAAGATGGCTGTAACCATCATGACATCACCCCTTGGTGGATTTTCATTCAGTTAATTTCAATTTGGCAATTTGGCAAGTAGCGCCAAATCACAACAATAGCCACCCCAAGGTGCTTTATATTGTAAGGTAAAGACCCTACAATAATATAGAGAAAACTCCAACAATCAAATGATCCCCTATGAGCAAGCACTCGGTGACTATTGGAATATAAAACTCCCTTTTAACAGGAAGAAATCTCTGGCAGAACCAGGCTCAGGAAGGGGCGGCCATCTGCTGTGACTGGTCGGGGTGAGAGGAGGCCGACAGAACAGAGACATGCTGTGGAAGAGAGCAAGAGCTTAATAATAGCTAATAATTAAATGCAGAGAGGTGTAGAAACTCACAGAGAAAAAAATGTGAAAGAAGAAGAAGTAGCACTCAGTGCATCAGCAACCAGACCTATTGCAGCAGAACTAAGGGAGGCTCCAGGGTCACCTGATCTAGTCTTTATCAAAAAGGAAAGTTTTAAGCCTATTTTTAAAAGCTTAGAGGGTTTTTGTCTCCCGAATCCAAATTGGCAGCTGTTCCACAGAAGAGGGGTCTCCTATTCTCTTTGACAGATTCTAGGAACTACAAGTCAGTAAAGATGAGGCCTGATTATTTAAGATCATGTATGTGAGGAGGAGGATTTTGCATTTGATTCTGGATTCAACAGAGAGCCAATGAAGAGAAGCATTCTGGTTCTGGATTTCTGTAACTGGCCAAGGCTAGTAGGTTTGGTTAGCAAGCTGCATTCTTAAACTGTATGAGTGCAATGCATAAACATTTCTGCTAATGAGTGCTGACAGACTGAACTAACACAAACAAACCTACTGGATTGTCTGTATTACACAGCAGGCCACATTATTTGTCAGAAAATCCCATTAGAAATACTCTAAAAGGCCCCAACACGACAAAAACAGCTGAGAGGTCCAGTTCAGAGACTGGAGCTGGTGGAGGTGATGACTCGCAAACAGTGAACGCCTACAGTTACCAGTCATCCATAACAGCGTCAAATGCTGCAAAGGGAGAAACCATCCAAGAGGTCAAAAGCATTTTTTGTACCAGGCTGAAACATTTGTCCAATACTGTTAAGCTGGGCATTTTAAAATGAACCCATGGAAATTGATTGGCTTTTTGAGCCATTGGGATAATAGGATTATATATATTTTGTGTCCACAGTTTGGAAAATCTAGTGTTATTGGAGCCAAAACATTAGACACAACCAACCATTAGCACAACTGCAGTTTTTGACCCCTAAGCATCGGCTTTAGTGGTGATGTCATACTCCCAGCAGGAAGGAGGAGGTATGTTGGTATATGGAGTTAGCCTGAAAACACATGCCTACTGCTTATGACTTACTCTTCATCCTTCCAATTAACATTATAGATTTTTTTGCACATTTACAAAAACCTTTAAAAATTCTAATCCACTAGCTCATAACTCAGTGACAAGAGCTTTACTCTGTGCAGTCTTTCAAGAGTGTCACATCCACTTAGTGAGAAATACATCGAAGAACAATGTAATCAAAAGCTATCCAGGATATGAAAACTTAAATTTTTGCAGCCATGGAAATTGGGCCATAGAGATAGTATTCATGAGGCTGCCTCCACAGAGATGGATGCCCTCACCACATGAAAGCTGACGGGGGAAGACGACTCCTGCTGTGTAGTGGCCAAACCAAACTGCAGCCTTGCATCTCAGCGGTGTTAAAGTGGCCCATATATCTGACATAAGTGTGTTTGGTTTACACTTCGAGGTAGTTCATATGTGTCATAAATATACATGAGAGCTCAGGCACACAAGCTGAGGGAGGGAAGAGATACTTGAACGAAGCTAGAATCTAATTTACGAGTCATACATAAGAAAGTTATCTCAGGTTTGCTCAGATAATGAGGATATAGTTCACATATAAGCTTGTACTAAAAAAATGTGATGAAAAGCCTGCAATCTGACAAAGGACAGATTCTGTAGAGTCTATCAAAGGATTAGCAGCAATTCTAAGTTTATTATTAGTATTAGACTGTAGAGTTTTGTGTGTGTTCTGGCAAATCCAGGCAGCAAAGGCTACAGAGCAACACACTGAGAGACATAATGCACACATATCCAGTGGATACAGAATGAAGTGCAGAAGCATCTCAAATTAAAACTTTGAAACAGAGACTTAAGACATCACATTCATCACAGGTCAGACAGGGTCACACACAGCTTCTGCAGGGAGATGTGACTGCATCTAAAGCTGTTAAAATTACTGTTCATTTAGAGAGACCAGCTGAAAGTAAAGTGTAAAAGAGAGAAAGAGGGAACGAGAGGAGTATTCATCCAAATAAACTACTTTTTAGAACTCTGTAAAGTCCTGATTAGTAACTATAGTTACAATTTAAATTTTATTTTGTCACTAGAATTTAAAACTTAGTTTTAAGTCATTCACTGTGCTAAAAGCTAACTGTAGCTGAGATTGAGCCTGGTTGTGGGTAACGGGAGCAGAGATGTAAAAATAAGGGAATTCTGCTCTAGTCCACTAGATGGAAGCATATGATCACTTTAGGGATGAATATCCAATCAGGCAGTATACTTTTTTAGGCACACAAAGCTAAACCTTATTTATTTCAGAAATAAAGAAAACAAACGTCCTGCTACTGTACACAAAATTAACTCATCAGAAGAATGTGGATATTGTTGCACACATTGAAGGACATCTGTTATTCGTGGCGTGTAACAGCAGGGCCCTTGTAGATTCCAGTAAGAAGCGATAGGTAGGTAGATGACTAACTGTTGTAACGGAAAATAGCTACCATACAGACAAACAATTCAAGATCATATTGTTTCATTGCAAGGGATGCAAAGAGCCACCTGAGGTGAAGCACTAAAACCTCATCATCTGACAATAATTGTAGCCAAGTTGCAAAATCTTGTAACCTGGCTGCTAACCATATATGCTGTATATATGTATATAATAGATCCTTTTGCAGCTTCGCTACACTTATTGTCTGATGTTGGCACGTATTGATCTGCCATCCTGGAAGAGTTGGGTCCAGATATCACCTCATGCTACCAGCAGTGACGCTGACTCTAGGGAATTGCCAAACTAGTGAAAAGTAAAGTGAAGTAAAAGACAAGGAGGGAAGAGTGTCAGTGTCCCCCACCTGTATAACCATTCCTGTTTTGGGGGTTGTCTCATTGTTGCTCCTCTAGTGCACCTGTTGTTGATTTCAATTGCACTAAAGCAGCTGAAACTGCTTAACAACCCCCTTCGCTCCTAAACTGACCAGATAAATAGACCAAAAGTTGAACTGATTTAATGCTGTGCAATGATTAAACAGTGTATCCTTAACTTTTTGAGTTTATATATAGATATAGTTCTAATAGCAAGTAAAAACCCAGTAACACACACCTCAGCCCAGTAACAGTTTCTACTCTTCAGCAAAGGTTTTCAGTTTCTATTTTGGAGCTTGGCTGTAAAAACTCGCTTCATTTCAATGTGGTTTGATGGACTGAAGGTCAGGGCTCTTTGCAGGCTGGTCAACATCAGCACTTTAATGTGAAAACAAGTACTAATAGAGCTGGCTTTGCCAGGCCAGGGTTCCAGGATGGCGTAGCTGTCATTTTGTCTTTAAACTACAGAGCTCAGGATAGTTACAGGGCTGACTTTATTCTGTTTTTCCAACAAGACCACAGCAACTTTATCTGTGACCTGTTTGCTGTGCCACTTTGAAGTGGCATACAGTACATCAGCTGAATACATCAGCTGAGTTTGAGGGCAGCTATAGCGGGGCTGCCGTCCTTCCTTTTCTGCCAGAGTGATGTTTCTTTGAAGCACAGTGTAAGTGGCTCTAAAACCACTTAAAGACAATGGGGGGGGGGGCCCAGGTGGTACTGAGTACTGCAATCTCCCACCTTTTTCATCAGTGATGATGGAAGATGGCAGAGCACTGGCGTTATGATGGGGCACTCAGTCTGTGGAACCAAGATATAAAAGGAAAGATGAATCCACTTCATACCCAACTCTTGGAGAAACAAAGAGTGGCAGTAATGGTGGTAGTTGTATACAAGATAGAGGTGGTATTGATCAGCACGGCAGCATGTACTTCAACACTGATGAACTTTCCATATTATCTTTGAGATCGACCGCGTTTCTTCTGAAAATGAAAACAAATCAGAAATATTTTCCGTGAAATACAATACAGCTTCAGGATGGAGTTAGGTCAAAGGTCATAGTTACATATAGCAGGAACCTTGGCCTGTTTTGCTCAAGGACACTTCAGAGATTTTCCCTTGAAATTAGTAATCTGATTTAAACAATGACAGGAAAATCTCAGTTGACCACATTTTATTATTTTGAACTTTGGACTTAGCCTGAAAACCTCACATACAAACCTAATGATGTTTTATCCTTTACCCTGTCAGGTATCTGTATACCCACAGATGTACTGTGCTTGGAAGCTGGACAGATCCAGTTGTGTTTAAATCAAAGATTAGGTGGATTAGAGTATTGCTTCCTTGAAATCAATCTCCAGAGTTAAAGCTGGTTCAAATACGCCCTTTGCATTTTGCACTGGAGCAAATGAGTTAATATAAAAGTCGGCCCTGTGTATTAGAGTGGCCACCTTTCCAGGGGGTACACCACCTTTTGGACTATGACATATGCCACGCCCCCAAACCCCCACCACCAACACACCACACCTGTAACCCTGATTTGAATGAGTGATTAAGAAAAATATATTCACCAAGAAAATGGATGGATGGGATCACACGGGTATTTAACTACTAAAAGGACAACTTGTGTTTCCTAAGGAACTGGAGAGCAGGATTTCTTCCAGCATATTGCAAGCCCAAGTTGACCTTCTGCTGGGTCTAACCATAGTCAGCTGTGATTCACTGCTTTCTGGCATGTGCAGCCTGGAAATAGGAAATAAAGTCCTCAGTGTCTGTCAGGCTCTCCTGTCACCCACCGTGCCTCAGTGCAGCAATTACACAGCCCGACTGTTTCTTCTTAGCCACACATATAGTGTCAAAGCCACCGGATTTAACAGCTTCTTTAGCAGAAACCTTGGTGGAAACAGATAATTGTTTGCAAACATTTGAGACATAAAAACTCACAAGAAAGTTATAATATCACAATGAATGTTCTTCCTGTTTACTCCATACATTTCTGTGGTTGTCATGCTGGATTCCACCTCGCCAAGGATGCGCTGGCTCATAAAAATCATAATTACACTTGTAAACATTCCTTGTGCTAACCTGTGCAAACAAAAAAGCCATGCGGTAGTCAGACTGAAAAGATAGACCTACCAGAAAAAGTAAGTTTTTAAAATCATGGGAGATTTCCCATTCAAACAAAAAGGAAAGAAACTGCAGACAACAAGTGGCGAGTCAGCATTTTCCACAGTGACTGCTATAAAGACAAAAGAAATGTGAACTATCACATCAGTCTTCCTGTTGATGATAACCCATAAAACCATACATATTGTATCATGACTTTCTGCTGAATCTTCTCTTAGAAAATCTTTGTAAAAGCAGAATTTAGTATGTGGACTTAACAGGAGATGTTTTTCCTTTGTAAAATGAAATGCTTTAATCTGCTCAGCATGAAGAGGAGACTACGAACCTTTAACAGCTCTTTCTTGAGCCAACAAGGGAATTCTGTCCAGCTACAGAGACAAGCACAGGAATTCTGGTTTGAGTGTTTTCTTGATGATATGTGATATATATCAGATTTTCACATCCTTACCACAACCAAAATAATTCACATAAACAGTATTTTGTGATATGGATAGAAATGCTGAAATAGGAAAACTCTTCCAATGAATTAATCTTAAACCCTCTGAGGTCTAAGTAATGATCGAACACCCTAATTTTAACAGTGATGCTGACCCCAGGCAATCAGAATATGCCAAGTTTGAAATGAGGGACCAAAGAAAATAATCATTCTAACTGACACATCAAAACTACAGACATGTTTTTCTTGACTCAGATCTTGTTACTGTCCACTAAACATGTCCTTAAAGTTTTCTCTTATTTCCATTTTTATAATTCTCTGTTTACAAAATGTTGGTATATTAATATTATTCACTTAAAAACATCAAGGAAGCAAACTCCAAAACTAAAATAAAATTCAGATTTTAATTAAATTCGACGCAGGTTCCCAACTTTTGCAGAAATTGGGTTGTAAATATTTACCATTTAATCACTTCTGGTTCTACATTGCTTGCTGCCGTGGGCAGACCAGCATGTCCAGAGAATGTGTAAAGCTTTTGAAGTTGATACACTTGCGTCACTGTTATGAGACAAGTCCATGTGACTCATCTGATACACATGATAAAGCTCTCATGTGAAGTTGAATGAGGTTTTCTGGGCAATTTTTATCTTAATGATCTTAATCCTAATTACATTTATTAATGGAAAACATTAAAACCAGGAAAACAATTAGCTGTGTGTTTTTCCACGTTAATACTTTAGGCATCAAAACTCAACTCATGACTTCAGCTATTAGTTGACCTGACGTGACTGAAAATTGATCTAATTACACTGAGCTCATAAGGAAAAGGAACAGCTTATTTAATAAAACATTTTAAGATGCCGCAGGGAAGATAAAACAAAGAAGACATGAAATTCAGAGAACGAGCACAAGTTTTTTTTAAAATTTTAATTGCAGTTTAATATTAAATTCCCTTTAATCAGCAACTGTCAGCTTTTAAAAAACCTAACAGCTTATATCTTTTATAGTTGCTCACTGAATCATGGGAAAACTACAAAACATAGATTGACAGGTGATCTGGAAATAATAAGGTAATGTAAGAACTGCAGAACAGGTAATGCAAGCCTCTGTATACTGTGCTGGAGGTCATATGTTGCCATACTGCCACATCATTGCCATCAATATCCATACATAATTCATGGGATTTATTTGCCTTTGTCTTTTCATGCGCTCTGTGGCCTTCCTGTACGATTCACAGGGGAGTTCCTGTGAGTGCATATCTGCGACTCGAGTGCCTCATGGCTCCGGATTGTGCAACAAAATCGCCCACGAGCTACACAGCCAATGCCGTGGATTTGACTGGCTGTCTGAAGACAAACTAGTAACCCTGCATTTGTGGTTATGTCATGCTGACACATATTTATCACAAATGTGCTGCACCACAGTGCTTTTACCCTTGGACTTGATGAAAACACACTACTGACTTTGTGATGCATTTCAGTGAACATATTGTGTGCTTAAACCCCGGCCGTAACGATGACCCTTCTGCCCTTGCAAATTCCCTTTTTCCCCCTTACGACAAAGACACATGATTAAACCGATCTCACCATTTTCTGTCATGCGCCATAGGCTGAATATGCTAGAACAAACTTACTCATTACCCCCTCAGAATCTGTATTCTTTTAAAGTTTCCGTCTTGAAATGTATGATTCAGACGGATGAAAAAAAGGAGCCTCAGGGCTCATCTTATCGAGATGAAAATGAGGTCTATTGATAGAGTGATTTTTCCATTAATCTGAGGAGAAAAAGCCAATTCTCCTATACAAACCTCATCCTGTTAGCTCATTAAATGTGTGAAAGCCTCGCTTGGTGTGAAGCCACCAGTTAGAGTCAGACATTTTACACACTTAGAAGCTTTGTTCTGTCAGGTTCCCATTTGAACGCAGACGTCACTAGCTTTATTTTACTTGATAAAAAGAATCACTGTATGGAAGAAGCTACTTTTGGCTGCTCCCTTATTCACAAGGGGTTGCCACAGCGGGTAGCTTCACATGTTTGATCTGGCAGATTTTTATGGAGGATGCCCTTCCTGATGAAACTCCAATGGGATTTGCATCAATAATATCATAAACTATAATAATATTATAATATTTATATTAATAATATTTGTAAAATTTTGGAGCATTATTTGAATTAACAAGATATACAAGAAAGTGCAGACAGAAATCTATGATGGAATGTATTTTGACATTGATTAAATGTAACCATAAATGTTCAATTAAAAAATATTTTTTAACAGAAAAAACAGTAAATACATGCAAGTTAGAACTTTATTTTAATCCCCTGAAATTTTCAGAAACCACTCTGTCTTGATAGCCTTGGGTTAGACTTCGGGATATCTACAGATCAACAGGCAAAAATGTATGTGAACCAGCAGAAGGGTTTTAAGATGAAGCCACAGAAGCAGGGAAGGTTTTGAATGATATATTTAGTAATTGAAACAATATAACTAAAGTTACCAGCAATCAGTAAAATAATAGTAATGAACAGGACCTCCAAACCACAAAGATTCCACAGAGTACAGAGATGAGTTTAACCGCCAACAGTTTCCTGAGAATCCACAGGTTAAATAAATAAATAAAAGAAACATCTATTTATTTAAAGACTTGACATACTTTATGGGTTCTGGGTTCCAGGTTTGGTTTTTGTGTTGTGGATCTTGGGATAGGGTCAAACATGGCCAGCTTTGGGCCCCACATTGTCCCTGTGAGTGAGAGGATGTTAAGTGCAATTACAGTGCCTCATTCATTATGCCTCTGGAAAAAAACAGCAAAAGATAATTCAAAGGTGCACCTGATCTTAGAGTTGAGAAGGCTGAAGATTAATTTGTTCTTGAGTGCATTGATAGATTAGCACAAAAGATGGAAAGTTTCCTAGATTTCCACAACGCACACTGACATCTACAAGCGACAAATGATTATATAAGATGAAACATCTAGGAAAATGACTGAATGGAAATAGGGCTATGTAGAGGGAATTATTTATGGTGTGACTTATTTGACTGAATCACTTTGGCATCCTCCTATCACTTCTGTTCTACTGAAGAATTTGCTTTTTCATGCTTGTGGTTGCAATGTACAGCAAAATAGGTTAAGATGAATCATCGATGTACATTGCTTGGATGAACGACTCCTTCATAATGCATCTTCAGCCCAGATGAACAAAGGAGCAAAACATTACTAAGTTCTGAAAAAGAAAAAAACAGGTTGAAGCAAAAATGATGTGATAAAAATAAATGACAAATAAGATAAAATATAGAACTTTTTTAGCATTATTGACAATTTATAATACTCATTCTTTAGCCTTTGATGGCTTTTGATAGGAAATTAGAACCGATTTTTCTTCCTCTCCTCTACATGTGAATGTCCTTAAGCGACATAATAATAATAATAATAATGATAATAATAAGCTGCTCTTGATGTCTTGATAGTCAAACTTAATCTACAGTTTTGTCAGTGTCAGTGTGTTTAAGTGGGTAAAGGAGAAGAAAAATTTTTGTGCTTCTAGTAGTTTTTTCCAGTACTACAGAAAAGCTCAGCAATGAATCAGTTATTTAATGAATAGAAGGTTTACTGCCATATTTTTTAATATATAATCAGAAATTTAAATTGTTTATTAAATGTGGGGAAGTACCATGTGATCTGTAGCACTGATCTAACTTACTGTCAGATTATTTTGGTCTGCTGCTGCTGGTCAGACAAAATGCAGTACTCTGAAAATGTCTCTTTAGGATTTGAAAACTGTTGGGAATTTGCTCATGTTATAGTACAATAGTATACAGTATACAGTATAAAAATAGATATAGCACTGTAGGTTTTTCTGACAGGTTTTCTGAAGTGCTGTACTGTAGTGTTCACTCCCCAACATACACAACAATGTCGACGAAACGTTTTGCACCTTCAAAGGCACCTGCAGGTGCGTTTGGTTTCATTCTATAATACTGGACTTATTTTTCTACGAAGGTTTGAACTTTGAGAATGTTTAAACAAGAGAGAAAAGTGTGAAAATGTTCATGCCTGTCTGAGAAAAGTGTATGAAGTGTGTAGTGAGGGGTTTTACAGCCTTCAAACATCTATAATAATTGTAAAAAATAAAGTTGGCTACTTCACAGATTTCACCTATCGGGGGTTATTTTTAGAACGTAACTCCCGCGATAAACGAGGGACCGCTGTACAACACTAGAGGCCAACTTCAAGCCAATAGCACAAGTCAGCATCAAGTGCAGGATCTACCAGGGAGATGTGCAGTTCCCACTGCTGTTCTGCATAGGCCTGAACCTCCTCAGTGAGATCATTGACAAGACTGGTTCTGACTACGGAGCGGAGCAATCGTCAGCCACCTCCTCTACACTGATGGCATCGAGCTGTATGCCAAGACTGAAAGAGACATTGATTCACTGATCCACACTGATCGGAATGACAGAAGTGAAGTTGGATGGTAAAAAACAGAGGAAGGGTAGTAAGGACTGAGGGGATCAAACTACCAGAAGGCAACATTGCAGACATTGAGGACAGCTACAAGTACCCAGGAATCCCACAGACAAATGGAAACCACGGGCAGGCCGCTAGGAACACAGCAACCACTAAGTACCTGCAGAAGGTCAGGCAAGTCCTGAGGAGTCGGCTGAATCGTAAAAACAAGATCTGGTCTATCACCTACACCCTTCCCATGATCAGGTACCCTGCTGGGATAATAAGCTAGCCAAAGGACGAGACAGAAACCACTGACATCAAGACCAGGAAGGTTGTTACCATGCATGAAGGGGTTTCATCCCAGGTCCAGCACCTTAAAGCTGTATGGTAAGCAGAAGGAAGGAGGCAGAGGATAACTGAGTGTCAGTACCACAGTCCAGGATGAGACAACGAACATCCAGGGGTATATCAGGAAGATGGCCAAAACTGACTGTGTCCTCAGTGAATACCTCAGGCAGCAGAAACCCAAGAAAGAGGAGTAAGTGGAGGAACCATCATGGAAGGACAGGACCTGCATGGTATGTACCACCGGCAAATAGAAGAAGTGGCTGACATCCAGAAATCCTACCAGTGGGTGGACAAATCTGGAACAAGCTCTGAGTACAAGGTAATCGAAACACTTGGTGCAGATCCCAGGATCAATATCTGAGATCTCTGTCCAGAAGGGTGCAGTCCTAGAAACAGCGCTCAAAGTCCCAGGTCTGTGGTAGAGGACCCGAGCTTAAAGCATAAAAAGACCATCAGCAGGGGTGAATGGGGGAATTTACATATGTGTGTGTGAGTGTGTGTGCGTGTGTTCTATTGTGCAAGATGGGGGTTGTTGTGTGGAGAACAACCTTGAATGCATATTGTGTAGCACTTCCTTTATCTGTGAAACACTCGCTGTAAGTATTGTGGTCTCACTTGGTGGTGCCATATGGATGGTAACATGACTGCTGTTCTGCTGGACTTTGTTTCTTAATGCAGGAACTCCAGCAACACTTGAGGGAAGATGAACAACTTTAATAATTGACCAACGCGTTTCGGCTTGTGGCCTTCATCAGGGTCATAGTAAAACGATGTAGAAAACTGCTTAATTTGTTTCGACTTTGTTTCTTGCAAAGGGAAAAAAGAGGCCTGTCACACAACAAAAGCCTGCACACCTACCAGTAACACTTTTTAGCTTGCACATGGGCTTTCTATCATATTGTACATACAGCATCCAGCATGTGGAAGCTCATACCAGCTGAAATTTATCCTAAAACTAAGAAAGGACTGCAGTCTATCAGTGAGAAGCAACTTGAGGTCCCTCGGTCTTCTCAGAAAGGATGAAAGAAAAGGATGATGCATCAGGTGTCTGACGTTAGCCTGTTTTCCGTGTTGGTAAACAATGTATTTCAACATAAGCTGTATGTCTGTAAAACATAAAAGCTGTTGAAAATGACATGTTTTATTATTGGACTGGAAGCATCTGTTCTATTTTAGTGTCCATTTTCACTCAAGGGGAACTGACACAGCCTGCAATTTTCTTTTTGATTCAAGAATGACTCAGTGCCCAGTCCACCTCCTTGTTACTGATGCAGAGTTGTCAGAAGTTCACAGATCTTTCCCAGCTTCGTTGTTGGAGTAAAGGTTCTGCATAGTGTAGGTACAGAAGTGCTAATAGGTGAAATTGTTGAAAAAACTTTTCAGCTGCACAGATTCTAGGCACTTTTATCTCATTTGACTTGGGTCCATCTGTCCTCTTACAGAAAGCGGGTCACTAAAACCTAATACAAAGATATTTGGTGCCTGTATCACCTGTATCCTATGATGGAAAGATTTCTATTACGAATGAAGTTGTGTCTTCTAAAATGACAATAGTCCCATCCATGGTGATTAGTATCATTCACATATTCATGTTATTCACATATTCTATTTGTACAAGAACCCAACACACACAACGGTTGTGCTCACTGGTTTCCACTTATTTGTCAGTTGCACACACAAAGACACAGTCTCCTCTCAGCCCAGGTCTCAGCTTCCTTCTCCTCCGCTCGTCTCTTCCTTCACTATAAAAAACCCCCGGAGACTGTCATCAGTCCAATCGCCACCAGCTGTGGCCTCACCTGCCTCCCGGCACGCCCCCTTGAGCTCACTGCACCTCCTCCCCTGCAGCTGAGCCAGGGACCACACCTTCGCCACAATATTTATATAATTTACTAGGGCTGTCACAGTTATTTAACACCTGTGGGATATTTAGAAGCAATCTGTGAGACAGCTTTCTGCATAGCTATCATTAACAACTTCAAATGAAGAAGTGTCAGTGTTTGGGAAGCATGGTGTCTCATCTCTCCACTGGGGGAGCACTCTTAATAAAGCCTTATTAAAGCCATTTTTACATATTATCAGTGTTGGGATTGTTACTCAAAAAAGTAATGTATTACACATTATTTATTCCTTTTCTTAAAACAAAACACTGTACAGAAGATTGTTAAGCTACTCTTTACATTACTTTAAAATGACCTGAGATACACTGTCACACAACTAGTAGTAAACCTACAGGCTACAGTTCCACAGGCCAACACAAAATCCTTTTCTGATGAGGATGTATGAATACAAACCAGACAAAAGATCACAAGATCATAGTAAATAATTTTAGATAGATAAATATATAGGCAATTCAGTTTACTAGTATCCTTTATCCAAACCAAAAGTTTTATTAGCAGTATTATACCATTGCAGTTGTAGTTGTAGACTGTAGTTTGCATTTCACCATTGTGCACTTGTCCTTTCATGCAAAGAAAGAAAGTAATGTGCATATCTTTACACCTCAAAAGCTGTACAACGCTTTGCTATTTTTATTCTCCCAGCATAGGAACTGAAAACAGCTGGTTGTAGCTCCAGCACAATGAAAAAAACAAAAAAAATATGGAGATTTTGTAATGGATGTGGCATTACTGGCTTTTGTCTTTTTGGGGGAAAGGCAATGGAAGTGATAGAAACATGTACCCAAGTAGACAATCTACATTTTAATATCATAGATGACCAAAATCACTGACAGGAGAGCCAACCTGCAGATCTAATGCACTTTTCTATGTATATATATATACATAGAAAAGAAGATATATATATCTTCTCTAGTTTTGTGCTTGTTGGTGTTTCTTTGGAAAAAAAAAACTATGCAATAAATGAACCAAAATCTGTTCTGCAGTTAAAAAAGTTAATATGAGGCTCATGTTCATTCAAGTGGTTCAAAATCTCCTTAAGGGATTTGCTTACTGTAAAGTGTTCCCTTGAGGATCACTGACTGATGTTATGAGTACTCCTGCAATTCAATATTCAATATTTAAAGAGTCCATACAGATTTGTTTTTTCACTTGCCATTAGAGGGTAAGTTTTTTGCTGATCACTAACTAGGATTCAATAAGGTAATTAAAAATTAATGTGAATATTTTTTTTAGTGCTGTTTATTATTTCATCATATGATATTGAATTGTAGGGAAGGGAATGGTTAGGTTCCCTGATTGATTTGTAATCCAGCACGAAATTAGTCCAAACAAAAAAACCACACAGTGGACAAAACATCGAAGCTTTTATAAACAGGGAATGCTGAATACCATTTTTCTAGAAGAGAGCGTGTTTATTGCTCCCATACATATTTATGTATACATATAATACATATTAATATGTACACACATTTTATTACCTGTCCTTCCAATATTTTACTCATGCTTAAATTGCTACCAGTTGTTAAATTGCCAAAGGTGATGCATCTAATTTGGAAATACTGAATATGATAGGTCATCATTTTAATAGGCCTCTGTTTACACACGGAAACTAGTGGCGGGTTTGGTGGGTCTCAGCTGGAGATTCGGTCTCTAGAGGACTCCTCTGCAAACACAAAGCAGTCAATTAAGATTCAACTTCAGATGCATGAGATGACTAGTCAGCTCTGGCAATAATGTCAAGGCGTTATTGATCATTAGCAATGCAGTAATACGAAGTCTTTGGTGGAAAAAAACCCTCATGGATTATGTCAGTGTAAAATTGGTCATCGTCTCATCCTCTAGGCTTATGCTTTTTTACATTGAAGGTTTTCTTTATTAAATTCAATTTTTCTTGATTTTTTGCTTTGTGTATAAGGAATTAAAAAAATATATTACAACATGTTCTTGATTTTAGGAATTCAAGTTTCAATATTTTATGTATTTTTTTACTTTTTCATTTGGGATTGAAAAACTTGTTGTCTGGAAATCAAAACATGAGAAAAATATGCTCTAATAAATAGGATGTATACTGGGTAGGACGAACTCTACATTTTCCTAAATTTGAACTGCAAAGCTGGATATTTGATCCAATAATGGGAGACATTGCATTTACAGTATGTGGCGTGTCTGACAGATTAGGGGTTTGGGGCAAGATGAGGCTATTATAGAGTGCTTATCAAGTGAAACGGTTCTTTAGCCTCAAGGGAAACTCAGCTGGCACAACCCAGCTCTGGGATTTACATTCTATAAAAACACAATTAACGATAAATCCAAGGTTATGCATAACAGGTATTGTCTAATGTTACAGATCATATAACGTGACAAAACTACATCCAAGTAAATGTCAAGAGAACATGACTCAGAGTTTCTGAAGCAAACACAGCAAAAAGAACTCACTACTGCGAGCCACGAGTCAGCCAGTAGTGTAACATTACATGTGCATGGGCTTTCCATAGTCACTGTTACAGTTCTGTGTTCATTTTTTGCCATACACTTCTCTGTTTTTTGTCCTAATTTTTTATCAGGATTCAGTTGGTTGTTGGAGAACAGCACTAAAAACGTAGAATGTACTTTTTTAATTAATTCATCTTTTAAATTCAGAGAAAGATCTTTGAAAGTCTACTGTGTTGCTTAAATAATTACAAGAGTTACCCAACTTTTATACAGAGGTATTTCTTAAAATGGAAACAAATTACGAGTGCTTTTGGACGTGTACCTTTAATCCATGCAGTGTCAGGCTGTACCAAAAAGTTCTCCCAGAGAAAAAAAAAATACATTAGCAACAATTGAACTTTGAGCCACAGGATAGATAATGGGCAGCAGTCAATAGGCTATTATACGACTCTAAGATAAGGTTAATGCCCCAGAGAGCTCAGAAGGCAGGCCCTCTGTGTGTGCCTCGCAAAAGGTCAAACATATTCACCATCTCCTCTCTCAAATTTTATTCATCCACTGGGCACCCCCACAGGTTTGATGGGACTTGGCACTGTGGCCACGATTTGCCTTACGTAAGCTTTTGAAATAGATTTAGCTGCTGCTTCGACTGTAAGAACGCCCAGGGGAGGATGTGTGGGTATAAACACTTGAACACTCTCCCACTGCATTCAGTGCTCCTTTTCAGTCTATAAGAAATGAGCGTAGTCGCCACAAGAAGGGCTGAATACACTCTTCAAAGCCCAATAAATGTTCTCACACTACAGAGGAGGAAAAAAAGCTCATAGATGTGCTGAATAGGTCTGAAGTATATACAAAGAAAAGCTGTCACAACAAGAAATACTCTCTTCTTGTAGTCAACCAAAGTGTTCCATTACAGTGGAGTCCTAACTGGAGCAAAGTACATGTCTGCGGAGGGGGAGATTGCTGTCACCAAATCTCCCCCAGTTAAAATAAAACCAAGGAAACAGCGAGAAGCAAATACCGTTAAAGCTTTTGATGTCTGTGGAATCTGAGGTATGCACGTACCGGTGCTGTCCGTGTTACCAGAAACCTCAAGTGAGAGGTGAGAGATTAGATGTCTTTCTTTGGAGTTCTCTGTTCCCCTTTGTCAACACTGGAGAAACCCATAATTGACTTTTAAATGGCATGCACAGAATGTGTTAGTCAAACAGCCTGAGTGCAAATGCCACAGATACGGCAGTGTTATGATTGTGATAATAAAATAAAACTCGTCAGTGTTAGTATTGTGACTGTTTTTATCTCAAAGTCAAATGTGCTGAAACTGCAGATAGGGTGACAGATTAAATAAAAAATCCCCGTAACATTTCTTGGTGTGTCTATGTGCCCCAAAATTATAGTGATATTATAGCTTTGCTTTGAGTTAGCTTTAAAAAAAATAAAAAAAATAAAAACACATTTTTAAGTTTTAATTTTTTTTAATTTTCAAATAAGTTTAATTTTAGTTTGATTCCTCGGACTGGATTGGACTTAAAATGCATATAAAATGGTTGTTTAGTCTTACTGATCACTCAAGGTGCTTTAGATTAGAAGTCACATTTACATTCATACAGTTCTTTAGTCTTTACATCAGCCAATTTAGAAGACACTTTTAGCCTAACATACAGGATTTTGAACTGTGAGATGAAACTGGATTACCCAGAAGAAACACACACACACACACACACACACACACACACACACAGAGAGAGAGAGAGGGAGAAAATGCAAATGAAGACACACAAAGGCTTCCTTTGGGGTTCGAAGCCAGAGCCTTCTTGCAGTATGCTAACCACTGCATCCCCATGTCATCCTTTTTCTGGTCTAGTTTTATTTTTACTTCAGCAGTTTATTTCAACACTTCAATTCAATTCAGTTTTATTTATACAGCGCCACATGACAACAACAGTTGCCTCAAGGCACTTTATGTTGTACGGCAGACCCTACAATAATCCATGCAGACCTGATACTTAGTTACTTGCTACAAAGTGTTTTCTGCTGGAAGAAGAAGGATGATGAAGACGAAATCACAAAAATGTGATTTAAAGAAATCTACCATGCTGTTTAAGGGAACAATGTTTGATACACTCAAATATACAATAATCACTGTGGCTTTGTTTGGTCTGAGTGACTTTGCAGTGATCTTTGAAAGGATGCTGCTGCTGTTTTCTGACCAGATTTAGAAATAGCTATGTTTTAAAAACTGTACAACCCCCCACCCCCAGCATGGTGTGCCTAATTTTCCCTCTTGTGCATCAAATAAATAATAATTCAGTAAAAACATCTAAGGGCACTGAGTCACATGTTTTAGCACCTGGTGTTAGGCACATGGATGTGTTGCTCCAAATATGGTGCTTCATTATGTAGAAGAGGCACTTCCATCTGCAGCATTTAGAAGTTTTAGTTGGTCAGAGTTGAGACATTTCAAACTCTGTTATAAAACACTAATGTGTGTTTTCTGCTGTAGCTGTAGTTAAATTTAGAGCCATGAAAATGGAGTTTTTGGAGGTGAGGAACCTGGCAAAGATGTTCCTGCTGTTCCTGGCGGATGTAACCAATTATGATGATTCATGGACTCTCTTACAGATAACAGGAACGAGTCACCATCATGAACAGAATGTTAGAAGTTATTTTATTCTAACTTTTTGAAGTTTGGAATATAACAAACCATCAGAACATATAAAGGATTGTTTGGGAACCTAAAGCTCCCTCTTGGGTCTTACTTCAGTGTCCACTCGTTTTTATTAATTTTAATGTAATCTGTTTTTGTTCACTTGTTTTTTCACTTTTGCTTTCATTTGTGGGTTAGGTTTAGGCATCTAAATTCAGATTCAACAGATGGTAAGTGACACATACATCAATGTCAGCTTCATCTTTAAAATACAAGTTGTTTTCACTGTTAAAAATTTTGTAGCTATTTAGAAGCTCTAAATAATAAAAAGAATTACCCTGCAGAGCTGTTGTGTTGAAGCACTTTGAGGCAGCTGTTCAAAATTGGTACTATATTGAATTGAACTGAACTGAATCGACTTAATGCTTTTAATCAAAAGCGTGATACAATGAGTCCCTTCCCAACAGAGCGGAGAGAAAAAAGGCGCTATAAATGTGGCCATTGTTGCACAGTTTCTTTAGTAGCGTACTTTCACTTCACTCTGTGATAGATTTATGGGGCTGTTATAAACGTGGAAATTATTCAGCTTCTGAGATGTAATGGCAGAGAGAGTGTGAGAGAGACAGATAAATGATTTAAATATAATCTCAGGGTCCTCTACTTGACCTCATTGTTTTTGCAACATCTCAACCGCATCTTAAAAGCCTAAAGCTCTTGCCAGAAGTAGTATAACCAACTGTAAAGGAGTTTTACAGTGACTGTAACACCCAGTGAACCTCCTCACCACTTTAGAAGCTTATATCAGCATATTTTGTAAGTTTAACTTCCTTTGATTTAATGTTTTTAACCTAAATTGGTCTCTGTTACAGTAGGACATATCAAAACAGGCTGTACTTTTAGGCTGTTGGGAACGAAGCAGTAGTTCTAGAAGTTGATCGTGATTGTTGTGCTAGTTGTCACATTTGTGAACATTTGCTTTTCAAACCTATGGCTGCATGAAAAAACCATGCATAAACATCAAACACCACACATCACTGAAAAGTCTCCCTCTTTTAGCTAACTAGCTAGTACGGGTTGCTAAACCTGCTATTTTCTTCTGACTGGCTGTAAATTGGTTAGTGTTCACACCTCTTCAAGTATGTAGTCAAGAGGATTCTACAGTATGAATTTTCAGTTAAATTTAAAGTCATGTATCTTGGATTCATCCCATATGCTAAAATATGGAATGCTAACAATGCTAAAATATTTAGCATTTAGCACGCAAAGTCACTATTTTAGTTTAGTTTGATCAAAACTAGCTACCATGCTTAAGGAAATGCACAGTTTAGGCTGATGAACACTTTAATAGTTGCTGCCTAAATCTGTGGTTTAACCAAACTACAAATCGTGTAAAATTTTGCTGATGGTGCTGGTTGAATTTGCAGGAGGTCACTGAAATTCAGTCTTGTCCAAAGTGGCAGGCAAGACAAAATGAATGAGCAGTCAGCACAAGTAAATACCATGTTCACAAGTTTTAGCGTGTGCTGGGAGTTAATATAAAGGCATGGCTTACACATTGAGAAAATATTATACTTCTTTTGGGTGTGACTTGATGTTACAATTTTCCTTTAAGCTGAGATGTTAAGACT
This sequence comes from Oreochromis niloticus, assembly GCF_001858045.2. NCBI lineage: Eukaryota > Metazoa > Chordata > Actinopteri > Cichliformes > Cichlidae > Oreochromis > Oreochromis niloticus. Next base: position 42,158,838 of record NC_031972.2, on the reverse strand, counting down.
CAGTTTATATGGCACACAGGCTCCCGTGGAGGTGATGAAAGATGGTGCTTTCTCAAAACTGTGAATTAACACCCATGTAGTCCTGACACATTCTGGAAATTACAAATTAATCACATAAAGTGTTTCCTCTCCTGGCTTTATTCCTCAGCAAACAATTAAGTAAATTAGCAGAAACGCTTTGCATAACGCACATCTGTGTGCTTTGATTAACCTAATATCAGTCAAAACACATTGCCTGATTGCTGCTCTGATTTACTCACAGCCCTGGGAGCATTGGGAAATCTGTGAGAGAAGAGCTCAGCTTTGTTTAAAAACACTGTTGGATATAAGTTGCCATGTTAAATTGAAATAATTATATATATATATTTATAAAATCTTTACTATCTTGACTTTGACTTTTTCCTTTAAACCTTAGTGCAAGTAGAAACGAAAAAATGATAATAAAATGGGGATACGCAGTTATCTGTAAACAAGACAATAGTTGACAATGATTTTAACTGTTCTTTATCACACAACGATTCACCATCGCACAAGTTTTTTTTAGCCCATCATTTTTCCTTGTTATCTGAACAATTATGATGTTTTTCATTTGAAAGGTAATCTACAAATGGAAAAAAAAACAACAACTAACTATTCTCAGCTCTCCACTTATCTTTCATCCACTTACCCTTTTTTCATAGTTTGAGTCTCACTGTTTGGAACTTTTAAGCAGATTTACAAGAGATGAGACTCATAATGGGTGGTCCATGAAATAAAAATAAAACCCCACACCCATACAAGTTAACAAAAAAAGTAACACACTGCGTCATCACGTGCTACCAGAGCAGATCATTGTGCTTTGACCATCTGGTACTTAGTGACATCATAGGCTGTATATAAAAGATAGACATAGCTTCCATTTCTTTAAAGTGAAATGAATGCAGTCACTTCTTAAGTCTGCATTCATTCCAACAGCCATCAGAGGGCGCCTTCTGTGGTTTTAAAAATAAGTTGCCTAGAATTTGGTATATAGGTCCTCGGGGATCTTGACCTAAGTAAACACTTAGAGCATGATCATACCAGCCCTTTGCATGTCCTCCTTCAACACATACATGACTATTCTTTGCGGTATTCCTCTTTCCTTTCTTCCTGGCAGCTCTTTACCAGTCATAGACCTTACATTTAAAGTCCTTACTCTCATCTCCACACTCCTGTCTTTCCTTCACTACCACTGCCTCCTAACATGTGTTCCCATTCCTCTTCCTTTGTCTTAAGTTAACAGGAGCTGAGTACTCTCCACCAGCATCCTCCTGGTCAGCACCATCAAAGCTTATCGTTGTTAACCCGGGCCCATGTTTGACCAAGATTTCATGCCAGATGCCCTTCCTTACACATCACTCTCCATTTATCTGAGTACACTGGCTTGTGGCCTCCTCATGACTGGGTTGAAATCTGGAGTTATAAAATAATGGTTATTAAGAAAATCTTTATCTTAATAAACACAGCTGTACTGAAAGCTTGTGTCTTTTATACTGCAGTTCATTAGTCTGCAGTGCCTCATTTTATCTTACTTTATTAAATTTTGAAACCCTTCATTTTGTCACAACATCACCATCCAGTAAGATTTACACGGCAACACTGATAAAAAGAAAAAATTCTAGTTTTGTCTTCTGTTGTAAATTCATAGGTCTGACTTACACAGTGTAAAACATGACTTTAATGACCTATGGCCTAATACAGCCTGTAAAGCGGCTTTGTTAATAATGATTTGACAACCCCAGACGAAGAAGTCACAACACCAGACAAGCAACTTCAGATACACCCAGCTGTGCTTTATTAATGCACATTAAAGCTGCAGGTCAAGAATGAAGTAAGAAGTGATTTAATGCATGGACAGCTTCAAGTTAACGCTGAAAGAAATGTGCAGTTGTGCGTACCTGAATGTGGCACTGGAGCTTAAACGAACACCTGCGTGAATCATTTAATCCTTAATACGGAGCTGAAATATGTTTTGTATGTTGCTGGTTTTTAGACACATTTTAGCATAACGGGTCTTTCACTGTGTTAGCTGTCCAAAAGGGCAGTTTCTTTGATATTTTTATGTTTCCTGGTTGCTTGCCAGTGCCCTAAAATGGGCTAAGCTCAAAACAACAAAAGAAAAAAAAAAGAATAACTTGTCCATAGGGAAGAAAATGTATTTGTCTCAGACCTTGATCCATTCTTCAGAAAACAAAGTAAGCAGTTTGACTAACATCTCTGGACAATGCAAAAGGGATGGAAACATATGCTCTAATATGACCAGTCTGGCTAAGTGCTCGCAGTCTTTGAGTCACAGCTCTTCTCAGCAACAAATTACAGGTTTTCAGAGTATGAAGCCAACACCCACTGACTGCAGTTGTGTGCACATTACATTGATCAGTCAGTCTATCCACAATGGTGCAAATAGACTTTCTGATAACCACTTTGAACAGTTTGAAACCAGAATGGTATTTGTGATTTACAGTACTGTGATAAAGTACTTTCACAAAGTTACTTATACCTGTCACATTTACATGCTTCAGATCATCAAACAAATATTAGAAATGAATACGAATTGGAGTTTTTAAATAAAGATTTCACTCATTAATTTGTTAAATCATTAAATAACTGTGATAAATGACAATTTTTAGAAACCATTATCCACAAATGGAAAGGAGTGGCCAGTCTACCAAAATCACTCTAAGAGCACATTGTTGACTCATCCAGGAGGTCATAAAAGAACCCAGAACAATGTCTGAGACCTTAATGCCTCAGTTTAGGTCAGTGTTCATGATTCAACAACAGTAAAGAGACTGGGCAAAAATGGCATCCATGAGAGAGTTCCAAGGTGAAAACCACTGTTGACCTTAAAAAACACAGAGACTTGTCTTAAATTTGCCAGAAAACATCTTGATGATCCCTAGGACTTTGGGGGAAATATTCTGTGGACTGACAAGACAAAAGTTGAATATTTTGAGCTGTTTGGCTCACATTACATCTCATAAATATCTGTCCCATAGCATTACTGCCTCACAGCAAGATGGTCTTGGGTTCAAATCTAGGCTGGGGTGTTTCTAATGTGGGTTGTCTCCAGGTACTCTGGCTTCCTCCCACAGTCCAAAGACAAACAGCTTTTAGAGTTAAGTAAATTGTCCATAGATGTGAATATGAGTTGAATGGTTATCTGTCTCTCTGAGTTAGCCCTGTGACAGACTGACGAGCTGTTCAGGGTGTGTCAGACCTCTTGGCGTATGGCAGCTGTGATAGGCTCAAGCAAAAGGAAGAATGAATAGATGAGCATGTGGTGTAAAACTAAAACAGCATTTCATAAAAAGAATATCACACTGAGAGTCAAGCATAGATGGGATAGGGCTGCTTTCCTGTTTCAGGATCTCGATAACTTGCTGCAACTGATGTTTGGCCACCAATGCATGCCCTGAAGCTCCATCACACTGGTGTTATGGATCAGAGCTGATCTGAAACACACCAGCACCTCTGAATGGCTTAAAAAAAATGAAGGTATTAGAGTGGCCTAGTCAAAACATGGTCTGAAATCCAATTGAGAAGCTTTGGCTCCAATGTGGTTGAATTAAAACGATTCTGAGTCGGCCAAAGCAGAGCGGGTGAAAATTCCTCCAAACCTACTGAAATACTCACTGACAGTTGTCACAAATGGCTGATTGCAGTTCTTGCTGCCAAAGGTGGTACAAGGGCCAGGTAGGCTTGTCCTCAATACAAAAATTGAATTTTATGCATTTTGTAGTAACTAACAATAATAACTTGGGTTATCATTTTTGTCATTGTATTAAATTATTACTTTTTTGATTATTTGAAACATGTAAATGTGACAAATATGCAAGAAATAAGAAATCAGAAAGAGGCAAATAGTTTTTTCACAGCACTGTATGAGGTCTTGGCAAAAACTGAACACTGGCAAAGTTGATAAACCACATGTCAGTCATTTGAGGTGAATTTTGAAGAGATTTGTTTTTCTTTTCACTTTTCCTAACAGCAGCTTTCTCTTGGCTGGCGTCGGTAATAAAACAACTTAACTAACCACCCGAAGGCAAATCAGAAACTTTGAATACGTCCGGACCTGTACACCTGTGAACGGTTCAGGCTAATTCCTCACTGATGCACAACACATGTTTTTATGTTAAAGTACAAAAGGTTTTCAATGTTCTTCATAGAGAACACCCATTTCTCATATTCACTCATCATATTTTCTGCCTTTCAGACTCTATCGTTTGTAGAGGATGGAATGGAACAAAAGACAAAGCCAAAACTAATTTGTCAGTATAACACTGGGTTAATCTCACCACTTAGTATCAATTTACTCGTACAAGAACTACACGCGCTTTCTCAGGTTGCTAATAAGCTGGAAATAATAAGCTCCTGGATACCATTTTAGCGTGCCAGTCGTGCGTTATGAAGACACACTGCATCAAGCTTTTATATCCTTGAGTAGCACAATCAACAGAGTCATCACGGTGGAGAACTCCACTCACAGAAGCAATTTTAAAAGTTACAGTTGTGGTCAGAAGTTTACTTAAATGTCACGGTCATTTTGGGCTTTTAATGATTTCTCTGAACTCACTTCTTTTATCCAAAGATTGTACAGCATACATCTTTAATGACTTCTAGTTGTCACTCTTCTGTTTTTCTAACTTTTCTTTTTTTGGCAGACATTATATTCGTTTTAAAGGTTTATGTAAAGTTCATCCTTTGTAAGTTACACTTGAACAAGATCTGTCATTGGTGTTGCTTCATTTGTTGTTGTTTCCACTTTTTCTGGGCCTTGATTGGATAAGATTGACAGACAGTTTTACTCGTGTTATTACAGAAGTTAAAATTAGCATTAGCATTTAAACTATAATATTAATTAAAGTAAAAGTATTAGAAGTGTCGCATATAAACAACGTGACATCTTTTGTCATAGTTTTTACACCGGTTAGATTTCTCCGACTTGTTAGCAAACTGTTAGTCCAAATGTCTCTATGAAGAAATTCAAAATGTAATCTTTTTGAAATGTTCCTGAAGCTCTTATTAGTCTCATAATGAGTTTTAATTGTTTTGCAGCTGTAACTCCACCATTTCCTGGATGCACCGCGTCTGGAGATAAGCGTCAGATTAATTTAATTTTGAAAGCAAAAAGCGATCTGTGTGCAGATATGTTTCCCTTTTGTTTGTGCATGTTAGATTGTGACGATGAGTTGGAACACACTCTTAGTTGTGCACTTGTTGTGAGTCTGGCCTGGCAAAGGAAGTCAAACACCGTTATACAAGTTTAGCTAATCCTTTGCTCAGTACAGCTAAGCCATATTGGGCACAAAGTCGTGCACTCCATCTTCTTGATGAAAAGCTCTCATGCAAATCTTAAGGTGTTTAGGCCAAACATTGCTGTGGAAAGCCACAAATCCATTAATTCCCATTGTAGACGGGCTGTGGGAGGCTGAGATCTTTGAGCAGAGTGTGTAAAATGAGGCCTCTGTCTTTTTATGTGCGGTAGAGTTTCTCACCTCTTACTGCCATTCAATAGGATTAGAACTTGAACTGGTCGGCAGTTACTTGTTTGGCCTCCCCCCGTGGAGCTAATTCTCACTCTCCCAAGATGTACGGCCACTCTAGCGCCTCAGGCTGAAATACAATCTTAAGCTCAGCACAGCAAATCACATGGGCTCTCCAGGAAACAATACACCCAGGTAGTGTAAATGGGGAGTGAGTAGAGGGGGTGAATGCTCATAAGATAAGGTAACCGATATGGATTATTATGAGTACGTGCACGGCTTTGACAGTTTCAATATTGAACCAATACATAAACTGTGTGACACAGGTCATGAAATTGAAGGAGGACAATATCGTAATGCGATTTGTATATCATTAAACAAATTAAACAGATTTGTTTCCTGTTCTCATGCTGTCCTCCCATAGGAGCCCAGCATGAGTAGAGGTCTCTTTTTTTCCTCTTGTACTTTCCCATTGTAGTGTATATTTCAGTGGTTTTCTAATGTAACCGTTCTCCGACTTGTATCCCCATGTGATGTCTGTGTTGTGTGTGTAAGGTCGGGGGCGGGTCCATTCCACTGCAGGGCAACCTGCATGTGGCAAATAAAATTTGAACTTGAACTTGAACTTAATAGCTTTCTGCAAATGGTCCTAGAAAGAACTCCTGACAAGAATCTTAATACAACGCAGTGCCAAAGCAAGCTAAAGAGGTACTTAAGAACCAAAAATCCCTTCTTAGACAAAGCCTATTTTTATTTATTTACCCATTTGGACAAAAAAATCATTTATTTTAGTATTATTCAGTAAACATGTCGGTGGGCTTTTCTATGACGGCCCTTTAATAAATCAGAGTGACGTTCATTTTTTGCAACATATCACATGGGATTTTTCTAACTTAGGTCAGCATTGTTGCTCTTCAAGACCTGTTTTAATGATGTATGTTTCTTTGTTAAATAAAAACAGAAAACTTGTCACCTTGTCCATGGCTTGTCCATGCTAATTCATGATATTGATATCCAAAGAAAAAGACAATTCAGTACTGTGTATGACTGTAGTTTGTATCTGATATCTGTTTGTGCCCCATAGATTTCTAATAAGGATTTATTATATAAGTATAGATACATTCCCAACCAAAAGAAGAGCTCTGCTGCTCTCTGAGATGAGCAGGTCGTGTTTTCATAGTCTGGTATCTTACACCCAGACATTACAGGGAAACAGCACGTAGGGGTTAGCTACAAAAGGGAGAGATAAGTAAGAACAAAGCAAACTATCCCATGGTGTCAAAACAAGACCTCCCATTTCACCCCTATAGACACTGTGGTTCTTAACAGACACCAGACACTCTTTAGCCTTAGTGAGATTAAGAACAGAGACTTCTTTAGACAAAACTATCACCTTCTTTGGCACAGGCAGGGCCTGGGGCATGTTGTGGATTTGTTTGCCACTTCACATTCCCGAAACCTTGAATTTTGGAAAATTCAGAGTTTACTCAAAGTAAAGGAAATTGATTGAGAGCTTAGTTTTTTTTTTGCAACTACCTGAAATTACACAATTAGTTGTGTGTGTTATGCTTGTAGCTATCTCATTGGTTCTGTGCAGGACCAGTTGGTAGAATAATGCACTTTCAGAATTTGGTATGGTTCTTATAGGGCAACATTTTTGTATTTGTTCATCCATGTCCGTACAAAAGCAACAATCAAATAAATTAATATATAAATAAATAGAACAATAATAGTGATAATTAAATAAATAATGCTTTTGTGTACATTCACCTTCTCTATTTCAGTGCTGTTGCTTCAACTACTTTTTTTCTGCAGGCAGTTAACCAGTTAACCAGTGTGAACTCTAATGGGTACTCCAAATGTGGCTTGTTAGCCAGTCCATTATGAAAAAGTATAAATAGGAGACATGACCAGCACCCATGTTTGAATGCTTTCACAAAAGCTCAATGAATGCATATAAAATGTATATTCCAGAGCTGGATTTCTATCTTGTCGCCGCTTATATCTTGCTTGGAGGCGGCTGCTGAATTTTCATGAAGCATACTCACCCACTTACTTTACATGTAGAGGTTCTCAACAATGTATTGGGAATGGGATTTTGATACTGTGGGAATCAGTTCCTAGCGTGGGCACCCTCCTTTGAGATGCACATTTGATGAGTCAAGCTGCTGATTGGCCAGTCCTCTGGGACAGTCTAAGATAAGATACAGCCTGAAGATAGGTGAGAAAAATATAAACAGGAAGTCAGTGTAATGTGTAAGATTCTGCAACATAATTAGGAGCAAGGATGAATAACAAGATCTACTACACTGGCACTTCATGTTCCACAGAATACAGTGTTTTCAGACTTCACTTGGAGGAAATGGCCTCATTATCTGCAAAAGATTTAATGCCAAAGACTCAAAAGATCTGGAAATGTTATTGTAACTTTTAATAATTCCTTTTATTTATTTATGTTTGGATTAAATGTGTTCTCATACTTCTACAAAACTCTAATGCTAGAGTCTAATACTGTTTTGAAATGTGTGTCGAAAATAGATTACAATGGAGGTAATACAATTACGTAGGTGTGCTTCACTAAGACTCTAACAAGTCCTTCACACAGGTTTTTTTCGTCTTATTTGATAAAACGCAGCATGGCAAATTTATGATAAATACTGACTAAAAAAGTAGCTTTCATAATTTTATGTGACAAGGTTTACACCAGGGGTCACCAGGGGTTTTAGAGCTCACCCTGGGTCTACACACCTGAATCAAATGATGAGTTCATTTCCAGGCCTCTGGAGAACTGCAAGACATGTTGAGGAGGTAATTTAGCCTTTTGAATCAGCTGTGTTGGATCAAGGACACATCTAAAAACTGCAGGACACCGGCCCTCGAGGCCTGGAGTTGGGGACCCCTGGTTTACACAGTAAATCTTACTTTCTAATCATTATTAATGGATTTAAACAATAACAATATAACCTTTATATTTAAAAAAAAAAAAACTCTGTTAAAAAAAACAAAACTTCCTTTCCTATAGTTTGCATCCTTATGTTTTTTGTATAAATGAAACATGGGAAGAAAAGGGAAAAATAAGCAATACATTTAGAAACATAAGAAATAAATGACGCTGGTTTTTGTGGGGAGCTAAAACCCCACCCCCTCTACTGACATAGTCTTAATGTGATCCTTGGGGTCACTGGATTTACCTGCTAACTGGTGATTTTCAGACATTTTTTAAGGACGACATGCAGCATCTTTTAAAGCTTTTCGGTGTCAGCCTCTTACCTAAAATGGAATTGGAATGTACCACGAGATAAGAGAGACTATATTAAAACACAAATACCTGTCAGAGCAAGGAACAATGGTGTAAAAATGACTTTTTAATGAGAGGGCAGACCGTGGGTGTGGGTTAGCTACCATAGAAGAACAATGGAGGGTATTTCCTGTTGGAATCAAAGCAAGCCTTCTACCACCTTCCTCTGATTACTGAGGGAGTGCATCTGCAGTGTTTGTGCATTTGAGGCTGGCAGTTATCGTACTTTAATAACATCTAGCGTTGCATAGATGTGCTTCACTCTGACCACAGTTACATACACTCTATGCACATAATTGGCTGGGCAGTCGTTGCATCCAGATGCTTCCACGTAAGTGCCGGTAGGGGTCATGAACCTATCAGCTCGCTCCCCGCCTCTGTGCGTAAATCAACAGGTGCTCCCTACGTCTGCCCTGACATCATATCCCAAAGCGTAGCATTATTAGGCTGTACCGAAGCCAAAGAAAGCAGAGCAAAAACAATGTGGGAGTGAGAGGTTAAAAGACATGTGTGGTGGGCTGTCTCAATAGCGCTTTGATTTCATAAGCATTGAGCCACACTTGGACGGCATATGAGGCTCCTCCTTTATTGTGAATGTCTTTTGTAGGCATTTTAGAAAAGCGGCATAAACTTATTACCTGATTACTGCTAAGACTTTGATATGAACTGTCTGCAGTATGGATGTTTGCTTATCCCGTGTGTTACAAAATGAATGATTTCCCAATTACTGCCAGTGTCTATTATCTGTTTTTTGTTTCCACACTCTTTAAAGCCAGAAGAACACACAGCAGTCAAAAAATGGTACACGTCACAGCCCTGTTGACTTCCTGCCGATAACCCAGACAAACAAGTTTGCAAATATGAACCGAAACCTGATAAAAATTAGAGAAGCTTAATCTGAATGAAAATCTAGTCCAATATTAGACTTACAGGATAATAACTATGTTTGTCTTCCACTGGAAAACAGCTGCTTTCAGCTGATAACTTATTCATAAGGGGGAACCACCACATGTAGCTTAGTATGTTTGATTTGGCAGGTTTTTACACCAGCACCAATCAAAAAGGAGTTTCTGTCTCCTCCTGGTTTCAAACTGTGGATTTTTTACTTGTTACTTGTTCATGTACGCCATGAAGTCACATGAATGAGTTGAAATGAACCGAATTACTATGCTTATTACTATCATCACTACTTTGGCTGTTGTTTGTAAGACACTTTACTTATAATTTTCCTTCTCAGGCCTTGAATACAACCATTCTCTTTCATACTTAATCAAATTAATCAACTGCCAGACTAATCAACTGAACCAGAAAAATGGAAGCCACCGGACTGCAGCCCTAACAGTGTACTTGATTAATAGTCATCAGCTGAATTTCTGTGTACATTTGATGTAAAATGCAGTAACTCTGGAGAGGATTTTGCTGTAGCAATATAGAATTACATGTCATATTTTGGTGACAAAGGAAATCCTTTTTCTTTCTGACCCTTATTAAAATGAGAAACAAGGATTATATATTCAAAAAAGTATAACGCATAACTGACTGAGCTTAAAATTGAAGCCAAAATCCTAAGAAGTCTCTGCCAGAGACTTCTTTAAGAATAAACTGTTTACTTGTCACGTTATCGGAGTGGGTAATTGCATTCCGGTTTTAACTGTGCTCTCGCTCACTGAGACAAACAGGTTTCAGTGGACTGTAAGGAGCTTTTCTGGCAGTGGGAAAGGGTCATGTTTAAACCTATTGTTTACCCACAGGCAGCTGGCTTGTATTGCTGTACGACTGTCAAGGGGGCTCGGCAATGTCAGTCTGGTGTTTAAATTCTGCCTTTGTGTTCTGCATAGGCCGACAGAGGAAGTGTTTATGTTTTGTGGACACTCGGCTGACCACTGTGGATGCTTTTTCTCACTTCCACATTTATTTATCCAGCTTTTCTAACCCTCTGACACTTTTGTGGTCTAAAGTTTCTAAAATTACCCCAAATGAGTAATAAAGCATTCAAAAAGGCCACTGATGAAGCTTTTGTGAAGGAGGAGCTCTTGAAATATGTTTGAAAGAGATAAAAAGCCATGAGTGCTGTAATTGCTGTTTACTGTTGGGAGTGAGCACTTCTGTGGTGCAATCAACTTTTGTGATGATGCTTCATGAAAGAAGCTCACTTGTTTGTTTACTGTCTGCAGGGGTTGTTCATCTCCACTGTGAGGCTTCAGTGAAGTGATAATTAAGAGCAGAGGTTTTGGATCAAGTCTAAGGGAGGGGATGGACAGAGAGAAAAAAAAAAGTGATGTCACTGGTCCTGCAGGGGCCAGTGTTTACAACATACCACGTCTCCCTGGAGAGAGTTAATGTGACTGTCAGAGCTAATGGAAACACTGCGGACATGATTCAGTTTTAAAAGGGGGAAGAAAAAGCACATTCCTGCAGAGTCCAGGAAGGCAGGAGAGATTTTTTTTTCTTTTTGCAAAGTGTCATGGTCATAAAGGTCATGAAAGTCATTTAACACAATAATGGCAATTGCTCCTGTTATACTCGTGGGGAATATAAAGTAGTTCTAAAGTGAACTGCCCAGCTAACTTTATCCAGTGACTCATGTGCTATATTTTACTGTGATGCTTTTTGCTCTGATCTTTTTATCAATATGATTCTGTAGTTTGTGCTTTTCTTTGACTTAACAGTGAAGCTGTTGCTAATAGATTTAAAGTTTCCTTCTTCTCTCACTGTACCAAACGCCTGCTCTGGATATTTGGATATTGTGGGTGGTGGGCAGACCAGGCCCCTCTGCATTGGCATTTCGGGTGGAATCAGTCCAGGTTCTGTTGGCAAATCAACCACTGAGGAATCAGTGGCCAACTATACATGCAGGCCTAACTCCACAGGTTTTTGTACCCTATTTATACTAGTACTTCATCAACATTGTTTTAGCTGGATCTTCACAGCCTTGGGAGCTTCTCAACGTTCACTACACCGCACAAGCCTTTCTCCCTCTATAAGGCAGTTAGCTTGTGCTAACCCAAGAGAAGCTTGCACCCACATTAAGATGAACCAGTTAAGGTGGTTTGTAACATTTTGCTGCCATGAACTGGTTCCATTCATACCCTTAGAGGAAACGATAGATACAAATAATAATGAGTTTTTTGATGTTAGTCCAAAAAAAACCTCTTTACATTGGGCTTGTTGGCGCTTGGCTATTGCAAGAAAATCAGCAGGTTTTTCAAAGCTGTGCTGCTGTTGTTCTCAGGTAATTTAATTCCCTGCTGTCCTAAACTTATGTGCACTTCAATCTGTTGCGTAAGAGAAGAGTTTGATAAGCCTGTTCCAGGAAAGGCGGTCATAAACGGGGGATTTTCCACTGTTCCAGTTATTTCGTATCCAAATACAGCAAATGTGGAGCTACACCCCCCGACATAATCAAATTCTAGTGAAAGAGCAGGCACAGCTGAAAACCAGATAAAGAGTCAGAGGAGTCAGAGGATGTAGGATCAGGAATGCAAAGGGCAAAGATCATCAGCAAAATGATTACAACCCTGGGGTCTTTTTGGACTTTCAGGATACTTACAATTGTTAACACTTGGAAATTTAGAGTAACTAAATTCTAATTAAATTCTAGTTCTGAAAATTCTACTCTACAAAGCATGAGCAAAAATGTAGTTAATCTGGTGAATGTGTGAACTTTTTAAAGTATTTTCACTGTTTCTGATCTGTAAAACGGTAAGTAGTATTACGTAGTATTATCAAATATCTGTGATATCAAAAAATACACACATATTTAGATATTTGACAATACTTTTTAACTGCGCTAGTTCATTGACCAACACCAACAGTAGTATAGTATTAAGTATTATAGCCAGCAAACACCTCCTGCCAAAAAAAAAGAAACCCAATGTGTATATAATTCATAGCAACTGCGTTTGCTATAATTAACTTCAAATGACAAGAATAATCTTCCTGACTTTTGAACAGTTAAAAAATACCTTTGAAAAAGTGATTTGCTACTCTCAATAAGATTTTTACCTCAATAAATAAATGAGATAATAAAAATAGGAGTCTTTACTTAAATTTACATACTATGCAATCTGAGAAATGTGTATATAAGATTAATGACAACAGGCAGAGCAGCACTCTTAGTGACAGCTGAGTTTTAATCATGTGATCAGCATTCTGACTCATACGAGCGAGGGAGACCAGATGACCCGACCTGTATAATATTATGTAAGATCGTGTTCAAGGTTAACCGTCTGTTCTCGCTACACAGTGTCTACAGTGATATTATATTCTTTTTCAATACCACAACCTTCACTGATAGGAACGATCCCAGTGGGCATGAATCATTCATTTGATTTAAAGTTTCATATCAGTGCTGCATTAGAATGAACTCTTCTTTCTGTCAGTTGCCTGATGGCCACTATAATGAAAACCAAACTTTTGATATGCAGCATATATTTTTCTTGGGTCGGTGGAAAATCACTTGCTTTTTAAAATAAATGAATTTGCACACTAATAGATCTACACAGAGCTGTGACCGCGTGCTCATTGGTCAGTACACTAAATCCCTTATGCTAAGAAATTGTTCAAAGCCTTCAACATTTCCTCACAGTTTTAAACATTTTAGTGAAATCCAAAGAGTGTGTCCAGTAATAAAAAGGTATAATAAGATGCGTCTAAACAACAGAAGAAAGACTTACATTCTAAAATACTCTATATCAATCTGCCCAATAAAGTAATTGTAAAATTTATAAATAGTAAATGTAATAAGGCGGTAATCTTCAACTCTGCTCTATAGTCACAACATTAAACATAAAAATCACATTTCTTTACAGTTTAGTCTGAGCCAAGAGGTGCAAATTGAGACACTTGTCCTGTGAGAGGATGATGGCATTAGAAATAACCAGTTAAAGTTTCATGTTCATCTGGGCATTTGTAAGCAAGACAAGCAGTTCAGAGTTCCATTATGTTTTGCTTTGGACTGAACCACATGAAAAACTGTGTTATATCTCTGTTTTCTCTGGTTTCACACAGAAAGAGACTCTCAAGTGCCCAAGCGTGTCTGTCTCCTGTAACTGCTGATTGTCAGTGCAGTTCTCCAGAATACATACAGTTAGGCTCCACTTTGACTGCTGACCTTTCTCTGCAAAAACATGCCACTTCCTCGAGTTCCTGTGCTGCCTGGCACCATCCTCGTGGAGTTTGTGGAACAGCCTTCCATTTTTTCTTAGAATTAGTAATGTTAGAAATATAAACACAAAGTAAAAAAAAAATGTAGGGGTATTTCTCACTGTTGGATCTCTATTCAAATGCACAATTATAATATGATGCATCTCATCTTTTCCCAGTGGCCAACTCTCCATGCGGGCACGTTTGCCGTATTGGATTTGGGATATTGGTGATCAGAGTAAACACTCATCTGTCGCACAGTGTGACCGTGATGGTGCTTATCTGCATCTTATTTGCTAAATTTTAAGAGAAAACTGTAATGTCTGCATGAGTGTTGCATGAGTGAACAAATGCAGAAAGATCAGACAGAGGAATATCTGATCTGTTCACACAAAGCAACTGATTTAGTTGCATTTTACAAATTTACACAAGTTCCTTCAGTGGACTTGAGCAAGAAGCCTATCAATGGGTCTAATTTTGAGCCTGATTGATATTCTTTATTTCAACATATTGTCTTGTTGCTTACAATGAAAACTATGAATCTGAATTCCATGCTTTATTACTGTGACATTTATTGCCTTCTCCCACAGTGTGTACGCATGTGAAGACAATAACAACCCATAAAAAAATTACTGTTTGTAAATGTTTTTGAGCCCATGTCAATGACCAGCTCATTTCTTATCTTTTACATTCCTCCCCGAGGGCAGTAACTACTAGCCTGAAAGCCCCCCTTTTGACAGGAAACATAGCAGGAAGCCACTACCCACTAGTGCACAGGAGCAACAGGAAGTCCACCAGTCCAGGTTGGGCCCTGCTCCGTCATACAGCGAAGGGAGAGGAATGCCGCTCTTTGTGTCAGAGTCAACACAACCTCAAATCATAGCTTTTCTCTCTTTTTCTTGACATGAAAAAAAAGGGTGTATTGGATTTACAGTCAAGTCTGAGTCTGACAATTTATTTAAATAGTGAATTCTAATACATTGTTTTCTGAAAAATTCAGTTTAGAACATTTTATATCTTTATAATAATAATAATAGAAAAAACCTGCAATTGGCAGCAGAAAATATGGAGAAAGTTTGGTTACAGTGAACAGACTGTAACAGAACAAGGTTTCTGAGCTTTTTCCATTGGGACTTTTGCACCTTTTCACAAGTACAGAGCTGGGCATAACTGCCAAGGAGCTCAGTGTGCTTTTAGTTCCCATGGCGATGAGTTGTGGAGGAAACAGCTGCTGTAGATTGTGGCCTTTTTTTGTTTACTTGTACAAGTAGTAGGCATATACATGTCTGTGATTGCTCTATATGTGCATTAGTGTACAGGATGTACTGTATGTCTGAGTGACTTTGCAATAACAGGACCCTCTCTGTAAGTAAGGCCCAAATCATAATCTCTCAGGCTGGGGTCTTCAAAGTGCAAGCTCTGGAGGGGGAAGTATGTCTAGATTAGTCCTGTCATCTAGGCTCAACATGGCACAGGAAAAAAGAGAGGCTCTTGCCCACCATCAAAGCCACAGCAGATCTCAACTCAAAGAATCGGTCGTCAGTAGTTTGCCACTTCAAACCTTTTGCGAGTCAAGCTAGTTCTTCAAAGTCTTCTTTTTTGCTTGCTTCTTTTTGAATCAGAAGTGTATTAGCCCGATTGTACTGTTTAACAGACACATGTAACTCAGTACCACCCTCCACCCTCCTATATATTCAGCTGAACTTGAAATAACTTCGAATATGTTTTCCGCCAAATACACATTACTTTTCCAAGTTGTTTACATTATACATCATACATCCTTCCTTTAGAAGGAATAGCATACATTTTCACCGCTATGCGGATGACATCCAACTTCTATCTATCCATGAAGCCAGATAACACAAACCAATTAGTTAATCTGCAGGAATGTCTTAAAGACATAAAGACCTCTAATTTCCTGCTTCTAAATTCAGATAAAAGTGAGGTTCTTGTACTCGGCCCTAAAAATCTTTAAAAAAATCAATTTATAGCCAGATTCTTACTCTGGATGGCATTACCCTGGCTTCCAGTAACATTGTGAGGAACCTTGGAGGGTTTTTTTTGCCAGTATATGTCTTTCAGTGCACATATTTAAAAAAATATGGAGGACTTCTTTCTTCCATTTGCGCAACATCTCTAAAATTAGAAAGAAAGAATAATCAGGCCCCATCTTATCTTAATGACCTTAAAGTACCGTATCACCCCATTAGAGCACTTCGCTCTCGCACTGCAGGCTTACTTGTTGTTCCTAGAGTATTTAAAAGTAGAATGGGAGCCTTCAGTTTTCAGGCCCCTCTTCTATGGTAACAGCTCCCAGTTTGGATTCGGGAGACAGACACTATCTCTACTTTTAAGATTAGACTTAAAACTTTACTTTTCAAAAAACATATTAGGGCTGGATCAGGTGAATCTTCCTTTAGTTATGCTGCAATAGGTCTAGGCTGCTGGGGGATTCCCATGATTCACTCACTATGTGTTTATACACCTTTCTACATTTAATCATAATCACAATTGTTATTATTTATCTCTGACTCTCTTCCACAGCATGTCTTCTAACCTGTCTTCCTCCTCTCATGCCATCCAGTTGCACCAAATGGCCGCCCCTCCCTGAGCCTGGTTCTGCTGGAGGTTTCTTCCTGTTAGAAGAGAGTTTTTCCTTCCCACTGTCGCCAAAGATCATGGTCATTGGGGGCAATATGATTGTTGGGGTTTTCTCTGCTTTCTTTGGATTATTGTAGGGTCTTTACCTTACAATATAAAGCGCCTAGGGGCAACTGTTATTGTGATTAATTGAATCGAATCAAATTAATCGATTGCTATATTTATGGTAACTGGACTGTAACTCTTAACACTATAATCATATAATAATTGTAATTTGTCTAAAACTTATTACCAAAAAATAAACTGCAAAACAAATTAGACTCGTATCAGTGTGTGCTGTGTGATCTTTGTTTAGTGGTAATTAGTAAATCTTGTGAATGATAGCAGCATGCATGTTAGTATGGTGATTTAGCTCAAAGAAAGCTACTGCGTAAAACAGCTGGTAGCGTGGCTGGAGATTTTTGTTTTAATTTAACTAATACCTGCTCTAAAATCCTTCAAAACGGGCCAGAATTCTTTCTTTAAGTAATGTTTGGAAGCAGGTTTTACTTGTTACTACTTTTTTAATGTTTTTTACCTCTGTGTATGATGTCACTGCCTACCTACTGCGTATCAGTCTCTGCAGTATAACAGTCCAGTTCTGAGCCTACAAGAATCTGCATTACTGCATATATATACAGCATCTGGACTTCTTTAAGTTTCTTGAAGACGTTTCAGCTCTCACCTGAGAAGCTTCTTCAGTTCTAAGAGCAATTGGTGGACCATCTCGGATTTTAAGCCCTATGGGAGTGCGCCCAACAGGGTCATGGACCCCCTATTGATCCTGTACCTAATCACACGAGCCAAGGTGTGAAAACGGGTTTAGGTCACAATCAGCCAAGGTTTCGGGTGAACCCATTGTGAAACCTAGCCCCACCTTATCATGTGATTTAGTGAGGTCAAATGACCCAGGATGTGAGTGGGCGTTAAGGCATCTGGGATCTCAAAACTGGATTATAGATTGCAGACAGTTGGTGTCGTAAGCCACCGCCTCTTTTCCTTCCCCTCTGGTCGTTCACAGTGGACATACATATTAAAGAACAGGGTCACCAGCAAACCAAATGCAAACTTTTCCTTTTGTAAATAAAACTTGCTTCTGAGCTCTTGAACTAAACTCTCACAGTAGTTGATATTTGATGACCCTGGTGCATTTTTGTCTTCGTCAACATTGCAAGGTCACCATTCTCCAGCTGATGGTGGAAAATGGCAAACGACATCAAAACACTTTACAAAAGAAAGTGAAGAGGATGATTACAGGACTGGTACAATCATGCCACAGGTTTCTAAAAAAGTGAAGCTAAATAGAATTCTACATTCACTTAAGTTCATCAAACAGTCGGGCTTTCAGAGAAATGATGGTATATGGGGTGACCCTGGCCATTCATTAAACACAAGAATCCAAATGACTGCTGTGTAGGAGTGAAATAAGGAGTTCCATCTACTCCCACCACTGGCCTCCGGCCAAGCCTCCTGAGGTGCCCAATCACCTCCGCTGATCTCAAGGTAAGCTACCAGAGGGTCGCCCTTGCTGGCCTCCTGTTTTGCCCCCTGTGCTGGCCTTCTGGTTGGCTCCATGAACTGCTTAGTCCCTGCCACAGGCCATCTGGCCAATCCTCCAAACTGCTTCTTGTTTCAGACTCTGGCATCATGTTTTAGTTTTACTTCCTGTATAATGTTTACCTTAATCTGTTGCACCGGCTTGTTTACCTGTCTATTGCCCTTTGTCCTAATCAACTTGTGTGTTTACAGACTCAGTTATCCCCTTGGCCTTTGTCATAACGTCTGTTATCCTTCCATCGTGTTCCTGTTATCATCCCCATTGTGTCTTCTGCTTACATTTATAGACTTTGCTTTCTGCTGCCTTTTTGGAGCTGCTGCTCTGCCTAAATAAAGTTTTGCCTTTTGTTTAATAATTCTGTTCTCAGTAATTGGGTCCACATTCCACAACTCATGACACACTATGCTGGATGTGTTCCTCAGAGGTACAAGGAGGCAGCCTTGATGGGACCAAATTAGGTATAATTTAAAAAAATGTATAACGTTTTCATATTGCGTTATAATAATAATGGCAACCAAACCTGTTGTTCTGGGTCTTTTGTTATAGACTAATCTGAGAAATATTCTTTGGAAGCCGTTTGCAACAGAGCATGCAAATCCTTGGCAGGTGACTGGTTGAACCATCTGTCACTTTTGAAGGCTAACTCACACCTAAAACATGTCTGCACCTGCCACTAGTTCCTCATGCATGTAAGTCGTTTTGTTCGACAAACTGTTGTTTCGTCACAGGTGCATGGCTTTAGGTGTTATCACATTCTTTCTTCGCAAATTCCTATTATTCACCCAACTTCCCAAGGAAAATGTTGTTCAGGACCTCTTACCAGTGCTTTTGGTTCAAAATGTGCTTTTTAAGAATCATTTTGACACTGACATTCTGGTCATTGTCATGCTGCTGATCTTTTAATCTGAGCTAAATATGCAATTTTTCGGTGTGACAACTGATGTCGCTCAGAAATGTTAGCCCAAGAAATACAAATACGATCAAATAAATATGGAAATTATATGAAAATGTGGAACTAATTGTTCCTATGCCAGATGCTTTAAGAGCACTAGATTAAATTAGACTAGATTCTGATTCGTTCAGCTAGGTAAATGCCCTGATATTAATATAAATAATAACTGTTGTGGAACCCATATCTTTGAAAGATGATATTTTACAACTGTTAAAGGTTACCTTGAATTAAAATCAACACACAATAGTTTAAATAAATCAGACAATAAATGTATACCTGCTGACTCACAAGAATGTGAGTACTAACTGGTCAAGGATTAAAACCTCAGGAATTCTACCTTAATGCAGCTTTAAAATGTGCTTTTTGGCTTTTATCTGAAGGGTTTTACACTAAAGGTGGCTGTTACATCTCTGACCTGACTGAACTGGACCTCCAGTCTAATGTTACTTTGCCAGAAGAATGTGATTCTTTTTGATTGTGCCCACTGAGCTTTCATTCTCCCACTTGGATTATTTCTGCTTCTAGAGCAGCTCAGCCACAGAGCAAAATCCACCCTTTCTTTTCTCCATTTCTTACTCTGTTTGAACCAACCGGAACCATGTTTTCTGTCTCTGCCTTTGACTGTCTGAGTGGCAGTCTTGTAATAAACGACTGCGTGCTGGGGGGAGCGAGCAGCATCCGAGAACACCTGTCGAAAGGCCAGGGCAGCAACTCTAATAAAGAGGAAAATTAACATCCATGCCAAAAGAAAATGTGTTTACAGGAACTTACAAGGAGAGAAGTGCTGGTGGGAGGATTCAAAGGAGAGCATTCGAAACATGTGTTTGCAAAGAAACATTAATGTTGGGGAACAAATTAAAATTTCTCTGCAATAAACAACCGCACGACCCAGATCACATTTCTGAAATTTTATCTTTAACACACCGTGCACACGCACTCACTCGCGCGGTTCCCTGTTTGCTCTCTTGCTGTTATCTGGCAGCAGTCATAGTTTATTGCACTTTGGGCTTTTTTATAGGATGACTCATGACTTGGCTTCATGGCTTTTGGATGGGTGGCACTACAAAAGTGCTTTGATTGAGGCAATTAAGCCCGAGGCATTTAAACTACTTTGACAGGTCCCAATTTGTCCAAGGTGAACTCAGATGTGACTGACTGGGGCTGGCTGATGGGACTGTTGGAATGCCACATAAACATCATTTGATGCAAGAAACAATCCCGATGTGTTTCGCGTTAATTCCAGGCCATACTCGTAAAATAAACCTCCCCAGTCTGAATTCAGTATGTAGCGAGAGGGAAGTTACACAAACAGACACAGATACTTTGATTTTCGTATAATAAAACTACATTTACTGCTGGGTGTGCTGTGGGAACATCACCAAGGCTGTGAACAAGGTAATGTTTCTCCACACAACAAAAACTGAATGTGTTTTGCACGCTTCTTCAATCATTTCCCCGCATTACAAGCCACTGAACTTACAGTGATGATTTAGATTTTGTTCATTTCACTCAACAATTAGGCGCGGTAGTCAGCTGTATTTTTCTTTCTCACCTCATCTGCCACAAACTCTGAGTAGTAATGGCATCTGTAAGAATTTTACAGTATTATTCCAGTGAAAAGGAATCCTGTCAGCGTCCTTGCTGGCAATTTACTGTGCCTTTGAGATGAAAACAAAAGCTTTACTTCAAATAGCACCAGTTTTAAAAAAGCAGTCCTATCTGGGTGTTTTCTATTGTAAAGAACCTACAACCTCAAGGATTCAAGTGTTCCCCCATGAGAAGGCACTTGAAGACGGTGGCGACAAAAAACATCAGCTTAACAGAAAAAAACCCCTCTAGAGTAGTTGGGGACAAGGTCAGAAAAGAGAGAAAATAAACCACAAACTGTGCAAACTATTGGATGGAAGAGAGAGAGAAATTAAATAACATTTAATGACAAAAAGTGGGGGTGAAGCAGAAATGCTTGATGCATCACAAGAAGTAGGATGAGCCATTAGTTAAAGCTATGGCAAGCGGCACTTTGCAGTTACCTGAGCCATCTGGAAAAAGCCTAATTAAGAATTTTTAACTCTGAGCATGATCTTAAAAGCAGAGGGTTGTGCCTTTAAAACCTGTTTTCACAGGACAGGAGTGTGACAGTTAAGTAATTATTTAAACCAGCTCTTCATGTTGTTAGGTTTGCTCCAAGACACAAGAGTTGTGGGTTGGAAGCTGCTTTCTGAGCTCACTCAGCCAACCACTCGCAAACTTGAAATGACAATTATCAGTTCATGATGATACTCCCTGGTTTTGAACGCTGCTTAACAAACCATAGCCGCAGCACACTTTGCATACGACGGTGTGCACATTGTTTTCCTCACTATTAATTCACCTTTTTCTGAGTTTAAAAGATCTGGTTTTCTCAAGGCTGAGAAAATAACATCAGATAGATGTAACAGATTTAATACATTTAGTAAATTCCTCTTTGATCTTTTTGACAAGCATTTTTTTGTTTGTCTGTAATTTGAGATACTATGTTTCTGGGTAAAGATATACTACACACAAAAATATACATTAAAAAATCAGCTCTCATCTTTAGCACAGGCAGCTGATGCCAGATTATGGTTTACTCAAACTGCCCAGTTGTCGTAACTGGATGGACTGAACAAAGACAGGTTTGCGGTGTCTCTAATTGTCATTTTGGTAGATGTAATTATTGTTGTCAGCAAACACACTTGTGAGCTGGTAAGTCTTTGAATTGCTGATCTGCAGCAGAGAGAAGAGGTAAATGTTACCTGCAGCGTCCTTCAAACAAAAAAAAAGTGTTTCTGTGGGAAGTATTTAAAACATTGAATATCTTCAAGGCACCTTGACAGTAAATGAGGTTTTCTTTTACCCCTTTCAGCTCAAGTACTGCTTCTGAGGCTTTTCAGCCTGCCCAGGATTGGAAATGTATACCCAATCATTGTTAAACGTCTTTTGGTGCGTCAGCTGCCTTGGCAGCAAATAGTTTGCGAAAGAACAAGCGGCTCCTTAACACCCTAAAGAACCAGAGCCAAAATCTCTGTTCATTTTAATATTTACTGCCATTTGAGCACAGTAGGTGCCTCAACACGTTTAACTGCAGAAAGAGGTGAGGTGAGTTTGTATTTTAAGACCTCTATTTGCCGTTTTCAACAGACCCCTGCAGGGGTTGCAATGGAAATTTTTATTTTTTTTTTTAACTACTTCCTTTCGGCTTCCTCTTAGTATTTTTGTTTTATTCGACCTAATCCAGAACTTTTACATTTCAGTTCATCGTACAGTGCAAAGTGTAATTATGTAACACCTGATGTGCTAAATGATTTCAAATGGCCCAAGATGTTAAAGTATGCAGACACTTGCTATAACCACCGCTGCAGCTGTTCTGTGTCGTGGCCTACTGCTCACTTATGAGCTTTCTAAAATCTATTAGCATAGCAGTTACTTAATTTTGGTTGGTTATCGCAGATCCTACATTTTCCCCTTAATGCCTCGTGCATCATATTTCATTCACAAGTTTTTTTGAGTTTTTGAGACTTTAACAACATCGGTATGACACCCCCCCCCAAAAAGCACAATAAATTGCACAATGCATTTTTAAGCAAACAAAACATGTGTAAAAACTCCAGTATGCAAAATAATATTTCGTTATTCTTAAAAATTGTTGGAAGGTTTAAAAAAAACAAAACACTCCGGTTACAAAGAATTTGAATATTCTGGCCATAATTTCATGGTTCAGACTTTAAAGGATTATTACTTCCAATGCTAGCCAGTACCAAACTGAGATCTCAACATCCAGCTTTGTGTTTTAATGCCTCCTAAATTCATTCAATCACAAATAGCCAAGCAGAGACCTGCCAGGAACATAGACCCTCTCATATGAGACTCACGGACAGTTTGGACTTCAGCATTCTCCTCAACCATAAGAATTAACAGCAGCAAGGCCGTTAGACCCTCTCTCTCTATGTTGTTGAAATAGGATACCTTATAATTACATCTATTTGACACGCTGCTTTGCACATGGCTTCTTGAGGCTCTTATTGACTTGAGAAGGGGGTTTATAAGAGCAAGTGAGGCTGTTGTCAACACTTGAATCGCTCATTTCTTTTTCCTATTTCCTGTTATTGTGGGACCAAATGATATTTGGCTTTAAACAGTCTTTGAGCAAGAAGAGCCGCCATATAAGCTTCTGCTTCAACACATGTGGCTGTTCCATAGGTACTTGAAGCCCGTGATTCTGAACCCCACATTCTCCTGCTAGTATCTGAGAACCTCTTTTCTGGCTTACGTTGATCATGTGGTGTCTGAGGCAGGACACTGTGCTCTTGATGTGAACAGATTTTATTTTTGAAAATTTGGGTCATCCAAATTCAGACTTGTTGTCAGAAACACCCACATTCTCCTCATGTGTCCATGACTTTTTCAGGAAGTTATTGCTTCACATGCTCAAACTCTTAAATTTATAGTTGCTTGTAAACAAAGGAGTTTGATTCTGTTGCTCCCCCTGAGGTATTAAGAGCACTGATGACTCATGCAGTGAAATTTCACCCTCCGGCATTGCACTTGTAAACCATTATTGTCATTTTTAATGAGATCTGTCAACATAGACACGGCTGATTTTTCTGACTTTGGTTTTAACCTGTTCTTATTTTTGCATGCTTTATCCAGTGAGGGGGCCCTCTTGATATTTTCACTTACTGTTGGACCAGCCTTTGTGGCATTTGAAACGTGCACTGGTGGCTCTGATCAAAGCACAATCCACATCAATATCATTCAAGCACATGTAACTTCGGTTCAGTGTGTGTTGTGCTCTGACTGTCCTTCAGTGGTCCTGTTGGCATTAACCTGCATGTTAGCCACAAAAGTTATTCTCCTTACATATGAAAGATTTGCTACCAATCCACCTAAGCCGTTAAAGAACACAGTAGCTTAAATACAATGCCTAGTTAGCACAATCATGATTTTCACTCCACACGTCATAAAACCTCTGCAAGTGGTGCAACACTCATTATAAGCTAATGTGTCATATGCGTAATCATAAGAACCAAAGTACAACCATGGCTTTAGCCACAGTCTGTCTTTTATCTGTCTCAGCGGCAGACAGCTAAGCAATCTAGCTCTTCTATCTAGATGCTGTGACTCATAGTGCGTGAGTCTGCTGTGGGGTCACTTACAAAATGCAGTATCAAAAAACAGCTTGGGCTCTCTCTATAGATCAGAGGGAAAGCAAACTTTATTATGACACAATGAAAACTATTTGCTCTGTGGCTCGTTATTTTATCATTTCCTTCAAATGTGCCAAAAGTGTATTTCTTAAAAGTTTAATAAAACTAAAATATGTTACACTCCAAAGACAAAGATAGCACCAATGCTAATTGCTCAATTTCACAAGTCTAGGGAGGTTTTTAGATCCCATTCAAAGGGACAAAAAGAAGAAGAATCTTTTATAATCGTGGGGAAAAAAACTGATGACACCAAGATTTTCATACGCTCATATGTATTATTGAAATTAAGGTGTAGAAATGGAACTTAAACTCTAGTGAAAATGTTCCTGTTTCTACACCAGAAGCACTGTCATTAAAGACAGACTCCACTTGGTTTCTGGCTGAATAACATCATTCTATGATTCTGGAAAATACCCTTTGTCAACTTGGTGAAATGAATAGGACAGAAAATGTTAAACATACCATGGGGGGCTTACAGCCACTTGTCGGATTTTGGAAACTAAGCATGTTAGCACCTGGTTAGTACTTGGATAGCGGACCGTCTGGGGATACAAGGTCAGATCGATCCCCAGCTCTTCCTGTGTTCCCTATGTGTCAAAGGTCAAGATGGGCAAGATACTAAACCCCAAGTTTTCCCTGATGTATCCATCGGAGTGTGAGTGTGTTATATAAAAGTGCTTATGTATAGATAAAACCACTGTGTGCATGTATGATTATGTGATTGACACTTAGTAGAAGAAAGTGCTTGAGTTCTCAGAAAGGAGTAGAAAGGAGCTATATAAAGCCTGGTCCATAACATCATAAACCTCCATTTCATCAACAGGTTAGGGATGCCAGTGCAAGATTGCTTCGAACTGTAAGCTCTCAGGCCTTTCATGCTTGGTTACTTGGTAGCTTGAAGGAGCAAAGAAAGAGGGCAGGGCGGGTGAGTCAATTAGTGTGTGAAATAGATATCCTCTGCTTTTTCCAGCCCAGCTCTGCCCTGAGCACAAAGTGTTCATCTGTCAGCAGTACCTAGACATGAGGAGAGTGCTCGCTGTTGTTTGTGCTAGCCTGGTGACCATCTCGTCTGATTATATGGTGCCTGTGACTGGAGGAGGACTCTGAGGTAGCCGTGTCATATCTCTATGGTGACTGAGAGCTTAATTCAATTCAGTGGGTATGACACACTAGTTTTTTTTCTCCCTTTTAACCTTCGAATTAAGATTTTCTAGAAGCACCCCAGTGCTTATCTTGACTTTTGGAGGTGATTAAAAATGACCATTAACACACATAAGCTTGTGATCAAACTTGTGAAATGGTGAAAAAGATGGGAAAAGTTTGCTTAAATGGCCTGTTTTACCCCAATGCATTAGATTTTTAATAACCCAAGATTTTGTGCCTATACAAATGGCAACTAAAATAATAATAATAATGATAAAAAACATTGGAAGATGTATTCTTTCCAAAAAGCACATGAACCAAGTCTCCAGGCGTAGTTTTGTGTTTGATCAAAACCACTTTGTAAGTGTTTATAGAGCCTAACTAGATGTGAAACTGTTGGAAATGTGGCAAGCAGCCTTACGATTTCAAATCCTATGATTTGCATAAGAAGATGCCCTTCCTTAGAAGGCAGCACTGTTGCTAGGTTTTATTTAAAAGACGATCAAATCCAAAACAAATGGTGCCGAAAAACCAACGACAGTGTTTTTAGGTATTTAAAGTATTAGTTTTTATTATGAAAGTCAAGATGTACATCATTCTTTATAATAGCTTATGTTTTAAGTGGTTAAAACGCAGGGCAGGTGAATGGAATTTGGTGGATAGTGAATATAGTGTTTGATTCAGTAGGTAGCAAATAGTGATTTGTCACAAAATTACATCTGAAAAGTACAAACCCATTTCCAAATAAGCTGGAACGCTGTGAAAATTGCAAATAAAAACAATGCATTGATTAGCAAATCTCATAAACCCATATTTAATTAACAACAGGATACACATTCAATGCTTAAAGTGAGAAAAATGTGGCATTTTAAGAAAAAGATATTAGCTCATTTTGAAATTGACTGCAGCAACACATCTCTGCATGACAAAAAAGTTGGAAGAGAGCCATGTTTATGCTGTGTAGCTTCCCCTAAGTCTGTAAACATGTGGGAACTCAGGAGAACGGTTGCTGGACTCGTGGGAGAGGAATGTTGTCCCATTCTTATTTGATATAAGATTCTTTGTCTTCTTTGTCATATTTTTGGCTTCCCGTGTTTTCAGACCGTGTCATCTTACTGACCTGTTGCCAAATTATCTGAAAAATGTCCCACCAGCTATTTATGTACCAGAAATTGTTGTAACTTGAATTTCGTTTGCCCTTCACCAACTTTTCTGAGACGTGCTGCTGTCACCAAATTCAAAATGAGATAATATTTTCATAAAATATTAAAATGTTTGAAATGTTTGTGAGCAAAACGGGTTTACAAGATTTTCAGATCTCATGAACCCATTGCATTTTACTTTTACTTGAATTTTACACAATGTCCCAAAATTTTGGTAACTGGTAGTTTGGTAACTACAGTAAATAAATAAGCTTTTCTTTTAAAATTGTGCCTTTCTCAGTAATTACTTATACTACTTGCAGGAGCATAAGGTGCTGTGAAAAGGTATTTGCCTCCTTCCTGATATCTTATATTTCTGCATATTTGTCACACTGTTTTAAACATTAGACAAAGATAACCCGGGTAAATACAAAATGCACTTTTTAAATGATGATTTCATCTATTAAGGTAAACTAACTAAATGCAACAAGGTCTTGTGTGAAAAACTAAACCCCTAAACCCAATAACTGGCTGTGTCAATCTTAGCAGCATGGACTGCAATTACACATTAGCAACAACTGGCAATGAGTCTTTCACATCACTGTGGAGGAACTTTGTTCTAGTCTTCTTTGCAGAATTGTTTTAATTAAGCCCCACTGGAATATTTTTGAGCATGAACTAATTGAGATGTTATGCCAAAACATCTCAATTAGATTTCAGTTTGGACTCCTTGTGAGCTCATTGCTCAGTGTGTGTATTTAAGCAATTCAGTGGTGTACTTTGGATCATTGTCCTGCTGCATAACCTCAGTGCACTTGAGTTTCAGGTGATGACAGGTGACTGTCTGCCAGGATAGAGTCTGTTTGGTAGAGAGTTGCCAAGGCCTTGACGCAGGAAAGCAGCCCTAGACCATCACACTACCACCACTGTGTTTGACTGTTGGTATGATGTTTTCCTTATGAAATGCTGTGCTACCTTTTACGTCAGGTGTAACAGGATGCAAACTTTTCAGAAAGTTCTGCTTTTGTCTAATCAATCCACAGAATATTCGGGAATCAAGATGTTTTTGGTAGATGTGACACGAGGTTTTGTGTTGTTTTTGGTCAGCAGTGATTTTCACCTTGGAACTCTGCCATGGATGCCATTTTTATCTAGTCTCTTTCTTAGTGTTGAATCATGAAAGCCTTAGAAATGACTTTGTAGCCCTTTCTAGACTGAAAGATGTCATCTAATCACAGTTAAATAATGATATATCAAGAAGGGGCAATTATCATTTGAAATAGGGTGAAGTAGGTTTGTATTTACAGAATAGTCAAGAACAGTGTTTAAAGTATTTTTTTTAACAAATAGTACATCAAAACTATTATCTTTTTGTTTTAATATAAAACATTGTTAATAGCCTTAAGTGTGTAAGAAGTGCAACTTAATAAATAGCTTGAGAACTTTACAAAAAGCAAAAAGCTTAGTTACTATCATCTAAAGTGACAAAACTAAACATCTAAAAATTGGTCTTTGCATCTCTGTTGGCAATTAAAAATGGGAAAACTTTCTATCAATAATGTAGGATTATAAGTAGTGCACGCACAGCCTCAGTTAGTGTCTTGCATGTATTATATCATGTTACACTGATACCTAACCATCTGTTACTTTGATACCTGAGAAAATTATTCATATCAAACAAGGATATGTTTTGCATCTTGCAACCCAAGTTGACATTTCTTACATTCTTCTTTTTGGCATGGTGTGATGACGATGCAACAAAGTTCCAGAGACACTAAAAATTGCAGAAAATGCGTCTTTTTGCCAATTTTGCAAGCACAGAGCATGAAACAAAGAGCACATGTGGGGAGTAAAAAACTGCGGCTGGTGACTGAAGAACAACACATTGCTGAGTGAACTGGGTTCTTCAAACGTCTGTGTCCAGCGGGGGAGGAAAATCGAGACACGGTGACAGAGAGTCTTGACTGTGTGTGGAGCTAATCCCAGTGTCTGAGTCTGTGTCTGTAATGTCTAGAGGGGACAGGGTGTGTTTGAGTTTCACTGTCTGAGAAATGCCGCACTGGGTCTCACTTTTCCCTTGGACTGTTATGGGCTGCTCCTCCTCTGTGCTGTCCGTGATTTGCAATGAGCTCAGCTGGGCGGCTAACTGCCAGCACTCTTGATCTTTAGAAACCAGTGTATTGTCAAAGTACTTTATCTGCTTGTCTATTTCAGCAGCTTGGTTGTGAATGGAAACACCGGTGAAGAGGCTGTGATTCAGTTCGCCCTGCAGCCTCTCGATTTCAGCAGTATAAAATGCTTCGTCTGTGTCAGCGGGGATCCAGGAACCAGCGGCCATTCCTTCCTGGTCTTCATCTTGAGCCAGAGCGAGGGTGGCCATCCTAAGCTCAGCATCAATTTCATGGGACAACTGGAGGATGAGTTCCTGGTGCCTCTGAACCTCCATGTCCAGCTGTACAACCCCATCGCTGGTGTACAAGTATTCCTCTAGCTGCTCCTCAATGTGTGCCTTGGAATTTGGACTGCAGGCCTGAGCCAAGGAACTCTCCAACTTGGTTTCTTGCTGGACTTGCAGCTCAATCCGCTCAATCTCCGAATCTAGCTCTCTTATCCGCTGGATCTGCTCTCTAATTGTGTGGTCCTGGTTGAGAATAAGTTGCACCATCTGGTCGATCTCCTCAGCACCTGGGGAGCTTTTGCTCTCCATATGAAGTTTCTCCAGCTTTCGGAAAGCTTTTTTTACCATGCGCTTTTGTTTTTCCGCTGGCAGAGACTGGGAATACTGAGCACGACCATGCTCACATCGCTTCAGCTTGGCCCCTTTGGACTTTCCACCTTTCTTAGCAGGCTGAGGCACGAAATCACTGGTTTTAACTAGAATAAACTGTACGAAGGGCCTCTGATCACCCCAAGCATACCACAGTCTTAGTATTCTGGTAAGAGGTGGCAAAGCTCTCTCGAAACCCTTCCACCGTTCAACGAGACAGAAGTCTTTGGGTTCTCCATGCAGTAGCCGCTTGCTCTCTGGGATTGACTTGTGATCGTCCAGTAATGCCTGAATCATATCTGCACATGTCGTATGCTTTGTTACTCCACAGACAACCTTCTCTTCATTGCAGACAGTAACTTGGATCTCCTTTCCTACCACAGGCTCTGCATCTTTTGTCCTATGCAGAAGACAGAAAAACAAAGGTTACAACTTTGGCTATGCATGAAAACTTGGAAATGCTTCTTCCCACAGTCACTAAAGTGCGACATCTGATTTTTGGGGTTTTCTCTGTTTTCTCTGTATTATTGTAAGTCTTGTGATTTGGTGCTTTATAAATTGAATTGGAATAAATTTTAAGTAATAGTAGTAGTGATGTTCACAAATTCAATTCAAGACACGTGCATTAGGTGATTAGAAATACTCCTTTCTAGACAGCAGTTCAACAAAAGGGTTAAAAAAAATGTAGTTAGATAAATACTTCATTGATCCCGAAAGGAAATTTAGTCAGCCATATTTCAACACACTTGCAGTCTGAAGTAAAATAAGTCTCTCTCTATAATACTTTAAAAGTTGTTTTCCTATTCTAAGTAGTATGTTTTTATGAATGCATCCTTATTTGATGGTTTTCCATTAGGTCAATGAGCAGAAAACTACATTCAGTCATTTTGTGCTTCCTGGCTTGATTCTATTACTGTTTCTCATCGTCTTACTCATCAGAGATGATCACTTAATGGTTCGGTTCTGAGCTATTTAACCTCAAGGCCCTCATTAAGTTTTTGCATGGATCGTAAAACCTGTTCAAAAATTGACCTCTGATGGACCGAAGATATTCATTTTTTACATGCTTAATGAACCACCGGTAATATTCAGGACCTAATATCCAGTCATTAAATGATAGGCACCGGCAATGCAGACGGCCACAAATAAGAAGATAACATCACCAGACATTTAAATTTGATTTCAGGATAAAGAATGATGTATCACTCTATTATTTATATGAAAGATAACATGTTAGGAACATTCTGCGATTCATGTGTTTCATTAGGGAAACTCTGACTGCCAAGTTTCTGTCTTGGTGAATTATTTAAAGTTAAATTCTAGTCTTCAGGGAAAAATAAGTGACACATAATACTGCTATAATTACAGACAGTTTAATCGCAAAGAAACCCAGAGAAAGATTATCCACATAAAAATCACAGACACAAAAAAGTAGAGGTCCTCCTTTGATGGTTAAACTGCAGACTGATTTTTGTGGGTTAAAGGAATGTTGGTCTGTGGTTTTTCAACCCAAAAGACAATACTTCTTTAATCAGTTCACAGTAATAGATCAGAGAAACGTTCTTCTAATCCTGGATAATATCACATTTCACTAAAAAAATAAAAAAAAGTTGAAAAAATTAGCCTTAAATAACAAAAGCAGATAACATCAACAAGGAAATCTGGCTGTAGCTCGTCAGGAAATTTGATATAGTGACACTGATGGGTAAAAAGAATGGGCCAACACACTGTATCACTCACTTGTCTGGAAGTGGGATTTTCATCTAATCCTTTTAAAATTATATCTCACTTTACCATCTAGATAAATCTGAAGTCTTATCTATATTTACACTGTGTTAAAACAGACTTTGGGATTAAAATCAAGTCCTTTGTTTAGCCTAGCTATCAAAGTTCAGTGTTGTTCCTCAGGTTGGTATGCAGCAACGTCTTCACATCTAAACCCTACATCAGGTACCTGCTTTGCCTTTATTTGTTCTGATAACCTTGGCCGAATGCAACTTATGCTAACTTACGTCACCAATGCAGGAGGAAGCAAAAAAACAACAACAACAAGCCACGTCCTATTAAGATGACATAGATACCCCAACCTGCATGACTAAGACATTATATATATTATTCAAAGGGAGAAAGAGGCTTATCTCTCAGTTTGTAGATTTGACAGACTGATACCATGATGTATTGGTTCCCACATAACACATGAACACCCAACTGGAGCATAGTGTAAACATCTGGTGAATAAGGTCTCAGGAATGCAATTCATACAGTGCAATAGGTTGGTTAATGGTTATTGAGACTCTTGGAGAAAACCGGAGCAAAGCAAATACTTGAGGTATGTGCAGGCCAAACAATTCCAACATGCCTCAAGCATTTCATAGACAACGACCCTTGTTGCTTTGACCATGGAATTTCCAACTTCACCCAATACAACACGGCCCCAGTGCTACTGCTGCACAGAAAAGAAAACAGGTGGTGTACACAGCTTATCTGACACAACAGCTCAACATCATAGAGCAGTCAATATTTGTTAGGGCAGTTTGAGAAAATTCAAAAAGCATGAACCATGGCAACAACTGTGGCAAGTTTGGGGTGTGTTTGAAAAAATCGTATATATTATAATATAATACATTATTTCACTTTTTAACCCATTACTTTTATTAAACATAGTGTAGTTGTCAGCTTAAATTAAAATGCTATGTACAAAACAAATTTATTTGGGTGAATTATGAGTGTTAAACCTGACTAATTATACATATTTTATTTATTACTGAAAAAAAATATTTAAAGGTTACTTTCACATACACAATAATGGGTCAAAACCTCTCCTATCAGTCTCAATTTCAAGCAATTTCATTATATGAGGCCAAAAAATATTTTGTGAGCCACTGTTATACTGTATTACAAGGATGAAAGAATGGCTGAGGCAAGAAGGGCAAGGGAACGAAAGAAGAAAGGTAAAGGAAAAGGGAACAAAATCATCATACATGTTCAGTGCAGCATAACTACACTACACATCTGTAAATACACAATACTTATATTTCCAATAAACCTGAACATGTCACATATTGTCCTCATTTCTAATCTTGCAGGTGAATAAACATGCTGTACATACACTGGCTATTTCAGAAAGGGTGACCCAAGCCCACAGCTGTGCAGGAAGACAGTACAGTTAGGCAGGGAAACACCTGTATTTGTCTCAGGCCACAATCACCAGCACTCAGGCAACATCCTGCCACTATAGTTTTATGCACTGTAGGAGGAAGGGGGGGGAAACAGATTCCATGTCGCTCACTGTGGTTACTTTTAATTTTCATTCTACTGTGAAGAAAGAGCTAACAGTTTCTATTATACATTATCACTGGAACACATTGGAACTGAAAGCAAATGATTTATTTGGACGAAAAAGAAATAAATATTTCATTTATTCATGAGAATGACTTTTATGAGTCTAATTTAGTTCCCAAATTAGTTAAAGGCATATTTATTGTTAAAGTTCTTTGATTGTTAAGGTGCAGATACACATGCTGCACCCTAACTAATGCCAGTGTGGATTGACTTGGAGAATGTCTAAACACTGTAGCGTATGTAATGCAGCCAAAATGGCAAAACCTCAATGATCCCCAGCAGTTAGTAGATGTGAAGTCTGTGTCCTGCTGTGGCAGAACTTTTTGAAAGCTCTTGGTGTCCTGCTTTGCATTTCTGCAGCTAACAGCATTACCACTTACATTTAAGGCCCCTGTAAGCCTCGGGGTTGTGAGTCAACTGCTAGTGCATCAAAATCCACATAAACTCCCAGCGATTCCTGGAAGTTTTCTGTCACTGACACATCCTTGTAAACAGTACCTAACTTGCACTTACAGTGCTCCTTATTGAGGAAAACCCCAATTTTTATCAGGGTACTTTAAAGATGGCTGTACACTAGCCCCTCAGCCTAAACGATAGCATATTTTTCTTTAAAGCTCTACCTCGTAGAACAATGATTCTTCCGCTGTGTTTATTTTGGAAAGAATACTGCAGGAATATGACTCCATTAATGGCAACTTGGATTGTGCTGGCTTAGCCTCACAGACATCGCCACTTTGACTTCCTGTACTGGCTGAAATGTGGTTAAACCAGAACTTTGCATTGTTTTTTGACAGCAAACAATTAGATGCGTGGCAAACTGTTAGGACTCTGACAAGAGATACACAAGTAGTGCATGCACTGCTGCGCTGATTGCATCGCACCACATACTTTATGAGGGCTGTCACATTGGGTGCCATTTGATATTCATAGCTTGGGATTACACTGCAGTTCCAGACGCAGCAAATGAGGGTGCCTTCATAGGTCACACCGCTGGGTGGTAAATGACAAAGCTGACACTGATAGTGTAATGAACTCAAAGCTAATGTGGAATTACAGCTTCAGATGACACATACTTTAAAGAAAAACTAAAATATTAACTCCTTATGTGTGAAGGCGGATGTTGCACGGCGACTGGCACAGGACAGGTTCGACTTTAAATTCACACTTGAATGAACCCGAGAAACCTGAGCAGACCCACTTGACCTCACCTTGAACTTAGAAGCAGAGATATCCAGTTAGAACTGGGACGTGTGGGAGGAAACAACCCACACGTCTAAGTTCAGTTTAACCTTAAATTATAGGAATTTCCGTACCAGCTTCTGTGTTGGATGATTACGTTACGGCTGCATTGCGGTAGCATATTGTAATGTTCATAATGACAACCTGGAAGGCATTAACAATTCCCACTTGTGTGATAAGTTTGCAAGGTACAAGTTACCACAGAGGCCTGTATGCTGGTGGTTTGAGCAAGTCATAGCAAATGACAGAGTTATAGCTCTAAAGTGTCCCGACATGTTTTGGCAGATCAATGACGAAAAACGGATGCAAATACGCTCAACAGAAACAAAGCTTTGATAGCATATAGGCAAACATGTCCTTTAGCCTCTGCTGTCAACACGTCTCACTATGGAATCGTGAGTATATTTGGATTTGATTATATTTGCTGTTGATAAGATCACAGGTTTGCTTTCACAGCTCAAAACAGTCTCGAGTGAAACTATCAAACTTACCCCAGATAGATTAGTTTACCTCCTATGCAGCATCAACCAATATAAAATTAAAATCTGTGTGAGTTATGCTAACCCCTTCATTTTGTTTGTGGTTTTCACAGCTGTAATACCTCATAATTAGCACTTAACACAAGGTTGATGGAAAAGTCATGAATTTTACTGGCATCTTGATCTGTTCAGGTAAGCCAAAGTACAATCAAATAAGTTAACATAAATCCTAAAATCACAAATGCCAACCTCAAATTAAAACCAGAAAAAAAGGCCTATGTACAATCCAATTGTCTTAACAACGTTTCTTACTTACTTGTCCTGATTTCATGACTAAACTAATGCTGACTGGAATAACAAGTTCTGATAAAAAGTTGTGGCTGACTGGATCAACTAGAGACGAAGTGAAGACATTTTTCAGCTGTATTTCCTTTAAAAGGAAACTGAATGTGCGCTGCAGGATATGACACAATGCTATGCAGACTCATGACCTCTGCACTTTTTTTTCCTTCAAAAAAGTAAATGTCAATAATAAGTGAAAGGGGACAATAAAAAGCTTGCATTTGCATTTCCTACACTAATCAAAGCTTCTCTTTCTTCGAGACCAACACTTGTAGTTTATCTAACAATTTACTGGTGTATATAAAACAATAGGGGTTTACTAGAAAAGGTAAAATATAGAAACCCAAGCCAAAACAAATAAATTACACTAGTCTAAAGTATCTACAAAATGTCTGTTTGGCTTGCATAACACAGAGAATGCAGAAGAGAAGCTATTGAATGCTGGACAGGAGACGTTTCCTCTTGTTCTTATCTGAGGATGAGAATGAGGGATTGCTGAGGAAATAACGTGACTTTTCTATCTGGATATGTTGATCTCTGGGAAGACTCCTTCCCTGATAGGCATCTGTGAGCAGAGACACAACACACCCCGTTTTTTCCTTTCCTATGTGAAATCGCCCACCCCTATTATCTTTTGCCCACAGGAAGTATCTAAATCACCATAACAACCCTTTCTCATTAAAAGAAATGACTTCCCCTGTCCTTTTTAAACACAAACTGTCTTTTTTTATTGCTTTCTGCAGCCTACAAATTTGTATTAATCTAGCAATGTTAAAAACTAATTAACACAGTGCTATATTGGTGGCTTAGTGCAAGTGGTCACTACATTGCTTTGGTCACATAATTCTGAGGCTTGTATTTCCTGTTCGACATAAGACAGTTTGAAGGAACAGACTCCCTGATTTTAGTATGGAATATTCCAATGTTTTTTACATTCACCAAATCAACGTTAATGTTTTCTTATTTTGTGAATATTTTGATGCTTCGGCTTGCTCCAGCTGCACATGTTGTCAACATCCAGCTTAAAGTTTCACCTCGAGTAGGAGCCGGTCTCAGGTGTCTCCGAAGTGAAGCGTTTGACATGTCTACAGATCTAAACACTTGAGATAATTATAGGTGCCTCGATGATAATTACTATGCAAGAAAAAAAAATAAGACAGCCACTGGAAACAACTTCAGTCAGACTGTTTGAAGTTATCAAAGATAATTCATCTCAGCTCTGTGTGATGTGAAAATGCATCAATTCTGCTGATGGTGCCTCTGTCAAAGTGTTGTAATTTAGCACTGTACTTTACCATACCTCTCAGCCTTGTTGCTGTGTTTGGTGTTAATTGAGAACCTTAATGAGTAAAGCTAATTAAAACACTTTAACTTTTCTTATCTTGGTCTTGGCAGCAAGGGATTCGATCATGACCTAGATACTCAGAAAGAGAACTATGTTTACCAGCTCTGCACAACAAAAGTCTGTAGTCAACAAAAGAAGCAGAATGTCTACACCAATAACAGACGGCAGCTTGTGGCTCAGTAACTCTACTTTCCTCCTTGCCTTTACAGAACTGTAGCTGGACCCAGCTGCAGAGAGAAGCACATCAAAAGGCCAAGCTACGCTCTTAGGGAAATTGCAAAAAAGCAAATTATGGTAATACTGATGACATGATCTCTGCTACTTTGTATGTGTACATATATGTGTGTGCGTTTATATAATAGCAGGAGAAAGTCCAAACTCTTACAAGCTAATGTACAGTAGGCCTGCAGTGTCGTAAACAAACAATAAAGACCACCACTGAAAGGCACATCACTCATTGGCACACTGATAAAATCGTTCATGTATAGTTACATTAAAAATGTAACATGAAATATCTGAACATGTGCACACACGGACAGGTTCGCCAAAAGTGGCTTTTAATTAGCAAGATTAATATATATTACTCCCCAAACAGTATTAAAGAAGCTAAGAATGAATTTATTTATGATAGTAAAAACCTTGATGAAAATAAGGACACTCAAAATCTCATATTCCACGGAAGTGTATATTATTTCCTTGGAATTCAGTATGGGGGTTTGCCAATTTTTCTAACAGGACCGAGCAGACATCATTTTTTAAAGACAATAATAATAGTCAAGAAGATAATATACAGAACTAAATAAACAACTTAACTCCGTTTTATTTTGTGCTGCTCATTCGTGGTTCGATGCGCGCCGAGTTGTGCGTAAATCGTCTCCCTCACGCAGTTCATTGTAACGTCTTTTTTTTCTAATGCTCGAAGTTGGGGGAAAACACACTCAACAGGTTTTAAGAAAGCTCATACTCATCTGATCAAGTTACCTGTTTTTCAGTCGGGCTTTAAGGAAGTTTTTTCCAAATGGAGCCATGACTCAGGAGCACAAGAAAACAGACCGGCGATCCAAAGTGAGTTACAGTCCAGGCATGGTAGGACGTCGGACACTTATCGGAATGTTTCAGAAAAGTTGACGGGTGTCCCGGGTGCAACTCTATCCGCCCCATCCGAAAAGCGGAGGGAGGTGTTTCCTACAGCCAAACGAGATTTAATGGTGAAACTCTGCCCCCTTCCACCTGCAGGAACAACCTGAACCCAAAGACTAAACGAAACACTTTCTTCAAAAAGATACTCAGCTCTGCAGAAATACGAAATAATGTAACAATTAGAAAACATTGTAGATTATGCTCACATATTAGCAAAACTATCATATAAAATATAGAGCAGATAAGACATACAATAACAGAATAACAGCATTTTTTTTCATGTATCCACTGCTGACATAAAAAGCTGTAATGTAATGTTACAGCATGTTTACAAGACAACTGAGGAAAATGTAACATGCTGGGTTTTGATAAATGGTCTTCCTTTCTGGATGGATAACAAATGTGACATTGAGATGAATACAGTCTGTTTTTAAAAAAAGTCTAAGAGTGTTTGATGCTGTAACTCTCTCAAAGAGCACGTGGTTTTTCAAGCTGTGCTAACATATATTGAAATTATTTAATTGTCTTTGGGGGTTAATTACTAAATAGGGTAGCCACAAAAAAAAAAAAAAAAAAAAAAAAACACAGCAAAAACAACTAACTGAGCTTTACTTAAAATCATTGTTGAAGGTGATTTTAACGTTAGTGTAGATGCTGAGAACGACAGCCTCCACACTGCATATGATTTAAACACAATTAGCTTCTTTCAGAATGTAAATGACCCGACTTATCATTTTAAAAACACTCTGAATCTTGTCCTGACATATGGTACACCATAGAAACTGAGTATTTAACAGCATTCCCTGAAAACATGTCTTGTCTGACCATTTTTTAAATTTAAATCTACAATAATGGATTACACAGCACTGGGAAATACATTTCATTACATTGGATGTCTCTCTGAAAGTGCTGTAACAAAGTTTAAAGACATGATCCTTGCACTGTTATCTTCAATAACACCATCTACTGACTCATGATGCCGAGCAGCTACCTGAATCTTACTCCCTCAGAGGCAGATTATCTTGTTACCTGCGTTACAGCCCAACTATGACTCTGTCTCCTCTGAAAAAGAATTCAACAAATCAGAGAAATGTACAATTTTGCAGTTTTTTATAAGTCACATCTGTCTTAAAGCAGGCAACTTGTAAGCTAGAGAGGAAATGGCATTTTACTAAATTAAAAGACCTTCTGATCTGGAAAAAATACTTTGCTACTCTTTAAAAAGCCCTCAAATATTAGACATCTGATAGAGGAAAACAGTTTCTGTTCAGCAGGGCAAAGAGTCAGAGCTCTGCTGACCCAAGTATTCCTTTGACCTTAACTGCTAATGACTTCATGAATTTCTTTACAAATAAAATTTTAACCATTAGGGAAAAATTCTTCTGGGTTCTGTGCTGGGATCAATACTATTGACAGCACATGCTTCCCTTAGACAATGTTAGTAGAAATAATTGCATGCATTTTCATTGCTATGCTGATAAAACTCAGCTTTATTTATTCATAAAGGCAGGAGATACAAATCA
Source organism: Oreochromis niloticus (assembly GCF_001858045.2). NCBI lineage: Eukaryota > Metazoa > Chordata > Actinopteri > Cichliformes > Cichlidae > Oreochromis > Oreochromis niloticus. The sequence goes on along the minus strand of NC_031972.2, from coordinate 42,120,054 downwards.
ATAATTGAACCTACAGGTGCGTCTAATAGACATGTAAGCCTTGATGGTATTATCTTGGCCTCCAACAACACTGCGAGGAATCTTTGACCATATATCCTTAAGTGTGCATATTAAAGATATATATAGGACTACCTACAATGACTTGAAGAATATTGCTGAAATTAGAAATGTCCTGTGTCAGAGTAATGCTGAGATGCTAGTTTTTGCATTTATAACTTTTAGACTGGACTTCTGTAAATTATTATTATTCGCTTGCTGAGAAGCTCCCTGAAAAGGTTTTTATTTGATCCAGATGTTATGGTTGGGCAGATGTGGGTTTTTCATCTTGGTCTCTCTCTCTTTCTCTCTCTGCTTTGCCTCCCTATGTCCACTCTCGGTCGGTGCTGTTCTACAGACATCATCTGAGCTTTAAAGACAGAAGGACTCACCCTCATCTCACCTGCCTCCCCACTTTCCACCAACCCACTCACTACTCCTAAGTAGGGATGCACCGATACCGATACTGGTATCGGGTATCGGGGCCGATACTGTAAAATGTGTGCGTACTCGTACTCGTAAAAGTTAACCGATACCATGAACCGATACTAATGTAGCCCGAATTTGGGAGTAGATACTCATAATTCCCATGGACTTGAACGCCACGGTAACATAAGGTGTTCACAGTTATGTGATGTAACTGTACCCTGAATTTAATTTGCCCTGTAATATGTCACAAGGTAAATACAGGTAATTAGAGCAATCAAACTGTTATGTTAATCATAAAGTATTATTTTATGGTATGTAACTCTGAAGGGAGATAAAATATTGTTCAGAGTTCTAATTTTCTGGAGGCCCGTGAAGGTAGCATAAAACGGGACCTGTGTATCTGTTGCAATGGAGGAGGAGAAGAAGGGCAGAAATCTGTGCCATCAGAAACTGAATTTGAATAAGTTAAATTTGAATTTGAATTACTCGGATTGAATCTGAATTGTAACTTGAATGAAAGCTTTTGAAAACTGAATTTGAATTAGTTTAATTTGAAATTGAATTTATGGTTTGAAAATGAATTGATTTGCTTTGAAACTGCATTTTATCCTTTAAAAATTCAGCTCTCGAATAATTTCAGATTCACTTCTCACCATTCAGTTTCAGTTCTACAATTCAATTTCAGTTCCAAAATTCAGTTTTTTGGGACTTACATCCGGTTCCGGTTCAAGCGCAGATTAATAGAACTACAGACTGATAGCGTTACTGATGGAATCTACAGCGTCTTGAGCTGAATTAAGACTTCAGAAGTCATTCGTCATGTCGAATGACCAGCGGATAAACTCTCAGGTTGGTAATAAATGTATTACATGTATAAGAACAAGCGTCATGTTAACAAATGATAGCCGTACAGTAACCTTCATGCTTATTGTAGCTGTTAGCTAAAAACGCTAATTTAGCGTAGTTTGCCCTGATTTCAGCTTTGACAAACAAATATGATCGACTGTTTCTAGTAGAATTCCAAAGTTGTCATCTTGTACCCTGTCAGAGCCCTGTATGCTTGCAGAGACCCCTACAGTAGGGAAACATGCAAAACGCTGTCCAAACCTTTGTATTTGAGCTTTATTTATGTCTTACACAGCATCCCAACTCTTTAGCTAACTTAATAACTTTAGCTAAAGTGAATAGTTAGTCTTATTCATTGGTGCAGCTTTACTGGATCACCTCTGTTTGAAGTAATATAATATGATATACAACTATCACTGAAACAGCAAACTTTGTAAATAAACAACACTTCTCATTCTCTAAACGTTTGGCCACAGCTGTAGATTACACTATCAGTGCTTGTTCACTCTTGACAATAATTACATTTCTAAATTCTCTTTGTGCATTTACAGGTAAACAATATCTAATATTTTATCTAAATGACTGCTTTGTCTTTGAAAAGGTGAAGAGCCTGAGGCCGGTGACACTCCAGTTCTACTCTAAGTACATCCTTACGGTGGCTCACAGGACAAGGCTACATTCCTGTCCTGCCAGAAGAGAAGAGAAACTTCAGAGTCTTCATGAAGTTCAACCAAAACCTGTCATATTCCATATGACAGGGGTCTCAAACTCCATTCCTCGAAGGCCGGTGTCATGCAACTTTTCCATGCCCTCGAGGACTGGAGTTTGAGACCCCTGCTGTATGGTGTTCATGCAGTTTTCTACCCCACAGTTACAGCATGTCTGACTGCCTGTTCAGCATATGCAAAAATATATGATGAGTTTAAGCATGTGATGACTAAGGCCTTCCATTATGGTGTTTGTCATCACATGTCACAGACATCTGGATGATCATTTGGAATAAACAAAAAAACAAAAAACTTGTTACTTCATCTTTTATCTTTATTATTATTATTGTTCTTATTTTACATTTTTCATTGTTAGGCATTGGGTTTATTTGTAGTAGTCCTTTCCAGCTTCTTTCCCTCTTCCATGTTACTGTGTCAGCTTGTCAGCATCTATTTGGGGTTGGGAGTGGAACAGGAAGTAAGGAACAGAAAGTGCCATTTAAACCAGGAGAGGATCTTATATTTCAGAAGAAGGGATTAATTCAAAAGAAATGACCTCAATGCCATATTTTATTTAGGAACCCTAGAGAGCACTTTGCAAAATAACACATTCTTATAATTTCACCCTCAGATGAGCCAAGCTACGACTGTCAGGGAAGGTGATGTAGGTACAGAGCATGTGAGAGTGGTTAAGTTAATGTCTCTTGTCTAGATGAAGGCACAGGAGGGATCAATGGCAAGGCGTAGAGATTCAGTATCTTCAGTCTTCAGTGGACACTCCATTTCTGACACAAAACACCTGTAAAAGATGGTCGATTTAGGAGGTGACCCGACAACTTCAGCCTGTCAAACATAGCAATGGAGCAGTATGTTTAAAAAAAAAAAAAAATCTAATTAAGCACGCACTCAGTACCCTAAGAATTATTATGGTAGTTAAACACAGTGATAGTTGTATATCATATTATATCACTTCAAACAGAGGTGATCCAGTAACGCTGCACTAATGAATTAGACTAACTATTCACTTTAGCTAAAGTTATTAAGTTAGCTAAAGAGTTGGGATGCTGTGTAAGACATAAATAAAGCTCAAATACAAAGGTTTGGACAGCGTTTTGCATGTTTCCCTACTGTAGGGGTCTCTGCAAGCATACAGGGCTCTGACAGGGTACAAGATGACAACTTTGGAATTCTACTAGAAACAGTCGATCATATTTGTTTGTCAAAGCTGAAATCAGGGCAAACTACGCTAAATTAGCGTTTTTAGCTAACAGCTACAATAAGCATGAAGGTTACTGTACGGCTATCATTTGTTAACATGACGCTTGTTCTTATACATGTAATACATTTATTACCAACCTGAGAGTTTATCCGCTGGTCATTCGACATGACGAATGACTTCTGAAGTCTTAATTCAGCTCAAGACGCTGTAGATTCCATCAGTAACGCTATCAGTCTGTAGTTCTATTAATCTGCGCTTGAACCGGAACCGGATGTAAGTCCCAAAAAACTGAATTTTGGAACTGAAATTGAATTGTAGAACTGAAACTGAATGGTGAGAAGTGAATCTGAAATTATTCGAGAGCTGAATTTTTAAAGGATAAAATGCAGTTTCAAAGCAAATCAATTCATTTTCAAACCATAAATTCAATTTCAAATTAAACTAATTCAAATTCAGTTTTCAAAAGCTTTCATTCAAGTTACAATTCAGATTCAATCCGAGTAATTCAAATTCAAATTTAACTTATTCAAATTCAGTTTCTGATGGCACAGATTTCTGCCCATAGAGAACGGCATGGAGAGATGCACGAGGTTAGCTGAACCAAAGTGAGAGACTCGGCTAGTTTTACTGAGGTTAACTAGCACAAAAGAGTGTGTAACTAGAAAGCTAACTGTGTGAGAGCTTCACAACAGAGTGTGGGTGAAGTGACTTTTTGTTTCAACGGTCGCACCACCGTGGAAAACTGTGTTTCCAGCTACGACCGCCGAGGCTAAAGGCTAGCCCGGACTGCTTGGCTGCACCACGGAGGCAGCCGCTATGGACTGTCGGAGAGCTGGACAGTGACGGGCTAACGTGCTGTAGCAGAGACAGCATCGGGTCCGCAGGGAGTGGATTTAGTGTGGGACTGGTGAACGGCGACCTACCGAGCAACGGAACTGTAAGTCAGACTTTTGTGCTCTTACTGGGGAGAAGAGGATTTTTCTCCATCGTCCGGCGTGAGCAGCAAACAGGCCTGCAACAAGTGTGAATGTGAGTGTGTGTGGGGCCCATGTGTGAATATTGTATGTTTAGTGGAGTTATATAACGTGTTTTGGAGTGTATATTAGTGAGTAACTTACCAAAAGGTGATAACATAAGTTGGGTTGTTTAATATAATTTGAAAGGGAATTATTTCATTTATACAGTGTATTTCATTTGGTTAAGGAATTGGAATATCATTTGAGTTTAAAAAAGGGATGTGTTGTACAGTATTTGTCTCTGCCCTTACGTTCAGTAAACGTTTCGTTTGTGTTAAAGAGTTGTCTGGGGTCGTTTCTTTACTACTGGTTAAGTTTAACTTGTGTGTGGTAGAAGTATCGGATTTTGTACTCGGTATCGGCAAGTACTCAGATCCAAGTATCGGTATCGGATCGGTTTGAAAAAATTGGTATCGTTGCATCCCTACTCCTAAGGTATTGTGTCTGTATGCCAGCAGTCCCTCTTAAATCCCTGTTCAAGCGAATTACAAGATTTATCTCTCGCCTCTAATAGCTTACAGAGACTTACCTGCATGCACTCTGTCTCCTTCAGTAGAGACTTCCATAAAGGTTCTAGTATTCTAAGTCACTCGCCTACCCTTTACTATCTGTTCAATAAACAAGTTAAACCCATTAATGGTTGTCAGTGTCTGCTTCTGCAGACCAATTTGCAGTTAAATGTTACATCAGAAGGCTGCAGTGAGAATTCTGACAGGGACTAGAAAGAGAAATCCTATTTTTCTATATTGGCCTCTCTTCACTGGCTCCCTGTTAAATAAAAAATGTAAGTTAAAATTCTTCTCCTCACATGCAAATCTTTTAAAGTAGAATTTGAGGTGGAACTTACAGCTATCAGGTCCCTCTTCTGTCTCCTTGAATTTAATTGTTAGTTATTATTAATCTCTGGCTCTCTTCCACAGCATGTCTTCATCCTGTCTTCCACCCACAGCTGGTTGTGGTTGATGGCCGCCCCTCCCTGAGCCTGGTTCTGCCCGAGGTTTATGCCTGTTAAAAGGGAGTTTTTCCTTCCCACTGTCACCAGATTGTGACATCCGATTGAGAAGTTTTTCTCTGTATTATTGGAGGGTCTATAAAGCACATTGAGGCAACTGTTGTGATTTGATGCTATATAAGTAAAATTGAATTGAACTAATTTGAACTTAATCAGTTCCCAGTTTGGGAGACAGACAGGTTCTTCACTTTTAGAATTAGGATTAAAACTTCCCTTTTGATATAGCCTATAGTAAGGGCTGGATCAGGTGACCATGGACCATCCATTGGTTGGCTGCAATAGGGTTAGGCTCCCAGAAGTCTTCTTCTTTACTTACCTCATCTCGTGTTTTTTCCTCAGGCTCAACCGGTCCCAACATTTGGCTCCCCCTTTACAATTTTGTGCAACAAAACCAGAAAACAGCTCTATTTCAACTACATTAACAAAATGAATCAGAAATTAGTGCATGGCTTTGTATTTGCTCTTAAGTTCATAGAGTAAGTATGCTGATTTAAAGTGTTTTCTATGGAATTACACAAAAATATAAACCGAAAGAAGAGAAATAAAGTTGGAGGGTATATGATGGAAAGCTTTCAAAAGCTACCAAATGGACCTGGTGGTAAGATTATTTTCTTAGTCATTGTTTCCAAGGTCCTCTTAACAAGTTGTGAAAGCCAGTTTTTTATTATTAAAGTCAAAAAATAGAAATCCCAACGTCTGCAGGTTGTGGACTGATTGTGATGATCATGCAAAGCAGTAATAAATTTCAAGCTTTTTGTTGATTAATGGATTACATTTATGTCAGCGGGAATTCATAGTAGAAAAAAAAAACTACTACAAAGTAAAACCTGCTTTAGAGAAACATGGGCCTTCATGTTAATTAAGTCCTAATTGTCAGCAATATTTAAGCCTTTAGCATGTACTGGTTTTGTTTGTTAACCAAGGCAACAACCTGATGAATTAGGAAAAAATAAATGAAAAGACTGTTCAACTGTGAAGCAAAAAGTGAGCCTGATTTGTTCATCCTGCCTCATCACTGCTGGTTCCCGTCAGTGGAACATGAGGCTAAACTAACCTCAGACTGTGTGCGTTCATGAGGGGAAATAACCACATCTTCCAAACCTTGACGCAAAAACCTTTCGCGTCATGATGCCGGAGTGACGTCGGATGAAACATCTGATGACACAGTGACATGAGTGAAGAGATGCCATGAAGGGAGAATGAGTGGGATGTGGTAATGGGTGGGAAGGTGGGGATGGAGATGTGTGTCTGTGTGGGTGGGGTAGGGGGGGGCAGATGCTGTGACATCACTTTGGCTCTTATATACTCAGGGAATGGAGCCCACTGTGCTTCACATCCCAGCAGCAGAAAACTGCTTAAGTGTGTATAGATCTGAAGGAGAAGAAGAACAAGAAAAAAAAACAACAGCTTCACTAAATTTTGTCTTCAGCCTCTTTTTGTCTGTGTCTGGCCCCTAACCTTATGGACTAGATTCCTCCTCAGGTGAATTCTTCAGTGTGGGATCCTTTTTTTGTTCGTTTGGGGTATTTCTTTTCAGATTTTTTTGTTCTGATCAAGATGCAGACACAGTTGGCGTGTATGCTTCTCCTCTGTTTAACATGTGGTGCACTTTGTACAGGTAAGCACTGGTGTTCTTTCAACAGGTTTTCTATGCAGAACTTTATGAATTTATTCACAAAACAGGTGCATCTTACTGAAATGTTGCATGTGCATAAAAGAAGGAAAAAAAATACTGCAAATATTTCTGAAAAACCTTGAATGGCAAAGTTGGTTAAACAGGATGGTTTTGAGTTTGGTCCTTTAGATTAAATACTGAAATAACCTGCAGTTGAAATTATTTATTTTTTAGGAAAAATCAGAGAATGGCATCTGACTTCATGACTCAGCTAACTTTTAAACCTCGGTTTATTAAAAAAAATAAATGTATAAGTGAAAATCTTAATGTTGCTCAAGGATTGCAGCTCTTTTAGGCTACTACAAAACTATTTCCCCCCTCAAAGATCAATTGCCTCTTCCAGTCTTTCAAATCGATGCATAATTTGTGCTTTGTTTAACTGTCAGGGTGCACTGGGACTCAGGCTGATCAATAGTGTCACCTGTTGAAAGCTTAAAAGTGGCCATAGTCACAAGTGAATATGGGCTTTTATGAAAGTTTCACTTCACCTCTTTCAAACAAGGCACAGCAGAGAAAACTATTAATGTAACTATTAATGTAACTTACACTATTGTTAACATTCTTTGTTTGATCCTATGTCAGGGAAATGAAACTTAATTAGTTTCATTTATTTTACATTAAATGCAGTTTACACTGAACTATTTCCAATACTCAAAATCCATGTGAATGGATTGGTACTAGATGATAGTCACTTTTGGATCAATAAGCAAATAAAAGACAACTTTTATGCACACACACACACACACACACACACACACACACATGTATATATACATATTGATATTATGTGTTGCTTTTTGTCACTGTCAGGGTGCACAGGGACTCCATTATCAATAGTGATCAAGATGACCGAGGGCTGGGTTTCTTCGCCACATTACTATTCAAATGTAAATGATGAGAAACTAATTCTTAAATTTAAATAACATTTCATTGAGGACTGAGCTAAACTCCACTCCAAAAATATTGATGCCCCAAATACTGACTTCTTTAAGTAGTTGGATTACATGTCTCGGTATACATTTAGATTAGACCAAGTATTTTTGTTTTAGTTATATTGCTTTATGTTTATGAGGGCAGAAATCTTTTGTTTTGTGTTTTTATTTGTGTGAAATGTGAATGTTGTAAAGCTGTTTTTCTGTAACTGACAGATGTCGACCAGGAGCAGCGAGCGCTAGAAGAGGAACTACTCAGCAGTCTCTTCACTTCCAAGGTATCTGGTCTTTTTACATCTGTGATATCAGAGACTGGAAAGAAAAGCTTCATCCTGCCGGGTCGGTCTCTGACCTCGCCGATAAAGGCTTTCCATGTGTTCTTTCATGAAATCTACATCCGCGCTTCAGTGGCGACCTCAACTTGCGGTTGTGCTTATGCTGAGTGGGAGATAAATAATTTACCACAAGAGGCTTTTTGTGCCACTCAGGCTGCCTGAGCATTTACTTTGTTTTTTAAGTCGATTTGTTCTTTTTAAAAGTGTATCCAGTTCAAATGTGCTCAGAAAAATAAAAAAATAATCACCTTTCCATTTGCTGCAGTCCTTTGAAACGAGGAGAAAATAAGAGCTGAGATTGGGCATTCTAATTCAGTTGTAACTTTGAGCTTTTTATCACATTTATCTGATGTCTGCCTGAGGCTATGCAAAGCTCAGGTATGAAATCAGTGAATGTGGAACCAAAGGCATGCACAGACGGATGGCCGATCCTAATAGGATTCAGATGGACCTGGCAGTATAGTTACGACACATCTTTTACCCTTCCTGCTGATAAAAAACCGCGATGCTCACACGGAGACATGACGGTGACAAATCAGCCATTTGATTCATGGCTGCCGATGCTCAGAGGTTGCTCAGGGGTGATGATTGTAATAATAACTTGCTGCATGACTGACAGACTGCTCAAGAGGCTGGAAAGTGCAGTATGGTGGAAGATAGACCTATTTGTGGCTCTTTATCTACACACTATATATTTGACAATAAAATTGACTGATATACTCCTCACTTCCTTTCATCTGATTAAATACCACGGTTAATGCTCCATTGTGGTTTTTCATTCTCTACTGAATACAACTAAATTACCTTCTTATTTCTCTGCATAGTGAGTCACTGACCTCTGTGTTCAGTATCGTTAGTTGTTCCGATGCTGGAATTTAGATTGAGCTTTTGCTGTAACTGCTTTAGCGTCTCTATAAAATGCAAGTTTGTGAACGCTAAAGAGCCCAGGAGACTAACGTTAAGGTAAAAATTTCCAGTGAAGCACCACAATCTTTTATATGACATTACAGCACAATTGCATGGCCACACTAACTCAGCTAGTTTGTCTTTTGTGCATGGGCAATTTCCAAATGTCAGCTGCTTATGTTTGATCCTGCGAGACTTGTTCATTTGATGCCACTAAAGCTTTTATCCACGTCTCCTGCCTGGCAAACAAAAAGAGTTTTTGTCTTTATATTTGAGGATACTGTATATAAATGATGACCCGAGTGAGCCTCACTGACACTGACATCTTTAACTGCAACATGCACGTGACAGCCAGTACACACAGAAGACTCTGGGGGCTCTTTAATATCTCACTGCACTCTAGAGACATTAGATTATAACTCAGTTGTCTGCACTTAAATGAAGTTACGTGTGGCTGAAAAGTTCACTCTGAGTGCATGTGTCTTTAAAAAATAATCGGTGCTTAGATTACATTGTAAAAGTCTCACATGCAGAATCCTCAGTCCATTTTTAAAGGAACTACCTGAGTGTTTACTGCTGCAAATGCAAAATGTACAACATTAAAACACTGAGTGAGAGTTAGGTGTAGATCACAATATTGACTGTATTCTGTTTGCTATGAAATAAGCTATGAAAGGACAAATATCAAAATGATAAAGTCAACAGTTTGGCTGAATTTTAAAATTATGGCCACAGTTTGTACTTACAGTGTTGTGGACGTGGATTGAGTAATGGATGAAAATGTCGTTTTTCAGTCGGATCATTTCTGTCGATATAAATGTTTCACGAGAGAAAACAATCCCCATTAAACCAAAAAGCTTCTAAACCACCTGAAACGTCAGCCTCTTGAGTGGTCAGCACAGTTTTGACTTCACCCAAGTTCACAAAATACACTAAAACACCAACAAAAATATCGCTCAAAGCAGGAATCTGATTAAGTGATGCACTCTGAGTGTTAAAAACCCAACCATTCAATCCATTTAACTGTCTCATCCTGGTATCTTGTGCCCTCTGTGCAGATGAAACAGAATAAGCAGAGTGCCCCCTATTGGCGCGTGTCTCTGGCCAACCTCTGTAAGATGCTGAGCGCCCTGCGCCAGGAGGCATGGAGTGGCGAGGAGGAGGACGAGGATGGGGGTCTGAGGGAGGGGAGCCTCCAGCTGCTGGATGAGATGTACAACTTGCAGCGCATCTGCCGAGTACTGCAGAGCCGGGAGGAGAGGGTCAGACAATCATCTTTAACTTACTTTATTTTGCTGTGTGGGCTACTTTTCAAATAACAACAAATTGCATAAGCACAAGCAAATATTTACTGGTAAAATCTAAGTATCAGAGGTTCCACTAGCACCTTGCATAAATTATGGATAGCTAAGGAAATTCTCAAAAGTGCTAATCTCCTAGCTAAGCTACTTGTTGAGAAGTAACTGTCAACCAAAAGCCCAGTCAAAACAAATACACAGACTTGTGTACATACACACTTACTCACTCACAGCGCCAGAACACACAGGAGCATGTGTATTCTCTCCTAAAGCAAACACACTTCGTTAAATCTCCCCTCACCCCCACTTCGCCTCCTCATCTCTTCCTCACTCGCTGTCATCGTTTTTCTTTCCGCTCTTGGCTCCTTGCACTGTGGCATTTCTCATTTTTTAAATGTTAACACAACACCTGCAGATTAGCAGTCAGTACCAAAACATGTTTGCCTGCCGCCCCCCCCTCACACTCCCTCATGTTGTGTGACACTCATCCTTTGCTGTGTCTCCCTTCACTCCTCACAGCTACTCCAAGACTCTCTAGAGTATTCAGAGGAGAACAGCGACGCTCCACTGAAACGAAAGTCACCCTACATATTGAAGAGGCAAGCGGGGCACATCACTAAGACTCGGCGGCCGTACATCTTAAAACGAAGTACATTTTACTGACACCCCAGAGACCGCAGCACCATTTTAAGGGACCGGACCACATATTTTGTGTAATTATGTGATTGTGTTTATTTTCTGTCTTCTTGTAGATGCAATCTTTTTTTTCCCTGTTCCTTTTTATCCAATCAGACCCTTTGATTGTATGTCCAACAGAGAGGCCTGTCTTTATTCTGCTCCTGAAAATAAAATCCTTAGCATCAAAGAAATAGTGTATCTCTGAGAAACTGTATTTATGTATGCTATTTATTCACTGCAAAATAAATCTATTTTGTTTCAGAAATTAAAGGATTCATGATACAAAACCAGCGCAATGTGACAGTCTGCCTTTTCTATTTATGTAATGACTTAGCTAAGTTGTGTCATACGTCATCCTTTATAATACCTAATAAGCATCCACAAGATCACACCCTACAACAAATTACTCCTCCGACCAAACAAAACCAGGAGACATGGCAGTTTATGTGTCCCTAAGTGTCACCAGTAGCTTCAGTCGGTTTAGCACAGACTTTCCAAGTTTCTGCAACTCTACTTTGCCATGCATGGAAGCATAGAGTAGAAGCAATACTGTTCAACTGGTTGAAAATTGGTTACTGCAAAGGCCATAGCATATTATTCACCTTCATCATTAATTCAGTCCCACTGCGCCCCATGGATAGAGGTTTTGTCATCTTGGAAAAGATCACTCTCATCAGCATAGAAAAATGTCTCTGTGGACCCATACTGTGAAATCAAACTGCTCCCACAGCATAAAACCCAGGATCCAGTAGCGGTCAAAGTTCATAGTTTTGCTTTAATTTCTCATCTGTCCTCATTCTTTATCCGCTTTAATCTCAGTGAACACAGTTTAGTTTAGGACTCAGTACTTTATGCACAATTGGGCTGCTGGATCCTAAATATGGATTGATATGCACTTAGAAAAATCCCAACAAATTTGAAATGAAACACACATAGTGCCTAAAATGTTAGCTATGCTTAATCATTTTAAAAAAGCGCACATCTCCAAGCACAAACATGCTGTTCATTTTTGGCCTTCCATGTGACCAAAAAGGTTACTCTATGCTTTTTAGTATGGAAATCTAGAATAACCTTGTTCTTTAGACATCCATTCTTATGTATAATAATGCAATCTGCAATCTTGATTTATGTCATTTTTTTGTTTGGAATTCAAATCAATCATTTATACAAAAATCAGTGATGGAATTTTACATATCCTAAGATACATTTATAATTTGGAAAAAATAGTAGAGTTTGCCGGTAGCAGCATTGTTGCAATTTAATTAATTATTAAAGGTATTTGTCTCCTTCATGAGTGTTTTACAACAAGAACATTTATAGATTGGTGAAAAATCTATAATATAATGAATGCTGCCACTCTTTGACTGGGGATCCACTTGCAACTACAGTCAGGTCTGAAAACTGATGCCGTAATGATTTCTTGATGTTAAAATTCAGCTTGTGGCGCCTTTAATGTCAACACATTGATCTTAATAGCATGTGCTATGCTGAGCATTTTTCAAAGGAGCGCTGGGGCCCTTTGACTTCAGCAGATGAAATACACCTTTACTAAAGCGAATGAGAGGTCTTGGCCTTAATAAATGGCAGTTTCCTCTCTAAATCAAAAAGCTTTGGTGTTCTTTGAAACTTGGTTCTTAACCTTGACAGCCAAAGCACTTGGATGACGTGCAACACACAGGCAAACACACACTTGGGATGGCTTCATCTTGTTGCCTGAGAGAGCAGGTGATGTGACAAGATTAGATTTGGAGTTTGAAGCAAAGGAAAAGCCTTTAACCTTATCAGAAGCTCAGCTGTTTTTATTCAAAACAAGTTTGGACCAAACGTTTAGGTACAAAGGATTTCTTTGTTCTACCAAAGTTTTGGTTACACTTTTTGAAATGAAGGAAAGTGAAAAATCAGGCACAGAAAATTCATCTTACCATCAACACCTGATATTTCACCTGAATCAGTCCTCCCGTACGAAAAAGAATAAAAAATAAAACTGCATTTCTCAGAGGGGACAGCTATATCCAGCCATGCTTATAGTAAAGGGTCATACTTGCCATCTTATCTCTTGACCCTCCAGTTGTGTGGATTATCATTCATTTCCTATGGCGGTCACTTTTGACAGGGAACACCACAGATGTAACAAGGTTGATTAAAACACTCAAAATTCAGTGAAACAGGTAATCATCACTTTTATATGTTCAAGTGCATAGTGTGGATGTCATAAGGCCTTTGGGCAATCAGATGTAAAACACAATATTTATGAGTGTTTTAAGTTGTAGATCAGATTTGACCTGAACACGAGAGGAAGGTTTTAATCAATTAACACGAACCCGTGGGTAGGCATTTAGCTCCCTGTGAACCATCATGGTTTCTGGCACTGAAAACGTAAGGGGTGTGCTGGTTTACATGGAGTAACAGAGCTTAGAGGAGTGAAGTTTAAAAACAGCGTTTTGGATAATCCCCAGACCTCGATGTGGTCATATTTCTGTGGAACCATTTCTCTGTCAGGGAAAGGTTACAAGAAAATCTTCAAATGTCATTTCTCAATTTTTGAGTACCTAAAAGGAAAATGATGTTCACCTCCTTTGTATTGGGGTGACAGCTGAAATCTCAGAGACAGATAGCTCAAAGTCCCACATGTGAAACGAAATCTAACTGTGCTCCTGGATACAGGTGGATGTCAAATTTCTTTTTTATGATATTCAGTTCATTCGGTAACTTTTTCTGAATGTAACACAAAAAAGGTAAAAGGTCCTCTGAACTTAAATCACATCGCTGAGATGAAATAATATGCAGCCATCATCGTTCTAGCTTTTCATTCACTTCAGTTACTGCAGATATTTATCAAGTCAGTTAGTTTTAAAGCTGCCATTTAAACTTTCTCACCAAAATTACTGCCGGCGCACCTTTAAACCAGGTAGTTCTACTTTGCTGAATGCCCCTGAATGTTTCAAATAGCTCCATTTGAATACATCAAATACATCAGGTGTAACAAGGAAAGGTCAAACTTTGCATGAACAAAGGTTAAAAATATATCATATAGACAACCTTCATTATTATTCTTTTCAAGTCAGTGGCCACCAACAGTGTATGCGCCCATCACGGGCAGTGGATGGCGGTGTTGTGTAACTACTTCAGATTCACGGTGTGAATGGCTGCTGTCATAGAAATTCAAGTGTCCCTTCAGGGGGAATAGTCACATATCAAAAGAAAAAAAAAAGAAAAAAGAAAGAATAGTCACAAAATCTTTGTAGAAATCTGCGTCACAAAGTGAGAGCACTGGGATTTTTTTGGTCAGCTTTAAATTTTAACAGAAAAGTATATACTGTTTAAAAAATACTGGAACGATAGCTTTTCATATACTATGATACGTCAATGAAAACACATTTCTGTATTTGTAGTTGTAGCTTTAAACTGCAACAAGTTTTGTAGCAGGGCAGTATTGTGGTGTTTTGTGGCTTCATAGCCTCACAGCTGTTAACATCTGGAAATCAGTTCAGTCTACAGCCATGTTTATAATCTTATACTTGTTTGGAAAGACTGTCAATATTCTGTATAAACAAAAATGTTTAAATCTTAAAAAAACAAGTCAAATCAATGCAAGAAATGATCCTGTGATATTACGTCCACAATTGTGAAGGCTCTTGCAACTTACATTCAGCAACACATTTTTGCATGTTTATTTTCAGTAAAACTAGTCAAAAGGTCAAAGTAATCTGTTGCTTTGTAGTGTTTCTTGTTTGCGTTGCAATCAAGGAAACCTTTTAAGTGATTTAGTTGTGGATATTGTAAAACTAGGAGTTCAAAAAGCAGTAGCAATATCCTGCAGGCGTTTACCCATCATAATACATAATAACAGATATTATGATTATATTAAACAGGTCTGATTCTTGGTTTACTACACTCCAACCTTTCTTTAGTCAGGAAAAATGTATTTCAAAAGATGGATTGTAAACAAATCAAAATGCTTCATTTTGTTAGTTGTGCACATGCAGGTTCACTACCAGCAGATGGCAGTACATTACAAAGCTAATCCAGACCACTTGCTATACTGGTGTGGGAAGAGGGAAGAAAATAACACCGACCATTTCAAGACTGACCTTTGGTTCTTCTTTAGTAATAATTTCCTGCTTAAATAGATTTTAGTCAGAATCCTGAAATGGTGATTTTATTTTAATTCAGTTCTATTCAGTTAATTCAGTTTTATGCATATAGTGCCAGGTAACAGCAGTAGCCATTTCAAGGCATGTATGTTGTCAGATACAAATCCTGCAATTATTAGAAAGAGAAATCTAACAATCGCACAAGAAATGAGCAAGAAATGTGCTTAATAAACAAATGTTGTCTTTCTCCAGTGATTACTACAACTGGTTCATTTTAATCACATTCTGCAACAGTATACTTCCAACTGTTAGGAAAGAATGAGAACTGTATTTCAGTGTCAGTTAGAGCTATACAAATTCCCTTTAGATTGGTACTGTTACATCAAGCCTCATAAATGCTACAAACACTTGACTGCTATAATAGCAGTGCCATGAAATACTATAAGACTGACAAACCTTTATGGGCCCAAATGCTTGACTCTTGGGGCAGGAATAAACTTTAAAACAAGCTTTAATGCTCCTTGGTCCAGAAAATTACAAAGTCCCAAATCCAAAAGATAACAAAGAATCCAAACATCCCAAACACGCTTGGGAAACTCAGAGAAATAAGAACAAGGGGAACAGAAAGCAACGTGGATGACATGACAAAGGACGACGGGAAGACTCCACAATATATACACCACAAAAAAAAAAAAAGAGTGGTGACCAAATATGAGGGGAACAGCAGCTGCCATAAGGTGAGAGGCAGGGTACACCCGGACAGGTTGCCAGTCTGTTGCAGGGCTAACAAATAGAAACAGACAACCTTTCTTAAACCTTTCTTAAATGTTTGTGAATAGAAAAACACAAATGTGGATTGGATTTTTAGCTTTATATAAAGATAAAGTACTATGCAAAGGCTTTTGGCACCTCAGATGTTCAGATTCTTCTTATAATTTTGTCTACAGGAGGTCACTGACTCTAGATGTACAACCAGAGTCACACTATCTTCAACTACAAGAACAAGGACTCCTGTAACAGAAGTGTGGTGGCTGACGTTACACAGTTAGAGAGCCAAAAGCTAAACACTTTCAGAAACTGCTTAGAAGAACTTCTGCTGTTTAACAACTGGCAGATTAAAGCTCTTTCATTTACATGCATTTGAAATCATCCTTACTTGTAGAGCCAAAACCTTTCCACGGTATGGTGCACAGAATTCACTCAACAATAAATTGGCCAATTTAAATTTGGAAAATTAACTAGGAGAGTAAATCGGCAGTTATTTACTTTAACGCTCTCTGTTTACTCAGTATTGGGCAAACATATGTGAGGGTGCAGCTCTGGCTTTTCAACAAGCCTCGTGCTGGAGGAATGCTATTTATCATTATCTCAACATCAGAACAGATCTGTCAGTTTTTGCAAATTTGCAGGCTGCCTCAGCAGATGTCTATCAATATAACGACTCTTGTGACCCTGAAAAAGTTCAGGCTTAGTACGCCTCCCACATCCACGGGACAAATTACACCCTGCGTGAATTAATTCAACTCCATTAAAAACCTTCATCGACATCTGCCGCTGCAGCAGTGCCCTGGCCTGCTTGTCTTGGCCTTTCTCCAGCCGAACGCCTCTTCAATTTAACTGCAATTTGGAGTTGGTGGATGTTGGCTGACAGTTTGAAGCTTCTCACTGGGATGCTGATGGGAGCGTCTTCACTCCTTCTAAAGGAAAGTCATTCTCTCATCTGGACAGCGTTGCAAATTGCGTAAAAAGCCAGTCCGATCAAGATAATGGCTTGTGAAGGAATGAGATTAGCTTCCTTTGTAAAAAATCTGATTGTGTGGATGGGACAGTGGCATAACAAGTGTGACCTTGTTGCAGGGGCCATCGGAGAAAGTAATTAGGGCTTGCATATGGGCTGCATTACTGAAGCCTTCAGCAAGGGCAGTGAAGGGAAAGCCATGTCAATGCAGTTTATTGTCACAGGTAAGGCTGTCAATGTCAGTTGTGAATAATGCTCCCTGGTTAGTTAGACAGCAGACAGAGACAAAGGGCAACAAAAAAAAAAAGGCTTAAGAGACTCAGCTCAGTGTTCGCCACCACTGGAGAACACAAACAAAATGCCAAGTCAAAAAAACCCCCATGACATTTATTTAAGTTAACATAACAGAGGCAGTCAGAACCTTTAAGGGTTGGCCATTACTCCCAGATAGTTGTGCAGATGGCTGGCAGGGTTTCTTCCTGTTAAAAGGGAGTTTTTCCTTCTCACCCTTGCCAAATGGGTTTTTACTGTAAGCATCTTGAGGCGACGACTGTTGTGCTGTATAAATAAAACTGGATTGAATTGATGTTACTAAGATGTGCTAAAATGGGATTAGGAGCTTTTAATACTTGGGAGAAACTTGACACTTGACATGACTGACATGATTAGCAAGACAATGATCCCCCCCGCCCACCCCACCAAAAAAAAAAAAAAAAACCCCAAACCAAACAATATTATCTTTGTTATTATCTTTGTCTAATATGAATATATGTTAGATGGTCTGAAACATGTAAGTGTGAAAAATCTGCAAAAAACCCCCCTTCAAATCAAGAAGGTGGCAAACACTTTTTCATGGCACTGTTGGAGGAAAGGGATAAATGCCTGCCAGAAATGCCTGATATGTTTGTTTGCATGCCTGGGTAACATATTACCCAGGATGTCTTATATGTCTACAACTATCATATGTCTATAACTAATTAAATATTTATTTTAAGCAAATGTTAATCAAATTAAGCAGTTCACAGATAATGAGTTTTGAGCTTTAGGCAGCCATGGGTATTTGGCTTGGCCGAGTGTTAATCCGGTCTTTTTTGCAAGGATAACACAACCAGGGTCTACTAGGTACGGTTTTCAGTAAATGTTCTTGCTAATCTGACTTGAGTTAATTAAACAAAGGCTATTCTCTGTTTCTTTGGTAATTGTCAGTGGCTTTTTTTTTTGTCAGTGGCTTATCAGAATGTCCTTTCACACATTCTGATAAAGGAAAGCAATGGACCTCACCGATTCACCGCCATCTCTGGCTTTTCTATTCCTGGTGTTATTGTTAATGAAACAAGCAAATTGGCAATGTATATGCATTCTCCATAGACCTACAGCTATGGATACTGTATGATCACTGACACAGTTTCATAGTTCACCTGTATAATTATGCCAGTACCACACATAAGTCGCTGCTGAACAGGGCAAACTGAACCACCACCGTAACAGCTACAAAGGCGATACCAAACTAAATTAATGATTGAAACTGCCATTCATTGTAAGTGTAAGGATCAAGATGTGCTCTCACAGTAAAAGTGTTGGCAGCGACTCTCTTTAACTCCAGAAAAGTTAAGTAAATATGACACTCTCCTCCCCAGACTTGATATTCTGTGCTGCAGCACTATTTGTTATCTTATGGCTAAGACAGCTGCTGGTTATTGCAGAGTTCTCTTGCTACTTTATGATATTCTCTTTCTTTTTTGTTCTTTTCACACTTGTTATTTAGAGAAGGCCACAGCGTAGGTGTTCAGAAAAGGGCTATATTACATGGCTTTCAAACCATCAGCTTTATCTCACTTGCACCTACACAAGCTCTCTCACAATAAGACTTAGTATATTGATTTTAAACATGTAAGCTAATGTCCCTGTGTGGTTGCTGTGCCACTGTTTGTGGATCTTATCGTCCTCAAGGAAGAGATGATGGGAAAAGACTTTGTTTGTCAGGTGACAGTTAAAGCAACAAGCCCCACTGCAGCACTGCCGGCACTGCGGGGCGCTCCACTGGAGCTGGTCAGATCCCATCTACATCGGTCTGAAATTGCTGAAACACATGTTTACATAAGCACACGTGCATACACGTGGTTGAACTGCTTCCTGTGCATACATGTACGCCATTGTGTGTGGAAAGGCATTCACAAGGGTGATTCTCACAGACAGATCCCCCCACTCTGTGGGATGCCCTGGCATTATAAGCAGGCTTCATGAATAAGACAAGGATCAGTAATTGTTTCGAGGGGGAAGAGGGACATGCGGTTGGTGCAGTGGGTCTTCAACTGGCTGATTGTGTCACTTTGACTGTCTATGATAATTAAAATGACTCCCCCCTCCTCCATCCTCAGTCACACTGGTGGCATTGCAAAAGACAGTAGCGGAGCTGTTATTGCTTGTCCTTCAGCTGAAAAGATCTGGTTGGCCAGAGAACTGAGAGCTTTTGTTCTGAAAGCTGAAAAATCTGGTGTCCAGCCTGTGCGATTTTAAGCTTTGCGCCCTGGGAAATGTGTTATCTAAGCAGCGCATGCAAGAAACCCTGACATTAATCTTTAATTAAGGCCTTTACAATTTCGGACGACATGCCTGAGAGTGTGAGAGTTACTGTAGTGGACAGATATGAGCAGTGGGGAGGGCCAGGAAATATGTTATATCTTGTGGTGAGCTCATTTTGTCTCATCAAAGTCAAAGCTCTGTTGATCTGCCAAAATATTGCCTGGGTTTTTTTTATTTATTTATTTTGTCCTTTTTCTCATCTGTTTGGCTAATCAAGAGGCACACGGTGAGGTAAGCTTGTCACTGCGGAAGCTTTTTTTGTATCATTTGAGAAAATAGATAACAATCCCCAGAGGTAATAATAGTGAAACGTGCACTGTGGTTGTCTGTTTTCTACACAGTGCTATAAGTTCTACCATGAGGGTCTTCTGATAACTAAAATGAATTTTTTTTGCACTTCTTCTTTTTCATTTTGGTTTTGGTAATTGTTTGTGTATCTCTTGTCGAAAGAGCCAAGTGATAAACCTGCTGGTAAAACCAGCATGCCACTGAAGCTGTTCTTGTGTTGTGACAGCTGCTGCCTGTGTGATGTTCCAGAAAAAGTCCCCAAGACACAACCTGTTTCATCCTGGCAGACAATTCACATGAAAAAAGACAAGTCTCATATGAAACGAAATGGGACTTAGGTAATTGTTTTGATTACTCCTTTCCCTGTTCCCAGTTGGATGAAAGCATTACAAAGCTGAAAGTGAAGGTTTTAGGGAAGAGGAGACTGAGGAAAAGTAGCAGCACATCTCCCTGCGGCAAGATTTATTCGCTGGCAACAATGAGAGACAGATGGGAGGGTGGTGGTGGGAACAGGAGAGGGGGGAGGGGAGGGGTGGGGGTGGGGGGGTCACACCTTTGTGAAGCAAAGCAATTGGGAGCGATTAAACTCTCATTCGCCGTAGGGACTATACACTTTGAGGCAGAAGCTGGCTCCAGCAGCGCCTGCAGCACAGTCCCTTTTATCTCCACTCCTCAAGAAGACCCTGTAAATGCCATGGGAGTTGTTAAAGGGAAGCACGCAGTGTTCTGCTGGGCGGGTTCGTGGTTAATGTTCAACATCATGACGGCAAATGAAAAGAATTTTTTTTGAGGTTGCCTGCCCTTGTAATGGATAATCTATGCAGTGAGATTGTGGCTTAACCCATGTAATTAAACTCATGACCTACACAGTTATATGCCGTTACTTTTTTTTTTTTCATGTGTGACAGTCGGTTCCTCAACTGGTCACTTGAAGTTTGCTCTAAAAGTAAATCAACCCCTCCAGACTCTCATGATGACATGTCAAGTACACAGCAGAAATAAACTAGTCTTTAAAAATCAAAAAGACAACAACAAAACTAGAGCTACTCCTCTCCTCCAGACTGTATATTAACAGTATGAGACTCAGGCAGGAGTCTGTGTGTACTATGAGGTTTGGAGCCGACTTTGGGATTTATACTGAGAGTAGAAAGAAGGTGAGAGAGAGCCTAAAGAGGTGGAGGCATGCTCTGCAGATAAGAGGAAACAAAGCAAGACAGAATACATGTGTGCAAATGAGACTAACAGTGGAGATGCAAGCAGCAGAGGTCATGAAGGTAGATAAGTTGAAATAGCTGGGGTCAACCACTCAAACCAACTACAAAAGAGAGGTGAAAGAAGAGAGTGCAGGCAGGGTGGACTGGGTGAGGACAAGTGTCAGAGGGGATTTGTGACAGAAGGATAGAAGCAAGAGTGAGAGGGAAGCTTTACAAGATAATAGTGGTGCTAGACCTGCTATGATCTACGTTTGGTGACAAAAAGATAGGAGGTTGAGCTGAAGATGGTAAGATTTTCACCATGAGTCACCAGAATAGAAAAGATTAGAAATGAGTAGATCAGAGGGAGAGCTAGGGCTGAGCTGTTTGGAGACAAAGCTAGAGAGGCAAGGGTGAGATGGTTTGGATATGTGCAGAGGAGGGATGGTAGATATATTGGACAAAAGATATTGAATATAGAGATGCCAGGCAGAAGGAAAAGAGGAAGATCACAGAGAAGAGTCATAGATGGA
The DNA here is from genome assembly GCF_001858045.2 of Oreochromis niloticus. Lineage (NCBI taxonomy): Eukaryota > Metazoa > Chordata > Actinopteri > Cichliformes > Cichlidae > Oreochromis > Oreochromis niloticus. The sequence goes on along the minus strand of NC_031972.2, from coordinate 42,098,536 downwards.
GGGAAGGAGGATATGCAGAGGGTTGGTGTGACAGAGAAAGATACTTGGGAAATTTTTATTCAAAACAACATGAACAACACAGCCTCTTGGCTATAAATTGCTAATGCTACCCTGTCATATCCAAAGTGTGAGACCCACCTGATACTGGGATACAAACTTCAGTGTAAGAGCAGCAAATTTAGGTCTGAATAATCTGCAAAGAGGTCAGAAAGTGAAATATTTGCATCCAAAAATATAGTGAAAAGTAGCATAGCATAGAAAGTAAAATGGGTAAATGGCCTGTATTTGTATAGGGCTTTACTTAGTCCCTATGGACCCCAAAGCGCTTTACACAACATTCAGTCATTCACACACTGGTGATGGTAAGCTACATTGTAGCCACAGCTACTCCACTGTGCACTGACAGAGGCGAGGCTGCCACCGGGTCCTCTGACCACCACCAGTAGGCAACGGGTGAAGTGTCTTGCCCAAGGACACAGCGACCGAGACTGTCGGAGCCGGGGTTCGAACCGGCAACCTTCCGATTACAAGACGAACTGCCAACTCTTGAGCCACAATCGCCCCAAGCATGCGTACACTGAAACTTTACATGCAAGATAAATGCATTCCACCGCTCCTTCTATTTATGCCGTCATTCAATCATGCTTCTCATGTTAAGAATACCAGTATACTGCTGTTTACATACAGTTTCTGATGAAAGCCGAAGCCCACAGTCAGCACAACAGATTCTACTTCGCATTGCTTCGCTTTTCCACCATCTGAAAACAAAAGATGATCAAACGCGTCATGTGTTTTTTTTGGTTACCCTCAGCCGTTTTCATCATAGTTTTGGCTGTTAGGAATGCACTCTGATTCCACAACCAGCAGCACAGGCTGGCTCAGGCATCTCAGCATCTATTGTAACTGGCTTCTCATCAACACGATAGCACCAAAATGCTCGGGGACCCCTCCATCACTGAAAGGCACACAATCACAGGTTGCTAGCCAGGTTATTACGAGTCATTCATCATCTGTGCCTGCTTTGTGCTTCTCTACCTTAAGCTTCGCTTCAAATTCAATGCTTTCAAATCCCCCGTACTTGCCCATTTGCCTGTTCATTACACTTCTTTTCAGCTTCCTCAATATGTCTTTTATCTCTCCTCCACCATTTCCCCAGCTTGGCCCAACCTCAGCCAGTGCACCTGGCTCGTGGGTCTGTGCGGTAAGAGCTCCATAAAACACAAGGCGCAAAATGGACTCAATCAAAAGCTATTTACAAGCTTTGATGCTGCACTGCTGTGTGCACGACAGCATATTGCATCTGCACCTTAAGAGAAGAAACAGCCAAAATAACAAACAAGCCCCGCCCATTGTTCTTTTGATTTGCTGCACACATTGCTGCAGCTTCTTAATAGACACGTGAGGTGGAATTAAAATCCATCTACAATGTTGAATTCCCAGAGAGTGCAGGACAGATCAAGAGGCAAATGAGGAAATCCACACAATCCATATCAGTTTGATATCATGTGGGGTTTTTCCTCCTGTGTAGGTTCGTGCTGGCAGCACCATGGCAACCACAGCATCGATTGGCCGATGTCTCTCACTGTGCACAGCGCAGGTCTTGTTATGTGGGATATTGGTTTTTTACTTGCCTCCCTGGCTCCTTCATGGTGTGTATTAGCCGTGGTTTCTCGGGTGCCGGGTCGTCATGTATGCTTACCTTTCATTTGGTTCTGGATGACTTTGAAGGGCAGCATGTGGAGCGAGGCAGAGACGACTGTGACAAAACACTCAGAGGCTCTGAAACGGGGCCAGTGCTATCAAATCCCAACTCCTTTATTAAACATGTCATGAAACTCCTAATATTTGTGATTTAATTTATTGATTCTGTACCATTCCTCTATAAAAAAAAGTTAGTTTACATACAAATTTGAAATCTAAATCTATAGCATTGTTTGAAGTTACTGATTAATGAACTCCAGTTGTCAGTGAGAATTATCCCATTCCTTCTAATTAATATGTTATGCTTCTCTATATTTTAAAAGCATTCCTTGAATCTCCCAACTTCACGGAACTCTCACTGATTCAGTGAAAGGTTTTACAGCTAAGAGTGACATTGTTCATTTTGGTTTTGTAAAATTTTATAAAATGTTCATTCACTCATGCACTGCTGGGAAATAACCTTGTCACTCGTGTTTCATCGAATTCTTGTAGAAAAGTGAAAATCCCCCAAGAATGCTTTTTTAAACGTGTTTTTTTAACTTGACAGCAGCACGGTGGCTCAGCTGTTAGTGCTGCTGCTGCCTCACAGCAAGAGAGTTTGATCCAGGACAGCCTCCTCCTGTGTGCAGTTTGCATGTTCTTTACATGCCTGTGTGGCTTTTTCTCCAGGAGTTCAGCTTTATTTAGGTTACAGCTACCGAGACACTTCTGATTATGTGATCTCTTGAATTCTAAGAGTACTAATTTCTGATAAAAAAAACCAAACAAAAACCAACAACACATACATAAAAAACATACATATGACATAATATGTGTTCATGACAGCCGCCTCCATATTTTGTTCAAGTGATGATCACTAATTTTCTTCATTTGATGAATTAAACTCTCTTTGAAGTGAAGGGAAATGGACTTTGAACTTGATTTTTTATTGTACTTGTGCATGTGTATAAACATACATAAACATTTAGTTTCTAAAGTTACTCACTAATAAAAAATAATAATAAAAAAAGTAGAATCAGCTCTAGCAGATTGTGCTGATGTATCATTTTATGGCCTAGGAATGTGTAAAATGTGGGCAGCACTACTTCCATAAGGTAAGGAAGTATAAACAGGTTCTTGGGCAGTGTTTTCAGTCCACCTTCTGTGGTCTATATCATTGTTATTCCTGCTATCACTGAACTATATTATGTTGGCTCTTTAATATGAACTTAGAAAAAGTAAAGAAATTTATGTTGGGTTGATCATTTCTTGTATTGTTGTTGTAACAGTGCTTCTTGGCAATGAATCTTATAGCTGTTGGAAAGCCCGTTTATTTTCCCATAGTAAATGGTAAATGGACTGGTTCTTATATGGGGATTTTCTACTGTACTTGAGCACTCAAGGCACCCTGTACAATATGCCTCATTCACCCATTCATATAATAAAACATGGAGTGGAGTTTTTCTTTATTTAATTAGTTTTGTTTTTTGTCATAATTTGTAAATTTTGTTGTACAAAGTTCTACTAAATAAAAACGTTCTAAGAGTTGTGTTTAAATAGATTGTTTAAGTGTGCATCTACTATAAAGTGGAGAAAACACTGCTGATAACACTGTAAATTGTAAAATGCCCGTATTTATAAAAAAAAAGATGGCGTTGTTTTTAATGCACTGGGCACATGTTAAACAGACACTTACCATACAGAGGCTTATGTATCCATTTACACCGCCTATAAAACTTATACAGCATGTTAGATTGTATAAAGTGCCACTTTAACAACACTGTTTGCTTCACAATGCATTTTTGCCTGACAGTGCATTTTCAGAAAATATGTGACTCGTGTTGACCAATGGGCCAAGAGCACAAGGCTTTAAACGTTACAGTACCCCCCCACACACCACCCCCCATTTCTCTGGCATCATCTGTACACCTTCATTAAGTATGCAGTAAAAACAGCAGAAAGCTTATGAATATTGAAATGAATAATGTCTGTTTTCTGCTTTAAGCTACAACTGCATCTGAGTAAAGCAGGCTCGCTCTTGCTGCAAATTTAAAGAAACTTCAAATGTCAATTATTAGTTTTCTTGAAATTGTATGTTGTAAGAGTATGATGTTTTTTTAATGTCGTTCTTCACACTGAAGCAAAACTAGTTTAGGTAAAAGCAGATCAACATTTTTGATTTAGAGTCATGTAAATGGTGTTTAGTTATCCGCTGAGCTTTCAAAGATTCAAGCCCCGACACACTGCAGACGTATATTCAGTGTGTTGTGATCCATTGAGCTCACTGGTGTGTCTTAGAGGTCAGTGCACAACAAAGTAAGCATTCATTTGTTTAATCTAACTTATTTTTAAATACAGCATTTACAATACAACATTTGAAATGATATGCATAAAAAAATATATGTCATCTTACAATACAGTACCAATTAGAGAACGATGGAAAGTAAAACAGACACAGAAACAACATCTTAACACACCCGCTCCACTTAACAATATACAGCATGTCAACTCCAAACTTGGTGAATGGTAGGCTTCTACGTACAGACTCAGAACAATTTCATTAGCAGAAGCTGAACAATAATTCATAGATCCTTACATACAAAAGGAGTTGTTTTATCCACTGAAAATGCTTTTGTTCATGCACTTTGTACATGCTCCACTGGAAGACAGCTCACATTTCAAATAACTCCCACACATCACGTTCACATTCATCATTTGCTCAGAGCTTTGGGGACTAGACCTTCAAAGCCAATATAACTGAACAACTTAGATAGTTAGTTTCCTGCAGGTGAATCATAAAGTTCTGCTTTTTTCCCTCACAGGTCCGGCGAGGTTTGATGCAGTTACTCTTTGATTTTAGACAATTGCAACCTTAAGAAAATTACAGGGCAGTCTTTAAGTATGAAGACAAATGTATAATGGATCCTTTTCACGCCGTTCACCCAAGGCCCTAGTATGAACTGAGGTTTCCAAACATATTGCCAATAGCAAAGAATGCTCTGCACAGCAGTTTGCTGATATTCTTTTGAGGAATTTATTCAGGCTTTGTTGATCCTCAAGATGTAAATCTGTCCATAATTCTGCAGTGTGCAGCTACTTTTAGCTGACATCTTATTTCATATAAAGATCAGACAGCAATTTCTCCTCCAGAAATATCACCTTCACAACATGGTTGAACCGCTTGGAGATGAGGCTTATTAAAGCTATCCATTACACTTGTACAACAGCTAACTGCCCTGTGGTAACATCATGTGTTTATAGCTCATAGGCAGGTAATACGCAGGTAACACTGGGTTGAATTGGCACCGCGATGTGTGTCACGAAGAATGCCACACACACACACACACACACACACACACACACACACACACACACACACACACACACACACACACACACACACACAGCACAATGTAAATTGTGCTTCCAAGCATCATCCATTCAAACAACATCCCCTCCAAGGAGCTGATCCATGCAGGTCCTGGAATCATTTACTAAAATGAATAGTGGTTTTCTCAGGGAAATGTTGAGGAAAAACAATAAGCCGTATTGTAAGGTGGTGGGCATTCTAATTTCATTTCAGATAGTACATGGGGGATTTGCTCAGGGAGAATTTCAAGATTGCAGTACAAGCCAATCTGTGAAAGGTCTCGATCTGTAACACTGAACAAGACCTTGAGGGAAAACACGAAACAGGTGGCTATCACACAAGCGGAACAAAGCTTTACAAAACTGTTCCAGCATGCTTAATGATGACCTGCGTGCGCTGCATGTTCCTAAAGAACATCGGTACAGTGTAAACATTTCTTGCCACCACTTCAATTTAGAAACTAATGTGACATATAGCAGATTCTAATTACAGGACAAGGTTACTTTTAAAGCATGGTACTGAACTGCTTTAGGTATCATGGCAATGATAAGTTAACATGCCATGTGTCCAGTTAATTCTTAGAAGAATAGCTGTTTAACAATATTGAGCAATGAGGGGGAGCCCAAAAGCATCTTCAGGGGAAACTCAAGCAAGTTCCCCCAAAAGAGACTGTATGAACAGAGATCAAAGATCACGGAGAAGCAACCATGTAAGAGCAGAAACAGTGAAGGAGTGAGAGCCCAGCACTGGGGAAAGAACGAATTGAGATCTTATAGCTCCAGGGAAGATGTTGTTTTGCTGGTGTAGAGAGTGAGGCAAACACAGACCAATTTACTAGGAGGAAAACTGTGTTGCTAAAAAAGAAAGAAAAAAAAGAAGAAAGAGTCGTCTGAGCAGGCCTGGCCCATTTCTCACTGTGCAATCTAATCTCAGCTCTTGGAGAAGATGGGCGAACACAAACAGTGCTCTCCCGTCAGCAGCGCTGACAGGATATACAGTGTTTGAAAAAGAGCTCAACTCAGTCACACATCTGCCTTACCCGTAACTAAGAAGACAATTAAACAGGAAAGAATATTTAAAGCAGAGAAATCTGGTGTTACTTGATGAATATTCAAGGCAACAATGACCTCTGACACTTCCTGATGAGATTTCGAGGTGGAAAATGATTAAGGGTCAAGAGGGGACATCCTCAGAGAGAAATCCAAGCGCTACACTTTTGCCAGTTCACTGTCTGTCATAATAACACCCCCCCCCAAAAAAACCCCAAAGAAACAAACAACAAAAAAACCCCACAGGATTTTCAATAAGGTGGTTGTTTAAAGAATACAATGTTACACTTAATAATAAGTCCTTCAATTATAAATTAGCACTTCATAATACTCCGAAACAAAAACTGCAGCAAATCAGTAGTACACTGTCCTACAAATAAAATTTGTGTTCATCATTTACATGAAGTGCCTTCCTGAAAAGCTTTCAAAAACATTCCTAAATAATATATAGTTATTTTAATTACTAATGGGTGAGTGGGTGTGATGACTGAGCGTAGTATCAGCTCAACAGTTTCTGACACTGACAATTATTAAATATGAATGATACTGTACACCAAATGGACGCATAATCATGCATTTATGACCTTGACGGTGTTCAATGTGGTGCTTGTCCTTCACAGTTATCATTTTGAGCATATTAAATGTGTGAATGTATGAAGCAAAACTCTTAATGACTACACTTTCAGCTGAATTTCCCCACATCTTTGTTATTGTCAACAAATCCCATGAAAAAAAAAGCCAACACCAAAACTCTGCTCGGTCTCTCAACACTTTCCAAATTTTTTAAAAAATATGCCTGATCTCCATTGCTGTTACTGCTGGGCGCTGTAAGCAAAAGACACATTATTTTGTATTTAGTGCTTTGGCAACCATGTAAGAGCAGAAACAGGGTAAAATGATATTTGGGATAACTGAGCTTAATGACACTGAGAAACAACATGCTGCATATCAGACTGGAAATTGAGTACAAATCAGTATGCTTCAGTCTTTTCATGGGATTTTGTTACAGAAACAAAATACTGAAATTGTAAACTATATTTTCCTTTGGGCAGGAGAATAGTCAAAAAACAAAACAAAAACCCAACAATCAGAACATCATGACATGATATTACTTAAAGCTGCTAAACAATAACACTGAATTATCACCCAGCCGTGTATTAAGGATCGCTATCAAAAGCTGAAATGGATAAACTCCTGTAACACTTCAACATGTGTTAATGAACACTTTGAGGTCAGCTGAACAGTCCTTGAGAATGACTGTGAAGATGCTCCACTAAGGGTACAACTTGCAGGTAAAAAACTATAGATTGATTTGGCAATCAAAACGAGTATCAATAAATACATATAAAATGAATAAATAAATCTGGAAATACATACATTACTAAATAATAATAAAAACCTTTGCCTTTATGACATATTAAAAGTCTCTGTGTATAGTCATCATTGGCTGGGGGGTTGCGTAGTCCATAAACTTATACTTCTGATAATGAGCCATTCTTTCTGGCTGCCTGTGACCACAATGCGTACACACTCAATGTCAAAGGCTATTTTGTGGTCTACGTCATGGACCTCAATGTTGCCATTTTTAAACTCTCCTAATGTGATATAAGAGGAACACTGTTTCCCTTTTTTAGTCCCAACTAATTTCTCTCCTACTTCCAGAGCTCCGTGATGAAGAATGTCATTCTGCCGGTCGTCAGACCCAGTAACAATCTTAATTTTACTAATTTTGGTAGATTTGTTAAAGACTACAATAAAGAAATCTCCAGTGGAGGGAGGTTTTCCCCAAAAGTATTCGTCCACTGTGCTGTAAGCCTTGGTGGCGTCATAGTTTTCAAAGACATTGATGTTTGTGTAAAGGCTGGCAGGGGGGTTGTCGGGAATGTCTATGGAGTCTTCCTCAAAGTCATCGTCCTTCAGCTTGTTCTCGGCACCTTTATAAGAGGAGTAGTAGCCCATGTGCTGGAACAGTGAAGGCTTGAAGCGGATCACGTCCTTCTGTGCCAGCAGGCCTCTGAAGTGGATGAGGAGCCAGTCACAGGGCATTTCCTGGTAGAACATGAGCAGGAAATGAGCCAAGCGCGGCAGGTCTCTGGAGTGATACAGCTTCCCGATGTAGCCCAGCTTTGAGAATTCCAACATCACCCAGTAGGAACCTTCTCTGGAGGTGATCACCTTCTTCAGTGCCGTCAGGAAGTTCCTGGAGCAGCGCACATCGTCCTCTAGCATCATGTAGAAGTCGGAGAGGTTTGTGCAGAAGTTGAGCAGGAAAGCGTAGTCCACGTTCTGCTTGGAGCGGAAACGGACCCTGTCCTCTGGGTCGTTGTAGTTCCTTTTCAATCCGTCCAGAGACGGATAGTACTCCTCTGGAGCTTGGATTACTAAGAGACGTCCAGCTATGATGTGGTGTGCAAACTTCCTGGTGATTTCCTGCACCAGGTTCTCACACCAGACCAGGTCGAAGTCCGCCAGATGGACGACAACCACAATCTCTTTCAGTTCCTCGTAACTGGACTGATCAAATATGGATTTGATCGTCTCCAGGAGGTAGTTTCCTCTTTTTCTTTTGACAGATGAGAGCCCGATGGTGAGATACTCTGTGAAAAAAAAATATATGAACATCAACTTTGATCACTATTTCCAAAAACATGTTTAAAGGACACAGGTTTCAGGTGAACTGCACAAGTTTCTGTTTCTGAGAAAATAAACTATTAAACTTGTACACGTGAAATTAGTTTTTGAGTAAATTTATTTCAAGGTCTGCTTATTAGCTGCTTCCTGAGCCTTCAAATGTTCATCAGCTGATCTTTATTTACAACCAGCCCTTATCACAAAGTTCCAGCGTAGTTGAAAGTCACTTTGAATTCAAACTATGTCAAAGTCCACCAGTAGTATATGAGAAATTAAACATAATACAAATGTTTAAATGCATTTGTCAGTAACAAACCTTCTTGGCAAAATGTTTTTATCTAAAGCATTTTCTAAATATTTTTGATTAATCGATCATAGCGCTGAATAAACAATTGTGCTCAGTGCTCACTTATTTAACATCACAAAGTTATTGTCTATGAGGGAAAATAGACATAAAAGCTTTGTGAATAAAGCACAAAGCACTAAAGAAGAGTTTAATGTTGAGGTAAAGAAGCCCCTGTGGAGCAGTTTTGCTTTATTGCTATGCTTTAAATTCCAATGTCACAGATTTTAAATTTAATTTTGCATCCTCTGCCTGCAAATACAATTCACTGTAATTTGCATGAAAGACTCAATGTAAATTTCCATTAAGAAGAAACAGTAAACTTACTCTTGCGGTTCAGTGGGGTACCAGCGAGATAGCGATATGTGACGTTAATGGTTCCAGAGAAATTACTCAGGTCTCTGAAGGTGTGGACGTATCGTTCTGAGCTTGAAGGGTGGACTGATGTTTCCCTAAGCTGCCTTTTATCCCCTTCCTGGAGCAAAACATTAAAAAACACATTATGAACTGATGCACACGAAAAAATCTGGGAAAAAAAATCAAATTATGCAAATTATTAAAGTTCCAAATTATCAAATAAATAAAGTATTTCACATCTCATCATCAAATAAGGGGGACATCAGATGTTTCTTTTTTCAAGTAAATGAAAAGTAAAAAATTTGTGTCTTGGCATAATATACATATTTAAACTACCACAGAAAACATGGAAAGCCTGTTTCTAAGACTGAAACCATTTTTCATCAGTATTGAAGCTCTGTGACATGCATTAACATCTATTGATATTCAGAGTATTCAGTTATGACACCAGCAGTTTTTAAATTCAATTCAAGTCAATTTTAGGTACAATATACAGGTGTTTTTAAAGTATAGAGCTTAGTAGCTAGCAGTTCCTTCATCCTGTAATTAAGCTTCTTTCTGTGCAAAAAATTAAAAGAACATCAATTTTCCTATTTTCCAGATCAGAAGAAGAAGAACTGGGTCCTTCTTGTGAAGCCAGGTTGATGGATAGCTGAGAAAACTAGCTATGTATTGTAAATGTATTTGGATTTGTGTATATTAGGATACTGCTGATCATTTCAGTGCTGGGTAAAACTTTACAAGGCTTCTAAACTCACAGAACCACTGAAGCAGCCTTAAACTGATGAAAAATATTACAGTTGACAGTGTAGCCCCTCACACCCCCAAATCTGTGTTTGACCAGGACCATTTGACTATTTTGTGCAGTTCATCCTCAGCAGACATACCCCTGTGTCGTGAAACAATATTCAAATTTAGCTGTGTAGCTTAAAACACTATTTTCTCAAGTGTGCCTCGGAAAACATATTTCTTTCTGCTTTATATTGATATCAAACATGACACAACTAAACCTCCATTTCAGAAGACGAAAGAAATCTTTAATCCCCTCCAGGCAGTGAGGAGAAAAGGCAAACCACCTTAATATTTTAAAGAACCAACACTGATAATATACTGAGATCAACAAGAGTTGCTGGCATCATGAATAAGTGATAAATCATAAAGATGATCTCAATGTGTCCACCTCATTAAAATTTAAATATGTCTCTCTTACAAAAGAGTAACTGTGACAGAACCGCACATCAAACAGGAAGCACATCTGGAAATGTGGTCAAGTGTTCATCAAGAAGACCTCCAGAAGAAATACAAACATAAAGTGTCTAATGCTCTGTAAAAACACTTCTGCAAATGCGCATACGTAGAACAATTGACTAACCAGCACGTAGCCATCTTCAATGTAGAGGTTCAGGAAGAGGAGGAAGGTGATGAGGAAGCCGAGGAAGGGAATAGTGGAGCGCTTCCTCAGACATCTCATCTTGTCCAGGGATTTCCACATCAGCCTCATGCTCTACACAGTATTGCTGAGATCTGCACGAAATAAACATGAGCAAAAACACATCACACAAGACAGAAGTGTATGCTTTCAATTTCATCAGCCACAGATTCTGCAAATAATTTGCCTTTAGCAGATTGTTGGGAGATTTTAGCAACATAAGACCATCTTTCATGTATTATTATCCCCCCACAAGTGTAATGGGTAATGGGTTTTTTATTTTACACAAAGACATTAATATACACTGAGTAGTCGCTAAATTTGTTCAGTTCCCGCCCCCCTTTGATCTATTTGTAGGTCTTCAGTAATGAAGGCTCATGCCATTTTTGACAGCACACATGTCAATGCTTTCTTAGTCAAAGAAAACTATGCTTCTGCCTGCTCTCATCAGCTAGCAAACTCCTTCATAGTGGAATAATGTTTGTAGATTACAGGCCACCATCACTCAAGAGGAGAGGCAAATTCAATTTTCAACCACCTCTCTTTATTCCCGATTTCTGGTCGATAAAAGAAAGAAATGAAAAGATACAAGAGGCAAAAGAAGAGAGTGGAAAATGGGTGAAAGGTTTTTCAGCTCTAGTCAGTACCTGGGTATTTTCAAAAGCTGCAAACAAACAAGTACTTTCAATAATCTATTAACTACAATGACATAATTTTGCTTCCCATCGTAGGTAAAGTCTTCCTTTCTGTCAGTGCAAAATTCAAAAATACTGAATCTGTAAAAAGGGTAAAAAGTCAAAACATTTTAGAACTGTCACAGCATTTTCTGTTCTGCGTTACTGGTACAACTACTGGTTTTTATCCAAAGGACATCATTGTTGGTTTTGTTCTATTAACCAATCAGATTTAAGGCAGCTTTGGTTGCATGCAGTAAATGGATTGGTTCGTCTATAGCACTCAAAGCACTTTATACAACCTTCCCAAATTCACCAAAGCAATTTTTTCTACGCCTAAGTGCTTTCTATCTAACAATCACACATCAGAGAGCAACTTGAGGTTCAAATTGCGTGCAGACTGGAGCACCCAGGGATCAAACCACCAACCTTCCAATTAGTGGATGACCTGCTCTGTCTCCTGAGCTACAGCCACCCTTAAAGCAGCACATGCGTATAGCATCATAAATTCCTAAACATTAACTAGTGAACAAAAAAATCTTGGTTGGATACACTGCCCCAAAAGCCCCCAAAATCTGCTGAGTTAACAGATTAGTCAATGGGTTCCCAGAGTGACGCGTCAGGAACAGAATCATTTTTGATGGTGATTCACAAAACAGTTTCTTCATCCTTTAAAAGCTATAGATACATCGATCTATCAGTCTGTCTTGTTACAATTCCTTATTATAACTGCTAGTTATCTATGAAATCTCAGACTTCAGGTCAAGAACTTATAATTTTATATAAAGACATTTTTAGATTTCAGTGTTAGTACTATGATGGACTGGGAAATGGTGACCTCGCCAAGCAAGCACTCACATTCACACTCTTTATTGGATCCTGTAAGCAATTCTCAATGTCTGCTTTTAACTACTATTTTAACTACTATTACTAACAGTGCAAGGACAACAGTAGGATTATGAAGGAAGAGGAAAAGCACCATTAGCACCATTTATAGACCTGTGCAATCAAATCTAATATATATCTAAATATTACTTTTAAGAAGCTTATGTTATACTTATGTGTTGCATATTCCGCACACAATTTCTCCGTTCAACAAATAAGTTTTGATCTATGAATTGTGGCGTTTCATCAGGGCAATCGTGGCTCAAGAGTTGGGAGTTCGCCTTGTAATCGGAAGGTTGCCGGGCCGAGCCCCGGCTTGGACGGTCTCGGTCGTTGTGTCCTTGGGCAAGACACTTCACCCGTTGCCTACTGCTGGTGGTCAGAGGGCCTGGTGGCAGCCTCGCCTCTGTCAGTGCGCCCCAGGGTGGCTGTGGCTACAGTGTAGCTTGCCATCACCAGTGTGTGAATGGGTGGATGACTGGTTGTGTAAAGCGCTTTGGGGTCCTTAGGGACTATTAAAGCGCTATACAAATACAGGCCATTTTACAGGCCATCTTTGGCCGACGTTAATAGTACAAGAAATACAGAACACAGATTGTGTAATGTTGGTACATGAACAATTCAACAAATAAAAGCTACATCAAACACAGCTTTCAGCTAGAACAGAGCCATACACACTAGCTTCAATCACAACAGGAGCAGAAAGCTCTCAAAGCACATGTACAAGTGAAACCTACCGAGGGAGAAAAAGCCTATAAACAGCGGCAGCAGAAGTAAGAGTCCACAGACATGATGCAAGTGGTGTCTGTCCTTTTGTTTGCCAGCAATTAGGCATCAGCATTCGCTTTTGTTCCATTGCTGCAAAGCCCACGAGATGCCTAATAGAATACAAACTACCTCTAAGCTCAGTTCAATGACCACATACAAATCGATCACCCACACCAAGAGTCAGCTTCACCGGGGATTTGACTAGTCAATACCTCTTTTTGCACACTTGAAAACTAAATTTAACATATCTTTCCAAGACGGCCTGTTCTCTGCAATTTCACCTCACTGTGGTTCAGACATAACTGTATATATATATCTATGTATAAACTTAGCACAAAGAGCAAGGAAATTTGTGTTTGGTCAGTTAATTATTTGTTATAACAATGCTGCTTGGCAATAAATCTTACACTACCGGGAAGCCGGTTTATTTCCCCTCAAATTGTGCTACATTTGTAAGGTACATTTATGTGAGGGTGGAGCAACAGCGTTGAGTATGTAAAACCTTCCAAACCTTATCTGTCAGTGCCAACCAGCTTATTCTACTATTGCCTCTTGTTTGGTGTTATTTATTGGACTGGATGATTGAGGTTTTACTAACTTAACTAGTCACAACAGCCTGGCACCTCCTCCTCATGCTGGTCACCAGCTCGGTCACACATGGCTGTAGGATGACATCCCATTTTTCAACCAGCATTTATCGCAAGTCAGCCAATGTGGTTGTGCTGGTCACAGAATAAGCTGGCTGGCATTGACAGAGAAGATTTGGCAAGGTTTTAATGGGCGCAACCCACATACTCAAGTCTGCTGCTCAACCCACAAATGCATTCTCCTTACAAATGTGGGATAGTATAGGAAATAGTATAGGCATAGAATAGTATAGGAAAATGGTATAAGATGCCAAAAAAGCATCGTTATAACAAAGAAATAACTGATCAAACACAAATTTCTTTATTTTTTATATATAAGTTTATATATAAAACACTGATGTGAATGAACACATCTGCATTTGTTGTTATGATGTCATTACAGATTAACAAACTGTGCTGTTTGAGATGAAGCAGCCTTCTAGTGGGACCACATCTTGAGAGATTATTGAATGAACTGTAATCAGTTCAGTCTGAGTTGTAGGGGGCGATATCTTTTATCAAATAAGAAACATTTTGCTAGATATTTCTCTGATATATGCAGTCTGAACACCTGAGTTAATATTTTATCTGCAAAAAGAAGAATTGCAATCTTCATGAACGCTTCATGAGCTACTGAAGTACAGATAATATCTGAAAGGAATGTGCCAGTTGTGTGAAATGCATCTAGTATAACCGTGCAGAACTATGGTTGATGCAAAACAGCTTGCACATTGTGTGAGTGAGGAAGCCGAGTGGAGCACGATGATGAGAAGAATCATTAGGCCGACTCTGGAGAAATCTCAGCTGATGGCTACAAGTACAAGAGTCCTCCTGACGCCACAGCTCAGGTAACTCTCTTTGCTTCTTAGCGCCTCCTTAGTGAGAAATCAGCAGCAGATCTTTCCCTCTGCACAAACATAAGCTGTGTTGGGACGTTTTGCATACAATTAAATCAAATTAAATTCTTTGCACGATCCCGTGTGAACGATACAATTAGACAACTTTCTATTTCAATGTTGGGGAGGAGTTTATGCCTCTGGATCGAGACTTGAGTGTCTATCATCAAGTTACAAGACAAAGAAAGGCGCCTCTCTTATTTCAATAATTCAGTATGGTCTCAGAGCAGGAAGAGGATGAGATCCTCCTCCTGCCACAGGCACAACTGGGAAACACACTCACTTCTGTTACCCTAGATTTCACTTTTTTATTTTATTTATTTATTTTTTTACACAGCAGAACATCTAAAACAGTGTCACCTCCTTACTCTGAGAATACGCTAGAACATAGACCAGGTATACGCTAGCATGCTGTACGAATTCACTGATAGCTTCCATTAACAAGTGGGTGGGATGTGCAGCTTGTTGTGTTTATTCTTGTGGCATGAATCCAGAGTGGAGCTGCAGCAGTGAAATGCACTAAGTGTATTTTAATGGGTGTGTCATCCTGGCAGTCACACAGCCCCTCGGATGTCCCCAGCACCATTTCGGGACACAGTATACTTCCAGCAAGCTGGGGCTGTTAAATATCCATTATGCGCTGTGTGTGAACTGGACCAAATAAACCACAATACCGCCCCTCTGCTTGCTTTTGCCTAGCAGCGCGTTGTGCACTGAAGTCGCATCAACTGCCTGTCCCAAACGCCTTTTGAAAACCGTGCTCTCAATAAGAAGTTAAATCCTGTTACACTGGCATAAAGGGGCTCGGTGGCAACAAAACTGTTACAAAAGCCAAGCACGCTGGCCGTAAAGACCTCCCAAATTTGATTTAGGCATTAGGCCACTAAATGCTCAGCATGATCAAAACTTCTCAAGCCTTGTAATTTTTGTTCAGCATACTTTGCTTTGTGTTCTATAACAAGCAGTCTGCAAAAAATCCTTTAAGATCGATGCTTCGGTTGCTCCTGGATGAGATAAGATAGAAAATATGCCCCTCCAAAAATCCTCCAAGGAAACTATCACCTGGTTGTATCACACCAGAGTCTTAGGGGTTGGAAATGGCTCTCAGCTGGAAATCTTTTGCCCATCAATCTTTGACGTCACAGCGAGCTGAGGGTTATTATGTTGTTGTGCAGAAAGATGAGCACCAGAGGAAGAGAAAATGGTAAACAAGGGGCTTGGAAAATTATTAGAAGACCTCTAATGTGGACCGGTCACAAAATGAAGATGAAAAATTTATGTTCCCAGTGTTACCACTAAGAACAAGTAAAAGCATATAGTGAATCTTGCTGAAAGGGAGCATCGATACACTGAAGTTAATGGAGAGTAATAATAAAGGTTTATAGGCTGGAACTGGTTTATTTATTCAATGATGATATTATTATTATTATTATTATTATTATTAGTAGTAGTAGTAGTATTAATAATAATAATAATAATGATGATAAGAATACTCCACAGTCTAAGTAAAAGTTGTAAAATTTACCACAATAAAGAGACACATAACAAATAACAGATTAATTATGCAACACTTCTATTAGTTGAAACAGTATCATGAAGGGCGAGAATTTTAAAGCGAGCTTTTACATGTTTCGTAAGCAATATCCCTTTTTTCCTGTATCTAGACTTAAACTACCTTGACAAGCAATCTCTGCATTCATCCTAAATGTCCTCCACGTTTCTGTGGCAGTGCGTACGACATGACTTATTCAGAAATTGTGCCCCATCTTCCAGATCCTCTAATGGTGAAATCTGACAGAGGCCAACTGCAAATGGAAACCAAGGAGCTGCCCTGTGCGAAGAAGGCAATTGTGTGGTCCAGCCTGATGTGCAGCTCTAATGCTAAGCTTTTGATATGGTGGCAAAAAACAAAAAGAGAAAAAAACTAGAGAAAAAACAACAAAAACAAAAGGCTTTCCTGTCTTCCTCCATTTGCAGTGGCTTGATTGGTGCAGAGTGGCAGCAGTCCTGCATGCCAACGATACCACTTTCTTTTTGTCAAGTGCTGTGAAAGGAAAACGAAGAGCTCGGCCGGAGTAAATGAAACAAGGTATAGGACGGTGCAGAGCGGCACTGACACAAACATGAGTTGAGTTCCACAGTAATTTCACATCCCATCTTCCTGAGGTTGTTTTTTCAAAGTCACTTCCACTGTGGCGATACCACTGCGCCTTGGAGAGCACGTAGCTTGGTTGAAGCGTAACACCTGCTAACCCGAATTTGAAAATAATTTGAATGGATAGCTTTAAAAAAAACAAACGAAGTTGGTGTATACTATCAGCTTAATGAACTTATTTTTCTGAATGCAGGCGAACTGGGAAAAGGGCGAATAATGAAGAAGAGATTTGAAAATAAAATGTTCTCCTCTGGGAATCTCAGGTACACACAACAGCGAGCCCCTCCACATGCTATTGAAAAATCAAAATAACCTCTTAACAAACACATTTCTTGCCAGCTCGAATCAACTTTCAACATTCAATTTAGGCCACGTTTTTAGAAGTGTGAAGAAGCATTTCTGTAATGGGAAAACCTAAATGGGAAACTCATTGTGAATAAGAAAAGGGGAACAGATTAATAAAATGGGCAGCAGAAAGCAATTCTCCCACATTTCATCTTGTTATCTGTTTTACATTATTTCCCCTGGGTATCCTGCACCTTGCAGATATACAGCTCTGCACAAATAATCAATTAAGCCTGCAGATTTGCGGGTATTCAGCAGTTGCTTTGTGTCAGGCCTTCAGCCACTTTCAATGGATTTTCGTTCTCGATAAAAAGCCAAGAGTAACAGAGGCTTTTGTTGATAACAAAATTGTGGTATGCAGTGGAATAATAAATCTGTTTATTATGAAATGAGTCTTTTCTTAATCTAACTGGTCAAACAGTTTACCAATTACTGCATTCTCGCAGCGTGCCAGAGAAAGGAATCTGTCATCTACAAAGTCCACAGACCCTTGTCAGAGAGCCACGGCTGTTAGGGAAACACAGAAATGATCTTAATTATCGAGATGGACAATGACGGTGTTATCAAATTAAAGGCTGAAAGCTGTTACTGTGAGGCCCACCATGTAATTCCAACAAACCCCGCGTATCACAACAGCCAATCATGTTTGACGACCTGTCATCTCCACAAAGGTATTCTTCCAAAGGGAGAATACTCCTATTTTCCCTTTCCCATAAAATCGAGTCAGATGGTTCGCTTTGCCCATCCCGGTTGCATCAAACTCCAGAGGACAGGCTGCTATGCCAAGGATCCAAACAGATGTAACCACCCCAGCACAGAGGCAGCACTACCCTCCCCCCATTGTCTCCCTGTGCTGGGCCTGTCACTGCTGTCAGCAGCCTGAGCTCACTCACTCTAATGGGGGGGAGGTTGAGTATTGCGGTGGCAGCAGAGGGGAGAGTGAGTGCTGAATGTGATGCATTCCCCGTGGACATACTGTCCAAGTGTGCCACCCTCCCCACCACCACCGGCTGCCACTGCTACCGCCGCCGTGGCCCTCGTGGGAGAAACATGCAGACCAGTGACAATGGCACTTCCAGCTGTTCCCTCATAAGGAGCTGGTGTGCAAGACAAGCCATGACGCTTTAAAAACCCCCAAATGGTCTCAGCTAGTCATCCTGTCAGGTGTTCTGACACTAGAATATTTCCAGCCTCCACCAAGACCCCCACCACCCCTCGCCCACCCACCCTCGTGTTCTTGCCTTTGTAAGCTCACACAGTGAGAGGCCAGTCCATTGTTCTAGTTCCAGTATGTGTTGGAGACGCCAGCAAAGGCTTTCAGTTCATCAGCACTGGCACAGGTGGCGCAAGCTACTCGAATACATTCTCATGAAATGTTAAGCATGCGCATCCCATTGATGCTAGCTTTAGAGCAATCAAGCATCAAAACAGTGTGAACAAACAGCTCTGGCACTCGCTCTGCCGCGGTACAACTGTGCAGATTATTCATGGTCCGTAACTGAAATATGATTGTGCAGAGCCTCGTCAGATCGGTCCATATATATTTTGTTTAAATTATTTATTTTACTGGATGGAGAGGAGGCGTCTCATAATTTTATAGCCTTCAATCCACTTGTGCATCTCTGTGCAGCCAACCCTTAACTTTAGCAGCACTATGAAAGAGAGACTGCATTTATCACGAAACTCAAACTGAGTGCAATCAAGAAGCGTAATGTGCTGATAAGGTGGCAACATACACTGTGCTTGCTTCATGACATAGACGCACTCACACTCTACAGCGATACTCAGAGATTTATGATGTATGGCTCCTACTGAAGCTACGTTAGACAGCGTATATTTGAAGTATATTCTGGATATAAGGTTAGGGGGAATTTTGAAAAGCTTTTTATGGTTCCAGAGGCAGCGAACATAAAGAGGACAGTGAAGTGTGAGAAATAATTTGGTCTCTCCGAGGCCCTTCTAACCACTTAGCACTTTGACCTAGATTAGCACTCTGTCAGAGGTGCACTTGGGAGGCATGGCAATGGAGGACTGCGATACTGTCTGCTTATTTCCACAAGAAAACACTCTTGACATATGTACACTCCTTGAACACATGGAGACGCTTGCATACTGGTTTCATTTTTGATATCAAGTATTACGTGGTATCTATATCTGTAACACAAGATGATTAGTATTTGGATACTGTGAATTTCTCTCCAGGGCAAAGATATTCAATTAGTTCTTTGTTATACCGCAATCCACTAATGGACCGTGCGGCATCTCGACTTCAAACTCCACATCTATCCTCTGTGCCTGACGTCATGTGTCATAAACATATGCTGCTGCTCCCCTGAGGCCATTTTCTACATTAAAAACACAGACCCATGTGAATTAGCGGACAGCATCCTGTCATCGTGTCTATTCTTAAAAACAAAAAAACTGGACTGTGCCAAGGGCAAGACAGAGAATGGAAAACAAAAGAGGGAAAATGGCCATTTAAAAAAAAAGTACCAGGAAGAAACCCCCTCTGCTGTTCCTCCCCTCTCTCTGTCTCCATTTGGGAGACAGCAAAAAGGAGACTTGGCTCTGCTTTAAAAGCACTTAAAAAACCAAGGTCACCTCCTGGTCAAATCTGTGAAATGAGAAAATAGCTGAAGGGGCAATAGGCCAGTAGCAGATAACATGAGAATGCACTATCTTTCCCCTACACATTTAGTGCAGTGGAGGATGAGGCACTGGCAGACTTTTCAAAACAAAAGAGGTTGAAATAAGGACTGGAGACACAATAAGGATGGCCCACTTTCACCAAGTATGACAGCGCATACATTGAAGTGCTCTTAGAGAATGAGGCTTTTGGTCAAGCAGATAGTGGAGAGCCAAAGAGCCGAATGTGAGCTCACACAACTGGGTTTTTGCATTTAATCACTCAGGTAAATTTAAAGCCACATCCTTGTCCTTCAATTTAAGTCAGGAACTGTTGTTATCATTAAGGAAATGGATCCTAGAACTCAACTGAAATTCTCAGAGTCACATAAAGTGAACATCTACTACTCTCTCCCTAAGGTGCAAATTTGAGTAGTAAAACCTGAATTGATGTTATCAAGTGTTTGGAAATGGGCCATTGATGCTGAATTATCTCTTGACATTGGGGGCTCATGAACTTCGGTGAAATATATACCAACAAAATTATGCCTATTTAAGTACAGGGCTTGCAGCTGTGACTCATAAAATGTGCCCATAACATATAAGCCCTGTTTGCGCAAAACAGCAGCATCACCTGGAGTCCCACAGCGATTTGTAATAGCTGCAGATGGACGTCACTGCTTTAATCAATGTGTGACTCAGCAGTGTCTATCGTGTGTAAAACAATACCACCAACACGTATGAAAGACTGCACTGAGACAGGCTTGAAAGAAGCGGAGGATTCTTCAGTGTCGCTGGGGAGAAAAAGACTAAAGTAATGTGTGTTTTAACCCATATAATACTGTTAATACGTGTTTGCTAGTAGCTGTTTACAGTTAGCTTGTCACCTACGCAGCTGTTCTGTGATGCTATTGTTTCCCAAAAAACACTTCTGCTGTGCAGTGGTGCAATTTTTCTATTTCTTTTGTTTTTTATTCGACTTCCGTTGTGTTTTGTGTGCTTTTGTGTTCTGGTGTTTTCTTAAGCTATATGTTTGACCTTTAAGGGCCACCGTAAATATCAGCCATATATCATTTAACAGAAGTCATCTAATACTGGTCTTATCTTGTGTTTGCACAGTCAGATTCTTAGGGTTCTTCTTTTCTACTGTACTTACACTTTGTACACTCACTGCATAACGCAGCATCAAAGCTGGAGAATTAGATATATTTATAATTAGCCGATGACAAACAGCTAAACAGAGAAAGTGGCGCAGAATGTCATTTTAAGTGTTAACTGTTTGCTAAACTATTAGCCGCAGCAACTGTATGGGCAATATTAGCTATCTTTTTTCAGCTTGTGTAGCATCCAAAAAGTGCTTATTGCGACCTTGACTTACAAGATGACCCCCAGGTTGTACTAGTCATGTTTAATTAAGGCTGCAGTGTTCCAGCATCTTCCTCGTTGTTCACTGATGTTCTTTTGAGCAACTGTGGGATTAGCTTGCGAGTAATAAATCACAGCAAATCTCTGTGATCATTTAAAACACAGCTTTAAAGGTGATGGGAACTTGTTCATTTTTAATGAGCACACAGATACATTTGAAGCAGCTAACATCATTTGGAGTGAAAGCAGTTTGATTTAAAAATTCAACATTTTAATAAAATCTTTAATAGCTCTTCGGTTGATAACACTGTTATTGTCACAATGAGTAAATTGCATCTTGTGTGGATTGTGGAAGCAAAATATCACCCCTTACAGTGGGCTGAAGCAGCGGTGTTTATCAAGGAATGAATCAAGAAATCTGTAATCTTTAAAGATTTATAACTTCAAAAGCAATCTCCACAGTCCTGCAAATCACAAATTCTTTCCTCCTGAAAGCAAGAGAATGAGAAAGCAGCAGAAAGTGAGACGAACAGCACATTACCTGAGCAGAGAAGCACATGTTTCCTGCCAGCCTCACCAGTCTTGAATAACAGAGTTCTCCTGGAGGCAGCTCTCTGTTGATCAATTGACTACCTATCCCAGTGCTAGACCGATGGGAGAATATCCCATATCCCTGCATCCTCTGAATTCTCCCAAGTCTCCATCATGAATATTTGATGAGGGATGTGTGTGCCAATCACTAAAAGACGTTTATCTCCAATACCCATGGCTGGGCAGCCTTTGCTGAGCTTCTCTGCTGGTAATCAAAAACAAACGTTTCATGGATGAAAAAAAGGCCCTTTCAGGAGAATCAACGATACTGCTATAATATATGTATGGAAGACTGAGAATGCATTAGGATTCAAACTTGATACAAAGATGAGACATATCAATTTTTAAATGTTAGATTCATATTTCTCTCTACCAAGGAAATGTAAAAGTGAGACGTATATTATTGTACAGCTAACCCGCCTGTGTTTACTGTGTCTGGCTTCCCACGAGTCTTCAGGAGCACATGTTGTCTATTAATTAGCAATTCTTGGACTTGTGTCTGTACTCATTCAACCTCAACGACCCTGTTTGTGCTACAGCAACACTGCAGAATGTTCAGCAAATTCCTGCAGTCATTCCTCAGACCTTTTGTTTCCCATCATTTTATAACCTTGGTTATGCAAAACACTGTGGCATTTCTGCTGAGAGAAATGACCTTACAGGCCCTCATAAAACCTGATACAGATTCTGTAGCCTTTAATGATCCTTATGCAGAGCACCTTTCGCCACTATTCTGATGCAGCTCTTCCGATCTGCAAAGAGTGAGAGTGGAAAACTGTGAAGGAATATGGAAAAATGTTAGATTTCCGCTGCCAGATTTAGTTTGTCTTGAAATCTGAAAAAGCATGGTCATCGTCAAGTCGCTCTTATTAATTCCTATCATTTGACTTCAAATGCATCAAAGCCTCTAAGGGGTGGGGAAAGAAACCCAAAGTCCTGTGTGATTCAACATAATGCTGATTGTTTGACTGCATCCCTTGTTACACACTAACACAAAAGCATTCACTCTGTGTCTGTTTAGCTCCTTTTTGTCAGTCATATATGAAACCATAGTGGCAGTTTATGGCTATAATCAGATCGAAGTAAACGAGGCACCGAACCAACTGTAACACAATTACACTTTAATTAATGAGTTTTACTGTTCAGTGACATTTATGCAAAGCACTAAACATTGATGTCTCCACAAAGATGACATTGGCACATTTTCTAGCTCTGATTCCTTTCTTTTTTAACTCGGGTTGAAGGCAATCCTGTCAGTTAAAAGAGCATTTAAAATTCTCAGTGCAGTTGTTTGTATGATTGTAACACATGTTTCTGTGTGCTGTTTGCATGTTCTATCCGTGTGTGAGTGGGTACTCCGGCTTCCTCCCACAGTCCAAAGACATGCAGTGAGTGGGCTTAGGTTAATTGGTGATTCTGAATGGCCCTGCAGTGAGTGCCAATGGTTCTCTGTCTCTCTGTGTTAGCTCTGCGACAGACTGGGGACCTGTCCAGGATGTACCCTGCTTCTTGCCCTATAGCAGCTGGGATAGGCTCCACCCCCACTGCAGCCCTGAATTGGAGAATGGATGGATGATGACATGTTTGCATGTGCGCCTGTTAATTCATCCAATTTACAGAGAGTATTATTAAATGACCTTTTCCCACCAATGATCCTTCACTGAGCCTACGGAGGTCAAGCATCTATGATATACATGTGCATTATTGCTCTGTGAAACTGTGCCTCTTGTTTCTGAACGTGGAGCCAATGGGAGTGTTTTTTTTAAACAGCAGTTTTCTACAATTACTCTTGAGGAGGATCTGTTTCTGTCATTTTGAGATGCTGACAAAGGATGCCCTTTGCCTTTGAAGTACTTCATCTTGCCTCAGGTAAAAGTGTCCATAACTTGGCAAAAAGGAAAACTTTTTGTTTGGTTCCCTGCCTCGGGCAGGTTTTCAAACCAAGTGGGCTCCTCTGATGTTGAAATATACACATTGCACATACAAAATAGTATGTCAAAGAGAGAGAGAGACACAGAAACAACCCCGCTCATATCATGAAAGCGCAACTCCTACTCTATCAAGAAAGGATGCTGCACATTTCCTCCTGCCTTTTGAAATAGCAAATCAGAATCCACTAAAAGCTTGTCTGTCTGCATTATTAATGCCTGTATAGTGAAAGAAGTATCCAAGAATATGCCTTGAATCCAAATCTTTTTTTGGCTTCATGGGAAACAAAAAACAAACATTTTGACCATTTTGAGTCTGAAATTTCACAAATGTTTACAACGTACACCATTTCACTCTAAATAATAATGACTTAAAATCGCATCAGGCCTGATAAAATTATCAAATTTAGAGGCTTAAACACATTAACTGCACCCTTTTTACAGAAGGGGAGAGTCGTGTTTCCAGCACAAATATATTCTACAGACACAGCCATTCTCGTTCACCTCCAGAGCAGAGGCTCTAGTGGTTTATTATTCAGCATAAGTCTGCACACCAGCCCAGCTCCACCTTTGGCTCATTTCTGAACAATTTTCAAGCTTCCTGTAAAATGAATATGCATTGCCTTTGCTGTGAATCCATTTGCAAGACAGAATGATAATGAGGAGAAAGTGCTTTCAAAAAACCCAATTAATCTCATGTAAAACGGCTGCTCAATGCTTCTAATGAGATGCCATTTTAATAAGCGGGTATGTTGTACAACAAAGCCATTTGGTAAACATTATTGTTTATTTGTTTGATGACATGCAGGCAATGGAACGAATTGGAATTTGGGAAAAATAAAACACTTATCAATGTCTGACTTGAAGAAAATGTGCCTTTTGACTCGTATTGTGCAGCTTACAACGCACAGAGGTTATTGTTGCGTGAGTAGAAATGCACACTTCTATGTGAAGTTTTCTTTTTTTTCAGTTTATACAGAGATGGATTTAACATTGAAACATTTATTGAAAATAACCTTGAGCGCTGTGCATCTCAAGTATATGCTGTGAATATTATATTGGCTCCAGAAATTCAAGTTTGTCTCCATAGGAGGAAACAGCTTTAGAACTGACACGAGTTTAGACAGAAAATATTTATGGGAACCTCATAAACACGAGCTCAGAGAAGTCGCAACCTAATTTCTTTTTTATTGCACCATGAAATACACCTTTCAAATGCTGCCGTGTGGACAAGCTGAAAGGAGAAGGCGGCTGGACTAAAACTGTTGAGAGATGGATCAAATTTGAGGGCTAATCGGTAGCTTGTAAACAATGCTGCTTTCAGAAGAAAACAAATCTACTTGTTATTGACTCAAAGGCTGCTGACTGCATCTCTGCCTGGTTGAATGTGTTTACTTATTCATCAAGGTGGAGAGGGCCAACCACTTTCTCAAACTCTGGGTCCCCGCAGTTATCCTTTTCCTGCTGTCCAACAAGAGGGACAGACCCGATTAAATATGCATGGAGACCAGTGAGTTCGCCTTAAAGTTCTCAAAGCTTTATTCTTCCCACCTCAAATATTCATGACCTCTACTCTGTGGCTGTGTGGCCTGTATATGCATTTGTGCAAAGGCACTGCATCCTCACCTGCCCTCACCGAAAGAAAAGAACATAAAGGGTGCAGGTTTGAATAGCTGTGGGAGGTGTTCTTGCATCATCTTAGAAAAGTGCCACATACCTCTCATTCACTGGGTGGTTCAGTAGCTCATGTTATGCTACAGTATCTGACTTGTACTCTTTCAGGATTGCTTGGTATTCAGGCAGACGCTCACTAAATGAGAGATAATAAGAGTGTACTGGGCGATCTGTGCATGAAAATGAATGCATAGAGCTGGCCTGCTCTGGTATTTTACCGTGAATCTAGAAGTAACAGAATATTATAGGGTGGAGAGAGGTCTTCAGGGGTTGCCTAGTAGCAGGGGTGTCGAACATATGGCCCGGGGCGGCTCAGTAGATGGCTTTGAAAATTGTGAAAAGGAAGTAAAAATGTGAAAATTGTGAAGTATGAAGTAAGGTGTAAATGTGGACTCTTCACTGCATTTTGTGCTTAAGAAATGATCAAGTCATGAGAATCCAAACTGATGGTCCAGAGTTTTGAATTGTTATTGTTTTTACAGCCTTCTTACTCACTAAGGCTACGTTCACACTGCAGGTCTTAATGCTCAATTCCGATTTTTTGATCAAATCTGATTTTTTTGTCTGCTTGTTCACACTACAAATAAAATGCGACAGCAAACGCGCTCTAGTGTGAACGCTCAAAGCGGCCCGCATGCGCAAAAGAAGATGTCACACACAACGCGCTCTGTTTAGACCCAGACCAAACAGTATTGTTTGACTGATGGCCCTTAATATAAAGACTTCGGACTTTATGTTTCCCAATTTTTGCTTTAAGTTATTTTGTTATTTACATAATAATGTAAATAACCTAAAAATTATCCTTATTGCTGTTTTAGAGAGGAGCGGTGCTTCAAAGGATAGCTGCAGATTTCTGTCAGAATCTGCAGATTATACAGTACAAATAAAATGTTCACGTTGTCTTCCCAACAGTTTCACTGACATCTACACTGGATGGCCAGGAAGCGTTCGCGATGTCCTCTCGGGCGCTTCTCCGGCGCTGATAATTGGCGTCTGTCTTGTGTCAGTGACGTAAAAGACGGATTTAATGCGACATGACCGTTCAAACAGCAGTCGCTTTCTAAAACATCGGATATGTATCGGATTCAGTACCACATATGAAAGTGACCCAGATCAGATTTGAAAATATCGGATTTGTGCCGTTCACACTGTCATACCATGATCGGATATGGAAAGAAATGGAGTTCATGTAGACATTTTCAGAATGCATTTTCAATAGTAAATAAAGGTTTTCTTCATAGGTATTCGTAGTCAGGTCCATTTGAGGTCAAAGTTATCTGTATGTGTCCCATTTACTGAAATGAGCTCATGGCTTGGAGGTTAGGTAAACAGGCTGTGGCCTATAGAACTTTCAAGAATTAAAGTGATACCTGTATTTTGTGATTTAAAAATCTGCAATCTAAGTTCCTATTTTGTTTCTTTCTGACACACAAAGCATAAACAGATTTCCTTAACATTTGCTTTATGTAACTATTTATGAGTTCTTTCTAGATAATATGACAATGCAGTTTAAAGTTGTGTACACTTTGTGTAGCTGCTTGGATCAGTTGAAAACAGGGAAGCTGCATAATGCCCTCTGCCAGACAAACTGTGCACCATCACTCGTGACATAGTTGAAGGGTGTTTTTTTTTCTTGTCTTGTTTCTTTACTTAAATTTTTTTTTTTTGCCCGTTATTGATACGTTGAGAAATAGCTAATATTAGCTGACAGACCAGTTGAGCAGGCTTTTGGCCTGACAATTAGTATCTGCTGAACCTCCCTTTTTTCAGATACTATCATCACACAAATTTCCATTTTTTCTACATCACACATTTTGGTGGTTAGCAAGTGGAAAGTCATCTGTTACGTTGATAAATCACTGGATCCCATTTACTTGCTAATGCTAGCTCTGTTTTCACACAAAGCGCAGAACGTAACTGGTCACAGACCAGTGAAAGCAGAGCCAACGGCAGCGTGCCTGGGATGCTGGTCTACCATCAGTTTACTCCAAGTTTAACGACAATGTGAATTTGCAAACCACCAGAAAAAAGCTGCTGGTTGGTCAGCTTGCCTAGTTCAAGTCA
This sequence comes from Oreochromis niloticus, assembly GCF_001858045.2. NCBI lineage: Eukaryota > Metazoa > Chordata > Actinopteri > Cichliformes > Cichlidae > Oreochromis > Oreochromis niloticus. The sequence goes on along the minus strand of NC_031972.2, from coordinate 42,071,081 downwards.
TCGTTAATGGGACACGTACGCATATGACCATGCACAACCAAGCACAGCTTTCAGTGACAACAGCTAAACTGCTTTACTTTGGTATGTTTTAACTGATGTGTTTTTAGATTTGACTTTGCCCTGATAGAAGACAAATGCAGCATTGTATGTTAGACAAGTGGGTCTCAAACAGTATGTCATGAAGCAAGCAGGATATTTTGAAGAAGCCAGTGTGGGTTCTGCTGATATAATTCCAGTTTTAAATATCACAAAGACAGTTTGTTCATTGTTAAAAAATGAAAGAAAGTTATATGGAGATACTTTAAAAAGGGGGCCCAAAGAGAATGGTTACATACAGGGTCCAGATTTCTGGACACCCCTGTGCCAGTCAAGTGCCCAGTTACTTTTACATCTGAAATGGGACACTATAAAAGCAGACTTGGAATCACACCTGTTGCCGCTCGCTTGTCCATCCTCTTTATTTGTGTTTGTTCACTTGTCTCAAAGGTATCAGAGGGATCCTCAATGAGCCTTCCTCAAACCGCAGCCTCCGGCCAAGCTCGCTGCTTCATTATCAACAAATATTTTTCACTCGCACTTGGGATTAGGGGTCTTTGCTATTGAATCCAGAATTATTTGTACAATGTAAGTCATGGATAGAGAAGACCTTTGTGAAGTAGGAGACCAGAGGGCTCTAAAGATTCTAAAGGTCTTTAAAAAGCACTGAAACAAGCAAAATAGCATGTGTTGGACATCAAATACACCAGTGTTTCAAAGCTAACAGTGGTGTTGCAATCACAGAGAATAGAAATTCTTTTAATTTTGAAGTAATCATTTCCTTCGTTTTCCTTCTTCCGCTGACAGTCACAGAAATAGTAATTTATTTTTGGTCCTTTTCCATCATTGTGATATATTCATATGTGGGTTTAAGCAAGTCAAAGCATACCAGTCCAGCTAATAAGCCATCAAAGAGAGTCTAAAAATACCCAGTAAGCCTCTTCTCTCTGCTCCATTCATGTCTTAAAAAGAAATGTGACAAATAGCAGTCAAATCTGACTGTAACAGCTTTAGGTAGCTTCCGCTCTGACAGTATATATTAACCTACACTGGAATCACTGTGTTCACTTTGTGACCACTTCACTCCACATAGCTATCAGGAGAAAAGTGCAGTCTTGTTTTTAGGGGCCTAATGCTGCTGGGCTCGGATAACCACAAAATATATAACTTTTAACAAGTGCAGTGATGCTAAATGTAGAAGGCGTGTCATTGAGTATCCTTTCACATTTCATCCCCCTGCAGTGGTGCCTTGGCACTTATTTTCTCACCTTTTTATTCTCGTCTCGAGTTTGTGGATGCATGGGCGATTATTGCCTTGTGTTCAGGAAGAGTGAGAATGGCTGCTGAGCCATGGACTGCTCTGTGTTTCATTTGTGTCTCACCGGATGTGAAATATACCCATAACGAACAATTTGTGCGACAACAAAGCTCAGAGAAGGCCTCTGCTATATTTATGACATCCTAGCAAAAATGTGCACGCAGTATTAAGGATGAAAAAAAAGGATAAGAACAATTGGAAATGTGTGGTAAACACAGTTCTTTACCGTTTCAGATGACCCCTGCCAGAGCTTAAATGAGGTTTACTTTAGTTGTCTAAAAGCCATTTTCATTATTATGCCCCACTTATCAAACTGGGACAGAGTATCTCCCTCACACTGTACAGTCACCACTCCTGTGAAATCATAAAGCAGAAAATCACCATCCATCTGACATTTTTCACTTGGGAAATAGTGGCAATAACTCCTGACTGAGTTGGCATTTGGAAGTTGGACGTTTGTGCCTCAGGGACAGGACAGGAGGAGTGGGTTGAGAGTCGAGTGGGAGCAGAGAACAAGTTTTTTTCTGTTGTGGAGAGGATCCGCTTTATCAGTCACAGCTGCTGTAGGGCTGGCCCTGGTGGGGACAGACTTTGGTAAAACCCCCTACATTTCACTCCACACACTGCACAGTGGGGCGTCTCTCAAAACAGAAGACAATAATATGCATGGTGGGCTCTTCATGAAGGAAATAGCATGCCATATGGGAGGCAGAGCATGCAAAATATTGAAACATTGCTGTAGACACAGTTGTCTGATGGTGCTGATAGCTTTCTTTCCTGAGCCTGACAGCTTTAAAGCAAGGACTTCACACATCAGTTCGCATACACACACAGCTTTGTAGTTACCCATAACAGGCTGTGGATGTGTGGCCATCAGACTTTTTATTCACTCCTCTGAATATACACTACATACACTCAAGACTGTGCCCTTTTATAAAACTGCCCTCCTACACACACACACACACACACACACACACACACACACACACACACACACACACACACACACACACACAATACCCCATAAAGACAATGTGAAAAAGTTTACATAGCATACACCAAAACAACGTACAGCACCCTGTACAGATCAGCTGTAACACAGATTTGAGGATTTATACAGTGGAATAGTTTGTCATAAAGCAGCTCACCTCTGGATAAATCCTGCCTCCACCAAAGCTGACAGATGTATCTGTAACTGTGACGTTAACTCTGTGAAAAATGGTAAAATTCAAAATTTACTAGAAAATAAGTGAAGGAGCGAGACGCAGCATCAAAGTTAGAGAGAGCGCCAAGAAGACCAGGGAGGACAGAGCTGCAAGCAGCATGTAAAAACTGATGAAGACATCTTTATGTTCTTAAATTCAGACTGACATTTGACCACTTTGCTCACTTATAGTTGAATATTGTAAAGCTGTCACTGTGAGGAAATAGCCTTAGAAACAAATTGCAACTCAAACATGCGCGTGTGTAGGGGCGTGCACGTGACCGATGCACTCCGCTACTCAAACAAATAGCACTACACCTCTGCTGATGAGTGAAAAATCTCATGCTCTCATAAATGACATCATAAAAAGCTCGCAGATGACAACAGCAGCAGGCAAATGATTATGACTGACTTTACTATAATCGACTGAATTGTGATGCCTAGGAATGAAATGTGCTGGCAAACGAACTGAACTGTCAATAACAACCATAAATGCTTTGATTACGTTAATTATTTGAAGAAAACCTTCAGAGGAAGCACAACAGTTTTAAAAAAATTAAAAATAATATTTTATACCCACACACACCTACACACACAGACACACACACAGATGCACTAAAAAAATCCATCCAGGTTTCAAATGGAAACAGAAGAATTAGATAGCATCCAGCCAGAACTCTCTGTGTGTTTAAACATCACTTTGCATTTAATCATTTGTTATTGTTAATCTCTGTCTCTCTTCCACAGTTTTCCTTTTGCCTTTCCTCCCTCCCCTCACCTCCACTCACGGCCGATGGCTGCCCCTCCCTCCCTGGTTCTGCCAGAGGTTTTTTCCTGTTAAAAGGGAGTTTTTCCTTCCCACTGACACCGACTGCTTGGTCATAGAGAAAACCCCAACAGTCATCTGACTGTTGGGGTTTTCTCTGCATTATTGTATGCTCTTTACCTTACAATATAAAGTGACTTGAGGTGACTACTGTTGTGATTTGGTGCTATATGAATAAAACTGAACTGAACAACAAAACAACCACAACAGCTGGTCACATGATGGGTAACAAGAAGCAACTGTCTTATGAGGTGTTGTAAAACTGTGGCTCAATCGACGTTTCTTTGCTACTGAAGACAACTTTCATGCGTGTTTCGCTTCTTCATATAATAAACATTTTTGCAGTGGAAGGTCAGACAGGTACTAACTGCTCTTTCTAACAAACGCCTGTCACAATCCAATAAATATCATTCCACACATTGGTAACGAAATTACCGTGTCATGTTCCCGATGACATCCGATATAATTCATCCTCCAGTCTAGTCTGTGCTTCCTCCCCCCCAGACATCAAATTAGATTAACATCTGAGCTTTGGGTAGGCTAAAGATATGGATATAGATCCGCTTAGCCCCCATCCACAGCCCTCTTACCCTTTCCAGTAAATTATCTCGAACCAAACCTTGTTTCTGACGTGAATGAGGCACGTCTTCACAAAAAGAAATTAGCCCACATTTATCAGAGCCTTGGCGCACGAGCAGAGAAACAAGACAAGTGTTTTCCTTGCTGATATGTAGAAATTATAGTCTTGTCAACAGAAATTCAGACTGTTCAATTAGACAGTAGGCTCCCTCCTGCACACGAGCTGCACAGCAATGATCCAACTGGGAGGAGAGCTTTCTGGTTAACATTGCTTGTCACGTCTGAGCTCCCTTATCTCTGGGTAATGCCACTCAACACCAAAGGGGCCTCGCAGCCAACTGGTTCCAATTGATTTAGAGAGCATCAAAAACTCACCACCTTTATGAAAGGAAGCAACAACCTGGTTGAAGTACTCAGTGACACAGAGGCAAGCGTTTATCCACCCTGCATAGTTTAAACTGCCGACACTGCTTTGAGTCGCTAACTGCTGGCATTTAATAAAGACAACAATGCAACCTCCAGGGCTCCATTCAAAGAAAAAGGGGTCAAAAGCTGGATTCGAGCGCTCACAAGCTGAGAAGGAACAGTTCTGACTGTGAAGGCTATTTGTTAAACGTTAATGCGAGTTATGCAATTAAAGCCATTGTTCTTTCACTGCCAGTGTTGTATAGACTACTAGGTGGCACAGTAGACGGTGCCTGAAGATAAAGAGGGGGAGATGAAAGGTTAAAATGTAAAAAGCTCATAAATCATGAAGCTTGAGCGGCGATGCCTTGTCAGCTACCTGTTCTCTTGAATTCAAGCTCAAGTTATTAGCTTTTACACAAACGTGGTGACATTTACATTCTGTCCTTTTCTAATGTGTTTCTGAAAGGGCCGTTTGGGCACTGAAAAACAGAGCTGTTGATACTGTGAACTGTACCCTTGGCTCTGTCAGCCATGAATAAACCATGCTGTGCTATCATGATGAAGGAGTCAGCGTCTCCCACTCGTTGGTACACAGGGTCTGATGCTCTGTCTGTTGAGCCAGTGTCCCAGCATTGACTGCCGGTTGTAATTCTCTGCAGAGATTGGAGCTGACAATCTTCAGCTTGCCAGGCACAAAATCCTGTTTATCTGTCAGGATGAGCGGCTGTAGGGCCCCATTTTCTCCCAGTTCTGCCTGTAAGCTCTCTGGGTTGACAAAGTCTTAGACAACATGAAGACAGAAAGACAGGGATGATAGAAAAAGTGGCTGTGCCATCAACACTCCTGACACCAAGAAGTTTGGTCAGTTGTGGCTTACCCAGGACAGCACAGGACGTTCTTCTCAAGCTTTTATGTTCACAAGATTTTTAGTAGGCCTTAACTTTGAGGCCAAGACCACCAAAAATTAAAGTTTTCCAAGACTTTTACTAGATACATGTATGACGGGGGTGTCACAGATGTGTTTGTCCTTTGTCCTTAAGAATAGATCATGTCGTCAGAGTCCAAACTGATGGTCCACAGGTTTGAATCTTCTTCATTTCTACCTTCTTACTGTCAAAGAAACCATCCCTGGCCTGCCATGCTACACCAAAATAAGTAGACAGACCATCAAAAAACATAAAATTAGGTGGGTTTTCATCACAAATGAATCAATGGACTATATACGATTTCATTCAACAGGAAAAATACGACTTTTTCCATGACTTCAGCGATCGTTACATACATTTTATGTACGTTTATATATTGATTTCTTAGCCTGTAGACACACAGCTGTGCTGCTTTATTAAAATAACCTATGTGTTACATTTAGACTAGCTAAAAGTGGAAACACTGAATAATAATTATTTATTTGTTTTTGTTTTACAAATTGAGTTCATGAAATCTGATCATTTTCGAAATGTACTTAACCTTTTTTATTGGGAATAAGTTTTTCTTTATAGGTATTAGAAGTCAAATTTATCCATAAGGGACTCATTTACTAAAATAAGCCTCTAAGCTATTTTATTAATTTGAAAATCCTAAATTGCCTTTTACTCAAGTTCCAGTGTTCTCAGAGTTGGGTGTAAAAGCCACCCAACTGGCCATCCACCCGGTGGGGTTATGACAATACCCCAAGCCTTTCAGGCTGAAGGGTAAAAAACTAAAAGTACTGACAAAAAGTCTTGAGACTAATTTAGAACAAACAGCTTGTTCACGTATGAGGGTCTCAAAACAGAGGTATTACAGAGGGGAAAAAAACATGGCTGAAGAGGACAAATGTGTGACTGGGAGAGAAATGGCAGTTGGGGCTGCCTTGTGAGCCAAGGTGCCAGTGGAGAGTGAGAGGGGAGTGTTGATGGGCTTGCTAGGGGGTGGGGGGGTGATGTGAGGCTAAGGTCGGGCAGATGGTGGCCGATAATGAGGGTGTAGAGGTGTAGCGAGGAAAGAAGCCGTGCTGTTTTCAGGCTAGGGCTCGGCAGCGAATGCTCTGCACCGGGTTCAGATTCAGTCAGACTGAGAGAAAAAGAATACGGGAGATAGAGAGAGGAATGGAAGAACAGGCGCTGTGATGACAGCGAGCCCGGCAGCTCTATGCAACCTTTAACGAGCACACCTATCATCCCATGATGCCTGCACTCGAAGGTACTGAGCAGTCACCGAATGTGAGAAATATTCAAGAATTCACTGTCTTGAAATTCTTAATTTCCTTTGGGTGTATTCACCGCTGGAATCCTTTACCAGTGCTTTGACCTTGCCTTCATTAGTAGGTTGAGATTAAAGCATAATTAAAAAGAAACAAATGAATTTATGCTAATAAAGCAGCAAGAAGTGTGACATGGAGAGTGCACGTTTTTATGCTCTTGAGTCTGGCCAGTGGACAATGTCTTATTTCCTGCCCACATACATTATCAGATTAGTTTTTGGGGAAGTACAGCAGGAGTTTTGCTATCTCGAACAGCAAGCTAGGAGTAAAAACAGCAGATAGAGATAACAATAGGAGAAGCATTTAACAGGCTGGAGAAAATGGTTTCGGGTGGCTGCAGTCTTTCCCCTATAAAAATAATCAGCGCATAGTCCTCAGAAGCAACATAATCATGTAATCACGGCCCATCTAAGATCTCTTTGCAAGTCAGCCTAAAAATGTGAGAAAAAAAGAAGCCAGAACATCAAATAAAGCACTGAAAGGATATCTTGTAATCTTAGATGTCGTAATTTGTGTTGGCAGAAAAATATGTGCCTTAGCGGGTTCTCTTTAAAGTTCTGATAGGATTTCCACTTGAAAAAATAAAAAATAGCATCACTAATTTTTAAAACAAATATTTAGATTATGCTACATATGTAGACTAAAAGGAAAATGTGTGCTTTATTAAGTCCCCCACCTCTCACTCCTCTTTTTGCCTCATTTGGTCATGATGACAGTTGACAAGCTCCGCTGATTTTTTTCATTAACGGCTCATATCGTCACCAAAGTGCTGGTGGTACACAGGAAATGAGCACTCATATCAATATCCCAGCTGACGTCTCGCACACAATGCATCACAAATAGACATCAACTCTGACACAGAGTCCCAACAGTTAGCTATTGATCATCCTCCATTATCATTATCGATCTACAAGACAAATCAGGGGGCTCAAAAGCCGCTATTTAAGTCCATTTATATAAAAAAAATCTGAGTTGCCGTGTTGGCTGGCGATTTTGTGAGCTGTCAGAGACCATCACAAGATTAAACATTTTCATGATGTGAGGCATTTCATCGTCTCTTATGATCTCACTGAAGAATCACTGCGTATCGTAACAGAAAATATAATTAGAAGGCTCATCAGTGCAGTGCTTGATTTGTTTTTCCTTTAGGTTAGTGTAGGGGAAAGTTAACAGGATTCTTGATCTTCATTTATGACACTGAATCTGATATACAGGGATGCTCCTGGGGCTTCTGAGTCAATATCAGTATCAGTTTAAAACCTTTCATTAAGGTAGGTATAACACTTCAGTGGCTACCTTATTTTCTCCTTTATCTCGGAGGCTGGAAGGAGGAAATAAAGCACAAGCGAAAGCCTCGGCTCCGTACGGGATAAAATCTATTCTCTATTATTGCACTGCCATTGCTTGAGGGCCGTCAAGCTAAAGGTAATGGCATTGCTGGTGATAAATTTATGGCTGAGCTGCTCCATGTTCCATGAGGGATATAACGGGCTGGGAATTGTCCAGATTGTTGGAGTCACAACTAAAATGACAAATGACCCTCCAGTGACAATCAACAACGTCATTTACAATGTCATTCAAATGACTAAGTGTGCTGTAATGGCAGTCGATGCATTATATTTACACAATGCTGCATGAACGGACGGGCTGTACAGAGAGCTGTCAAACTTACGGAGTTGCTGTCAGTAAGACAAGAGGGGAGTAGACCTGATTCCAAAGACTTGATGTAAGAGGCTTTGGAAACTTTACTTAAGAGGACGGCCCTTGATGGACAACAGAACAGCTGGTGGACTTTATTCCTAACTGACATATGGACACTTGGTCAGACCCCCTGGCAGCAATTTACTGCACTTTGATATTTTTCAGTGTACATGGTTTTTTAACTCAAACCACGATGGTTTCCTAAACCTAAGTATTTATGTCTTACCAAGCAACAACTGTGACATCCAAAGTAAAAAGCAAGTGAAAATAAAACCAAACTAAGTGTAAAAACAGGTGGTGGAACCTACAGTCTCGAGGAGGACAGTTTGCTGACTGATGCCGTCTTATAGAGTCTTTGTGGCACTTTCAAAGCGTCGCTGTCAAATATTGCAATAGTCAGTACATGGATCAGAGATGGCAGCAGCTATAACAAAACAGCAATATAAGTTACCTTGGGAACGACAAGAGTTTGGTGCATTGTAGCAGCTCTGGATGGATTGGACGTTTTTTAAAATCTATTCATTGTCTCCTTCCTGCCAACCCAGACAGTGAGACGTTCTGTGCCGATTAATCAATACTTACGACTGAAGTAAGCTGGCAGCCTTTCAGCACAGCTAAGCTAATGGGGTACTAAAATGGCTCCACATTTCCATCTTTTATAGGGCATAAGACCGTCTATTAAAACAGGACATGGCTCCTCCAGGACCTAACTTTTGTCATCATATACTAAATAATAATTGGTTTACCAAAGGTTAATTGCTCAATAGATACTAGGCCATTGGAATTTAATTGTGCTGTTAAATGCCTCAGTTGTAGCCTATGCTTTTGTAATAGCTCATTTGACTTGGAATGAATGGAAACACTGTGGATCCCTGATGACCATTAAAGTTGCTAACTGTTGCAAAGAGTCTGTTCAGATTTGAGACACTGGATCAGTGGTGGATTCTCTAAATAACAATAATTTGACTTTCTCATGCTGGTAACTCTCAAAGCACTCTGTTTTATTTACTAATTAAAGACTTTTCATGATTTGTTTTCTGCCTTTCTGGCTTTTCGTCCAGCTTTAGCACAGGTAGTTTTACGCAAGTCAGCAAGATCAGCTGCACATGGGAGCTGTCTCTCCCTCAGCAGATAATGGGAGTATTAAAATGCCAATCTGGGATGTTGTAAGTGCATCAGTTATGCATATTAATTCTTAAATTTCTCAGCATTATGGCTTTTATGTAAAATATGCTCTATCAAATCTTTTTTTTTTTTTTTTACATCTTTTTGTTCAACAGCAATTTCATACAGAGCTGTATGCCTCCAGTGTTTGCAAATTAAATAAACTGTAAGTTCAGAGGAAGATAAAGACCTCCTTCCTTTAATGCTCTTGATTAATGTATCAGCGGGTCACTAATGCACTTTGAGAGCAACAAATATTCTTCTTCCTCCCTTTATGCCCTCTGTTTGTTTTCGGATTAAGAGTTAGGTGTACAGCATTGAACTGTGAGCACGAAAAGATGAAAGGTATAAGAGATACTGTTACGTGTTTGGGAATATTTGTCATTTAAAAAGTAGGTTTTCAACTTCCTGTGCAGTGCCAAGGGAACACTTTCAAGGTAAATCCTGTCAAGAACACAACATAATGGAGGCTTTATAAATTATAAGGACGGCATCCATTCCCACTATCAGCTTATTTCAGAGGCTGAGGCAGCGCTGTATCAAATGAACCTGGAGCAGTCGTCTCATTGCTGTTTATCAAACATCCCCTGGCAGCTCTGCTGGAAAAGCAGACGACCAAGTAAACTAAAACATAATTACTTGGTTTATGTTCTTCCTCTGCCCTGCCTCCAAGGGCATATTTGACCCAATTATGACAACTGAGTGACACCTGACTGACTGCATTTTTGCAAATATGTTATATACCCAAATAATATGTGACTCCATTAATATCCACCAAGTTAAGAATGTCAAAAAAAGCTCAGTAACAGTTTCGCAGGACTAGCTCTAAAACAAGCTAGCAGACACATGGCTCCAATACACACAAACAAGCTGCAACGTTTAAAACCACCAGTCTAATATTGTCTGGGTCTCTGTTGTGTCATCAACCCTTCTCTGACCGATGCTTTTGGTCTTGCGGGTTGCGGGGGTGGCATTTCTGTGCTCTCATGATTCCAGCAGAGGTTAAATTAGTGGGAGGGGGGGTTGGAGGCTGAGACAGAGCCTTGTGCACTTTGTCATGTTCTTCATGATGTCCTTGAGCACTTGAGTAGTTTTTCTCTCTTTTTTCTGTGGTGTATTATCCTGCTGGGGAAGCCAGGGCAGTGCCATGTCAGTGGGTTTAATGATGTGGCTGACTGTTGTGTTTGTGCACCTAGTAAAGTTTTAGTAAAGTATTAACAGCAAAATGCTGAAATGTCTCTTTAGTGATTTTCTCTGATTTTCTTTATCCATTTTTTTCATCCATTGTTAGATACAACAGTACTGACTGATGTTGCTGGAGTATGTATTACTGACAAACAGACACTCAGGAAAAAATTAATTTGTCTTTTCACAAACCACAAAACGCACTTTAACGTGGGACTTTTTGCTTTCAAATCCCATCTTCAGTTTAAAGAGTCCTTTCTTACACACTGGAGTCGTACCCGACACCTCCTCTGAGTGCAGGTTGCCACTAGCACTGACAGCGGTTTTCTTTATTCTCTTCTAAGTGACATATGTCATGATTTTTCTTTGTTCCCTGCACTGTATTGCTTGTGGTGTTTCCATGATAAAAGCAATTTCCTCTGTCGTATCAACGCAGTCTGACACACAGGAGCAATAACAGGTGAATTTTTCATTTTGATATATACTTCCTCGTATCACTTTAAAGGTTTCCTCTCAAACAAACCACCGCCAAGCACACAGCACAGCCGAGACTTCTGTCTGCATCCCCTCTAACATCTTATCGAGGCAAAACAACCCCCTGAGGCCACGTGCATGATTGTGGCCGCTGAAATTAGATTAACCGTCAGCTTACCGCTGTGTTTGTTGTGAGAGATCCAGCTGCCAAACATTTGACAAGAATGTCACATGGAAAACGGCCGCCACTCCGGCAAAGCTGTCAACCCTGGCATCTGACCTCTCGGTGCGTCTGAGCAGCAACAAGTGCTTTCCATCTCCTCCGACTGCTCAACCTGTCAATCTGCCTATTCAAAGATTTCCCCTTTCTCCAGGAAAAGCTCATTTTCCCTTCCCCCCTGGCCCAGTCACTCAGTGTCACTTCAGTTTAGATTTCACTGCCTCCCTGCAGCCTTGCACTAGAGCTCCTGCGGTGGGAGTTCTGTCTGTTGTTGTGGACCTGCTGTCCAATTAACACTGTAGGGGACGAGGGATTAAAAAACAACTTTCCGCTGAGTAGCGGGGCCCGTGTCTCTGCAAGATGTTGACACAAAGCAGCAGAACCGTCTTTCCACTGAGTCTTTCTCAATGTGTATTATTAAAAAATATTCATTAGCAAAACAGAAAACCGCATTTAAACGCAGCAAAGTAAAACAGCTCAGAGCAAATATGTGTTGCTGATGAGTTATGTGGACAGATTTTCTTTTTTTCCCTTCTTTTTTTAAGTTTTAAATGCTCTGTACCCAGATGCCCGCTGGTGAGCTGCCTGTTTACAAGACTCCTGTCAGACCTGTGGTCTGCCAACATCGCAGAGGGGTTGAATCTTAATACAGGCTGATGCTTGTCAAGCTTCCAATCTCCTACAGATTGCAGGACTGTCTGTGAGAGAAATAGGAGACCGGTTCTGCTGGATTAGGAATTCACAGGAGCCGCTGCTTCTGGAAGAAGGCAACCCCCTTTTCCCCACAAATCAATTCCAATTTTGCTCTCCATGTCAATATCCTGCTCATGGCTCACGTTCATTTAAGCATACTTGCTGTTTCCCATTATCCAGGCCTTTGGTTATGTTATTTTGATTTACATGATAACAACTTCCTGGTTATCAAGTTATGGAATGACGTGATTACTTTAAGCAAGTAAGCAAGAGTTATTATATAATTATAGTTTTGTTTTGTTTTTTTCCGTTTGACTTTTTATTTTTAATTCAGTTTCAATTCAGTTCTCAGAGTTTGTTTTTCTTTTTTCAATTTAGTTTTTATTGTTTGACAATGTTTAGTTGTAGTTTATTTTCACTGTTAGGTTTAGTGTTTTTAATTATTATTGTCCTGAGGACATATATCTGGGGTCAGATTTAGAAAAATCCGCATAAATATTCACATAATATTCAAATAAAACATAACTTCTTGAAATCAACGCTTCATCAAGGCAAGTTGTAATTTAGTGTTTACCAAACTAACAGATATTAAAACTAAAAAGGATATTTCCTCTACATTTTGATGTTAATTTAGTTAGTTTTCCAAGTTCACAAAATAATTTCAGATAGTTTATTATCATATTTTAGTTGACTAAAATGATTTTTCATGTCTAATTTAAGTTTTTACTTTAGTTTATTATTATAACATTGCCGCCAACAAGTGCCAGTCACTTCAGCTTTATGTTAAAGTATCTGGCCAGACAGGAAACTTTTCTTCTCTTCTGGTCAATTAGAAAGTTTAGTTCTTTAAAAATGTCCCTCAAGGCTTATTTATATGTACTGTCCTCCTCGTATGGATGGTTCCCAGCATTCTGCGGGTAGATTGCATTTTTTTCTTCTTGGCCTTCACATCACCTGTCAAGTTACCAGTGTGAGTGAATGTTATTGCAGCAGAGAAATTGCCCGAGGCAACATATTAAAACAGGGTCACAGGCTAGCTTTCCCCAGGGCTCCTTGTCAAATTTTCGTTTTGATGTAACAAGTATGTTTCAGGTGAGGGTGAAATGTATGCAGCGAACCATCTCAGAAATGATCATATTTAGAGTCTGGCTGCATCAGTAAATTAAATGCAGATACTTTAATTGACCTTGGGAAAATACCCCACTGCTTTCATTAGTATTTTTGCCAGAACCTGGTGGAAATCTAGCTGTCCAAAACTAGATCAAATCATTGTTGCTTATCCTCACAGCTCATCAAAGACTATATGGAAGTCAGAACACATATAAATATTAAAACCGCCCAAATTATATAGCCACATGTACAGTAAATACAGATAAACACACTGGAGATGCACAAACTCCATCAATCCAGCCTTTAGAGCTTCACCGAGAGCCTTGCATCAAAGAAATTGTGCTTTTCAAAACTTTTAAGCTGCATCTTCTCCTCTGGCTACTTTATCATGCTCTAAACACAGAAAGCAGTAATTAGAGTAACAAACATGTAAGGATGAAAGGATGGAGGGGCACTTTTGGGGGGTGAAGCTGGTGCAAAGAGAGCTGGCCAAACTAGAGCTAAAATGAGCAGATGTGTCTGCTATCAAATGGCAAAATGTACCTATCAACCTCATAATCACAAAATTGTCCCCAACAAAGGCAGATAATGCTTTTTGTCATTTCCTGTAGGTTATGAGTCACAGAGTAGAAAATTACCTGGTAAGGGCTCATAGTTATGTACCTGCTTCAGTGGCACCTCTGCCCACTCATTTTGTTTGCCGAAACCCATTTCTGGGCCTCTGACTCATCGCGTTTTATCAAATTTTCTGGATGGTAGCTTTTATCACAATAGCACTAATCACACCCTTCCTCAAGCCACATTAATGTGACACTAAATAGACATGACATGACAAGTGGGAAAACTGAACACTGGATGTGAACTATAATTTGGAACTGAATAGATAACGGAGAGGGCTTCTGAATCCATATAGTGTGCCAAAACACCCTTTAAATTGCATAAGCCATCCAATTAAATTCATGTCAAATTAGATTCTGTTTTGAAAATTTGACTTTTTTTTTCTTTAGATTGCAAAAGAGCTTTAAGACAAGCCCAAGTAATGCTAAGGATGCAATGCTACGCAAAGAGGATTTAACAAATACCCATGTGATAAAGAGACCGCACCCATCAGGTGAGGAAATCAATGACCTCTGTGAGAGTAAGAGATTTCCTTGAGTAGAAGCAGAGAACAATGGGCACACACTCTGTACCAAATACTTTGTCTCGGGAATACCTAATGCACTACTTAGCTGGAGAGAGGCCAGATAATAAAGCTCAGTCAGGATCAGTGCAGCCAGCCTCCACTGACTCTACCCCCATTGTTGGATGCCTCACTCCCTGGGAGTCGCTGTACGTTATCAGTGCTCATCAAAGGCGCTGTCAGGAAAGTGTGGAACTGGGGCTTCCACACACTGTCCGAGACGCTACACACATTCAAATGAGACAGGCTTATTAATTCTTCAAAAGACACACAGCTTCGTTTTTCCCCGAGACTCATTCTGGTATATTTAAGGATGATAAAAACTCAGGCAGGGAGCTCTCCTGCCCCTTTCTGCTGTGTCTTTCTTTCTCACGCGTATATCACGCATACATAATGTAGGCCCATGCGTTCAGCTGATCTCAAGAAGATGTTATTTCTTGCTTTAAAATAGCCATCACCTTACAAAGCACGGAAATAAGGACATTTCAGGGACAAAAATGAGTTAAAAAACATGTAATGAAACCTGTGGTTGGCACTGGATCTTTTTCACAGCTAAGCTTTATGCCTTGTTCTGCTGTCAGCAGCAAAATAGTGGGGTCAGACTGTGTTTATGATATAACCACATATCAAGAGGGCCTGAGCGGGAGAAATAAGTGTGTGTTCAGAAAAAAATAAATAGATAAGAAAAATAAAACATTCCCAGAAGAAAAAAAGTTTAAAGAAAAGCAATTTACTTTGGATTCCTCTAATAGAGTTACTTCAGCTACTGAGTTGACATGTGAAAGAGACAAAGTTGTTAATTCTGGAAAATGAAGCTGCCAATTTCTCCCCAACTAATAAGAATTGTTTCACTGAATGAAAATGGAATCTCAGACAATAAGAGCTGCTTTAATGGGAGAGAACAGGAGCACAAAGCTTTAAAATTAATTACAACTTTTTTGCATTTTCTCTATATTGCCATGCGTCACATTCTATGTGGAACATCAAAAGCTTTAATTATTCTAATTACTTGTACAATTGCGAGCAGGAAAGCTCCTTGAAACCAAAGGAAAACGCAAGTGTTTCCGTGGCAAAACTAGTCGTTAAAATGCACATAATTTGAATGTTATATGAGAACCTTAATTGGTGAATTCATGGCTATCAAGGGACCTCCTTCATTACAATTCAAGAGCCTCCTTCATGGTGGCCATATTTTCACATAATGAATGTGATGCTTTTCCTCACTCAGTGCAATAACTAATTGGACAGACTGCCTGAACGCCCCCACTCTTCCTACACAGTCAAAATTAATATGGCAAGTGTTTTACTTGGAACCGACAACCTGAACATGAGAAATATGTGTTTACTCTAACAATACACCAGATTAACCACAATCTATTATCAGGCAACCTCTGCATTAACTGCGGTTTCAAATGTATAACTTTCCATATCCAGCTTGAACAAATTATTTTAAGATGGGGTAAATCATGCAGAACAAAACAAAAAAACACTGGTGAAGTAAACTTTTATTTGACTTGATACAATTATTTTTCTTATTCATTTATTAACATTTTGCATACTGTAATTTCGCAAGAGAAAAAGCAGAAAAGTTTTCAAACATAGTCCCTGCATTAAAAAAACAACTTAGTTGTTAAAAAATAAGATCGTACAGTTTTTCTCCTTTTGCCAATAAAGAACTTATTAAGTATAAATTATACTAAGACATAAAAATAAAAATCTTTTTATGCAGTGAGCTATTTATACAATACAATACAATACAATACAATTTTATTTATATAGCACATTTAAAAACCACAGGCATGCCAAAGTGCTTCACAGAATGAGTTAAGAGCAATAATAAATACAAATATAAAGCATAAAATACAAAATACACATAAAATATACTAACAGGCAGGTGACATAACTAACCAATAATACACCAGGCATAGTAGACACAACCCGAAAGGCTGAAGGTTAAAACATTATAATCATTAACAAGTAATAAAAATAAGTTCGAAATACACTAAGGATGTGGGCTCTAAGAGCTGGGGAAGGCAAGGCTAAACAGATAAGTTTTTAATCGAGATTTAAAAGATTGAATTGAATCAGACGCCCGAATAGCTAGGGGGAGGTTATTCCAGAGGTAGGGTGCGACAGCGGCGAATGCGCGGCCACCTCTGGTCTTGAGCCGAGATCTTGGTTGCACCAGGAGCATTTGGCCTGCTGATCTAAGCGCTCTCCCAGGGATATAAAAACTGAGGAGATCCGTAAGATAGCTGGGCGCGGTGTTGTTTATGATTTTAAAAGTGAGCAATAAAATTTTAAAATCAATACGAAATTTAATAGGGAGCCAGTGCAGGTCGGAAAGAACTGGAGTAATAGACTCAAGCCTGCCAGTTCCAGTTAAGAGACGCGCAGCCGCATTTTGAACAAGCTGCAGTTTATGAATAAGGGCAGAATGGAGACCAGTATAAAGGGAATTACAATAATCTAACCTCGATGTAACAAAGGCATGGATAAGTTTCTCCAGGTCCTTACGTGGTATGTAGGGCTTGGCCTTAGAGATTAGACGTAGTTGATTGAAACTCGATTTAACTACGGAGGACACATGTTTGTCCAACTTGAAGGAACTGTCCAAGACAACACCCAGGTCCCTCACAGTGTCAGAAAGGGAGTCAGCAAAGGGCCCAAAAATACCAGTTGATTCAGCCCGAGAGAAGGGACTAACAAAGATTACAATTTCAGTCTTCTTATCATTTAGAATAAGAGAATTGCTCAGTAACCAGTTTTTAACTTCATTCATACAATCAGAGAAGTGTTGCAATGACGACATGACATCCTCAGCTAGTTCAAAATAGATTTGAATGTCATCTGCATAAAAGTGAAAAGAGAAATTGTATTTATCAAAGATTCGGCCCAAGGGTAACAAATATAAAGAGAACTTATGATTATTTGGTGCTTTTCACTTTTACAATATTTTATTATATTTTTTATTGCATTTATGAAATTACAGAACTAATATGATGCAACTAATATAATTACCAAAAAAAGAGAACAATGTGAATTGGAAGAAAATAGCATGTACTATATACAGTCATGTTAAAAAGAAAGTTTTCACTCTCTGTGCACGTCTGTGAAAACTAACTGCACCCTTACTGCTTCTGTAGGAATTAAGGGTAAGTAGCAGCCAGATGCTGCTAATTGAAAGCATTTGATAAACCAATCATCAGCTGGTTTCCACCTCTATAAAAACAGAACTTTTGGAATTTTGCTTGTATGGAGCATTCAGGTGCATCTTAGCACCTTAGCACCATCTTAGCTAAACTGCATAAAATGAACAGCTACATTTCAGACTTTACAGGCCACAGTTAGCATACCATATGTATAAGTTCATGACAGCACAATTAAAAAAAGACTAAGTCTGGCTTGTTTCCAAGGGGTACCAGGAGGAAGCAACTTTTCTCTTAGAAGAACAGCAGCATGGCCTAGATTTGCCATGCTTGCCAATTTGAACTGAACAAACCACAAGACTGTTGGAATGATGTCCTTTAGACAATTTGGTGAAAAATCAAACACCCAGTTAGCACGAACACAGTTTTGGAGAGCTGATGATTTGGGCTTGTTTTGCAGACACAACCATGAACTCTTCAGTTATGCTTAATCATTCTAAAGTCATCAGTCAATTTCAAAGCTAAAGCTTGGCCTAAATTGGCTTAGTAACAATTAAACTGGATACATGTCTGAGTTATTTAAACAGATCAACAACATCAAACGCAGCAGCAAATCTACAATAGAATGGCTAAAATAAAGGGATCAAGCTGTTGCAATGGCCCAGTCAAAGTCCAGACCTCAACCCGACAGAAATGCCGTGGCAGGACTTTAAGACAGACGTGCATAAATGAATGTGTGCAAATCTCAATGAACGGGTGCAACTGTTTAAAAGCAGAGTGGCAGAGATGCCACAAAGTCTCGCAGAAAAGGATTAGTTAAAGTTATTGCTGCTAAAGTTGATTTTACAAGCGACTGACATCTATGGAAAAATAAAATGAGTCTTGTTTATTACAGCACAGTGTTCATTTTGTAAATTCTGGTTTGATTTAAAATATAACAGCACAATAAAACCATGTATAATTAAGGGCATGGCAACAGTGTGATTGAAAATTTGAACATACTGTGCTCTCAGTTTCTCCATTTCCCCTGCTACTTAAAACCTCAGGTTTAAAAAACTAATAAATGAATAAAAGCAAACAAATGAAAAACCCAAGATAAATCACACAATATTTGCAATTTCATGCTTAAAGATTATAGTCCATATACCAATGGGTGACGACCCATATAGCCAATGGTAGAAAACCGAAGCTTACAGTATTTCCCAGCACTAGGATAGTTTAGGTATAATCTGCATAAATGCAGTGCTCCTTAGTTTATAGAGGAGGTTGAAATAAATGCAGACATGTAAGAGTTCTCCACAATTTCATTGGACTAAAAGATGATATATCCTGGGTGCATTTACATTAACATTAATTAATTTAAATGTAGCTATGACTAAAAAATAACATATATATGCTAACATTTACTGGCTGAACAGGCCAGCCTTGTAAAGTACCATGCACTGTAAAAAAAATCCGTAAAAATACAGTACAATCTACTGTATAAACGTGAAGGAATTTTCCGTATTAGTCATTTACAGGTATTTTTCTGTATTTCTCAACTACTGCAATGCATTGTGGGAAAAAGGACCCAAAAAAGGAGGGAAAAGTCAGAGCAAGAGCAGCCATTAGACTTCTTTCAGGCTTCATCTGGATTTTGGACTCTGGAGTTGGAGAAACTGCCTTCAAATTTCCGTGGTAAGTATTAAAACTCATGTTTTCTTTTATTAAAATAATTTTTTTCAAAAGACTCCGCATTTTTATTTAGAAAGAATTGTTAATTTATTTGTTAACTGGTTTCGGCTGTCTCCAGACAACTCAGGAATATTTTGCTGACTCATTTTTTAAATAATCGTTATTTAGGTTTAACATGACTTAAGCTTTCCATTTTAGTTAATGTTAAAAGGCTGGCTGAACCAGTTTTCATAAATATTATAGTTAGCTGTCTGTGTCTCTCTGGGTATTACACAGCTGTGACTACTAACTAGCTAATTAGCGAAAGTCAGCGATGTAGCTAACTGGGAAAAGTGGGAACTTCATGGTATGTATAGAGAGGAAGAAATTATTTTAGGACTCTAATAAGTGCTATATCAATACCTGTGTTTTACAGTTGGCTCTACTGTACACTTTAAAGGGTTTCAGGCAAAGTTACACTAACCCTAGTTTAAGCCTCAGACCTTCCTGGCTGACGCTAGCAAATGCTAATGTTAGCCTCTGATTTGGGCTGCTAAAGTAAAGACTTTTAGCTAGCTGACCAGCATAGATTATTTCGGTGGTTAACAGACTGTAGTGGTAATATTATTGAAAGTATAGTTTCACCTCATTACATTTACAATTATGTCTATTTTGTAGCACATAGAAATGTTTAATTAATATTTGCAGACAGACACATTTTCCCTGTAACTGTGTTTTTACTCCAACATTTGTTAAAAATGTAATTTATGAAATGCTGAGCAGCATTTCTAGTATGTGGAATATTTTTGTCACCCCACTGTGCTAATGTGATTAAATACTAATAATTATTACTAAAAAAATTCAATAATTAATCAATAATAACTATATCTTGATTGAATTATATTGTAAGCGCAGTGCTGGTGTGCAGGAGCTTTATATGCCTAGTGGGGGATGCTGACATATTATAAACTGTTATGTCCATATCAAGCTTTTAACCAAATATAAGCAGAGATATTTGTATCTTTCTTAAAAATTCAGATCCTTAGAGATTATTTGAGAAATGGATCAACAGCTATTACTACTTGAAGTACTCTAAATCCTGCAGTGGAAAAATATCCCTTATTTCACCTTTGATCACACACTTTGGTTTTCCAGTGCAGAGCAATGGCCAAGCAAAGGAAAGACTTCCCCGAGTGAAAAAGAAGATGAAGATACAAGCTGGTGATGATCCAGAGCAGCTGGTCTCAGGAAATGAAGAAAAACCCTGATCACCTTTTCCACAGAAACAAGGTGAGTTTAATGTTGTGGTTGATTTAGTTTTTCAAGGTATGTATGTTACTTCAATTATAAACTGCTTTTGTTGCAACAGAATGTCGTTATGTGTATGCAACTCTACGTGAATTATAATCCTTTGTAGGGCTGTGTGATATGACCAAAATCTCGCATCCCAATATAAGACATATCTCTCCTGATAACGATATATATCACAAAATAGTGCATTTTCTGTAAATTCTGTGATTCTCGGGCAACTCGACTTACGTGAAGTGTTTTCAGTTGGGCGTCGTGTACCTGGAGTCGAGTGTTTTGACCGATGCATGAAACTATACATTTTTAGACATGAGTTTAAACGGCCGCCATTTTCTTTCTGAGTATTTGTTACACGGCGTGCTGCGAGGAAAAGCCTGTTCTAACGTTTGAGTCTAAGGATTATTTTGAGCACTTGACGGCTTTTTTTTGCTTTTCATTCGTAAACTCTCTCGAAACTCTTGCATGTGATTCTTGTGTAGGTGGTTAAAGAGGTTTGTCGTGTTTGAGTGGTGGTGGGGACCAGTTTGTGTCAGACTTTTCATAACCAAACCATGTCCATGCTACAGAGGTAGCCCCTCGTTTAACAATAAGGTCCTCGATTTGTTTTGACTGGTCCATCTGCTTGGAGCTAGCTGGTTCTGCCTCATCCTTGCTGGCCATGCTGGTATTCTCTGTGCCTTCATCTGCGTGGCGACTGTAAGCGCCATTTATAGTTACTTGATGTTTTTATTTGAGGTCATTTGTTTGATGCATATTCTGAAATTTTATGTTTGAGAATAATGTATATCATTTCAGTTCATTTTGAAAAGTCTCAACAGAAACTTGAGCTTTATTGTGAAAGGTTTATGTGGAAGTCCGTCCATAGTGTGGTTATTGTAAGTATAAGAGAAGGAGAGAACTTTAAGAAATAATATAGCCACTACAGTGACCATCAAAACCATGAAAAAAATATTGCCGTAAACAGTTTATTTTGCAACACCACAAAACAAATGATAGCGTATAATATGAAACGATAGACATTTTTATATCGTCATCTGATATATATCGTCATATCGCACCATCCTAATCCTTTTTTTGTTTATGTTGTTTATGTTCAAGGTAAAAAAATTATAAAAATACAAACTTTTTAAAAATGTCTTGTTGTTTCTCTTTTTTTCCTCAGAATAAATTGCGACTAGTCTCAATGGCTGAGATGGAGGAGCAACACAGCGACACGTTAACCCGACTGCTGCAGTTCCTGTATGAACTGAGCAACTCTAAAAATCCAAGGAAAAGCTGAGCGTATTTTATTTAAAGCTCAGATGGACCTTGATGGACTAACATGCAGGCTGCATTCAGGACTTTGTCACACTGGTATATGAAGAGTGGTAACAAGAGAAATTGTGCACACACAACGTGTCACTTTATGCTTGCTCTTCTCCAGCCTCTGGTGTCACTTTGTAGTAATTAGTCTTACTATTGTCTTATTTGTTGTGATTTAGGGTGTGTGCGCACAAGCAGAGGTTTTTGTTTGTAACCGTAACCTCGTTTTCAGAGCCTTGTCTAACATTTAATGGTCGTGAAATATGTCAGACTTTTTCCTCTACTTAAACAGCTAAGAGCATTTGAACACAGTGGAGAAAAAGGTGTGCATTAAGGATTTTGAACTATGATGTTTAAGTGTTGTCACTGCTGAGGATCCTTATTCACTACGCTGCTGTTTACAGTTTAACTTTTCATCAGAACAAGCACTTCTAATTGTACTTTGCTCCTCACTGACAAAACAAGTCCAGTAAATGAACTTTTATCTTCAAGTTTGGGACAGTAATCTGTCTTAATTTATTTTGTGCTTTAGTTATCATATGGGGAAAGGTTCTGTGGTTATCTATCCGTCCTGTTCGCATAAACCCGAAGTTCAGGAACATCTTCTTTAGATCTGTTCAGTTTTATTCATGTCGCACGACTTAAACAGTCAAGTATGTTATATTGTAAGGTAAAGACCCCAAAGAGTTAATCTCGGACAAATGTTCACACAAATGTGAATTACATTCACTTCATTAATGAAGTAAATGCAATTCAGTAATCAAATGTGTTTGGCTATAACTGACTACATGTGTATACTGTACCATAAGTGGACAGACATGGATGTAAACCACACCTTAACCATTTGGCTGAGGCAAAACTACCACAAGGCAGTGATTCTAACTAAAAGGTACTCTGGATATTATTAAATGTGAACATATCGTTAAATATGACTTAACTATATTTTTTGTTTGTCAGGTGTCCTGTTTGAAGAAAACACTTGGTAGCCACTTGAATGAATGTAAATAAACACATTTACATGAGGGCAACCTGATTTCAAGGAAATAAAAATGCTTAAATTTGAAAGCTTGTGAGTTATTTTGTTCATATATCAGCTGTTTAGTCGTTTTATGACAAGATGGATGCTGTCGTTATATTTTAGTATAGTGTTTGAGTTAAGGAGAATAAAAGAATATTTAACATTAATTGTACCAATGTTGTTGTGTATGAAGTACAAATTAATTTAAAAAGTTTTAATTTATGAATTTTTGAGCATATGGTGTACTAGGTTGTAATTGCATAGAAATGTACGTTTAAGGATATAAAGAACTATATTTAATGAGTTACAGTGAAAAGAAGTGTTTGGAAATAGTAATATAAACAGAAATTTCAATTTTTCTATTAACGGAAAATATCAGTTAATGATACAGAAAATATACTGTGAATAAACTGAAATTTCCGTTTTATAGCTGAAGGAAATGTCCGTAAATACTACAGAGAGTATACTGTAAATCTACAGAATTTTCCGTTTTATCATTTACAGAAAAGTCCGTCAAACTTCCGTAAAAAAACAGAAAATGTACTGGCAGAAAATTACCAGGACATTTTCCGTTTTTCTACGGAATCTTTTTTTACAGTGTGCCACCTTGTCTCACGAGTGAATTGGATAATGTGGTGAGGTTCACCCTCAGGTGCAGGGGATCTCACCACAGGGCAGATGACACTTACACAGGTCGGATCTTTCTGGCACAAAGCCCAGCTGACTTGTTTGGCAAAGCCAGCAGTGACTGCCAGGGGGTTAGAGGTTAGCGTAAGCCACTCTGGGCCACCACAGCCCACTGACTCTGAACCGCAAGGTCAGCGGCGGGACTGTAGAACCCCTCTGCTTGATAATGCACTCAAACAAAAAACACACAAGCAACACAAACATGATAACTGGAGGGGGAAAAAGCCAAAAAACAAAAACAAAAACCCTTTCAAGAGGATTACGGCTGCTTCAAGCATGGAAAATGTGCCGTTTTATCTATTATCTATTTATCACACAGCTTAAACACAAAAGATTTTCAAAAACTACAATTTACATGAGTAAATGCTGCAAATGGTTACCCCTTTTTTAGATCTGTTTCTCAAAAAGATGCCCGAAGCTATTGAAAAGGTGGCCTATTTTACAAATAAATGCTTTGTTTGTCAGAATATATTCGATTTAAAAGCCCACTTACACTTTCTATCACAAATAAAAGCTGAAGAGAAAATACAATACCAAAGGAAGCAGATACAAGTGAGGCAAAGAAGACAGCAAATCTAATAAGCTTGTTTTCTTCTCCTCCTTCTTTCTCTCTCTTATGGATAAGTCGCTGCGTATGGATATGTCCACATGCATGTTTGTTCTGCTCAGACACTTTTTCAACATTTGATTACTGCAGCAGAGACACTGCCAGAGTGCTTTCCATTTTCATATTTGTGTGGTGACTGAAAAAAAATATGCATTATAAAATCTAGACCTAATACATTTGTTGGCAACATAATGAACCCCAGTAACCAAGAGGGAAAGTACAAATATGCATCTTAGCCCCGAGCATGTTAGCATCAGTGTCAGTTTCTCAACAGAGCCCTTCGAGGCTGCTGGCACAAAAGATACTTCCGTTTGAGAAATGATGGAGTTGGAAGGCTAAAGAGCTCCTCCCACCACACCTCTATCCTTGCCACATGGAAAGATAATTGTCACCTCCT
Source organism: Oreochromis niloticus (assembly GCF_001858045.2). Lineage (NCBI taxonomy): Eukaryota > Metazoa > Chordata > Actinopteri > Cichliformes > Cichlidae > Oreochromis > Oreochromis niloticus. Next base: position 42,046,620 of record NC_031972.2, on the reverse strand, counting down.
TACCCAGCGAGACGGGTGTATTTCTGTGACCTATACTAGGTACACTTCCCCTCTTTTGTGCAGCCTGAGATGTCACAGTGGTTTGCCATAATTACTTTTGCTGATAGAGGTGAGAGAGGACATTTGCATCAGATGAGGTGCCGAGTGGTTGGGTCTCACCACTCGCCTTATGCAGCTTTTAATGTCACCGTAATCTCTAAAGGTTAGCACTGGCAGCACCACTGTATATCTCCACAACCAGCTGAATCAGTGGTTTGGAAATAGGTTTGACATTGAGTTCGAGTAAACGTCAGAACACACAGAGTCTCACACACACACACGCACACACAAACGCACATACACACACTTTAAAAAACAAATGCCTGCATTTTCCCTCGCACACACTTCCTTTGTTGCACCTTTACACTAACACTTTGGGGCAAGATTGGTAAGGACAAGCTGTGATTTCAGCAACCACCTCTTTAAAAACTCTTCGGGCTACAGAGATAAACATGTACACAGTGTGCTGCTCACACATCTTTGTTGTCAGAGATTCTCCCCTTTTAGTATCTGCTGCTTACAGCAGTAATTTGCCTAACCTGCACATCTACGTTATCAACAAAAGAGCTCAAATCCCTGCCGATTATTTGCTCAGTTTACAGATGCACATTGCATGGAATAATAAAACAGAAAATTGCCAACAGCAAACATTAACTCTAACCCTCAACTGATAACATTTTTTGGGAAATTAGGCAGCATTTGTCTAAATTTGAGCAGAACGTAAATCTGGCCATGAATAAAAGCCAGATCGAGAGTTCTAGCTTCATCTTGCTGACAGATGAAAATTAAATTTATCTGCTGAGAGAAGTTTGGAAATGTCCTCCTTTAACTCGATAAGTCATAAAATATTATCAATAGACAGAAAAAATGTCTTAAGTGTTAATGATTTTATAAATGAGGCTCTGAGTGATATATGATCAAATCCCTCTGTTAAACATTCAAAATATTGATACAAATTCAAATATTTGATATATGTAATAATACAGTTCACTGAAGAGAAGATTTGAGGCTTACAGAAAAGTAATTTTCTGTAATTTTCACAAATTTCCTTAAAATTTTTTCTTTTTACCTGTAATTTTTTTCAGAAATGAAATGTTTTCTTAAATGTTTCAGTGTGAAAATCATAAAAAATATTAATTTGAAATAATCATTATTAAAGGTGTATATTGGAAATTAGGCCTTTAAATTGTTGCCATTTTACTCCTTACTTGTTTAACTTTCTGCGAAATCTCACATTAAGACAGTTGTAGAAGTCCTGAGATCATCCAATTCCTCCTTGCTATAATAAAGAAGAAACTCACAGGTAAGACACAAACCTTCCTGGAAGTCCTTTTAGTTTTTTATTAGCTTGTTTTCAGTCTAATTCACAATATAATATTCCAATGTCTTGTTTTTAAAGTTATAACATGTAAAATTTTCACCACTAGACATCTGTAGATTGGAAGTAGCAGTCAAATGAGTTCTTTTTTCTTACCCCTCCCAAATGAAATGCATTATCCTTCCTCTGGTGGCTGCTTTGCTTCGATGCTTTCTTTATTGCATGGCTCTGTAGCACACTGTTGTCACCTTGTAAACGCGAGTGCTTCACCTAAATTTGCAACTAAAAACAGATAAAGAGGCGGACCTGTTACCGAGATGATGAGCTCAGGTAGAGTGAAAGAAAACTTTTTTCTAGCGTCTATGTCAATGGAAAATTGTACTTAGTAGTCAGTATAATCTTTTAATGATATAAGTTTCCATATATGCTTAGAGGTGTATAATCAATTGTGTAGAAGGCTGCAAGGACTTTTATGTGCATTCCAGAGTGTTCTGGCTTTCACACCCACATTTTGGGAGCATGGGAGAGGTCGTACCTTCTCTTATTGTTTTATGATAGGATAAACGTATCTATGTCTGTTTTAGGCTAAGTGCCTTTTGTTTAGATGAACTGCTGGACTTCCAGGCCAGCAGGTTTAGGGAGGTCGGGTCACACTCTGACCCCCCCCCCCCCCCCCCCCCACACACACACACACACACACACTCACCCAAAGATGTATAAATAAAGACCAGGGCAGTGGCACGGGGCGAGTCTCAGAGCCCTCACTTCTGTGCGGGTGCTGTGACTGCCCTTGCTTGCAAGTAAACTAACTGCAGTGTGTGTTTCTCCTCTCTGACTCTCAGCTGAAGAAGTGTTATTTAGAATAAATCTCTTGACAGTCTAAAACAAAAGTGCTGTTCCTGTAAATTGCCATTAAAACCTTTACTGGGAAAAAGCCAGTGGGAGTCATTCATCAAAGCACCTGATCAACTAACTCTGACGTGAAGAAAAGTGAACTTTGTAGCTGCTCCATCCACCGCTCTTTGTTTTACATAGCAAAAAAATCTGCCGTAAGCCAGAATTTGTATTCAAATATGCAGATTGCTGTTAACTTAGTCTGATACCATGTTTAAATTATACAGCTTGCTGAAGGTTGACAGGCAGCCGCCCTATTTTACATGGAAATGATACCTGCACCAAACAGGGGTGAGTCTAAAGGGGGCCATGGGGTGTAGACCAGCGGTCCCCAACCTTTTTTGCACCACGGACCAGTTTATGTCAGACAATATTTTCATGGACTGGCTTTTAAGTTGTCGCAGATAAATACAACAAAATAAAACCAACAACGGTATAAAAAAAAAGAAGATTCATTCATAACACACGGGAAAAGACCCAGGGAAACCAAGTTAACGCTAAAAACGGTAAACCCTGAAAACCATGAATTTCACACCCTCGTGGCCCAGGGGTTGGGGACCGCTGTACTAGACCGTATTAATTACAAGGCTTTTATAAAAAAAAAATTCAGATTGAAATTGAAATAATATAAATTGTGTATGAAAAACCTTTTTCACAAACCAATAAAAATATCAATGGGCCAGTAAAACTATGAACCACTGTCAAGTTGTTGCTGGTAAGTTGTTAAATTGGACATTGAATTATTATTAATATTAATTAGCATCTACACCACCATAATTTCTCATCTTCAGCAGCACAAAAACTTTGCATCAAAGCACAGGGCAAACTTCAGAATGCTGATATCCTCGCTTTTCTTCATTGTAGCCACCACATTATCCCTTACAGACTTACAGACACAAACTCACTTATTCACTTACACACTTAAACATGCACAAAAACTCATAAACATGAACAAACACCAAATCTACCTCATCCAAGACAAAAAAAAAAACACTGTCAGAACTTGTTTTCCCTCCTATTAATGTCAGAGTAAAGGTAAATGTTTTATGCCTTAGTTTGGGTTGCTTATATTTTATTTGAATTTGAACTTTTACTGTACTTGAGATTATGTTGAGAAAATGTTCTCTTTAAAAAGTTAACATTTCATATAACATACATTCAAAGGGTTGAGTTGGGTTTTTTGACTGCTGTTGTATGCAGTTAAACTCTTTTGAAGATTTATTATTGCTCATTAATAAAACCAATGTATTTCTTATTCGATTACTCAATCAATGGATGGAATAATCAACAGAAGACTCAATAACTAAAATAACCGATAGCTGTAGCCCAAGACTGGATCCAGATCTAGATCCGCTCCAGTGTTTTTCCTTGTCTGTGGAAAGCTGTCAGTCCAATGTTTACCTCAGCTCTTTTCTAAATGATGACAGCAATAGTGAGGTGAGTTGCTGAGGATACGCTGAACTGTTCTGTCAGTAAGACGGCTGTTTTTGCTGCTATTAGCTACTATTAGACACTATTAGCTGCTGTTAGCTGCTGTTAGCAGGTTTTGAAGTGAATGTAACTCTGTTCGACTTTGACACTTAATGAATGTACTATGCTATGTGAGAAAGTAATCAAACTGTTTAGCAAATGGAAAGTGTGACTTTAAGAACACTCAAGCCTACCATTAGCTGGCATAATGTTAGCTTATAATGCTTATAATTTCATAATGTTTAGCTTATAACTTGCTGTAGTTGTTGTTTAAAGCCCTGACTTCAGATCAGGAAATGAGGGTTGAGGTGAGAAGGAAGATCATTTCATTGCTGCTGGCATTGTTTCTTTCCATTCCTGCAGACACGAATTGAAATGTTCCTCCACGGCTCCTATGACTTCTCTTCTTCTCAGTCTTTAATGTTTTTCATATCTGGCTGGTCTCTAGCCACTCACATAAAATTTGATTAGTCGAAAGAAAGACCTATTGTATCCACTGTATTCCAATATGGTGGGGGAACATGGCAGAATCCGCAAACCGCAAATCCACTCTTATGTATTTTTAATGATTTGATTCTAAGTTTATGAGAATGGATCCATTTGTTGAAAGACATAATTACACACTGTTTTGCTTTGAGGATCACTATGGGCACAATATGTAATGCTCAAGCACTGAATTGAAATACCCCTTGCCATTTCATACACAGCAAAACTGAAGCATGATGATGTATCAAATTGATATTATGTTACAGAAATTGCATCTGAGAGTTGGCTAATGAACAAATGATTAAATATTTCAAAAAATCAATTTGGTAATCCAGACAGAAAACGTATCTGCCGGTTTGTCCGATTTTAAAATGACACACTGAAGTGCACAGTGAACCGGCGCGTTCAAGGATAATTCTTATATCAAAAGTTGAAAGCAAGAAATCACTTGCACTTGAAATTTAAAAATGTACTTGAATCCACTTAACACTTGTACACTGGTGCTGTAAAGGTGTATAGTCAAAAACAGCCTGCATCTCTCTGTCTTTGTGCCATTGTTTTTATTCCTCCCAATCTCCCACTCTGTGAGAACGGTTCAGCCTTTCATAGTCTCCAAATCCCACACCTCCCAGAGCAAATGCGTCTGCTCATCACACTTTCTCCATTCTCTTCATGTTTCTTTCTTTTTTCTTGTGTGTTTCTGGGATTTCGGTGACATTTTCACAGTGCCAGATCCTTGCCTTGAGACAGCGTGCATGTGCCCACACCTCTCCACCTCCTAAAATACACATACATAAACACAATGAAAGCAGATATGCACACGCCTCGCCTGGAGCCAGGCCCCTCTGTGCTAGTCTACCTCAGAGAAGCTGAAGCTTGGCATAGAGACGAGGTTCCGGTGGATTCTGTGCTCCGCCTGCCAATGCTGCTCTTTTGATCTGCAGCCAGCTGATGACAGATCTACATTAAGCTCATAGTCTTCACTCCTTCGCTCTGTTTCTCCTCTCCTTTTCCCTGACACTGGGGCAAGATGCTACCATAAGTCAACGAGCATTGGTGGGAATCAACATTCATGTGGGGTCGACTTGTCGAGTCTCTTCTCACACCGAGCTGAGAGAAATGAAGAAGGCTGAGAGGGTTTCCAGCATGCAGAAAAATATGTGGGTGTACGCTAAAGATAGTGCCATTCCAACAATCTAGGGGCAAGCTTTACACATCTCTGATGTGCACCTCCAAGAAAAATCCACACTTTAATGCGTTTACTTTAACACTTACGGATATTGTTATATTATTTTTCTAAAATGAAACTAAACAACCTCGATAAAAGGCCGTCTCCTGCAGTTGAGAGACACTCAAGTAAGAAAGTAGCAACTCTTGTTAAGATTTTATCACAATCATTAGGAGACTACGAGGTTGCAAATGATGTAAAAATGTGTTTGTCTCCTCTTATGATGGATTTCTGTCTTTGTGAGTGATGAATGTGGATAATATGTTAAGACAGAAGTCATGGGGTGTGAGTAACTGACACTGAAAATTAGACATTTAAGTATAGTCAGTGAACAACAGTTCACAAAACTCTATTAGACGCAAGAAAAAAGAAATAGCTTTCAAGAGTAACTTTCACTGAGCTGAAAAAGGGAATGTTAAGATTTAGAGGCAATTTTAATTTGCAATGAAAGCATGTTATATGCCTAAGCTATGTATTCCCCTGGTGGGGTTCAAATTTAATTAGAAAATGAAAAGCTTAATGAACATTAAGGGTTTCTAATATGTCTGATGGTTCAGCATGCACAAAAAAGTTCTAACAAAGACATGTAATTTCAGAAGCTGGAATCAATACCGTTCCTTCTACTCATAACCTCATCAGAAACAGCCACATTTTTCAGCTGATCAACTGTTATTAGAAACGGACTAGGTAGCCATGTTTCTGCAAACTACTTGTGCAGAAATTGTCCTCATCCACCTTAATGTTTGTGTTATGATGCATTTATCCAAACTGATAAGTGCCAATGAAAAACTGCACTCCAGCAGAAGAGTGAGAGCGATGGCTAACAGCTGCTGATGAATGAGGAGTGACGGGCAGTGATGGAGACTCACCATTAGAAAAAACACAACCAGCTGTTATTTCTAAAGGGGATCATTTGCTTATTCCTGCACTATGCAGCAGGAATGGCTTGCCATCATATTATTTGGCATGGCGGGTGGTTTAGAGTGAGGTGTGACTTTGTGGTAATAGGTGACAATGTCTTTTTTGTTTTAGTCACTAACGTTCTCGATCTTTTTTCACACTCAGTATAATTTTAAAGATGAAGGAAGGGGGAAAGGAGATAATGTTCAGCAGGAGCCAGCTGTAATTTTTTGTGTGTGTGTGTTTGTCATTACAGAGCTGCACTTTGATTTACTGGTGTGCTGGTTTTGTGTGGGCTGTAAATTGGCAATCTGTCTGTCACCGTGCTATTCAAATGGTCACCGTAAAGCTCCTGTGAAGAGATCAGGCCTGTGACCTATGGTACACTTTTAAAGATCATTTTGGGAGGTATGAAGAGTAGATTGCAGACATATGGAAAAGTAAACACACACCTTGTGTTTTCATCTTTGCTGTATTTGGAGTTTAGCGCTACTGATGCAGATATTTCACGCAGAGAGGGAAAACTAAACAAATATGAGAGTAATCATGAGAGTAAGGGTGCATGCGGGCACAAGAAAGAGAAGGCATGATGATAGCAATGCATTTGCTGTGAATGTGTACCTCATACCTAACACTCACAACATAGCTGCCTAGAACTAGCATTCATTATCACTGCATCTATTGTGAAACATCCTTAAAATGTCATGAAACGTGTTGGAAATGCATTGAAATTATGGCATCCTTTCAGGCTGTCTGTGACCATGTTGCATCAGTTTAACATGAATTAAAATGTTATTGCAATGTGTTCTGTGAAAATAACTTGTTTCCATGAATACGTTTCACTCACTCACTGGTTTCAGATCAGAATCACTGAGAATCAGAGTAAACTGTTGCTTAATTGATCTGTTTGAGCAAATTTGAGTCAGTTTTACCAAACTCTATTGTAAACACAATTTTCTTTCCTGCAGGAAATTTATGGATTCCTGCTGCCAGTTTCAAGAAATGTGTTTCTTTTGCTGATAGTAGAGGCAAGCATATGTTAATTTCCTGTCCTCATACACGACACTGCATGTGATATTCTTTCAAACCCAGCTCTTCTAGACTTGCCTGATTTGAAATCTAAGCCATGCTCTGTGCCATGCTGTCCTGTAGAAGAAACAGCTGTTTGCATGAATGTTTAATGTACACCCACACTGGTATGCCATTTCAACAGATGAGAATGTGGAGGATCACCTCAATCCTTGATTTAAGCTATTTGAAGTCCCTGCCATTTCAGAATGTCAAATGCCTCATTCTCTGGAGAGCGCCACTTAAAAATGTTATAGGTTAGCAAAGCAACAACAGCAACAACAGTTTACTCAAACTGTGGCACATACAGTGCAGTGATATACGTATATATATTGTAGTTGGTACGAGACATACTAGTCGTTTAATCTAATTGTTTTGCATTTTTATTGATACCCAAGGCAGGTAAATAATTGTGTTCTCATGTTATGCAGCCATCTGCCACCAGATGGAGCATCCTTTAATCTCAACGTGACCTTTTTGTCACTAGTTCAATTAAAGGCTAAAAATTAGATTGTGGAGACAACCGTCATAAATGAGCTTTCTCTGAAAGGTGGATGGGCTTTCCCTTAGCGATAGAGTGAGGAGTTCAGTTGTTTGGGTGGGGCACAGAGTAGAGCCGCTGCTCCTACACACCGAAAGGAGACAGCCGAGGTGGTCTTCTCCTGGGTAAGGTGTTCAGACTGGGCATGTCCTACTGGTAGCAGGACCCTATTTAATTTTTTTTAAAATTTTCTGAAGTATAACGAGCAATGTTGATACTGCATGATGTGAGGTGCCACACAATTAAGAAGCATGATTCGTTATTAAAGAATTAATAACAAAGAATTAAAGAATGATTAATGGGTTAAAATGCCTTTGTTTAATGGGTTTTTGGCATTAAATGGTTCTTAGATTTAGTAATAGCATATGTACACATGTCGGTTATTATATCACTTCAAAAATCAAGAATTAGGTGCAACAGTTTGGCTTTTTTATTGTAGAGTACACATTGTTACAGTACCAATAAACTTACCAGTGTCATATAATCATAGTCACATCAGTATCTCATTCAGAGAATCATGCACACCTGCAGAGATAGCTAATAGCTCGATGCTACTCTAAAACTGAGGTGATAAACTTCAACTGTGCACTAGCCAGTATGGAATAATAATAATAAGGAAGTAAAGAAAGCTGATTTAACAAGTGAAATCCCAGTATATATTGATGAAAAATCACACCACGCGTGCACAAACACACCCAAATTCTAGATTTGTCTTGTCACTTTGTTTTGCATTCATATTTTAGAATCAGATTAAGAGGCCACTTTGGGTTTTTGCATTTCACCTAAACAATAAGTACTTCCTTTTCTTCTTACCAGGTTCCTGTAATCTTACACCATTTATCTGCAAAAAGCACTCCAGTGAAATAAACTAAAATGTAAACACCACAAGTGGAATATGTTGTCCTGTACAGAAGAGCAATGCGACCGTCAATATGGCTGCGGGTTTACAATTGTTGTACTTGGCGACTGCTGTCTGTATCACACAAGTGTGAAAAGCAATAACACCACCAAAGTGCAACTGTTGGCGGTCAATATTTTCTCTCCCTGATAAACCCTCTGGGCAGAAGCGCTCCTTAGTCTAGCCAACGCAAACACAGCTTTGCAGCTTCAATCTGTCACACAGTATGAATATGGAGCCAAAAATAAATAAATAAATATTATCGTTACAAATCCTTTTCTTGCCACTGTGCATTCTCTGTTTCACAAAGGAATCATCGAAACATGAAGTTTAAGCACTCCCGAAAATGTTTCAGATTTCTCCTAAAACTAAATTAGCCTTCATTTCTCCTGAGCTGCGAGTCTGATTTGCTTTACCTTTTCTAATGCCACTGCTCTGCAGGGGATTTACATTTACTATGACTAGACACAAGCACACTGCAGATTTGCGACACACATGCAAAAACAAAAAAGGCATTTAAACGTACCTTGTAAAAGTCAGATGTGTCTGTAGGAGAAAGTCTGCAGGTTGACATGGACGGGATACATGAGCACGTCTTCATCAGCTATATCTGGAAAAACAAAGAGACCCAAAATGCCAAGGTTATTTCACACATCATTTACAGCATGTAGCCTTATGCACACATCAATATAGAGAGCAGTGAGTTATCCACATATCCTATAATGCCATAATGATGGAAACAGGAGTGCGTGGGAAACATGAGATTTACAAAGTTTACAGAGATACTGTTCCAACTTACACCACCCACACAGCACTCATGCACACCTACAGACACATGCGTTAGCACCCCCCACCCACCGTCCACACACACACACGCACATATGCACACACAAACATACATACAATAAACAAGCATTCAATTCCCAAAGCAGCTATAAGGCTCAACACACTCTGTTACCCAGTGGCTTACTTTTAAAGATGAATCTCAAGAGCCCCCTAAGGAAAACAGCACTTTGCCAGGGATGTCCAGGAACGTTAACTGTCACCGTCTCTCTCCACACTCAGACACTGACGGCTATGATGAGAAGGTGCGGTGCTCCCACACTGAGGCAGGGTAATTGGCTAGAGATGATGGGCCATAAACATACATCACAGGGGCGGCGAAGCGCCAAGCAGACAGCTAACTAAGATTCTCCTTCGACTGCGTGGCTCTTGTTTGCCGTATGTGCACGTACACACATGCTCCTCATTGTCTTCCTTTCCCTGGATATTCACGCTCTCTGAACACAGGGGCTAGCCTCCAATTTTCATAACTCAAAAAAAAAAAAAAGATCCTGCCATTCCCTTTAATCTATCACCATAAACCTGATATGGCACATTGTATATTCTGTTCAGACCCTTTCACCCATTTTTTGGCATCATGACCATACCCAGAGGATGCTCTTTCCTGGCATTATCATCCACTGATATATAATAGGCACTACCCATTCAAAATGCATCATCACCATAACAGATAGGATGCCCTCTGTCTCACCATTACTACCACTACACAGTGGAGGATAATAGGCTATCCGCTCCTGAGGTGCTATCGCCACGGCACAGACTTTCCTTCTATTACCATAACACTTCTGTCATAATAAGCTGAGAGAGCCTCGCAGTCATGACCACAGCTCTCTGAGAGGAGGTCAGTCATGTCATACTGTTTGCTCACACGCTGGTAATTGGGAGAAATAAGGCTGGGTAAGGAAGTAGCAGTGGAGCTGCCCTTTCTTCTCAGTGTTTGCTGTGCAAGGCAGCTATGACGCTATGATCCAGCAGTGCTGCTCGGCCATTTGTTGTGTTTTAAAAAGCAGCGAAATAAAGTCAACAAGGAAAACGGTGCCAGCTAATTTGGCTGGCAAAATTGCAGCTGCTTGCGATGTCTCATGACGCTCCCTCATATTGGACAGCTCCTACGAAACAGCACTCCCCATCCTAATGCCGTGAAATGGAATGGGGGAATTATATCAATAAAAATATACTTCATTCATCTTACGCTCTTCTTTTCTGGGTTTTACAGATTTAGTTTGACAGATTTGCATGACCACATTTTTTTTCCTGGACACATGCGACAACCTAAAGACCCCTTCACTCTCTCAGCAGACTAGAACTTCAAGGGGAAGAGTAAAACTGATGGCACGGAGTGGAAGAGACAGGGGGGTCCAGGCAATGCGCTCATTATTCAGAGAGACACTCGAGGCCACAGGAACCGGCACACTTCATTTTTCTTGTCAAACTTCGACTGGCTTAATGGCATGTTCGCAGCAAGTGGTGAGACAAAGAGATGGTGTGGCCAGGCCAGGATGTGGAAGTAGTGTCAATCACAACACAGGCCGCCATCGCAGTGGTGGATAGCCTACATTCTTTTAAACGGTAGATCACCTGAGTTGCCAAAGCTGCTGAACGTGACACAGTGGCAAATAAATATGTCTCGTCTGTCAGGGAAGGAGACGGCAAATACAGTAGGGCTAGTTTTCAAAGAGCAAGCTAAAATATGGTCTCAATTATACTCGGAACTACTGAGAGGCACAGATGCTCCTATTGTTCCTCCCATTCCACATCTTTCTGAACCCTACCTCATTATTGCCTTCATTACTGGTGCCATCGATATGGAAGGCAGCTGCCAGAAAACCCGGCTGTATCCACAACCCATCATCCAAACACCAATTAATCATCCGCCCAGCAATTACACAATATACCTTTCACTGATTTCGAACACAGTGATTCTTTTTCTGTTTAATTTCTATACCAGAAGCTCCCGTGTTTGAAAGTCATGCAAAGCAGTCTCTTCCCGTTCTATATATCCACTGGACTGGAACTGTATTTTGATCAGAGAGATGATGGGGCAGGTGTTTTGGTGCGGCTTCATGTCAGCGAGAAGCCTCATTCCATCGCAGTCCAATCTCTAGGCATGGCAGTGGGCTGCTGTGTCAGACAGCCTCTTTTGTTCAACTCCTAATTGGGATAATTTATTGTTCTAACAGGAAGAGCAGCTGTGGCTTTACGGCGTAGCACCAATTAAATCCAGATGCTAGAGTGAAAAGATGGGGATGAACGTGACTTGGGGACCAATCGCTAATATTAATTCAGATCCCTGTGAGATACATGTAACAAGCTGGGATGAGAGATTCTTTTCAACACGATGCTTTTGGGCTGATACTGAAAATGTGCAATTTTGAGGGGGATTCATGAAAATGGTCACGATCAGATCTCTCAGACATTACGAAAGATTTCGAACAATGAATGAAATTATGTGCTAGATTAAACGGAAACGAAGATCTCGGGGACAAGGACTGTGGCTGCAGTGCATGAACAATCACTGGATTCTGAAATGTTGCTCTAGTTTTACTGTTGTTAAAGAAGTTTTTCCACCCAAAATGGCTCTGACACAGGATCAGGTGAATATGAGCGTGAGATCTGGGGAACAAGGGGAGCAACTGAGTGAAATCAGGTCGCTGTAAAGATTTCTCCAGGGCAGGTCTAACCCTGCCATACTGTGCTTGGCTCGCCTGCCTCTTCAGTCGAGGCTCTTTAGACGAAGAGCCTTGGGGACAGGCACAAATGTGAGTAACACAGAGAATGGAGGCAGCATGAGGTCACCACCTCAGAGCTGCAGCTCAAATAGTAATCGCAGATACACAGTGACTCCTTAAGGCTTAAAATTCGGAGGGAAAAGAGAGCGAATAGTTAGAACGTCCATAGAAAGAGCCTCCTTTTGTTTCTTCATTTGACTTCGCTTTAAAGTTTTAATTAAGTATTTCTGCGCTTTGCAGCTATTTACTGTAAACAGGAGGTATGACATGTTTAATATCCAAAATGCTTACATATAATTGCGTATTTCTTGCAACAACAAGATATTTTGCTTTGGATTTTGGTTGTAAAATGCAAAAAGGAAGAAAATTCGCATCTTTGAGGAACCATTTTAAATATCTCTCTAGCACAAAATGGTTAAGGAGTATGGTAATATGACGAGCACAAGGTAAAACCTAGGCAGAGCTCGTTTTTTTCTGTCCATTTTCAGACAGTAGTACCTTGCGAATACCTTGTGCTACCATGATACACTAAATATCCCCATAAAGCTAATCTTGTTTTCTTTCCAAAACTGTTTGAATTTTTTCTCTAAAATTTTGTCTCGCTTGTAAAATAAAGGCTTCGGAATGACTCCTTGACAGCCATTCATCCACAAACAGTAGATGGATCAACTGAAAGGCCAAATGGATCTCTTTGGCTCTGTGTCATGGCTGTATTTTTTTCTATTTCTGTGAGAACAGATACTGTTCGTCTGCTGTTCTCATTGTCCAGATTCCTCATATTTTTTAAGAACACGCTGCACACCATTCATGCATGTCATGTCACGTTTTCAGCTAATAGCTGTTTGGGATTCACACTCTTGGTGCAGAAATGATATTTTATGCCTTTTTAACTCATATATAATATATTTAACTAAATGGGAACAAAATATTTCATGGATCAGGGATAAGTGGCTTAACAAACAAACATATGGCTGAAAATGGCCAGGTAGGAGGACTGGATAGAAAAGAAGTGAAAAAGCAGCCATTTTCTGAAGAAAAACTTTGAAAGACTATCACGAAGCTTGGAGGATTACTACTCAAGATCATTTTTAAAAAGTCTGTCTCTGTGTTAGCAAAATATAAAATACTTAGGCTTTCACACAATCCTTTGGTTTTTATGCCCGTCTATGCACACAAACATATTTAATACATCAAAATTATGCGAAATCACACTGCTTTTATAAGATATCACCTGTTCCATAATCCACATTCCAACCTTTACTACTGGGACAGTTGCATTGCAGTGGATAGTTAACTAGTACTGTGTATTGATGATATTAATAATTAGCTAAAGAAGATGGTTTTGGGTGCTAGTTCAGCTCAGTTGTATGAGCAGGTGACCATATACCACATGGCTGAAAGCAGCTGGCCCTGATTCGAGTCCGACCAGTGGCTCTTTGCTGCACATCTTCCCCTCTTTCTTTCTCTGTGCTTTCCTGTCAATCTTCTCCGTTTTTATCAATAAAGCCAGTTAAAAGGCCAAAAAAAACCCCAAGGTAGGTATTACTAGTGTCAACTAGTATGAGTAACAAAGTTTAATCAGTTAGTTTCAAATACTTTAATTAGTTATACTTCAAATCCCTAAACATTTATCACCAGCTCCAGTCAATTTGATTATCTATTATTACTCTATTTTTAGTTTTTAATTTCATTCATTGATTTTGCACAAATATCATCATATAAAGTGATTAAAGAAGGTGTGATAAAATGCAGATACCACACAAGGCAGTAATCTTTGAGGATTTTGAGACGTCTAAAGACTGAATGAAGCTGACCTGATAATGACTGGATCATATTTACAACATGGCTGAATGGTTCTCCCTCTAGAAATTAAAGATGGAAGGAGTTTGTGATATTGTACATCTCTGTAACATCTCCCGCTAAATTTATTCTTGCCACGGAGCTCCTGTGTATTTCATTACATTCTACTTTGTACAACAGACTTCAAACCCCGAAGACAATATCAAATAGCTGTTTGCAGTAGCCTTGACAACAGTGGCTGTTTTCCATCTCCGACTTAACCTCTCTTCCTTCCTCTCACTTTCTTAGATGTCGTCAGAAGTGCCATAAGCTGTTCAACTGGATGGCAAGAAACCTTGGAACTTTATGAGGATAAAGAGCTCTGACCCAATTAGCCGTCTTTGTTAAATAAAACTCCACCGGCCAGCATTTAAACCACCACATACCCCTCTCTTCCCCTCCCCTGCTTGTGTTTTTACAGTACAAAGTGATTACAGATTTAATTAGCTGAGGACCTTGCTTCAGGGAGTCTCCTAAATCCATATTGATATTTCTGCAGAGTTCAGAACAAGAGGCCTGGGCTCTGTGAGGATGACTTACGAGGGTGGCGGCATAAAAATATAATGACGATGTGATTTTCAACTTTTACCAGGCTCTGTTTACTTTTCCCTCTGAGACTAATTTTACAGTAGTACGATGCTGAGAATTATGCAGCGAGCAAAGAGCAGATCAATGCCATCTCACAGCAAGAGTCGTGGATTTTAACAAATCTCCTGTCATGAAAGCTCGTTTTCTGCTTTTGACATGTGGAGAAGTTTAATGTAAGTTTATATACTTCAGTTCCTTATTTATTACCTTTGCCAAGTGGGTTAAGGATTTGTTAGCGTTTAAGTGTGTGTGTGTGTGTGTGTGTGGGTGTCTATCTGTAAGCTCGAAAAGCTATGAATGAAAGGGATGTCGAGTGAGGTCATTTTAACAATCCATTAAAATTTGGCTTACAGCCACCAATTTCTTCAAGGTTAGCTTAATGATTTATTGGTTGAAAACTGACAAAAGGCTTTTTTTATGGCTTAAAAACTATGATTCTTACAAGTCTGGTGTATATTGCCAACATGAAGAAAGTATTATAAGATTTAAAGTATGATGTCACATTTGACCTCTGACCTCCCCTTTATGGTCAACAGACTGATTTAAAGGTCAACGTGATATTAATGCTATACAGAGCTATTTTATTTATCTATTTTATTTATATTGACAACATATAGGGATGCTGGGGTATTATGATATTATGGGGAATCTAAATATTTAACTTTAGACCTCTGATTTCATCTTCAAAGTCAAATAAGGTCAAACTTTTATAAAAAATGTGTTTAAACCTATGCGTCAAATTTAGCTTCCTTTGATTGTATTGGCAACACTTAGGAAACTATGCTAATATATGAGGACTCTAAATATCACTTTATAGTTTGCACTGAAATATCATGTGACATTTGACCTCGGATCTCATGTTTACATTTCACATCTGCCTGTAATGATGAGTATTGTTAAGAGAAAGTGGATGGATAGAAGACTAAAGCACCTGGTAAAAAAGCACAGCTTCTCTTAGCAAAACATGATAGTGTCAAAAAGGCAATACTGCTGTTTGTGTACATGAATACTGTTGTACTAAATATTTTTTGACAGTCTGAAAAACTTTGAAACTAAATATAATTAAATTGGAAGTATATTTACGTGACATCCAACAGGTTCCCAGGAAAGCTAAACGTCAGAGTTAAGTCCATGATGTAAATATGTAAAAATTTTGTTTTTTGTTTTCTGTTCTGTGTCCTGTTCTTTTTGTATATGTGTGTTTTTTTTTGCTGCTGATACAACCAGATTTCCCCTTGTGGGACAATTAAAGGATTATTCTATTCTGTTCTATTCTATTCTATGCTATTCTATTCTATTCTGTTCTATTCTAAGTCAAAAGGCGAACGCTCGAATGCTATTTTTATTTGGTGAAAAGTATATATTGACAAGATGTCCTGATAGCAGACCTCACCAGCCTTTCATGCGAAACCATGGAAGCCTCGAAGCAAAGAGAGCAGCAGCAACAAAGCAGGCATCAGTGACAATAGATGTGACAATGATTAAGACAGATACAAAGTAAAAAGCAAAGCTGGACTAAAGATCTTGCAGTGGGTTGCAAAGTGAGTTGCAGATGCACAGCAGCTGTAAGCAGACTAAAACAGCTTAAATAGCACATCTCTTGTGCCAGCTAAGATTAAGCTACTCTATCTCCCAGGATTGCAATGTTCTGATTGTTTTGTTTTTTTAATTTTAATCCAAACCAAGATTGGCTCAGGTTCCTACCCGCTAAACAATGGACGTTGGATAAACGTGTCTATATTGTGTCCATTGGTCCATGACCAATTCTGGACATCTGGACGACATCCGAACTTCAAAATTTGGACATCCAACCAAGACCCAACCTCGGCATCAAGATGTTCAACATTTGAACTTTGGACTGGGTCATTTTTTTGGACATCATGTGGACGTCTATGACAGGTGCAGGAAATTTACATGATTAATAAATGTAATCTTTTTTATTTACAAATATCAACATTGTTGTTTTCAACATGATACATATGATTATTGATTTTGTATAAACAAACAAGATCTGTTATGTGTTAGGCTATTGATTTATTCAGCACGTGGGTTTTTGTTTTTTATCTGTTATTTCACATCTTCCTGTTGTTCTTTAGCTGGTTTATTTATTTTTATTAATCAACTTATAATTTGTAATAATAATGGTAAAATAATAATGATTAAAGTATTTGGAAAAAAATTTGCAATTCCTTTTAAAAGGAGTGCAATATGTTTAATACGTTTAAAAGAGCATTTGCATAATACATGGTTCGTTTTATTGTGAAGAGCTTTGTAAGAGGAAGTGCGTGTGTTTGTGAACAGCAGCAGGACTGAGAGAAGTTGCTAGGCACATTATGAGAAGTTTGTGCAAGTGTGTATGCATGAACTTGACTATCTGCTCGACAGTCTTTGTCGATGCTCAGCAGGTTGGTAAAATCCACCGACCAGCTGCTCACTTTTGTTTTAGCTCAAGAGCCCGTGTCACTTTGTGCAGTGGGTATAAAGTAAAACAAGAGGTTTGAGTTTATGACATGAAACATATCTGTCTGCATTTACACACTAAAGGAAATATCAGGTCTCTTAACAAAAATCAGTAGATTAAATGTAATTTCATGAAGAGCCTTTACACAAAATGAAAAAAATGAAATAACTGAAACTGTTGCACACACTGTCAAATGTAAAACTTTATTTTACAGAATGTCTTACACACAGTACTTACAGTAATGTGCAAATCTCCTGACCCAACCCCCTTTCTTTAGATTTTGCTTCCAAAAAGCCCCGAAGTCTTATAATTTTTTAAGAGTTTTTTTTTTTTTTTGGATAACTCCTTCTTTTCTCATTTTAGTTCATTCTGTGTACCTTACCACTGTTTTTGGTATAAGCCACTTAACACTGCCCTATAAATCATTCAAGAAAAAGCACCTAAGTCAAGGAATGAACTAATGTTGTGTCTATGCATAATAGACAACTTGGCAAAGAACCAAATAAAAATTGCATCTCTAGGTACTTTGTTACCTTTGTTTTATGTCCATATCTTTAGTTAAGTCTATGAAAAATGATAACAGTTTGACAGTCATAAAATAGTAGTTTTGCACCAACAAGGTGAATCCCAAAGAGCTTTTAAGCCAAAATTTGGCATATCACAGCCAACCGTGCTGTGTGGAGATATGTGGAGCACAAAAGAACTGCCGGGCCTAAAAAGTATCTACAGCAGATGAACAGAATCTGAAGGTTATGTTCTTTAAAAAAAGGGAAAAGAATGTTGCAAAGACCTGACACGGGACCTAAAAGAGCCATCTGGCCCTTCAGTTTATCCATCTTCTATTCACTCAGAATCATATTCTTCTGATTTTAAAGATGACTGTGATTCTGAAACCTCATCAGAAATGGTCTCAGTGGATGGGTGTCTGTCAAGAAAACACAACAGCAGTAGCCAACAACCAAAGACGAGGTTTGGAAAAGCCTTCAAAAAGAGTCAAGAACTATTCCTGAAGATTACTTAAAGAAATCACAAGAATGCTGACAAAGAGGGTTCAGCCTGTGTGTCTGTGGTCATAACAAATATTAAATTACAAGGTCATTTGAACTTCATTTTGTATCATTTATTGTACCACATATATTTCAATTAATTAAACCTATTCCCCATTTCCAATGAGTACAAACTTCTATATTATATATTGTGCTTTATATGTGTAGTACCATGCATGTCTGCGGGTGTTTCAATAAATCACAGCACGTAGTTCCCATTTTATTAGCAAAACATAAAGAAATTAAAGATGACAAGAGATTTTTGCATGTAATTCCTTTTAAAAAAGAGCTTATGATCCTGTGTTTTGTTGTTCTTAAACCTTCTCACATGAATTTTTATAGAAATCTAAACTGGAGAAATTGCTATTTACATTGAAACCTTTTTGGTTGAGTTATTTCCTTATTTCAGGGTTAGATGCCTATATTTAGATAAGATGCTGTTAAGATACTATCACTATACAAGAGATTAAAAAGGTAGAAAATGTTGAATTCTTTACAGAGACGCACCAATTTCAATAATTCCATAATTCAGGCACAAGGTGCAATGCAGCTTTAGAAAGAGGTCAGACTTTTTTCACTAGACCAATCCTGTCTTGTTAATATGATTTCTATTTCTATTTTATCGTGATATTCTGTAATTAAACCTGTAATCCGACTGGGTGTGTTTGGCTGAGTTTTTTGACTGATGATGTAAGACAGGGAAATGTTGGAAGTCAGGTACAACCGATGGTGAATATATCATCCGTTTGAATTTAAACTGAAAATGTTCCCAAGTTGCTATTATCGCAGCACAAGAGGGATGGCAAAAAGCATCTCAAGTGCCAGTTTTACCATGAAAACCTTCAGAGAATAGCAATAAAAATTCATATTTGAGATTTACAGCTAAAATATTCACTAATATGCAGTATTTTTCTTTGTTTAACATCACATTCACTCAGCGATGAAATGTGAAAGCAGCATGCTGTGGGCTTGTTTTCATCATGACTGTACTGAGCCTCTATAACGCAGTGTTGAATGAAAGACCAGCGGAGCTCTGAGGTAAAGTGCCAGCGCCAGAGAGGAAATGAAAATGAGGGTGGTGACTATGGAAGTGTCAAGTGCTCCTCGTCAAACTCCCTGCACATACTATGAATATTTCACTGCTGAAACACAGCAGCCTTTCACCCCATGCTGCACCCCTGGAGACAGACAAAGACAAACAAAAGAAGACAAATAGACTCTGTAGCTACATACGGTATATAGATAGCTATAGATGGAGAGTAAGATAAATCTATTTCCCCCAACTACTTCACTACGTGGATACCTGTCTCAGGCTTCATCTTTCAGCTCTAGAACTTGAGGCAGGGCTGACAGGAAGACTTTTCCACAGCTGACAGCGCTGCCTTCCAGCACCAACAGGGGCTGTCTGAGAGCTCACCAACATCACAAAAGCAAGTAACGCCCTGAACAGAATTGCAGATTGCTCTGAAACACAGAATTTACTCGCTCATACAGATTATGTGCATGCAGATTACATCCTATACATTCACACATAGAGACAAGTAATGCAAAGACTGTACAAGAAATAGGGAACGTGACTACATTCAAGGTACTGAAGAAATGTTGAGACAATGTTGATGATGTTGAAGTGACGCGGCTATCAGTGCAAATAATAACTCATCACTACAAGAACTGTAAATTACAGTACACAATGCTGGCTATGTTTTCTTTTTGCATACACTGCCCTGCTGGTTTCCTTAGATAAAACCTCTTGAAACTATAGGGATGTATGATCAGGCCACAACTGAAATCTACAGTTGTGTTTGCTCCCTTCCTTTTTTTCTATTTTTTTGTGTGTTTGTCCCACTTAAATGTTTCAGCTCATCAAACACATGTAAATATCAGACAAAGATAACACGAATAAAAACAAAAATGCTGTTTCTAAATGAAGTTGTTTATGATTAAGGGGGAAACAAAAATCCAATCTTACATGGCCCTGTGTGAAAAAGTGATTTAAATATTTAAATTTGCTTTATGAGCTGAAACATTTAAGTGTGACAAACATACAAAAAACAGGAAATCAGGAAGAGGGCAAACAGTTTACACAGCACTGTACCTATCTATACTACTTCAGTTTTTTATATATTTGTTATAATCAATGAACCCTAATCCTTGTGAGGACCATAAATATATTAACCAAATTTACAGTTGTGCCAGCAACCAGCAGCCTGAAATTGCCATATGTTCACCTACACCACAAACTACCAGCTACTTTAGACAATTTTTTCTTTTTGTACATATTTGTACAGTACATGCTCATCAAACAACTTTTATTTACTTACCAATGTTTCTGGTAGAATCCATCACAAAAAGTACCACATTTAAGTGGGAACTGATATTGAGACAATATTACTAAGACAAACATGAATGATGTACATTGATCTATGCCATAAACCCCAACCCAAAGATAATCATGCTCCAGTAATTGAAAAACTCCTCCTTAACCGAAAGCAGTAATTGCAAAACCAATACTGAACCTATTCAACTCAAGCAACACATAACAAAACCATGTCCCAATCTTGAGGCAAAATAACCTTCCTTCTGCTGTAAATGCGATCTTCAAAAGTTGCCACAGTGCTACAATTAATTTCTAGCCACTGCCAGAGCACTTGAAATCCAATTTTCTCCTTGGGAAGCTTTGTTAATTCTTTGTTTAATATATATATTGAACTTCCTTTTATTTTTCCAAAGTTGTAAATGGCTTCTTCACTTCCAACACTTCATGAGCTATAAAAATGCACAGAAATGAACTTGTTTTTCCAGTGCATGTGTTGTATTAAATATGTGCTTTCATGCTGGCAGTTTCATGTAAAGTACTATGCTATGATTTAATGATTGCTCCGTAATCCTGATCGATACTGCCTCAACAAATGAGCTGAGGTTCAGAAGGACAGTAAAGGGTGACGGAACATTCCAACCATAAATCAGACCAGAAGCACTTACTTTCACTGTGTATCCTATGGGCCATTATTGGTGGGTGTGCTCACACATCATAGTGGCAGGGGTCTTCCAGGCTAAAAAGGAATAAAAAAAACAAAGGACTATTAAATCACAGTGTGAGACCAAGCTCCAAGCAACATACACACTTTAACACCGTGGTATAAGGACTGTGAAGCTAGGTTAGGACCCACAAAGAAGGATGGCGAGAGGAGAAGAAGGAGAGAAAGGGAACGCGACATTGATTTTCACCCTCTGAAG
Organism: Oreochromis niloticus; assembly: GCF_001858045.2. Classification (NCBI taxonomy): domain Eukaryota; kingdom Metazoa; phylum Chordata; class Actinopteri; order Cichliformes; family Cichlidae; genus Oreochromis; species Oreochromis niloticus. The sequence goes on along the minus strand of NC_031972.2, from coordinate 42,025,035 downwards.
TGCCACTTCATCATTCTGTGAGACACACTGTATCGATCCCCTGCCTTTAGTTTGTTTGTAATTTTGGAGGCTCAAAACTGTTCACAAAGATAGATCCTCTTATATGCCACTTGCCTCCAAGATGAAGAATGGAGGCATCAAAGGATGTGTGGGGATGACCTCATTTTACAAAGTGCTTCTCACTCACTTGGTTTTTGTGGCCCAAGAATTAAGGAGGTTACTGTTTCTACAGTACTCTTTCTTCCCTTTTCTCTCTAAAACATAATTTATATAGACATTACATATTGCATTTGCATTATTAGGAGTATTTTTATTTACACATTACATTATATCAGTTTAAATCGCTGGGATACAAACATGTCATCTTTTGGGCGAAAATCAGTTTCAAATCCAAGTTTGTGTGATTTCTGTTGATCTGGTGTTTTTCTTCAAAGGGTTAGAGTTGGGATTACTGTCAGGGAGAATGAAATGAGCGCAGTACCTTCAGAATTATACAAAATGCTGCTGTCTTTAAGAGGGACCTCTCTGACAGATCAGTTTTTGTAACTGCCTGAAAGCTTTAAAGGTGCTATGTGTATTTTATTTTGTAACTTCAATCACTGCTAACTAAGCAGCTACTTGTTAGGAAGTCCCTGGGATCATCAGTTGGGTCTAATGTCTCTGCAAGGTAAGATAATGTGAGATTTTTACTGTAAAATGCATGAGTAATTTACTAGGCTCCTTTTCCACTGTTCTGAGTGAAAATTATATAACTTTTGAACACTTGCATTTGTCACTTAACAGCTTTTGTCCTGAGGTGTTTTTGTAAAAAGTAAATTACAATTACAAATTACAATTAATGGTGTTTTATTATTCTGTGGCATTAATATCTACAGTCAGGCTATAAAGGAAGCAACTGTGAACCAATCAGACCTCGGAAAGTTTTAATTCCATGGCAATATACTAAAACACAGTTACATGTAGTTTTTAATAGGTAACAATCTCTGCCCTTGTGATGTCTTGTAAGTCAGAAATTTGTGAGCTGTCCCTGTTGGGTTGTTATTATTTCTCCACCTGTTAGTACAAGTTGTTAGCAAGGTCCCCGTAGTCCCTTTCTGTTAGAAAGTTTGGACCTTTAATGGGTGCATTGGCAATATTTAGGGTCTTCTGAACTTATATATGTAAGGTGTCTAAAATTTACTTATGCTCTGGTTTGGAGATATAAAATTTAAACTGAACTGAACTGAATGATAAATAGGGGCTTGACTGTTTTTAGCTAAGGTATGTGGGATGGATTAAGCAAGCTTCAGTGCAAAAAATCATATTCTCATAGAGTGAGCAGAGAAGGATTTTACTCCCAACATTGTGCTGGTACAAAGCATATTTACTGCACCTTTCTACTGTGACCTCCATAGCTTCCAGAAAAACTCTCAACCTGAGAGACAACCACCCACATACAGTCCTACCTTAGCAACTCATCTGCACTTTATAATACCCCCAACCCACTGCCCCTTATTCAGAGCAACAGAACGATAGCACCTCAGAATACCTTCAGAAATACCAAGGGAATACTTGAAGGTTATCATTTTCAGGAAAATATCCTTTAGCGAGGGTTTCATGAGCAAAACAAATTAAAACACATACACCTACACATGCAAAAAAGACATGTTCCATGTCTCACATTGCTATTATTACTGTGATACTGTTACACACTGGTGTAACAAACACACAAATACACAAAACATATTTCTAGCAGTCAGCATGCTAGAACTTTTGTTTTATGGTAAATGGATCTTGTCTAAATGTAGGCACAGGAAGGTGCTTATTAGCAATATGCATTCAGCAGCCACTTTGTACACCTGCTCAGCTGCTTGTTAATTCTAATACCTATTCAGTCAATCACATGACAGCAACTCAATGCATTTAGGCATATGGACATGAAATTCAGACCAAGTTAAGAACAGGGATGGAAGGTGATTTAAGTGACTTTGTAGCCACTTTGCTTGTAGGTACCTGATGGGATGTTGTGGTTTGCACGTTTACTTAACTAGTGACAGACCTCTGGTTTGACTGTGGGAGGAACCGTTTGGGTTTGGGTCAGAAAGGGCATTCAGCGTAAAAGTCTACCAAATCCAACATACCCAATACCCACCGTGGTGTCCACCTGTAAATAAGGTAGCAGTTGAAAGTAGCTTTTTACCCGGTGAGCACAGTTCTCTGGGTAGAAATACTGAATTACATTACCTGCAGGCTGCGTGAGGTGAACTTACATTTCCAGTGGCATGCACTCCACGGTATGGTGATAGGGTTTCAGAATGGTTTGCGGTTTATACCTACCTAGCATAAATCTCCAGTTGCTAGCAACACTCTCCTAGTCAATGATTAAATTATTTCCAGTTTTTTGAATTCATGTGATAGAGACCTGCGGGTGATCTTTATCTTTCAAGCTCGGGTCCTCTACCAGAGACCTGGGAGTTTTCGGGTCCTGGGCAGTAGCATTGCTGTTCCTGGGAACAGATATCTCGGATGTCGTTCTTGGGATCTGCTGGAGCCGTTCGCCCAGTTTGGGGGTCATTGGTCTGAGTGCTCCATTTACCACTGAGACCACTGTTGCCTTCACCATCCACGTCTTCTCAAGCTCCTCTCTCAGGTCTTGGTATTTCTCACACTTCTCCTGTTCCTTTTTCTTGATGTTGCTGTCACTTAGCATAGCTACAGTTATCGCTACAACCATCTTCTTGTCCAGTTATGTCCAGGTGGTTAGCCATCACCAGTCTGTCCGTCTGTATCTGGAAGGCCCACAGGATATTAGCTCGGTCATTCTCAAACATTGGGGAGTATATCCCATTTGACCTTGGGACTTCCAGGCCATACTTGGCACAAATGTTCCTGTATACTTGCTGTGGCTTCTATCTCCTCCTCTGGCCAACTTATTACCCCAGCAGTGTGTTTGACGACTGATAGGATATAGATGTTGATTGCCCAGCTGACTCCTCGAGACTTGCTTGCCTTACTCTCTCTCTCGCTCTTTCTCTCTTTCTCTTTCTTTATATATACAATGCTAGTCAAAAGTTTGGACACACCTTCTCATTTAATGGCTTTTCTTTTTTTTCACGACTATTTACATGGAATTCTGTAGTAAACAAAAAAGTGTGAAATAACTCAAAACATGTTTTATATTTTTAATTCTTCAGTATATCCACCCTTTGCTTTGATTGCTGCTTTGCACACTCTTAGCATTCTCTCTCTGAGCTTCATGATGTAGTCACCTGAAATGGCTTTCCAACAGTCTTGAAGGAGTTCCCAGAGATGCTGAGCACTTGTTTGCCCTTTTGCCTTCACTCTGCGGCCCATCCAATCCCAAACCATCTCGACTGGGTTTAGGTCAGGTGACTGTGGAGGCCAGGCAATCTGGTGCTGCACTCCATCACTCTCCTTCTTGGTCAAACAGCCTTTACACAGCCTGGAGGTGTGTTTGGAGTCATTTTTCTCTTGACAAATATATGATGGTCCAACTAAAGGCAAACTGGATGGGATGGCATGCTGCTACAGAAGCTGTGGTAGCCATGTCGGTTCAGTGTGCCTTCAATTTTGAATAAATCCCCAACAGTGTCACCAGCAAAGCATCCCCGCATCAACCCACCTCCTGCTCCATGCTTCACGGTGGGAACCATGAATGTTGAGACCATCCGTTCACCTTTTCTGCGTCGCACAAAGACACAGCAGGTGGAACCAAAGATCTCAATTAGACTAATCAGACCAAAGAACAGATTTCCACTGGTCTTAATGTCCATTCCTTGTGTTTATTGGCCCAAACAAATCTCTTCTGATTATGCACTTTTGCACAACACAACCGATGGTTCCAACCCCTTTAAGAAGGCAAGAAATTCCACAAACACCCTAACAAGACACACCTGTGAAATTAAAACCATTTCAGGCGACTACATCATAAAGCCAATTCAGAGAAAGCCAAGGGTTTGCAGTGCTGTCAACAAAGCAAAGGGTGACTACTTTCAGGAATCTAAAATATAAGACATATTTAGAGTTATTTATTAATTTTTTCTTTGCTACATAATTCCATATATCTTACTTGATATATTTCACGTCTTCAGTTTGTATCTACAATGTAGAAAGAAATACAAATTAAAAAAAGAGGAGATAGATAGCTATGAACAAAAGAGAGCAGCCTTATGTGAAGAAAAATATCACAACCACTGTTCTTTTTAAAAAAATGTTTTAAAAAGATCTCACCTGCACCAGAATCAGTATTGTTAAACCTACATCATAACAACAAACTACATAACTAGAATTATATATTTGCAACCTTTTTAAAAGTAAAATCTGCCTGCTTTCGTCCTTATGTGCACACATTCAGTTATAGATGGGTGTCTGCATGGTGACTGGTTGCAAAAATTAGCTGCAGATTCTTGAGATTAAGTAGCACATGCTTTAGAGGTACTGTTTGAACACAAGACAACCAGTCCATCTGGTGAGTTCTTTGTGCAGTATTGTCTTTTCTCTATATCTAGAGGCAGCATTTTCCTTGCGACTGAATCAACATACTGACTCAAATTATAAACTGTCATGTCGGATCTTATGGGGGCTACTATCTTGCGTTTTTGGAGCAAGAGCCCACTCACTTACCTGCTGGACATGACTGCGACACACCCAGCTTTTTAATGATTTCTGCTGGTAGTTTTATGCAATTGACAGCTTCTTAAATCAAGATAAATATAACTTTGATGCTAGATTTAAAAACGCACAAATCTTAACATACTATAGTTTTATACAACATTAAAATCATTCTGTAGCTCTTACAGTTAATGTGTTAAGCTACAGTTAAGCTAGCAGTTAGCACATGGCACTGTGTAAGAAGACATTTGTTAGCTAGTCAGCAAGTCTACACACCTGTGTTTCTCTCATCACTGGTACCTTGATGAGGTCCAGAGTTATTGTAAATATTTGAATTATCTGGAAATGAAATGTTGCTTTCTGAGATTTTAGCATTAGACTGAGGATGATATAAATAACCTAAAGATGTTACAGTTTTACATCCATTACACACTCACAGAGCACTCTATAGCCTGGTAACATGGAAACAGAAAACTTTAAATAAAATGTTACATTTAAAAGCACATCCGTCAAAGGTTTCAAAGAAGTGTAATTTGTTCTTTCCATTTAACAACAGGACCCAGAGTCCACAATATTATTAACAGCTGGGGGAAAAAATTAGTGAGGTAGACCATCGGCACCAAGCCGAGCCTGGATTCCTGGATTCCTGGATTGAGAGGTTTACAGAAATGCCTTCCCTTTTTTCCATCATAGACTTCCTGTACTAAATGATCTGTTGACCCAGTGAGGCAGATATCATGTCAGAAAGATCAGGAGAACTGAAACTCATTGCAGGGACCAAGCAGGACTCAAAGTAAAATCTTCTTTTTTAGAGCCCCAGCGTAGGTGAAGATGGACAAAACACATTATGAACAGCGTGGTAGCAACCTGTCATTTGTGTAATGTTAGAAGTACTGAACATCGTTACATCATCACAGAGGCTCTGGAGTTTTGCCAAATTATGTTGTTCCGTCCTGCAGAAAATAATAGATTTAAAATATCTATTATACTCCCTGGTTACTTTGGCATGAATGCTTCTTAATTACTTTATGGTAAATAACACGCTATTAGCAAATCACAGTGTGAAAGAATTTCATATTAAAGCTTTTTGGCTCATACACATGAAGAATTTTTTACCTTGTACTTTTTACCTCATGTTTTATTTATTTATTTATGCTGTCAAAAAAAATCTACATATCATTTTATGTATTGCCAATTTCACTGACAGTACATAATATGTTAGCTTAGTATTTGTACTATTTTTTAAAATCAGTTAATTATGGAATTACTGCAAATTTACACCAGTATTACAACAAATACATGAATTTAGTATTTCTGTCTGTTGTCACTGGTCGGTACTCAGGTCTGAATTTGAGAGGAGCTCCTACAATCAGAAAGAGAAAACCATCACAAACTGTAGAACATCGTACAGACTTCAGGTTCTGTAGCTCTGCTCTTACATTTTTTCAGTCTGCAGTTCTACTGACATGCTTACACTGCTGTTTTTAGATATTTAATAATATTCTTCTGGACAGCAGCTGAAAAAAAGTCCAGCCTGTTGCTCTTGCAGTGTAATACTAATAATAAAAATACAGTAACAGTAGCGTAAGCTAGTGACTGTGTAGGCCCACTGATTTTTCTCTGCTTCACATATAAATCAATGCAGTGCCTCATCTTTGGCTGCCTGCTACAGGTCTGAACATCCTTCAGTTTATTGTAGTCAGATATACAGAGTTAATATCTAAACTACAGCACTGACTTTTAATTAACATTTAAGCACAACAGAGATTTCTTTAGTCAAGGTAAATGTACACAGATTAGCTTCCAAACATCAGCTTTCTCCCAATAGCTGACTGGTCATCTTAGCTAACTAGCTAATGATGTTAATTACTGATTAGACTAGATATCACACATTTACCTTAATGAAAAACTGTGACGATCCCTTAGATCCCTTATATTGATTTGTCCGGTTTAGTACGGAATACCTCAGTCTGTCAGTTTGAAGCCCGCAGTGGTGGTTACGGAAAGTAAACACTGGACCTCTTTTCAGTGGCCCTACTCTATCTGCAATCCCCGAACAGGGATATGCAAGTTTCTCCGTGACTACAACTGCTAATCAAAGCTGTCGTCATGACATTTCACAGCATGATGTTAATAATTACGATCTGAAAAAGTGACCCAGTTAATCAGGATGATGAGAACTAATAACAATTGCAGAAAGCATCTTTGGGAAAACTTATTTTCTTTTAAGTTGATCCAAGTCTCATCCACTAGCATGGAGATAGCGGGTTTACAACCTATACTGCACCCAAACACCAGGGGGCGACATTTTGGCTTCACTTTGGGGGAGCCGTTGGGCCGTCCATGTTTTCTGCAGTCGTGTAAGGATAAGTGTCACTTTCACATATCTCTGAGAGGCAATGCACATACTGACACAAATGGCTTAAAGAATTTCACTGTAACAAGCCTTCATCTTCACAGTTACTAGCAGTATAATGACTGACAGCATCAACATTCTGGATGGAGGTCATCTATGTGAACAGAGCACTGCATCCTCCAGATGCTCTTGCCATATTTGTTGCCTACAGGCAGTCAAGTATTTCTTCATTTCCTTACTCCCCAGGTTTTTAAAATGTCATTTATGTCTAATGGCCGTGCTCATTAGCTGCATCTGAAAAACACACTCTGGTCATTACTAGCAACATTTGCAGTCAGGCTTCATGCCGAATTCTCTTTTTTGAGTCATCCGTCACAGCCCTGTTCCTTGGCAGTTGGCACTAGAAATGACGCAAAGCACAAATCTTCTAATTATCTGCAGCTATCTTTATATGCTTACATTGGTAGTGAATGTGTTTTGACAAGGCTGTTTTATCAGTGTAGCGAGAAACCCAATCTGGAACAACATCCATCATGTTAAGGCTGCCAAGGCCACTTGAGGGACTACACAGGCAGTAGTGCGCTACGAATTGCACTTTACCTTGGCATGATCCCCTTGTGGGCAGAGAAAGAGAGGCATGTGCGCTGTGATGGAGACAATAGCAACTATCTTTCATTATTTACGTGTCCAACTGTCAGATATGGACAAATATTACAAACAAACAAACAAAAAAAACCTTTGGCATGCTGGTGAAGATTGCCCAACGACAACTCCTCAAAGTCAGGAAGATAAAAAGTTTCTGCAGAAACCAAGACATCCACTTTTGTCATTGTCAAAATGAACAGAAACCCGGCTTGGTGTTTCTACCTTAACGGTGTAAAATAAATAAGTGCTTTGGAATCACACAGTGGCACACTTTTTTAGATTCTGCATATTTCTTTAGAGGAGCGTTGTGTGGGTGTGCAACAGCCTGTCCAAGTGAGAAATAGAGAAAGAGGGAAAGTGGGTGGGGGAGCATGCTGGCTATCCTTTGTCAACTGCTCAGTGCCATTTAATGGCCTGTAAACCCCTTTGCTGGAGAAAGAACAGGCAATTAGCATACTGAGTGGATTACAAGATTGCTCTGACTCCTGGATTAATGTGTGCACTTAATCTTCTCTTTGCTAAGCGATTCTTGGATATACAGCTATTCAGGGGAAATGAATTTACCCACCTTCCAAAATACATGAAAAGGAATTTCTTCCATGATGACATCAAAATTGTTATACTACAGCTACTTAATGCACTGTTGGACTGAACTGACCAAGATTTCTTTTTATCTATTTATGTCACATCAGATGGGAATCAAAGTGGCCCAAGTGCCCCTCTGGGCTAAGTACTCGTCAAGTGCTCTTTGTTTGAGTCCAAGTGCCACTACCAATGTCAAGTTTCCCCTATGTGCCAGTTCCAATTGGGCCACCTTGACTGACATAAAGACCTCAGTCAACATGTTAAAATCATTTCCCTTTAGAAAATACAACATTAAACTTAAAGTAAACACATCAGACTGTCCAACAGCAATACCGTACCAACTAACAATTCTAGATTTTCTTTACAGCATTGTCTCCCAATCTAATATAGCATGAAGTACTAAACATTTCCCTGCCTTTTAGGTACATACAGTTCTAGTATTACTTCAAAGCCCCTCACAACTGTGTACTAAATGATGCTTTGATACACCATAAACGTACTTAATCCCTTTTTATACAGAGATTTTGACATAATGGCATTCAGAAGAGCCCTTCATGAGGCCTTAGCTTGTTCAGACTAACCCACACCAAGCCGGTGTAATTCCTCTCCAGTGGGCGATTTTTCATATCATGTGGAATATAGGGGGCATAACATCTTACACAACAGCAATGGTAGTCCGAGGTGCCAGCTCTTCCACTTACACAAATGTCCATATCTCCGCAGTCGGCGTAAAGGTCGCACAACAAAGCCCCCCATTCTTCTTTTGTATCTTTCCATATAAAATGTGTGAGGCAGAAAAATGGCACAATATTACAGCCTCGAACAGAGGCTTTACACGTCTACATAACTCTGTGTCCTTGAACTCAAACATTTTCTGAGTCCGTGGCAAAACCGTCCCGCACAGCACACCATCTCCTTGATTGCCATACACTGGCTATTGTTACTCTATATGATAAATACGAGGCTGCACTCCATATCGCCTCAAACTTTGGCTGCATCTCCTGACTCTGCCATCATACTTGAATCACTATGTCTGTTTGCTGGGTTTGATATGATCTTTAATCTATGGCTTACCACCTCACATTAGAATCTTTTACCCTGGAGTGGCCCCCAGAATGAAAAGCACAGCTAACACTCAGAACCAAGGCAGGGCGTCGTAAAATGGCAACATGTACACATTGTGGCAGATAATGTCAGAATTACATATCCATTCATTCATTTATTCATTCGTTCACAAGAAGCATTTACCGGAAAAAAACTCCAAATGCTAAAAATACAATTTTGCCGGAGGTAAGCATATACTGGTGGGGGGCAGCACAGTGGCATGGTTAGCACTGTTGCCTCACAGCAAGAAGGTCCCCAGTTTGACTCCAACATCTGGCCAGGGCCTTTCTGTGTGGAGTTTGCATGTGTTCCCCGTGTTTGTCTTGGTTCTGTCCGGGTACTATGGCTTGCTCCCATAGTCCAAAGAGGTGAATTGGCCACAGGTGTTAATGTGAGTGCGAATGGTTGCCTGTCTCCCTGTGTTAGCCCTGCGATAGACTGGAAACCTCTCCAGGGTCTACTCTGCCTTTTGTCCTATGACAGCTGGGATTGGCTTCAGCCCCCCTGCGACCCTGATAAGGGTAAGCAGAAGAAAGTGGATGGGTGGTAACCATATAGCAATGGACCATCATGTTGTAGAGAGTTAAAAATCAAAACAAAAAGCTTGTTTGCCTCACAATATTTTTTGAGAAAATTGGTGCAGTAGCAATAGCACAATGCATTGTTCCCTTCCTCTTAATATCAACACAGATTACCGTCTTCACAGCAATTCCCTGCCTCCATCCTTGCAGATAAAAGTCTTTCAGGATGCACCCGTTCAAAAAACTCAAGTGCTGATTCACTGCATTGTGTCAAAAGGGAACAGATGGCTGTGGTACAGTATACAGTACCTTCACTGTCAATTGAGGCGAGTGCTCAGTGTTCCAGCAGCTAGACTGACACATCATGAGCTACATTAGGATTTTACATCACACTTTCACTCCTCAGCCATTTTTTTGGAATACAAAGCTGTAGAAAAGGAGCAAGGACAACAAGCAGAATGAAAAAGAAGGGCTGGATCCCGGGACACATTAAGAATGCGTTTTCTCCTTCGAAATCAATAATGTCTCATTGCCTTGAAGATTGCCAGGAATGCCATCGCTTCCAATTTATTCATTCATTCTTCTCAATGAGCACACTGTGGTGATCCCCTGTTTTCCATCCCATCAGCCCTCCTTCTCTTTCCCGGTCCATCTCATGGGAGGTTCCTTTAATTTGTTAAGATCTCTTCTCTGTCCCTTTAACAATGGTATTTGTCTGAAAATAAGTACACACGGTCAGCCCTGGCAGTCTGCAACCCTGGGGCCATAATTGCTGGATTGTATCAGAAGAAATGAGCTTAAACATTCACGTTTTACTCATCAGGCCTCTATTTAATATGCAGCACTAAGTGGATATTTTTTTCCACACACATCCTTTGTCTCACTTTGTGAAAGCACCTAGTTGAGATGAGGAATCATTTCAACCCACTCTTCACCTTCCAACTTCCCCAAAACCCGCTCGGATTTACCTTCAAGGTGCCCAGCGACAGGTCGAGGTTGAAAGGAGAAGCTACTACAGACCAGGGACTTCCTAAAATGTATTTACTCCTTAATTATCGACATTAGCCAGAGACGATGGGAATATTCAGGCTCAGACAGCTGCCGCCAGTTTCCAGCCTCTCTCAGAGTCTTCATAGTGAACTGAAGACGTGAAATATACTCAGACATCACAGAAAGCTACAACCCACCATCTGTGGGGTAAGCACTTAAAGGAATCACTGATTGCATAGGTAACTTTAGGGAAAAAATGCTCATTGCCAGATGTAGTTTTTAAGAATTGGCATCCATCATATTTTCATCCTGATGCACCTATAAAAGACCATCTGTTGTTTCATGTAGTTTTTAATTTTTTTGGTCTAAGCCATAGATTAGCAAGATTCATCTGTTAGTTCTCTCACTTTGAGAATAAAGAATCGTGTTTTATTTTCTGATGACTAAAACACCTGTAACTTTCTTCATTTCCAGAACTTCAGAGAAATCTCAGAGGACACTGGTGTGATCGTGTACTCTCGGTGAATCTCCGTGTGAGTTTGTGCATGTGTGTATACTCGCATCACTTCTGCTGAGCGTAACAATAAAACACAGCTGAACTGTGAAACCCTTACTCAGCAACTTTAGTGCTGGCTCTGTGAACAACGGGGTCAGAGCTTACAGTAATTTTTGTTCTCTCTGCATCAATATATGATGCTTCACTGGGGGCAATGAGAACCTGTCCAGAGTTATAAAAGGAATCTATTTGTACCTGGTGAATGAACACACACTCTTTGAGTGAACACACACCCACACACTGCACACCTTTTGACCCTTCAACAATGTGGGGTGTGAAATAGCAAAACTTAACGGCTCAATTCCTCACAAAACCACTTAAGTCAGCTCTGGTTTATTACAGCTAACGTACCATCTGCTTCCCAGGGTGGCTCCTCATTAAATATGGAGGAAATAAATAACATATCTTAATAACGTATCTCACTTCTGAAGTCCTGAACCTTAATGTGTCCAGTCCTAGTAGAGGGGAGGACTAACACAAGTTTGACAGCTCTTTTTTAAAATATATTTGACAGGCTGTGGAACATGGTGAGAAATGTAAGAAGTTTTTTTTTAGAGAGTGCTGCTCCTCCAGACAGTCTTGACAGATAATTTTTATCTGAACACATCCCAGGGAGAGTCGCAGGCTGTGCAGAGCATCAGAACAACCTTAGCCGAACTGAGCAGAGAGTTCAGAGTCTGGACTACTAATCCAAGCAAATAAACAGCGAAACCAAAGGAGAGCAGCCGAGCCGGTCAGTGGGGACAGATGACGAGAGAGATGGAGGTGTGGCAAAGAAGAGTTTTTCAAAAACCTTCATTAGTTACAATAATTAACTTATTGATGGTGTGTTTCTTTTGATCACCTGTTTTTCTCCTGTTTTGAATTAGTTAAGGCGGTCAGACCCTGTCTTTATTTTTGACTTTGTTTTGGTAAGGTCAGGGGTGCGGGATTTGTGTAGATTTGTTTTGTTTATTATTTTGGCCTTGGCTCACCCTGAAGTGTTGACACTCCCGTTCTGTTGTTCCTCTTCTTTTTTCCACTTTGTAAATAAATCACAATATAACGAACGGATTTGTTTCCTGTGGCTGCTTGGGTCTTGGGGGGGAAGCGAGTGCCTCGTTCATGTTATTGCCTGGCCCTAGACGGGTCGTAACATGAATTGGGGGCTCGTCCTCTGCCTTGTTCTGTGGTTGTTCTCGTGTGGTTTGGTCTGTTTGGCAGTTTTCTTGTTGTGGGGGTAGTAGGTGTGTGTGTGGTTATGGAGTTTTCTTTGGATGATTTTGTTACTTCGCCTTCATGGGACAAAATAGTGAGGTGCAAGAAAGCGGATTTGCTGATTATTGCTAGTTTTTATGATGTTCAAGTGTCCTATGGTGCCTCGCCTTTGCCTGGTCCTGCCTCGCCTTCGCCTGGTCCTGCCTCGCCTGGTCCTGCACCACATCCTGCGCCTCAACATCGCCGGCCTCCTTCCAGGCCTCTGATTGGACGTCCTCGCCATCATGGACGGCCTCCACGTAACAGTGGTTTTAAAACATAGGCATGTCACCTCTTTAATCTATTTCACAGTGAGCGATCTGGTTTTATACCCTCTTTATTTTAGTGCAACTAAAATGACACATTATCTAAAATTCATTTTTCAACTTTTCCATAATATTTTCTTCTATAATAACTACATATTTTAGCTGTTTTAGCGATTGTGTTGTTGATGTACCTTTTATTAGTGAATTCAAATTTATATTTTAACTTTATGATGTAATGAATAATTAATGGTATTTAATTAATAATATAAATAATTTGCAACACTAATAAAACATCTACAGCATTATCTTAAATACTTGTCTAATCTTTTTTATAATTAGAAAATCCAATGAAAATGAAAATCCAACTTCCTCAGGAAATGACCTCTTTGCCATTGTTGTCACACGCCACGGTCAAAATGACCCTGCTAATGTAATTTCTAGCATTATAAATTGGCAATAATGCAAAGTAATCTCTTATGTTCATCGATTTCCCCGGACAACTAAATCCACCATTACTGTCACTGTGTATTAACAGACATATGTTGTGTGGGTGTGTAGATATCCGAGCATAAAAGCATAATAAATTGCTGCTCCTCTGATGCTGCTTAATTTAAGCCAGCCACTTGGGATGATGTCGTTTATATGAGCATCTGTTTACCGTCGAACACCACTATATGTATTTATGGTAAGATAATATGTGAGAATGCTTTTGTCAAAATATTGTAACCGCAATTAATCACAACTTTAAACACTGGCTGGTACCATTCAAAATGAATGGATTAATAATTCAACAAGAGCTGCCAGAGAACGCAAGTTAGTTTTTAAAATATGCTTGGTGTGCTGTGTTGTGGGTTTTCTGAAAGGTGATAAATATTTATTTTTTAATAAGCTGAATTCCTTAGAACAATCACGGCGGAGCTGAGGAAGGTGGTCTTTTATCTGCTTTAGAGGGGTGTGCAGGTGTTGCTGGCTGTAGCGCTCCCCACAAATTTGTTTGCTAACTAGCAAAATTCATTTTTACTTTTCAGGATTTGTTTAAGCTAAAATATATTTATTAAATCAAAATGCAATGTGACTCGTATTCTAGTTCAAGCATAAATGGGATATTTAACTGTCCAATTACAAAAATCCTTTGGTGACTGAGTTACACTTCCAAGCTTTCAAATCAAACCAAATTGTGTAACAACGCATATTTAATCACTAATTCTACAAGAGAAAGCTATGATCTTTGATCTTGTTGAGGTGTGTTGTTTTATTAAAACAGAACACATTAATTCAACATTACAATTCAGCAGTAAAGCTGTTTGAACTGTCTTTGTTTGTCAGCCCATTTAGCTAAGCTTTCACAGTTTAAAGTCCTTTCCACTTTCTTCAGTTCTGTTGTGCAGAACTTACTTAGACCCTACCGTCTCTGACAACGCTGACAATGAGCCAACATTGTGCCAACTAATATTAGGCTTGAATGTCCTAAAAATCACACTCTGGTAAACATTTGATTTCATTGTATGGGATTTTATTCCCTAAATGTCCAATAATGTTCGATCCACTTCAAAGAAAGTTTCACTAACACTAGCTAAAAGCGTTTAAACAGTAGCGCTTACTGACAGGAAAATTCAACAATTCACCTCGGTGACTCATTTAGACGTGTTTTTGGATTCTGTCATGAAGTTTTACATATTCCTTCAGAGTAAATAGATGTGGACACTCGTCTGAGGACATCCTAAACTCATGACAGGTGAATGGCAGCCATAGTTTGTCCCACATTGCCCACCGTAGCTGTGATTATGCAATTAAATTGGGAGGAATAAGAAAACAGAATTCAGTTGCTTTCAATTTGCACTCTACTGCCATCTAGTTGTGAGATTTTACACACTGTACCTTTAAAAAAGACATATTTCAAGAAACAGTCTCTTTAACACTTATGGTTAAGATCCATCCACTTCATCCATTTTCTTCTTGGTTCTGCAAGACACTAAAAATTCTTCTGAGCAGCTCTTCGAATGTTTCTTCTCTACACATTTTGCAGAAGCACTTGCACTCTCTATTGCCGAAGAATAACAGTGACTTCTGTTTTACCCCGCTGGACACACTGAAGAGATTTGCAGATGGTCACATGCTATGTTGCCTTCTTATGAAAAAGCACCACAGGCTACATTTGGGGAGGTACACTCTACAGGCAGGAAGCTTATTGAAAGCTCAAATGATAGAGGCTGCTGAAGTGCACTTCTGGCAAAATGCAACAAAGCTGGCAACTACTTATATATGGCACATTCAATATTCACACCTTAGGTCTATCTGTCAAATCTACCTTGGTCTTCCTCCTTTCATTTTACAGTGCTATAGTAGGAATTCAAAGAATTTGCCTATATAACTATCTGAGATAATAAATAATTATTTCCTGAAATGTTTTCTGCATGCATATATTTTTAAAAGTTTTTTCCTTAATAGAAAATAAAAAAAGGTTTTGTTAATATGCCACATTAGTGTTCTGTTGATTTATGATCTAAGAAGTTACGTGTTATCATCCTCCAGCTTAGTAGTGACTTTCAAATGCACTATGCAACCATGAAGACCCTTTACCCCTGCAGCAGCTCCAGAGCTGGGTGACCCTAATTACAGTGTTGGCTTTGCTGCCAAACCATCTCATTGGAAACCAGCCACAGCTTTGGCGACCCCGGCATACGAGCTGTTCCCAATGGAAAGCAATTTAATGCTTGGCTGCTCAAGGAACAAAATATATGCAGCACAAGAAATCCCTTAGATAAATTAGAGTAGGCAAGTGGACTCTGTTAGAGCTTTATTTGAGGCCTTATAAGCCACATGTCACCTTAGAGGTGGCATGAAACCAAAACATGGCAGAAAGCAGCTGAGTTCTATTACCAAGCAGTGGGAGACTTCTAAAAGAAGAGCAATGCACCAACATACTGACAAGAGGAAAACCCAACTGTACAGTACAGTGTAGTTTCAAAGCAGCCAACCAAGTTAGGATTGTTTATTTTGGGCCTTTTTGAAAAGAAAAGACTTCCAGTAATAACACATGGCTGGACTGTTGTTTAAGAGAAAAGAAATACTTCTCCAATGAAGTACTTTGTTCTGTCTGTTGTTCAGTGAAAAACAAAACCTAATGTTGTTCCTGCTCCCAACTGCCTAGTGTCATAACACGGTATTAAATGAAGTAATGAACAAGAATTTCAAAAGCTCCCCTATAAAGTTTCTTGTTCATCTGCATTCTAAGAAAAAAATATAATGAATCATATTCACATAAGTTTTGACCACAAAGTAAGTGCTCTCTTAATTCCTCAGTGAAGTAGGATTAAAATAATAAGCAAGTGGAGATGACAATCATTTCGCTTTCTTCTTCTGTTTATTGCTCATTAAGCCACTGTCTCTGCATAATTCCTCCTTTTCTACTCGACAAAGGCAATTTACACCTCATGCCATAATTCTGATACAAGTGACAAAGTCTGATGGCAGTCTTACTTAACACTGTGCAAATAGTATGCTGATTTGACAAATAAGTGGTCAGTAATTCGAACAGCGACTGTTTCTGTTATTCAGCTTTTATTTCTTTTTTAATAATTTATTCTTATTAACACTGAACTTACCAGACTGTACTGTGTCTGTCTGACAACCTCCACGCAGTGCTACCTGGTTTATAAATTAAATGATTAATTTCTGTTTTTGTAATGTAAAGCAATGACCAAGTACTGAAATCAGCTGTACTTTAGTGACAAGTCAAAACTCTTAAGGGGACTTAACAACTGGAAATGAACCAAAAGTATAAGATGTCTTGACTTATCATTATAATAAAGATATTGCTTCTAAATGCTTTTAAGGTATTGCCGCTCATATATTGAAGATCATAGTAATGTTCTCAGAAATACTTCAAAAGTTGTAACAGAAAATGACTCTCTCAAGTATAGTGGGAAGTATGGTTCAGAAGCAAATCAGCCTGGATTTTGAGGTGCTCAGTTAGAGTTAAGACCACGGTGACCTTTAGATTGAAACGATGTCCTGGGGAGTCAGACCCATTAAGCACAGTAGCCAGAGTGAGACCCACACTGAGAATCCATCTCTTTAGATTAGCCAACAGCAAACAGGCCAATGACTCCTGTCTCCTGCCTCGGTGGAATGACATATGCAATGCCTTGAAGCAGGCTTGACAATATAGTACCATTTTCCCTTCTGAAAATTGGAGTTGTGCTTTCATCTAACCTTTTTTTATTTTTACAAAAACATACAAAGGATACATACTTTCCCACTAGGCAAAGATAAGACTAGACCGAATTGTAATTGAGGGTGTGCTTGCACTAGGCACAGTTGCTTTGTTCAATTTGTTTGTACCATTGTCTCTTCTTGCCACTTGCCCGTAAGCCTCACACAGCCCTTAACGACTGAAATGGGAAAATTTTAAGATCGCACTACTTCTACTTCTTCCAGGCCAAGTACGCATGTCGCTCTTGCACTTTCTGTCTCTCTCTTTCTGTACACACACTTGAAAAGGCCTCATGCCGAGCAAAATCAAGTTCATGATTTTGTACACTTTGCGGCTCTATCCTCTCATATGTACTATAGATATGTTATTCACCAATCTCATCAGTTTTCACAGAGGAGGCTGTTGTTTAGGAAGCTGTGGAGTAGCGATCACACCACATGATCTCTGTGCTCCAGTGCAACTGAAGCTCTCCTGGGCCTACCTACCCGACCGGGGACAGTTTGCTTAACCGTGCTTGGGCATGACCCACAGAGATCATGGTAGACAAAGAAACTGGACTTTGAAGGTCACTTTGCTTGTGAGTACGACCTTAGCTGTTGCAGAATGTTAACTAAACCTTTACATACAGATACTGTAGGTGTACTTTAAATCCAAAATACAACTGAATTAGAAGATAAATGATTGCTGATTTACTCATTTATATATTCAACTCTGTGTTATTTTTAGGGTTTCTATAGTCAGTAACTGATAGTAAATACTTTTAATACCTAAGGGTTATTTTTTGTGTTGCCCAAAGCTGCATAATGTTATTTTACATGGCTCAGAAAGTGAGAGAAGTATTAAAAAAGAGACATAGTGAAACCACAAATCTAACAGCCTACTGTATTACAAAATACATTATCCTAGTAAGCACAGATAAAAATGTCTGATTTAAGCGGGCTGATTAAATTAATTAAATGTTATTACCAACTCTGCAAACATTTCTCTTCTGATGGCCTTTACCACTTACACATGGTGTGCAGAGTCCACTGAACAACTGTCTTTTTATTTATTTTTTTTAATTTAATTTGTATTTATTCTTTGTCTTGGAGCATAAGCAGTCCACAACTGAGTGTCTATTTCAGGTTTGTTAATATTCTGCTTTGTTTATATTTGAAAGCTTCTTGAATTTTTTATGAGGATATATACAGAAAGATTTCATCAGTTTCTTTGGCGGGTTGTTTTCCAACAATTTAACACAGTATAGTTTTTTTTTGTGTGATTTTATTTTGTATTCATATTTAGGTTATTTATTTGAAACTGACCAAAGAAAGAGTTCAAGTTTTAGACCAGCCAGAATTAGGATTTGTTTATTATACATAACTAATACCTATTATTATTTAAAATGCTGTTATGTAACGTTCTACAGCACACTTATCATGTTCAAATCCCGACAAAACAGAAAACAAATATTTAAAATCTAAATTAACTATAAAGTATAACTTCAATTAGGAGTAAAAATGACATTTTAAGCTTCACAGAAAAAGCAATTTTATTCATATTGACTATTGATTTATACCTATCACTACTATACTACTATCTCTACCAGCCCTATTTCAGTGTTTTACTCTAAAGGTAACCCCAAGTCTGTAAATGATGCCAAGCAATACCCTTTTGTAGTACTGTTTGTTGTTGAGCAGTCATCTAGGTTTGCCTCTAAGTGCTGAGTATATTTACCCTCTATCCAGTGCTATGCTTTGTTGCACTCTGTGAAACAAGGAAGAATTCAATTACATGGTGGCCGAGGCCCTGACAAGAGCTCACTCTTGTTTCAATCACCCCACAGGTAGATATGGGGATGAGAGGAAGTGGCATGCCAGTTACCACACCATGGACCACAAGGAAGTAATGAGGCGTAAGGAGGCACTCAGAAGGTGGTGGTCAGCGGCATGGAAAGACCAGCAGGAGCAGGAGTCTTGTTCATCAATAAACAGCATCTTTGTCTGTTAAGAGAACTTTATTTAGAAAATCTAGCAATATAAAACACGAAGATGGGCAAAGTAACAGTGTTTCAAAAGAAACAAAATAAAGTAGATGTTATTAAATTTGCCTGTTTTGAGTTCTGTATAAATGTAATATTATATTTTAATGACCCAATGCACAGCATGGAGAAAAAACTATTTTAAGGCATGGTGCATTTCAATATTTCACGGCCTTTTTATTCCTAAGTTGCATTATCTTTTTTTTCTTTCCTTTTTTCAATTTTACAGTAAGCACATTTGAAAACTAGCGGATTCATGAACAGACTCAAAGAAAAAGAACACCATCAATCACCACTATTGTCACACTTTTCATTGTGTTCATATTTTTACTGTACAAACAACTGTGGGTCCGTGGCTGCAGAGCCCATTTAAGGCACTAATCAACCATGTCATGAGTCCACACTGATAATTAATGGGTTGTACTGGTAGTCGGAGGGCATCATGGAATCAGACCAAACTGTTGTTTGTAAAGCCCTGTATATTTCTCCATTTTCCTCTCCATAATGTGCTATGATTGTGTGCATTTCTTGGGGCTGGACTGTCTCCGATGATTGAATGCCACTGTGTCCTGGAGGAATCCAGATCATTTAACTGCTATTGTCTTCAGTTCCCTATGGACACTTTTGTGTGAATGTTTGCGTGCTTGAGCATATTGCCTATAAATGATATAAATGGTTAAAGCCTATAGAGGGATATTGGGAAAATAAAAACATACCACAAGCTGGGTGACAATGACAGTTTACTCAAGAGTGGGGTGTTAAAAGGTGCATGGGAGGCAACTTTTATCAATGCTGGTGAGAAAGTATAAAAAAAAAGTAATACTGATGTCTTAAGTCTGATGAAAAAAAGATAAAGACAAAAGGTATCAGATAAAGACATACTTTTAGATACATTTTATGTATTCAAAGTACAGGATGTCTGAACAGACATTTTTTTTCCATTTTGGTCATTTATGTTCATTCTTACAAAAGCACTAATCAACCAATAACTGAAATTTTCTATTTTAACCTGGCAATGACTTGTGAAATCAGACTATGCAGAAGTCTGGGGCCACCATTAATTTCTTTACATTTTCCTAGGAAAATGGGAAATAGGTGCAACAAATTATTAAAACATAAATAAACACAAAAGGAAATACAGTGCATAAGGCAAAGAACGGTTTTGTGCAGTTTTAAACAGCTTGAAAGTCAATATTTGGTATGGCCACACACCAACACAGCCTGAACTCTGTAAGATAAGTGTTCTTGTAATTTTGTTTAAGATTTAAGATTCTAAGGACAAGCTTGCAAAGAGATTGTAAACAGATTATGGAGCAACCAAAAAGGCAAAAATTGTAAAAGAATCAGCAGCTATGGAGCATTTTAACATGACATCTCCCATGGTGGTTAGTTAGACCCTCCATGCAAACCAAGCCTACCTCAGATATGAGAAAGAGAGAGATAACTGAAGCCACACCGGGTTGGACTTGACGGGATTATCGGGATTAACAAGATCGTTGTAAGGTGATAAGGAACCAGGACACACTGATGAGATATGGGCTATTGGAACATGAAGGCAGAAGTGGGCAAGAGATGACATCAGGGCGCTGTTGCAATGCTACTATGCAAGTAACCCCAGTGGAAGGGATTACAGGAAGAGGCTGTGGGACCTATGGAATCTTCAATACCCAGAAGCCCGACAGATGGCAAAAAAACCTCGTAACTCGGTGTTTCAATATTCACAAGAAGGAATCGGTATCACAGCTGAGATCGATGAGTTACTAACAAATGCACAATATAAATGCCATGGCAAGGGGAGCCAGGACGCCAGCTCGGGGGGGGGGATCCTCACTCCACCAGATATTGGGTACCAAGATTCTAGTACAACAGAAGGATTGTTGAGTGCGAGAGCAGCTGACCTGAAAGATAAGATCATGGGAAACCTGGAAACCTGAACCCTCCCTCCATAGGTCATTACCGAGATTATGTGTAGTATCATCTGAAGGTCTACTAGAAGACGTGAATGGAGCATTACAGGCAACCATCACAGTGGCAGACATCTAAGAAAGGGTCTCCAGAATGAAGAATTGGACAGCATCAGGTCCTGACATGATTCATGCCTACTGGCTGGAGAAGCTGACTGCACTCTATGAGCACCTGGCAGCACACATGAACCAGCTGATAATAGATGAGACACACCCGGAATGGCTAACTGAAGGCAGGACATCAGGACTGAGCCATCCAACTACCGTCCAATAACCTGCCTCAGTACCACATGGAAGCTCCTGTCAGACATCATAGTGAGCAAGATGAACAGGCACATGGCTCAATACATGAGCTCTATCTACCACAGACTGGTAGATAGAGCAGTACACCGAGACTGTAAGACCAGACTGACTAACCTGTTCATCACCTGGATTAACTACAAGAAAGCCTATGACTCAATGCTCCACACATGGATCCTGGAATGCCTAGAAGTGTAAAAGATCAACAGGACACTAAGAGCCTTCATCAGTAGCTTAATGGGGATGTGGAGAACAACACTAGTGAACAACTTCAAGCCAATTGGACAAATCATCATGAAGTGTGGGATCTATATAGGTGATACTTCATCCCAACTGCTGTTCTGCATAGGCCCGAACCCCCTCAGTGAGATCATTGACTGGCTACAGATACCGACTGCAGAATGTAGTGATCAGCAGCCACCACATCTACATGACAAGCTGTATGCCATCAGAATGTCATTCAGGCTGGAGAACTGTAGTCAGATGACAACGGAGAGACGGAAGGTAAATGGTAAATGGCCTGTATTTATATAGCGCTTTACTAGTCCCTAAGGACCCCAAAGCGCTTTACATATCCAGTCATTCACCCATTCACACACTGGTGATGGTAAGCTACATTGTAGCCACAGCCACCCTCTGACCACCACCAGTAGGCAACGGGTGAAGTGTCTTGCCCAAGGACACAACGACCGAGACTGTCCAAGCCGGGGCTCGAACCGGCAACCTTCCGATTACAAGGCGAACGCCCAACTCTTGAGCCACGATCACCCACGTAGTCAGAACTGAGGAGACTGAACTTCTAGAAGGACAGCTTCAAGTACCTGGAAATCCCAGAGGCAAATGGGAACCACGAGGAGGCCTCTAGGAAAGCCGCAACTGCCAAATACCTGCAGAGCGGAAGGCATGTCCTGAGGAGTCAGGTGAATGAAAAGAACAAGATTCGGGCAGTTAACACCTACACCCTGTCGGTAATCAGATAACCCTCTGGAATAATAATAAGGTGGCCAAAGGAGGAGATAGAAGCCACTGACATCACGACAAGGAAGCTCCTGACAATGCATGGAGGATTTCAAGTCAAGTCCAGCAATCTGAGACTGTGCCCTAACTGAAAAGATGGAGGACGAGGACTGGTGAGTGTCAGAACCATTGTCCAGGATGAGACAACAAAGATTCATTGGTACATCAGAAAGATGGCCACAACCGACCATGCAATTAGAGAATACCTCAGGCAGCAGAAACCTGAGAAAGAAGAGGAGGAAGGAGAAGAACCATCATGTAAGAACAGGCCCCTGCACGATATGTATGACCGGCATATAGAAGAAGTGTCAGATATGCAGAAATCCTACCAGTGGCTGGACAAAGCTGGACTGAAAGACAGCACAGATGCACTAACCATGTCAGTACAGGAACAAGCTCTCAGGACAAGATTGATAGAGGACAGGGTCTACCACACCAGGCAAGACCCCAGCTGCAGGCTGTGTAAAGATGCCCGTGAGACAATCCAGCACATAACATGCATGGAACGCCATAACCAGTTAGCTGGCATAGTATATGGAGACATCTGTCTCGAAAATGGCTTTGAAGTGCTGAAGTCAAAATCGGACACGCCCAATAGGGTGGTCGAGAATAACTGAGTTAAGATCCTGTGGGACCTCCAGGACATCACAAACTGTTGATGGCTTACCAGCCAGACACAGTAGTGTTGAACAAGCAGAGGAAGATGGACATACAGATATATATACAGTGGTCTCTCCCTATAAGGCGGGTCACCTTTCAAGGCCTCACTGTTTCGCAGAATTTTTTGAGGGGTGCAATTTTGCATGCTTTTTTTGTTTTTTGTTTGTTTGTTTGTTTGTTTGTTTTTACAACACATTGTGTTCTCCGTCCTGATTAGCTGTAGACCATTGTCAATCAATCTCATGCCATGGTCCTGTATAGTACAGAATGCGTTCAGCTTGTAAAATTTACATAAATCTTCGATCGCTAGCAGTGGGACTCTGAAGTGCTGCACTGCATGTTTATACGTTTTCTCCCCAACAAACACAACAGTTTTGCACCGTCAAAGGAACCTGTGGGTGCCTTTGGCTTCATTCCATAATACTGTACTCATTTTTCTACGAAAGTTTGAAAAAAGTGTGAAAATTTTCATGCCTGTCTGAGAAAAGTGTATAAAGTGTGTAGTGAGGGGTTTTACAGCTTTAAAACATCTATAATAATTGTACAAAATCAAGATGGCTACTTCACAGATTTCACCTATTGCGGCTTAGTTTTAGAACGTAACTACCGGAGTAAACGAGGGACTACTGTATATCCAGCAGAGCTCTGGCAGACCTTCAACAGCATTACGAGGGAGAGTGGGGACATTGAGACCAAATGGACCATGTTCAGCACGTCCATTGCCGAAGCCACTGCACTGAGTTGCGCAAGGTGGTTGATGCCTGTCGTGGTGGTAACCCCCGGACCAAATGGTGGACGCCAGAGGTGAAGGGAGCCACCAGGCTGAAGGAGTCCTATCGGGCTTGGTTAGCCTGTGGGACTACCTGTCAGGCAGCTGATAGCTACTGACAGTCCATGCGTAACACGGCTTGGGCAGTGGCTGAAGCAATAACTTGAGTGTGGGAAGAGTTCAGAGAGGCCATGGAAAAAGACTTTCGGACTGCCTTGAAGAGATTCTCGCAAACCATCAGGCAACTCAGGAGGTGAAAGAAGTGCTCTACCTGCACTGTGTATAGTGCAGGTGGAGCGCTGCTGACTTTGATTGAGAAAATTCTCGGGCGGAAGGAATACTTTGAGGACCTCCTTAATCCCACTGGCACGTCTTCCATGGAGGAAGTAGAGTCTGAGTATGAAGGGGATGACTGGCCTATCTCCAGGGGCAAGGACACTGAGGCAGTTAAACAACTCCTTGGTTGTAGCCCCTGGAGTGGATGAGGCCCACCTGAGTTCCTTAAGGCCCTGGATGTTGTAGGGGTGTCTTGGTTGACACGCCTCTACAGTGCCTCTACAGTGCCTCTACAATGTTGAGTGGAGATCAGGGGCGGTACCTCTGGATTGGCAGACTGGGGTGCTGGTTCCCCCCGGTCCTCCGGTTATCCTATGCCAAGATGCCGGAAAGGAGAGGCTGTCCATTAATCGAACCTTGGATGCAGGAGGAACAATGCGGATTTCATCCTGGTTATGGAACAATGATCCAGCCTTTTATCCTCTCAAGGACACTTGAGGGTGCATGGGAGTTTGCCCAACCAGTCTACATGTGTTTTGTGGACTTAGAGAAGGCATTTGACTGTGTCCCTTGGAGTGTCCTGTGGGAAGTGCTTCAGGAGTGTCTTGCCCATTGCTATGGGCCATTCGATCCTTATACAACCATTGGAAAAGCTTGGTCCGCACAGCCGGCAATAAGTCGGACTCAACCCAGGACCCAGGACTTGCTGGAGAGATTATATCTCTTGGCTGGTGGAGAGATATAATCATATCATATCATATCATACATATATATATATATATATATATATATATATATATATATATATATATATATATATATGTGTATATATATATATATATATATATATATATATATATATATATATGTACACACACACAAGTAGATGCCAGTACTTCCAAATGAGCTGTTAAATGGGTCTTTGTGTGATCTGCCTTTTATCAAAGCAAATGGCCGGAGAGATTTGATACATTCGTGGGCTTCATCATACCATCACTACTAGTTAGTGTCTGCCTAGGAAAATTTCATTTGGTATTGAAAGTTTGGTTTAGCTGGTGTAAAACATTCATTACTTTAATACTTTCTTGATGTGTAACCTAATGTGTAGGAGAGACACGGTATACCATAAGTTGATGACAAGATCGCCTTACCTGTGTTTTCTCTTGATGGTGTGCCAGAAAAAGAGACCTCAGGTGTCCTGAGTGCCCTTTTAAAGATTCCCAGTGGCACCAAGTGATTGAAGAAGGGATTGAATAGCCATATTAGTTTTACTGTAGATTGTAGTTGTTATTCCAAACGGGAAAATATTTTATTTAAAAACTGTAATTATTGTAATTATGTCTACAATATTGATCAGATGTCAGTAAAAGTTATTAGATGTGTGTGTAGTTTGGTTTTGTCACAATCCTGGGTTGGTGACCGAGTGTTTTGTGTTTAAGTTATACTCCTTGATTATTTATTATTCATGGCTTTGAATTTGTTGATGGTTTTCTGTTCATTTTATATTTGTAGTTCTAGCTCCTAGTTTCGGTCACTGTGTCTTCCCTGTGTTGCATGTTTCATATCCAGTCAGTCATGTCTCTGTGTCAAGTCTGTGTCTCTGAGTCTACGTCTTTGCGAATGTTCCATGTTTCCTGTTTTACTTTAATAGTCTTTGTCTTATGTCAGTGTATTCTGCTTTGCTTCCTTTGTCGCATGATGTCTAATTTGTCCCAACTGTGTTCCCACCTGCTCCCCATCCTCTCCTGTATTTAAGCCCTGTGTCTTCCTCTGTGTGTTGCAGGTTCATCTGTGTTTCACTCGTTGTATTTCTCAATGTTCCAGGCTCCATGTTCCTCGTCGCTTGTCTTTAGGTTCCATGTTCCTCATCTCAGGTTTTTATGTTTAATGTCGCGGGTTTCTTATCCCAGGATTTTATTCTTTTGTATCATTTTTTAGTTTCACCCAGTTTAGGTTTTGTTTTAGTTTAGCTGCTGCCATATTCAGCCTTTGTTTGTATTTCATTTTCCCCACTGTAAATAAAGCTCACTCGCAATAAGCATTCGTCAGTCCCTGCACTTGGGTCCTTTCTCGCACCACTCCACATGTCTGTCGCCGCAGCCGTGATAAGTTTAGTATGTAACCTCAGATAATGGTATGGCTTGAGAGTCAATTAGTTGCCAGTTAACATCAGAGGCTGTTGTTGGAACCTTGTCCCACCACTGGGCTATATTGTTTTATATTTTGGTATTTTTAATGACGGTGAATAAACACGTGGTTGGTCTGCATGAGTCATTGTTAAGTGGCATTCCTCTAAAAATGGTCAGGTACAAAGACTGGTCTTAAAATGAGCAGAAAAGTAGTTAGTGTCAAAAGAAAAACTTCTTGAAAGCCTGGAGTCAAAACCACATTAAAAATTACAACAAAGCCTGGTTCTCTAGTCAAATTTACACAACAGCATCATAAAGACACACACACACAGTCAAGATGGAACCTTTCAAAAAAACCTCAAATAAAGCTGTAAGGGAACTTAAGAAACTTTGAAACAAGAAACTTCAAATCTTAAAACCCAATCAGCCTGTCCCTCCATGGCATACCTTTATCTAATGGAAAGTATATTTTGCAAATAAATTACATTACATGTCTTGTTAAATAATATTGATTTTGGCAAAGTCAAACATGGCTGATAACATGCATGGATAAAACTTTGTTGTATGAATAAAAATTTCTATTCCGTGTCCCAGAGTATTTTATTTTATTTTGTTTGGGCATTTGTATCTGTAAATTCACTGGTCAAGTTGTCTGATGAGACTAGTTGAATGTTGAATCAATGAATGATAAAAATACCAAGCAGGAACAGCAGAATCAGAAGATTTTCTAATGCTTCATGTAGAATCTGAGTCATGAATAAATTTTAAACACTTTTGCAGCTTTGGTTGCTTCTTAATATCCCAAAAGAGCCTTTATTTTCTTCTCTAATCTTCCATTCAAGTTGTATCTTGGATACGAAAGAAAGAAAATGCAACTATATTTCATAACAGCCTCACTGAGAGTATCACCTTAATTATTCAGACTACTAAGCAGACTACTAATAGTCACATGGCATAATATTCAACAAGGGCCAGGAGTTTTTTGTTATAGGAATATGTGCATTGGTTTACTCAACTACTGACATGCTGTCAAGATCTGCTGCCATGTGAGATCTCGTTGTGATCAGACCTAAAAGCTTTCTTTAGCAACAAAACTTCTGGTTAAAAAAATTGTGATTGTGGGGTTTTTTTTTTTAAATGCTGTTATTGATTCAGTGATTCTGTTGACTATGGTATGAAATTTTTATTTGCGATGTACAAGGTTATACATTTCTTCAGATCCAAAGCTCAGTAAATGGCATGAGAACATTTTTGTCCTTGTTCATTTTGTTATATTGATCATTTGCTAATAGCAAAAACAAATGCACATCAAATCTTCGAAACGAGGAGTAAGCTACACTGTCAAGTTGTGAAAAGGATAAAATCGTTCTGAAATAATGGATAATGAAGTCTGTTGATTCCTATTGCTGCTGCTGTATAAATAGTGTTTTTGGCAGTTCTGTTATTATCCTAGCTCATGCCATGGTTACCAGAGCAGATGGTAGACTCCATTTAGGCAGGGCCATTTAGGTTATTGTTTTTTCCTAACCCAACTCATCGGCTCCCTCTTTGAATAAAAAGAGTAAGCAGTAAACTAAACACTGACTGAGACATATGACTGAGGTATGGCTCTCTAATTTACGCATGACAAAGAGGTAGCCATACTGAGTTTTTCATTTCCCTACTCACTTAACCACCAACTAGGTCACTTCTTTAGCTCTGCCTCGTCTCATTAAACTCTCAGTTATTCGTTGCGGGCGTATATTTTTCAGTCCCAGTTGTTTTACAGCTAATCCGCTTATAGCATGCCTTTACTTGCCTAACTGACTCTAACTGGCCATAATCGACAGGGGAAGCAGTATATCTGACGAGACAAATGGACTAACAAACAACATGCATTGTCTTTTATACAGGTTTGTCCAAATCCAAAGATATTATTTTAATAATCTGTTATATTACTTTGCACCAAAACAGCATTTAAAAACTAAATTAATAATTACTACTAATAAAGGCATTCTAGTTCTTGCTTGTATGAGTGCGACCAGTAAAAGCTTTGGTTTTTAGCGATTATGTTCTACAATGCAAGCAATTTTCATTGTCTGAAACATAATATCAATTAACAAAACAAAGCTTATAAAAAATTGGTAACATGGCATTTGTTTGAGTCTGAACACCAAAGACAATGTTTTTATTTTCTTCTTTTTGTATAAGCTTAAAACTAATGAGCTATCAAAGGTAATCAGAATTCAGGGACCATAAACTAACCATAACACCTCTTGGACTTCCAGACTACGTGTCCACCCTTGCTCTGCTACCAGGAAAATCATTTCAAAATACAGCACACTGACCTGGAGTCGAACTGAAATCATCAGTAGCATACAGTAAAGCTGTAAATGCTGTTTGTTCATAGTGATTGCCGTATTCAGTACTCCCTTTTAAAATCATTTTCATTCACAATGAAACGGTCTTTGGAGATTGGCAAGAATCTTTTGAAAAACCATACTGCTTCAGGTCACATGGGGGACCCCCCCCCCAGTGGCAAATGCATTTTTGCTTCAGTACAAAAAACGCTCAAACACCAGCAGTGTTTCCCACATATTATGGACACACACACACATCTATACTGGGCCTACTTTTGTCCTTTCCAATCTTCTCCAGTTCTTTCTATTCATCTACTAGTGCTTGGC
This sequence comes from Oreochromis niloticus, assembly GCF_001858045.2. Taxonomy (NCBI): domain Eukaryota; kingdom Metazoa; phylum Chordata; class Actinopteri; order Cichliformes; family Cichlidae; genus Oreochromis; species Oreochromis niloticus. Next base: position 41,996,148 of record NC_031972.2, on the reverse strand, counting down.
TCTGGTTACTGGATATCAGGTCTGGGCACAGGCTAATCATGTGTCCCACAGGCTCATTAAGACTCCAGCAATCTGAGAGTAGCACATTATCCCAGACATACTCTGGTGTGGCGTAGCAGCTTGAATGCCATGTCCATGGAGAGTGAGAAACCACTGGTGCTTGGCCCATCAATTTCTTTCAGCTAGTTGTTGGCTTTGTGAAATCATTTCACATCTCTAAACATGCTCTTTCACAAGCCATAATCCATCCATTCCCAATTTTTTAGATAGCCATTGACAGCGTGCACATGAAGAGGTGAAAAGTAACCTTGCTTCAAAAGAGTATATATATAATTTCCTCTTTGAGCTGTGGTAAAGATACCAGCAAACGACTTATAGGTGAGGCTTTCAATTCAGACAAGGCTTTCCATTAAAAAAAAAGAGATAGAAGCAGATCTGCATTAAAGTTTGATGAACTAGTTCATGAAATATGGAAGGGCGGATAAAGTGGATGTTAATAGGTTGCCTATGGGTGCACCAAGCCTCTAAGTGAGGTGAGCCCCTCTCCAGCAGAAACAACTATTAAAGAGACAAGTGCATGTGTAACTGTGTAAAATACCAAATCTGTCCTTAATGAAACAAATGTGGAGCTGTAGAGTTTGCACAGTATCCAACAGATGGATTAGTAAAACATTTAAAAAGTAATGGATAGTCATTACCCACATACTTACTGCTGTCTCTCTTTAATTGTACACTCAATAACAGGGTTCAGATTCACACACTGCTAAACAATGATATCAAAGCCACAGGTGCAAAACTACACAATTCCAAAACTACACGTAATATTAAACTTTTATAACTAATGTCAACTAAAAACATAAATGAGAAGGTTGCATGAAGGGAATCCATCTGGACATCTATAGTAGCTGAAAACTAAAACTACCAAGGGGGTAATTTTGACCCCTTGGCATTTTAAAAGTGATGTAACTCTGCTAGAATAAAACTCCATCATCTCTTATGTATGACTTTTCCTAAAATGGGTTATTCATCATATAGTGAATTTTGGGGTGATAAAAAAGAAATAAAACTCCTATAGCTAGAACTGATGGTGGAGTAACAGACACAAACTACTGAAATCAATTATTAAAATAATATTTAACTAAACTGTTTCAATTTAAAGCAAATATATTTAGGGCTCTTTATGTCAGAATTTCTTTTCATTCATTTTGATGAGTGCAAAAACAAACGGTGGATTAACACAGGGCAGTCCAAGGAATCTTAATGTCTGTCCAGTATTTTGTTTGTATTAGTATGCTTAGCATCCATAGGATACAGGGGACTACAACCTGCTACAGCATCCAAGTACTGTAGTAGGTTAAATCCTAATCTCAATTTACTCAGGTTAAATGGTTATATTATATTAGGAATACACACATATCCTCTTAAGACCATATGGTGACATTAATTTAAAAATCCACCCTCTATTCAGTCAATATTCTTATAAAATAACAGAATGAAAATATCATGTGACAGTATTACAGCAAGTTTGATTTCAACACAAAGGCTTGGTGTTATGTTTTAACCCAGTTTGGGTGCAGAGATTGTGAGAGATGAATAACATGTTTGTGTTGCTCTTTTGAGAGTGACAAGAGAAAGGCGGAACTTGAAAAGAGGCTGGAAGTGCTAATGAGGCTTATTTTAACAACACAACAGCGCCATGAATATTTAACAGCTAACAGTAAAAAGTCTGATGAATTCACAATCTGAGTGGAAAAAATGCCAGTGCAATGCTGCTGCTACCAAGACGGTGCTGTACAATATATCTGTATCATAGTAATGGGTCTTATAAAACAAGACGTCTATTTTTATTAATACAGCAAGGAGCATTTTAAATGACTTGCACTTTAAAAACAAAACTTCACACATCCACATGTACTCTGGCAGTCTTAATAAAATGAATTCACAGCAATTTTTATTGTGAAGGGAAATCACACTTTTAAACCTGTGGTGAGCTTTGAATAATGCAACTATGAACTGGCCTAATTTCTTTTCATTATTGTAAATGGTCCTTCATTAGTCATGCACAATAATGAATACTCAAACTTTCTTCTCACGCCTAAAGAGGAGACTTTCAAGGTATTTAGAAAGATCCTGCAAGATGCTAAGTCCGTGGACTCACGCTGTTGCTAGGCAACAGCAAGGGCACCAGTCCTTTTTTCAGGAAAACAACTTCACTGTCCAAAATAAATAAAGATAGAAGGAACACACCATGAACCTCTTGAGCGGGGTTAAGTCGCTGGGAATAACACTCAGTCAACATCAAGTACTGTGGCTGCAGAGGCCAAAGAGGTTTTTTTATGTTTAGTATTGAGACTCTTTACTCTTAGGAAGGAAAGAAACATACAGAATAGCAACATTTTCTAAAAGCATTACAGTGTGTGAATAGGACAATGATGACCTAGTAAGGTCAAATGTTACATGTCATATTTTGAAAATAGCAATAAATATTTCTATTTTTCCAAAATGGAGTTAATTGTTTAGGGTTTATGGCCTCTGAGAATGTGTAAAATGTAAATTGTTTTGATCGTTATATGCTTTTCATCATGAAACAGTGAGCAAATACCCTTAGAACAGATCAAAAGGCTACTAGGCTACTAACAACAGTAACAAGGACTCCTTATCAAAGAAGCCTGGCTTTATCTCATTAAAACAGGCAAGAAAGTGAGAAAAAAAAATCACTTCCAAAGGGATATGAAACAGTTTTACCCATATTTGCTTTGTTATTTCGCTAGCACGGCTCAAATTAATTACTCTCATCTTCTTCACTCTATTCATTATTCTAGCAGTAAACACATTAGTCAAATGAAATGTCTCTGAGCACACCTGGCTTTCTTATCTCTTGTGCTGTCGACAACAGGGTGGTTCAGCTTTTTTACATGCTGTGAGCTGAGTATTAAAGAAACCCAGTGCCATTTATGGGATATGGTACCTGCCGCCTATTCAACCGATACCTGCCTCCCAGGAAGCCTTAATGTATGAGATTTGTCAGTGTCAATTTCCCAGTTAATCTCTCTAGTCCACCTCGCTGCTGCCTCTGCCGCCCATTCATTCCGCTGCTCTGTCTCTATCTGCTCACACTATCCTACACAGGATACAAAGGCAACGGGAAGCCCAGGAATAGGAACTACCTCAGTGGTAGATGGTGCTGCAAAGTAATCCTGCATCTGAAACCAGCAGAGCTGATACACATCCAAGGAAAACTGCTGGCACATGGCCTGAATTTTGAGGCGCATTCTGAACATTCCTTTGCAACAAACACTGAAAATAGAGACTATAAAAAAGTCAGTGAGACTATAAAAATGTCATTTACAACCTACTGCGGTCGAGGTATTGTTACTGAACATACCAATTTAGTTTCGGTCACAGAAACAAAGTCTCCACATGTACACTAGATTGCCAAAAGTATTCACTCACCCATCCAAATCATTGAATTCAGGTGTTCCACTCACTTCCATGGTCACAGGTGTTTAGAATCAAGCACCCAATGATGAGGACTGCTTCTTCATTTGTGAAAGAATGGGTCGCTCTCTGGAGCTCAGTTAATGTCAGCGTGATAAGATGTCTCATGTGCAACAAGTCATGATATTTCCTTACTATTATATAATATTCCACAGTCAACTATTAGTGGTATTATAACAAACTGGAAGTGATTGGGAATGACAGCAACCCAGCCACGAAGTGGTAGGTGTAAAATCATAGAGCACGGTCAGCAGATGCTAAGGCACATAGTGTGCAGAGGTTTCCAACTTTCTGCAGAGTCAATCACTACAGACCTTCAAACTTCATGTGGCCTTTAGAGTAGCTCATGAACATTGTGTCAAGAGCTTCATGGAATTTGTTTCCATGGCTGAGCAGCTGTATCCAGGCCTTACATCATGAAGCGCAAGCGTGTCGGATGCAGTGGTGATGTGTGGTTGTTTTTCATGAGTTGGGCTTTGGCCCTGAGTTCCATTGAAAGAAACTCTTAATGCTCTTAAAGCTTCAGTAAGACAATTTCAAACATTTCATGCTCCTAACTTTGCTGGAATAGTTTGAGGATGGCCCCTTCCTGTTCCAACATGACCACATACCAGTGCACAACGCAAGCTCCGTACAGACATGGATGAGCGAGTGTGGTGTGGAAGAACTTAACTGGTCTGCACAGTCCTGACCTCAACACAAAAGAACATTTTGAGATTAATTAGAGTGCAGACTGCAAGCCAGGCCTTCTCCTTCACAATCAGTGTCTGAACTCAGAAATGTACTTCTGGAAGAATGGTCAAAATTCCCATAAACACACTCTTAGACCTTGTGGAAAGCCTTCCAAGAAGAGTTGAAGCTGTTATAGCTGCATAGGTTGGGCCGACATCATATTGAACCCTATGGATTAAGAACAGGATGCCAGTCAAGTTCATATGTGTGTGAAGACAGATATTTGCTTTATCTATGTATATGTATGCAATGTATGCAACATAGGGTACATTAAGGTTGGCCAGACCAACAATCAATTAACATATTTGTGAAGGTGTGTATGAAAAAGAGAAGTAGAGAAAAAACATCCTACAAAAACAAAATATTTACATCTAATCCTGTATTAACAGGTGGAAAGTCAACCAAGATTTAACTGGTATTTTTTTAATTGAAAGTGCTCCAGTGTGTTTTCCAATACTCATAATCTATAAATATAGATTTGGGGGAGGACTGAATGTGAATGCTGTGTAAGTAGTATTGATACAGAACAAGATTCATTGCTGTCAACTACTTTCATATACATGTTTATATCCATTTTTCGTTCATGTAAGCTCAGAATGAGCTGCAGAAGTGAAACACAGTGAAGCTGAAACACAAATTATGGATAAACTGCTAATCAATACAGAAAGAGGAGCTTTTTGCTAAAAATGTATTACTTTGGCTCCTGAAACGCTAACATGTTCTTTTTAGAGGTGTCAAAACCCACTGTTCCTCAAGAGCAGAGAAAATATTTATTTCAGCAGAAGACTAGAATTTGGCAAGCAGAGAAGCATAATTTGCCTTAAAGTCTGCAATGAGAAAAATGCTAATTTAGCCTAAATTAACAAAACTCGTGCTTTCAACTCATTAGTATTGGACACCTTTATAGGACACCAACATACTTGAAAGCTGCCAGAAACATTACAGCACTGATAAAACAGTTCCAGAAAAATTAAGACCTTGACTGAAATTAGTTACAAACTTCTGACAATTACAAAAGCTAAGCTAAAATAACTGATTCTATCCCTACTGCTCCAGGTAAAAACCCTGCTTAATATTTAATCTAATTAATCCTTTTTCTATATAGACATTTCCTTCAGCTATAGCTATTGTGCTGTTACTTTATACTTGCTTTACAAGCTCTGAAAATACCTGTCATTGCCCAAAGTCTCACATCATCAACTAGATACCAAAAAACACAGCCCATACACCACTCAGACCACTTGAATTAGCATAAGCTAAATGGCCTTTTTTGATGCCAAAAACATGTTTTCTAGCTATTTTCACTGTAGACAGAGCCATACCGATTGTTGTGGGCATCTATGCACTCATCTAACTACAGAAACAACACCATAAAGTTCATATATCCTGTTTATCATCCATTTAGCTGCATACTAACTTTATACATGTTCTCTATCTGTTACGGTTCTGGGTCCGTTGGACCCAGTATTTTGAGTTTATTATGTTTTGGTTTACTTTTGCATCATGGATTATTCTTTATGGTTCTCTGGTACTGTGTTTCAGTTATCTTGGTGTTTTGGTGATGGTGATGATGATTATTGTTATTAGAGTTCCATGTTTCTGTTTATTTATATTTAGGATTTGTGTTCTCATGTTTTGTGTGAGTTCAGGTTCCATGTGTCATTCTGTCTGTCTCTCAGTGTCAGGTCTGCGTCTTGGTGTAGTGTGCTTGTTTCCTGTTTTATTGTGAAAGTCCGCGTCTCATGTGAGTGTGTTCAGTTTTACCCCTGTCTCGTCTTGTTGATTATTCCCAGCTGTGTTCCCCACCTGTGTGTAATCTCCTTGTGTTTCTCTGTGTGTATTTAAGTCGCGTCTTCTGTGTTTGTAGTTGCTGGTCCGTCTGCGTATCCACCCTGCTTCATCTGTGTGTCTCCCTGCTGTCCGTCGTCCGTTACCTCCGCTCATCCTCCATGTTCAGATCTTGGTTTGTATCAGTAGTTTAGTTGTTCTCAGTTTAGATAGTTGTCGGTCCCGTTTGTGGTTTTGTCCTTTTCTTTTGTGTTTAATAAACCACCCTATCACCTGTACAAGTGCCTGCATTTGGATCCTTCCTTATTTTCCACACGGCTCATCTCACTCGCCGTGACACTATCATCATGACGTTATTTACTTTTCTGACTGTATTCTGTTAAAATCTGTAGCAAATTTAGCTCTAGATGCGTTTAGGCTTACCATGGTTTGCTGGCCACAACGCCTTAAGATGCAGAAGATGACACTGAGACTAACAACAAACAAAACAGAGAGATCTAGTACTATTAATGTTAGTATTCAGTAAGAGTTGATTCATTGGTTTAGTTTTGAGATCACCAATTGGCCTTCTTGGATTTAATGATTGATTTTTATCTATTTATATTTATTGCTATTAATAGCTTATTCTTCTACAGCAGCGCACAGTGTGTTCACGTCTAATGAGCAGTCCAGGCATTTAGTGGAACTTTAGTTTGATATCTGTTCTGAGCGTGCGTAATCGCACTCATGAATGAAACTGACTAACTACTACACTCCAATGAAATTTCCGTATTGTAAATTAAGTAAATTACTTGTAACTTACTTGTAAATTAAGATATACCTTAAAGGCTTCCAATTCATTCACTGCACCAAAGAAGGTAACAAATGCCTGTGATGGCTATAATTATTTGAATCTTGCAAACATTACCCCTCAAATATTTTTTTTTGCAATCTTGTAAATATTTTCATAGAGTCTGTTTCACATTTAATTCTAATGTTAAAAAAGAAATGCATTAATCACAGCATAACAACTATGAAGACTTTGAACTACATCTATTCCTTCCTTTTGTTCTGCTTCACTTTCATTAGAAGTAATGCTAAAATGTGTCAGCAAATCTGAGCTCAATTGTGCAGCAATGTACTGAAATTAGGCTTTTATAGCCATTTATCTTATCTCCCAGTTCCTACAGAGGTTTTTAAAGTCTTGTGCTGTGCATAATACCTGACCTGTCGATTTGATCTATTCAGCTGAGGACAAATTGTGATTAAAGTAACTTCAATTCATTAGCTACTTATTTGGAATGCACCGTAATGTCCTTTTGGAAAGGCATGGCTGTAACGTGTCCAAAAATACCTAAAATTCTTTAGATAAGTGACTACTGGCAGCTCTGTCTTACACTGTAATTTTAAAATGGCACAATGATTTATTCCCCACTAAGCATAAGGCCATCAGTTTGCTGCATATGACATTATTGCTCATTCAAGGCTGTCTGGGGAGAAATTATGATGCCTTATGATGTTCTATGAATTAAACCCATAGAAGTGATGCAGGGCTGACATTAAATTCAAAGCACAATAAAACATTTTCATTCCAAGCTCAGCAGGCTCTGTGGGGGAAACCTGCTAGGTACAGAGGAGAGTCAACAGCTTTGTGAATGTTATGTAATACATATACAGTATATATACAGTATTGTACAAAAAAAATCTTGAAACACTACTTCTAATGTGGTCTTGAACAATAGTTCTCCAGGATATCTGAAGTCTGAAATTCAAAGCTTGTCTTTGGATATTTGCTGCTTTTTGCAGTCCTTGTACCTGACCATTTTCAGAAGAATGTTTTGCTTGCTTGTTAAGTCACTTACAAAACTGACCTATGAATTGTTCAAGAAAGTAACCTAACTCAAGCCAGTGTGCTTTGTCTGCACATAACAAAAAACAAAGCAAATTACCAATTAGGAACTTTGTTAATAGCAGCCTGCCGCAAAAACACATATTTTGTTCCCCTTTCATTAGCTGAACCCATGAGAAATGGCAAGAGGATAACAATGTTTGACAGCCATAAAATAGTATTTTTGAATACTCAAGCCTCATCAGAAATGGTCTCAGTTGGATGGTGCCTGTCAAGAAGCCACTCTTAAGGAAAGGAAATAGCCTGAGCTATACCAAATACCACAAGAAATGGAAGAAGAATCCAAATTTGAAAATTTTGGCTGAATATGTACAGAGGAAGTCAGGAGAGAAGTACAACGGCGAATGTCTACAACTATTTGAGAAAAACACAGTGGAGGCTCTGTCATGGTTTGGGGCTGCTCTCAGCCAGTGATGTTAGTGGTCTTGTAAAAACTGGCAGAATTATGATTGCAGAAAAATGACATCAGATTTTAATCCACCGTGTAATACCATGTGGAAAATGTCAGATTGGCAATGGGGTTTTTTTTCAGCATACTGCCAATGCAGTAAAGGCATACCTGGATAGAAAATGCACGCAATGAAACACTGTGAACCTCCAGCCCCAGCCCCCACCCAGATATTACTAGAGCAGTGTGGGATCGTCTTGGCAGAGAAAAGAAATAAGGCAGACAAAATCTGAAGAAGAGCTTCGGAATATCCTTCAAGAATCTATTTCTAAAGACTACTTGAAGAAATGAGAAGAAAGTTTGTCTAACAGAGTTTAGGCTATACTGAAAATACAAGGTGGTCATACCAAATATTGACTTTCAAGCTCATTAGACTTGTACCAACTTTGTTTTAGCCATATATATTGTATTCCCTTGTATGATTGCATGGTTCAATAAACTGCAGCACCAAGTTCCCATTTTTCAAGGAAAACATAAAGAAACAAAGGGTAGCCCAAGAATTTTCCATAGTGCTGTACATGTTTTCAATGTGGTCTGATGATCATTATAAGTGACAGAAAAATCTCCCACGTTAAACGTAAACACTCCTGCTATGTTGAAAAAAAAAAATCCTTCAGTATTCTTTTTTTTAATTTTAGTTGTAGTCGGTGAGTTAAATTGAGATCTTTACATTGAAATAAAGAGTAGACCCAAGAGAAATATGTAAACTACTTCTAAAACCAGATTAAGGTTCCAAAGTGTTCAGCAGGGACAAGCCAAGTGTGCTATTCAGAGAACGCACATTAAAATGATAAATTGCCAAGTGCACATGTTACCATTTTGTTTTTCTCATTTACTCTTCACTGTTGAGATGGTCATAAAAGCACTGCAGCTTTGAGCTGTACATTACCATATAATAATGCTGCTAAACTGCTGTGGGAATTCGTTTTAATGGGCAAGAAAACAGTTTTCCAGTAAAGTCCTACATCCAAACTACTGATAACTATAAGAATGGGCTGCAGTAATAAAGCAATCACTGGCCAAATAGCTGACCCTGGAGACTTGGCTGTGGCATTTGTGTTACTCATTATAGCAACTCTGACAGTAAAAGCTACCATAGCACCAAAACTTCACTCTCTAATCATTTCAGTTACTTTTCAAATAGTTTAAAAATTAACATTTTGCTTGGAAAATGATTTTTTTTTTTCATTTTAAAGACATGAGCAACACTTGTTATGTACACTTATTTAAAGCAACATGTTTTCAATACTTCTCTTCTCATAACACGTACACATGCACATGACAATACCATACATAATGTAAACATGTCAGGTGATAGGATAACAGTGAAAAACATTAACACAGCCCGCTCTGCATTCATGCTTAATTCCTGTTCAAACTAAAATGGGAGAAAATATTATCAGTGTTGTCGTAAACAAAAGTACAAATCCCTGCTGTTATGGCAGTCATACTGAGAGACTTCTGATGTTTCACAGTCATTTCCATTCCACAGCCAGCATTTGCATTTGTTTGATTTCCAGCAGCAGTCTGCAATGCCTCTTTGTGCAACAATACAGACACAAATAAATTAAGATCCGTCCTTCCTGGCAGAGATTATTTATCTCCCTACTCAAGCTGTCTGAACTTCGAAAACACAGCTTCAAGTTATTCATTGCTATTCCCATACTCATCGCCCACTGCCTTGACAGTAAAGACTACAGTCATCTCCACGCCTGTGCATGTTTTTGTAAAATAAAGGTCTTATACAACTGCTAATAAAGAATTTGTTTTGCTTGCTTTGGTGTGCAGATGCCGCATAAATCATTGTAATGTAATGCATGCCTATAGCTATAACCCCACCACTAATCCTTCTGCAGAAAATCAATTTTTCACTTTGGCCTTAGCTGCCCTTAGGAAGACAAATCACAAAACTAGTCAAACCAGCGATCAGAATCAAACAGACTGGATGCAGACAGAGGACGGTATAATGCCTCTTGTACAATCAGTAACAAGTCGCTGCCTCAATGCCATGCCATTTCATTCTCATCACCCTCTTAAAAGACAAACATTGTGTAATTAGGATGATTAAGATGAGCAGAGACTAAAGGCCAACAGTGTTAACATAGCTTGAGATAATAAAAGGATTAGGGGTGATTCACTTAGAGAAGCTTAATGGGTTTTTAAAATAGAAAACAGGAATTCATTAGTAAATGTGATTGACAGTTGAAAAATCTGTGAATTTAACAGAGAAGAAAAGAGAAAATAAAACCGTGATTAACATAGCAGGCCTTGTTGTTGAAGAGCAAAGGCTGGAAGTCACTTATAATGTCACAAAGTCAGGTGCAAAAAAAAAAAAAAAACACTTTTAGGAAAACAGCGAGCAGATCTGCAGCAAGCAGATGAGCACTGACCCAAACTGACCCACTTCTTCCTGATTTATGGTTTATGGTCCCTCAGCAGACACAGCTTTGTTGTGGGGGGTCATAAATCTCCCGCACCTCAGAGCTGATCAGCTGACCCTCCAATCCTGGCAGCCGTCCCCTTCTCACGGGCCTGTCCTCCGGCCGCAGCCCAGCTCTCAACACAAAGCAGAAATCACCCGAGCCACAAGCGCAGGCAGTTAATCACCATGGGCAGACAATAGTATGAAATAGAGTCAAGCAGGCCAGGAAGGCAATTCATCGCTATTGCTAAAGGACTCGGCGAGACAGCCGAGGTTTACCTGTTTGGTAACTTCTGCAAAGTTAAATGAAGTTTTCGATGTATGGAATGAGCCAGTATAGGTCACGGTAAGAGGGGCTGAGCTTGAGGCACGTGAAGAAACCTCACTGGAATGACAAGACAAATATGACGCGATGATACAGCTTTGTATTTATGCCTCCAGCCGTGTTTGCAGAGGTAAATGTTGGACGTAATATAAGACATATTAATTAATTTGATGAACAGAGCACACGACTCTGAGACTAAAAACTTGGGGCATCAAACAGGTAAACATTGCACAGCGCAGCACGACTCTGCAGGTTAACTGTTGCAGCATGGAAAGCGCCATATGTCTCAGATGACTTATTACGTCTGGATCACACATAATGACATCTTGGCAATGTCAGTGGCAAAAGAGGAAAAAACAAAAGGAAATTACAGAGTGGAGGAGCAGAATATTGAACACCACAGGGACATCAGGGATTTTAATTTGAAAGGGAGCTGAGGCACAGTGTGAGATAGAGAGACACACAGCCAGAGAGCACTCAGATATTCCTCTGTTAAGACAACGAGACTGGAAATAACATACGTATGGAGCAGCGTGCAGAGAATCGAACCACGTCGCTCATTCGCAGCAGCACCATCATGAAAATAATCAGCACACACTCACCTGCCTAAAGCATGTAAATGCACTTCTGCACTCAGTCCTTCCTACCGTGTGTGTATCGTGAGGGAGCTCTGCTGGTGCTCTGCGCACGCCACCAGTCTAAATGATCTCCATGATTCATGCGGGAACAGATAATTGGCGTTCAGAAAAGTGGGATAAACACTCATTGTAATGGCAGTGAGTAGCCTGGCAATAATTTTGTGTTCTCACTTCTGCGCGTGGACATTCTTTCTTTCGTTATTCTGTCCACCCCCCCTCCATTCTTTCTCCTGCATTTGCAGACTAGCTCAAGAGCCCCCACCCACACTCCAAAAGTCCCACCACACCTTCCTCTTTATTCCTCAAAGCCTAACTCTCCTCGTCAAGGTGTCACTAACAGCTTCTGCAAACCCTGGTTTCTTACTGGTTCATTCCACTTTATTCTCCTCCGCTCTCCAGTTTTGCTGTCTTAAAGGAACAATGTATTCACACCCCCTCAACCCTGCCTCCTCTCTGTTCTTGCAGCTCACAAAGTGTATCATGATGAGAAGTGTTGGGCAAAACTAATTACAGTTTAGGGGTTGAAGCAGCGGGACAGACATCCATAATTCATGAGCTCAATTTAAAGGGTGACGGCAGATGTGTACCTAAAGTAGCGAAGCTTGCAGAAGGAGCAATATTAGGTTTTCTTAGAGACACCCTGTTGACACTGTGTATGTGTGTGTGTATCTGGAGATATACACGGCAGAAATGAAAGGCTATCGAGTAATCTCCTGCATTTATCAGTCTTTTGGCAACTGAACAAATCTGCCAGCATCAAGAGGTCTGGAGGTATGTGTGGCCAGTAACTGGCTCAAACAGGGAAATCATATTTTTCAAAAAAAGAGACAAGTAAGCATTTAAATAGCACTGTGATTGGTAGAACAGCTCTTACGTAAAGGAAATGTGTCCATTTATGATTTGCTCATCAAATCTTCTTTTCACAATATATTATTCATATATCAGTCATTCGGCATAATAATAAAAGGTAAATCAGTGCTTTTTAATGTAATACTCAGGTCAAAAATAACAGAAGTTATTGATTTGGTTTGTTCTTAAGGCTTGATGTGTCAAGTCATTCAAGCATCCCTCCAACCATTAGATGCTCTTTATTTTTGCATTTTTTTAAAAGAAATTGCTGTGTAAAGAATATGACATGTAAACCACTCCCCTGGTGCTGGGCATGTTTAAGCACATTTTCTATTTTGGTTTAGGCCCAAAATACTAAGGGTAATCTTCAAATTCATCAAGTTTTCCAACCAGCTTCATCACAGTTGGACATTTATTTAAATCCAGCAATGTAATCTCACTGAATAGGGATGTAGAGGCCAGCTCTTTAATCCCTTAAAATTTACCCTCTTTAAGGACTTTGTTGGACAGTGAAAGTAGTGCACAGTGGTACATAGTGACTGATGTTATTAAATGTTATTACTTAGTAATGAACTAGTGTTACAATGCTAATTTTATCATCTTATAACCATTTAAACCAAAGCTTTGAGCTTTTAAACGATGAATAAATGGAGCACTAAATTTCAAAATAAAGCTACAAATAACTGAAGTGACAAGGACTCAACCTGAACAGGAGGCTATGACAATGCAAGTCTTGACAGTATTTTTGTTCTATTAAATGGGAAAAAGAAATCAAATATATCAAATTCACACTGCTTCTGGCATCATTGTCAATTACATTGCTAAAGACTCAATGTCAAATATAACTGTGTAAAAATCACCTACTAAATGTATTTATTTGTAAAGCTCCTTTTGGTTGCTCCCTGGTCGCCACAGTGAGTGACTTCACATGTTTTGATTTGGGTTTGCGATGCCCTTCCTAACACAACCCCAAAAAGGAATTTGAGCCTTGAACCAGCGACCTGTATTATTCAAATTACTCTGTTAGAAATGTGTCAAAATATTTTAGGAACATTTACAGAAGCACCTTATGAACCAAATCCAGCAGAAGTCTTCAGACTTACACATACTGCCTGAACACCTGTGTTACCTGAAATTACACTGATAAATTAGTGATGGCAAGGAACAGCTTCAATCGCAGGTGCATCAACTGTGCTATTTGAATTTCCTTCCCAAGGCGCCTCGTGCAAGTGCTGAGTTTTGCAGTTTGCTCCTTTTGTCAATCTGAGCTTTTAGTGAGCAGCTTTTAATAGCTCACTCAGACCTATTAACTGAACATACCAGCACATGCAGCCACTTCTTCAGTCATTTATTTGGTAATTCGTGTGACTCTATTAGGAGAAAATCTACAAGCAGTTCATAAAAGCTTTAGTGTGTCCTGGAATGTGTTTTGCATAACACCTGCATAAACTGGCAGCGTTTGTATATAAATGATTCACTCGGAATATTAAAAAAACAAGCTGGCCCACGATACTTTTTACCACTTTTAACAGTTTTAACTGTTAAGTCTGGGGAAGTAAAGCAAAACTTCTTTGGACAAAATTAACCAGTCAAACTCAACTTTAAAATATTTACCTCGGTTGAATTTCCAAACAGAAATGTATAGCAATAAAACTCTTTAAGGATAAATAAACAAATAAATCAAGAAGACAGGCAGCGTCAGTTGCCTTCAGGTCCACATCTGCACTGTCAACATTAGTGCACCTACTCTTGCTGATCAAAGCTGCTTGTGTCTTCATCAGCAGCTGGTGTGAAGATTTTTAAAAAAAGGAATGGCAATATGGCATGGTTATGCAACCTATTTCAACCAGCACTCCACCCTATTTTCCAAACAAACACAGCTTGCCTTTGGTCTTATTTCATTGTCATTGATGCATATTTCATAAGGGAATTCACTGTCTTGCTTTGATTCTTCGGCACTTTGGTGCTGCTGTCTAGCAATACATTAGTGCCCATTATCATCTCTACAGTCTTTATCAGAGATAGCAAGAAGTCTCTCAACTATAACACACTGTATATTACGTCTCAGCTCTGCTCTCTAAAATGCTCTCTAACTGTTAGGATAAAACACGCCGCTAAAGTAATTTCATACACTTTAAACAGAACTGATGCATTTAAAAAATGAATATTTAGAGACGTGACAAAGTGAGTACATGAAATTGCTGACTAACCTGAAAAAATAATTTAGCTATGTGCAATGTTTAAAGTCTTTCTTGCTTGTACTACACATTTTAACATCCCCCACATGAGGTACGATGTTGACTAGAAAATGTCATAATCTTACATTGTTAATGTGCTTAGAATGATTATATCCTTAAAAGAAATTGCACACTTCTAGATCAATTTCAACTTTAGGAAAGAAGACCTCACATATTAAAATTGTTTCTGGTCCACAGCAAACATGTCTGATGATGTTGTGACAGAACATCTCTGTGATTCTTCCATGTAGAACACATTACTTTTAAAAAGCCTTTTACTGGCACCCATGCACATCTTCATTGTGAATGTTTGGTAACAATAACAGTTGCAGAGTGCCTAGAGAATCTTCAATAAAATTTGACAGAAATTTGGAGACTGGTTTTTGAAGTAGTTTGCCCTTGAAACGACTGAGGTTCCACTTCTGAACAAGCTAGCAGTTGTTTGAAAATTGTAGATGATGTTCGTTACAGTGTAATGCTTCATATTGAGATCTTTTTTAAGCCGCTTTCCAGACTCATTGGTATTCACATCCTTTTATGAAACGAGCGTTGGGTGTAATTACATTTTTCAGTAAAGCGGTAATGTAATGCGTTAATGTACAAAATTTACTAATTACACTACAGTAACAATTTGTTACTTGAAAGGCTTCTCAGTTACCTGCATGATGGATGCATAGAAAGCAAAAAAACATCAAACAAAGTTGCCTTTTTCGTTCTGCTTCAATCATCTGATTTCATTTCATGTGCGGGACGGAGGAAAAGGTGGGGTGGGCTACAGTTTTTCAGGAGTGGAAATATGGACATTACTTTTACTTTTATTGCACAAAAGCACAAGAGCAGAATGATAAAGGGCAAACAGCATTAAGGGTGGAAGCAACTGCATTGTCCTGTTGATATCCACAGTTTTAATTAGAATTGAATGTTTTATACGTTATGGTACTACAAGCCAAACCCAATAGGCTGTGTAACAGAATTACAAAGAGGCACTGTTGGGTGATGACTATATTCCAAACACAACAGATAAATCCTTTAAAGAAAAATTTTTCTTGTTTTGGGGCCAAAATTTGTAAAATTTTAATAGGAAATTTGACCAGCATTGATTATTATATTTGCCACAATTTAGAAAAAGAGTAGCCACAAGCAATTCGTTTTTTACTCTAACTTGACTTTACTGTAGTCTCTCTCTACACGCACATATATATATATATATATATATATATATATATATATACCTTTCCACTTCTGTTTGCAGAGAGCTCTTGGCTGTCTCCAACTCTCTAACTCACATTTACCTTGTTGTCTTGTTGTCTTGCTGCAACAACTCAACTCCTGTGAGATTTCAGAGGAGACTTCTACATGAGCTTGACTTCTCAAACATGTTAGACAGATCTCTGTAGTAATGCTTTCCATAATATTTTCAGACATTTTGCCTCAACAATCTGAGCCTGTCACTGCAAAAAACAAGTACCTTTACTTTGACATGGACAGCTGTTCCATGGGATTACACTGACAGGACTTTGAGGTCATAATGTTCTCACGCAATATTGAACCAATTCCAAAGGTTTCTTGGTCCATGCAATAGATTAGACCCTGAAAAATGACCAAAAAAGGGGCCTAGTTTTAGAAATACTTGAATTTTCCTATTCTTGGCCACCACTGGGCCAGAAGTCACATTATAATAAATGAGCAGCACAAGGAGGAAAACTGCAGGAAAATAGTTGTAGACAGGACAAAGGCAAAGAACACTTCACTGAGTTTCGGGTCAATCTCCAAACAAAAGACTTAATTCAGCTAATAGGTATAAGTATTTTTCCTGGTATGGATTTAATAAGCTGTTCTTGCTTGAACTATTTTGTAGCTCAGTGCTGTCACATTAAAGCCGACTCTTTCTGCTATGGTGGAAAAAATTTTTAACATATGCAACTGCAAGTGGATTCAATTCAAATAGCTTTAATTTTTTTGGGACCTTTTTTTATGTCATGCAACTTAAATACATCTATTCAAGTCCTGTACAATTTAAAATAAAACTTCCCTTTTCAATTTTGTATTTTTAGTTTAAAATTGATATTTTATGAAAAAAAAAAAGCCCCCAAAAATACTAGTTAGGTGTTACTCTTCATTTTGGACCAACTTTTCCTAATAATCCTATCTTTCTTGACAGGAAAGGAGTAAAATGGAGCACTGGCTATCAGGTACTTGAAGTAAACTTGTTGAAGATGTAATCTTAATCTTAATCATCAGAAGAAGTAAGAGGATAAATTACCAGTTTAGAGGTGATAAAAAGTTTGGGTGGGCCTTAAAAGATTTTCGGATTTTATTTGCTCAGACTTTATTTCGTATTTAATCTTTTCTGACCTTTACTATTTACAGCACTAAATTCTTGAATACAGGACCTCTTACTTTTAGTATATAGGTCTGTTTAAAATTTACATTATTTATTTTTAACTGAATTCACACATATCTTAGAACTTTTAACTTAACTAAGTTTTTTCACTTAACTAAATTTTTAATGTTAGCATGTCTATCTATTTATCTGAAAAATAAAAGATATACATATTCTATCAGTACAAAAGAAATTAGGAGAAACATAAAGAGGAAGGTACTAAAAACACAGGAACAAAGAAAACTGTTGTCTTTCCTCAGATCTCTATCCATAAAATCAATACACTGCTGCAACCCTACGACTCAGTGCTGAGCTCCAGACTCATAAGTGTCATAAGATTATGAGCACACCAGAAATCTAAGACTCAAGAGCAGCAATTATACTGTATTAATGATATCAGGAGCAGATAAGACGCTGCTCATGGCAAACACAGATATCAGCATTGCTCTCAAACAGGGAGCAAATGCAGTGAGACCCAATA
Organism: Oreochromis niloticus; assembly: GCF_001858045.2. NCBI lineage: Eukaryota > Metazoa > Chordata > Actinopteri > Cichliformes > Cichlidae > Oreochromis > Oreochromis niloticus. The sequence goes on along the minus strand of NC_031972.2, from coordinate 41,978,459 downwards.
ATGACACATGAACTGATGCTAAAAAACTTTAAAACAATCAAGCTGTAAAGATATTTAATTACATTTATATTTAAGGAATAGTTATTTTTGTCACCACCTGATTCAGTTTTGTAGCCCTCTTGCCATTTGAGGAAATTCCTGCTGTCCATTTGCACTGAATACATTAATCTGACATGTGTTTGTCAGAGTTGTTGGCTGCTAATGAGGTCAAATAGTTGAAAAGTAATGCAAATTAAATTGGAGATGGTTTGGCCAAATGAAATTGAGATAAAACGTACCTATGGCAAGGATTCCTGTTTTTGTTGACAGGTCATGAAAAAACGAGAAAGTTTGAGATGTTAAAGTAACTCCAGGAACAGCTGCCAACATTTAAGGTGAATTCAATTAAACGCTCTGATATAAAAAACCCAAAGAAAACATTATGCTGAGCACATGGGGCTGAATATTATACCCACAGCCAGAGACCCCTCCTCTCCTCTCTTAATAAACATGATATTCAAGCTTTGCATCACAATGCTCACTGAACCGGCTAAGCACTTGACAGCAACATCAGTGCATCTCTGAGTGTATGAATATACAGTCTGGACTCATGCCTGGAGTGTTTCATCTCCTTCCTGTGCTAATCTTGGCATCGATGTTAAGCATGCTGTAAGTAAAGTCCATTTTTTCACTCGTTCAGTCAGCCAGGAAACCAGTCAGCAACTCAGTCATTCAGTCATTGCACTGACATTAAGATTTTTCTTCACAGCAACTGAACATATACCAGAGCTAAGATCCCACTATCACTGAAGCAGCCTTCATACTCCAACGCCTACGCCTCACATCCTTCATGTCACAGCAAAGCTCAGTGGCTGTCCAATAGATTCGAGCTGCCCAGAAATTCATGACCTGCGCCACCTCAGAAAATCAACATGGTAAGTCACTAGGGGGAATAGTATGGTCAGGAGGCAGACTAACAATTATTTATGGCATTTGTCTAACCTTTCACGGATAAATCAAGTGAGTGGCTGCCCAGACTATCTGAGCGGATGCTGTGGCAATTTTCAGTGTCTCCAGACAGCTAAAAGTTCAGTGCATCTTACACAGGGATAAAGTTCCTCTTTTAAAAATCTAATTAGCGCTTCTTTTATTTTGGAAGCTGAAAACAGTCTAACGATAGGAGGGATATCCTCACAGCATTTTCAGTTGCGCTTGCCAGTTCTAGAAAATTCTCAAATAAGCTACAGTAAGAGTGAAGTTATACTGACAATGTTTGGGGAAAAAAAACAGCTGAGAATGGATTCAAGTGTAAATGTCTTACTAGGATGGACACTTCCATCTTCACTACATAGAACGTCTGTATTAACTGTGGCAAGGCAACAGAAATAAGCCTGCATGTAATTCCATTCAGAAAGCAGAAAGGATTAGAGCATTTTAGGTTTACGTTCTGCCTGAGCACACAGTTTCTCTATCCTTTTAAAGAAGTATGACTTTATTTAAATTGCTTGGACAGTAGAAATGAATGTAAAAGCATGACTCATTTTTTTTAGGAGTCTAGTCATTTTTTAAACCGGTGGAGGCGGAGGAGTGGAGCGGGTGGGGTGGTGTAGTTCCATTGTTGGTTCTAGCCAGACTTGTGCTCCATGCTCACACTTACGAGTGAGATTTGCCTAGTATTACTGTACCAAACAGGGCAGTGTAAAGTGTATGTTCATAAAGTCTACATGTAGTAGACTTAAACAGTGGGTCAGTGACCAGTCAGTGATCGTATGTACACGTATGTATATGTACACTTTGATTTTTATTTGATGACTTCTGTGGAGTTGGCCCTGTCTCTTCAGCTGTCTTCTGGTTGAATATGTTTTTTCTTTTCTCTTCGAGCTGGTAACAGTTGCAACATTATACACTGAATAATCAGAAATGTCCTACTGCAGTATCTAAGTGGATAATTTATTTTTTTCCTTTTTTTCTTTTTAATGTCAGTGATGAACTATTCTAACTATTTTGTTGTTGTTGTTGTTCCATATATCTAATTCAAAGCCTACTTCCATGACCAAAGATGCCTTGTTAAAGCTGGGATAAGCAATATGTTATTCAAGAGGCCTTAGAGAGAAGTCGACTCTCTCTCCTCCTTTGGGCTCTATTTTCACACTTGAGGAAAAATGTAGTGTCAGACTGGCCAATTACAGGTCTTTTCAGACCAGATCAGATGAGTAAAATAAAGAAGTATAAAGAATAAAAATGGAATAAAGATAGTCGCACACTGGGTTGAACAAAGTACTTCACTCTGTGAAGCCAATTGCATCGGCTTAATTTTCGCATACATTAGACATGCTTGTTTAATGGGAGGGATTTAGAAGAGAGGTGTCTATACATGAATTATATATATATACATATATATATACATATATATATATATATATATATATATATATATATATATACATATATATATATATTGGGGTTGTGTTAATTTTTACTGTAGCTTTAAACTGAAAGCTATTTTTAGCACAAGTTTTATACTGGTTTTTGTGCGTCTCTTCAGTGTTTCTGTAAAAATGAATTCATTCCAAATAACAGTGATTTCACAAAGTGCCGTGGTAACAAGCTGCAGCTCATAGTGGGAGACTCGCCCCTCTGTGACCCCTAATGAGCCAGCAGCCTCCCGCCAGAGGAAGCCCGAGCCGCTGCTCTTGTAATGAGCTGCTGTTTTGCTACAGGCCTTTCAGATGAGCCATGGAGCTGTCATTCGCACCGCAGGCCAGGAGCAGCTCTGGCAGATGATGCAATTCTTTGACGACTTTAAGGACAATGCATGCCTTTGGTGAAGCCTTACTGTTAGAGTTTTAATTCAGCCTTTCAGAAGTGCAATTGCATCTTGAGCTTTTCATATTGTGGATATCATAGTATGGGAAAAAGTTGTTCATGTTTTGAAATCACTCACTCATATTCCTATTTATTGCTCCTTTTTTTGAGTTATATTATTCTTGTGATGCAGATGCTGTTTTGATTTGCAAGACAGTTTCAGCCAATTAAAATGTAATTATATAACCTACTGAATACTACAGTTACACAATGACCAAGTCTTTAAAATGTGCAGAAGTTTACAAGAAGACACAAAAGAAATTGTCCAAACTTCTTAGTTTGGTCAGAAAATAGTCCAAAGACATTTAATTTATAATAATAATTTGTGGGGGGTTTTTTAAATACCAAACCTTCATAACAACAAGCCTTTTGTAGAAGATTTCTACATTTTTTTGAACAATTTAAAATGTGCTTGATATTCCAATAGATGGCTATGGTTTATTAACCTAACAGCAATATTACCGAATCCTGAGCCACGATCTTTTAAATATGGCACAGTCCGAAGCTATGACATCACATGTCACGGATGTTTATGTGGCGGTTCGAGAAATGTTTTATTTAGATTTTTTTAAAAATAAAAAAATAAAAGCCTCCCCCAGCGTGCTTTAAGATAGTTAAAGATGCGAACTCCTTCCCTCTGGTGCTGCCTGGTTGCTAGGCTGGATAGAAATTGCACACACGCTCTCCGAGTGTGACTTATTGCATTTTTGATGTTATCAGACATGCAACCCCACATGCTGTGACGCCTGAGCAGCGAGGGAGGCTGTAATGTGCAAAAGTTATGACTTGGTCCGCATCTCGGTGACATGCTGTGCAGAGCTTGATAAGAACCAGAACAAGCGTGCTGGTACAGTTATCAGTGTAACCACGTGGCCTTACCTTCAGCATCCGTCACCTCAACTGGATATCAAACCAGCCAACATCCCACAAACATGACATCTGCACTCACCTCCACACCGGCAGACTCTACCGTGGACCGAAGGCAGGTGTCAGCGGGGGCTCTGCAGAGCCAGCGACCTCTTTGTTTCTCTCTCTGTTTCTCTTTCTTGTCTTCTGATGGTTAGACTGGCGCGGACACCGGCTCCGATGCGCTTCGCAATCTCCTACGACAGAGCCCAGGAAGGCGGGCAGGCACCGTAAGAAATTTCTCTAACGACCGATGGACATTTGTATTTTCTCTCACGCGCGGTTTGATATTCTCTTTTAGCTCTAGCAAAAGACAAACTTTGCCAATTTCAAAGGTTATTTCTAAGCATAAAACATTGCTGCCACATCCCTAAGGTACCGCTGCGCTCCGGTCTGCTCTCTCCTCAGCTCCTCCCGGCAGCAGGCGGACAGGAGGGCGGTGCGACTGGGTTCGTGCGCTCCAGCGGTGCATGCGTGGCACGAACGCTCCAGGATTCAGCCGTTATCGCAAGACAGAGTGCATGTGTCCTATTCAAAATGCACCGAGTATGAGACATACCTCACAGGCTATAACTCTCGGGTCCAGGGGCGCTGATAACATTTTAGGAGATCCCATCTCTGATCCAACAGGGATGAACATTTGTCCAACCCCCCTCCTCCTCTGGGAGAAGTTTAACAAATAACAGCAATTTGCTTAGAAACCCTCTACATGCTGTAGAATGCGCCAGGTTAGAGAAGAAATCGCTGACTAAAGTTAGAGCCATATTGCTCACATTTTTATGTGAAAAAATCAATTCAGATCTAACTGCAGGTCCTTTTGTTGCCTTTCAGTACTATTGAAGGAGAAGATAATAGGCTGAAACTGAACCAAATGTTTTGCCATTTTCCATATATTCATATCATTTATGCCTATCAATCAATCTATCTATCTATCTATCTATCTATCTATCTATCTATCTATCTATCCCATAGTATATGTATATACTATGTATATATTATATATAATGTCCTTCCTCTACCCCCCCATTTTTGCACAAGTCGAGGAGCGTGTCAGGTTACATTTCACTGTGTGTTATACTTGTATAACTATGCATGTGACAAATAAAGAACCTTGAACTTTGAACCTTGAACCTGGCTGGCCCTAGTTTCACAAGCCATACCTAGGTCTGATTACTGCCAGACCTGTGAAATCAAGAAATCATTGACAAAGTGAAGCAGGGTAAAACATCTCAAAAACAACACATCAAGCCAAAATCCAAAGAAGCACCTGAGGAACAAAGTCATTGACATCTATCAGTCTGGAAAGGATTACAAAGCCATTTCTAAGGCTTTGGGATTCCAGCGAACCACAATGAGAGCCATTATCCACAAATGGAGAGAATGTGAAACAGTGATGAACATTCCCAGGAGTAGTCAGTCTACCAAAATTACTCCAAGAAGAAATTGATGACTCAGGTCACAAAAGAACTGCAAGCCACACCTGCCTCAGTTATGTTCAGTGTTTATGATTCGACAATAAGGAAAAAATGGCATCAATGGGAGAGTTCCGAGGCAAAAGGCATTGCTGACCAAAAAGAACACAAAGGGTGGTCTCACATTTGCCAAAAAACATCTTGATGATCCCCAAGACTGATGCTTTGAAAGTTGAGCTTGTTGAAAGGTTTGTGTCCTGTTACTTCTTATGTAAAACTAACACAGGATTTCATAAAAGATCATCCAAAAAATCAAACATGGTGTTGGTAGTGTGATGATCTGGGGCTGCTTTGCTGCTTCAGGACATCTGCAACTTGCTGTAATTGATGGAACCATGAATTCTGCTCTCTAACAGAAAATCTAGAAGGAGAATTTCAACCCATCAGTACATGCCCTAAAGCTCAAGGGCACTTGGATTATGTATAAAAACAATGATCTTAAAACCATGCCAGCAAGTCCACCTCTGATGGGCTCCAAAACTAAATAAATTAATTAAAGTTTTGGAGAAGCCTAATCAAAGCTTCTTGATTGGGAAGGGAGGCTGCAATGTGCAAAATTTATATATTTCAATAGCTGAAATTGCAATACATAAGTGAAAAAAGGATTCAAACCATCTTTAACTGATTTATGATGACAGCTGTCAAATTGAAAAATAATTTGATTGTGTTTTGAGCCTGTATAGTTTCAGACTTCTGACTATATGTATAAATTGCTCAATATCTAAGCAGAAAATTAATCATCCATAAAATGTGACTTTGATATCAGCGTGAAAGCCCTGACATTAATCAGTAAAGAAATATGCGGCATGAAAATATTAGGCTGTTTATAATCACAAGTATCCATGGTGGGCCTATTAAGCCAAGCTGATTGGAAATTTTCAGTGAAAATGACTTTGCACGAAAGAACACAGTCACTCAGAGAAAATGCTGGGTACCAGCTCACGCTCCATTTGAGGTCATTTTTGGGCTAAGCTGTTTATATGCATATTCATATCCTAATCACAAATACCCCAGCACACATAATTGAGCTGAATACTTTGGATATTATTATGGATAGAGAACTTAGTGTGACAGCAAAATAACATTAGGATATCCTGAGCCTATCCCAGCACATAATTGTGAAGGGAGCTTATACCAGATGGGAAACACTGTTTTCATGACACAAATGGAAATACTGAGCCTCCTGAATAATACCAGGGTGTAAATGTGCATGAAAATGCCTTCATTATAGCATTTAGTTGTGTATCACTGTTTATGTAAATATTTATTTTTTGGTACACAAAGAAATCCAGCCACTGTTACTTAGTACTATATTCCTAAATCACATCAGCGCTGCGAGTGATACGAAAACGGTGGGAAGTTTAGCTTGATAACAGTACAACTCTTAATATTTGAGCTTTGGCAAAGTTTTCATTCATTTTCCAGCAGATATAATGCGGAAAATGGGATGTCTTTACTCAAAAAATGCATTTCAGTATATTTTGGTACAATTTTTTTACATTATTTTAAAAAAAAATTTCATTAATGCAAGCTCTTCCCTTTTTTGTGTGTGCAACATTTAGCATTTTGTGATTAAAATCAGGTAGCAAGAAAAATTAGAATCGCCTTCTCTGTGCTTATAATTTCATCCCCCACATATTATGAGACTATAATATGTTCGTATAATATGTGACTGACTGATATTCTTACGGTAACTATCTGACTCTTAACCAGCAAAGTCACCAAAGACTAATACTTTTAAACCAGAGACAGGGTGCTGTGGGTCTGTGCAGATAAACAGACCAGAGGAGAATGCAGAAAGATGTGGTAGAGACTCTTACACTGACCTGAAACAGCCCTTCCCCCTCACAGTTTTGGAGGTCAATAAGATTCTTAGAATAATGTAAACAGCCTTCCATGTTTAGTTCTAATACAGGAGCATGCTTGCAGTGTGGCAGGGGCACAGGGGATCTGCCTTGTATTTTATGCATTCACACAAACCTGTTGCTGTTCCTTTACAGCAGCCTCTTACATAATAAATGAGGAACGAACACAGCAGAGGGACTAACACCAACCCCAACAGCGGTCATCAACAACTGCTTCACTGTATATAACAAATGCACCAGAGAAACATTTGAATTATTAATCCATTTTGAAACAAATTAAATGGTTACTGATAGATGATGCGGGTAAGGTATCTCATGAGTCGCATATAATCTTGTGTCACCGAATATTGTATTGTCTTGTATTTCATTTCTGACAGCAATGTTGAAATACTCTACTGACAGGCTTTACATGCACGTCCACATATTAGCCCTTAAAAGTGTGAACCATAAAATAATAGAAAAGCCGAGTGTTACCTGAACCTTCTGACAAATGTAAAAAAAAAAACTGTAAAATATAAATTTGGATTTATTTGTATCATTTGTATGTATGCATGTATGCATTTGGGGTTTCAGGTTTGAGTTTTCTGTAAGCATCAGTACGATGTTCGACTTGTTTTAATGCCACTTTAAGAGTGCTGTGAGATTCGTTATTGATAGAAATGTTTTGTTTTGTTTTCTGACTAATTCACTGAGCAAATCCAAAATATCAATCTCTGGTCCTCTGCTTAAAAGACCTGATATATGAGAGGATAGGGACAAACAAGCTGTATAAAGATGTAGATTAGAGGACTTGTTGGATTGCTTTCCCTCGTAAAGTACAAATGGCTTAAGGATACCGTTTCAGGTTAGGATGCAAAACGGAGTTGACACAGGCGTTCGGCTGTTCTTTTGCGGGGGCTGCAGGGGCTATTTCTGGACAGGCTCCTATGATTCATTAGTGGGTGTTTGGAGGTCTGATGTGTCAAGATGTGTCATTCCACTAATTGTCATTCTGACTTATCCTAAGCCCTCTGCAGCCCCTCAGCTCTCAGCAGAGATTATTTCAGCACAAAACTAAGAAGAGAGAGAAGTTTTTATATACCTCAGGGAAAGAGAATCTGGTTTGGCTCTCTTGAGGCTTAATAGAACTGGACTACATACACATTTGATACTTTTCTCGACACTGAAATCAGATACTTCTTGTTTCCATGTCCAGGTTAGAGTTTAGTTTAAAGGGAAAAATACTCCAATTCTTTTATCGCCCGCATTCATAACTTGACTATCAACATTATGTAAAGACATAGATGTGACCTGATTTTTTTTTTACAGTTTCTTTTAAAACACTATGAAGAGCTTATGTTCTTATAAGCTTTAAAAAATCTCTATAAAGTGTTATAAAGACCAAAACAGATCAAAACAAACAAACAATGCAATGTATGCCAATATAATACATACACGACTGAGAAGAAAATTTGTGTTAACATCATTTATTGTTTTAAAGCCACCATCGTAAATATTTTACCAGTACGCGTCAATCACATAACTTCTTGTATGAGAAATGGCACTCATGGCGAGGAGCTCTTCACAGTTTTTAAGCAAGTTTTAGGTCATTAATTTGGGTTTAGAGCCTACAGCTGCTGTATCATCAGCATCATTTAGAAATGCAGCAAACAGCTGTTTTCTGACACTTTGCTCTGATATACCAACTGTAAACAATTTAGCAGCAAGCAATACAAATATTTGTTTAAGGGGACGGTGAAGTCCCCTGAAACTAACTAACTAACTATCTATCTATCTATCTATCTATCTATCTATCTATCTATCTATCTATCTATCTATCTATCTATCTATCTATCTATCTATCTCACAACAGCAGTTGGCTCAAGGTGCTTTATATTGAAAAATTAAGAGCCTACAATAATGCAGAGAAATCAGAAGACCCCCTATGAGCACACAGTGGGAAGGAAAAAGTCCCTTTTAACAGAAGGAAACTTCCATTCTCAGGGAGGGGCAGCCATCTGCTGCGACTAGTTGGGGTTAAGGGAGGGTGACAACGCAAAAGAAATTTCTTGTGTGAACTAACTTTTCTGTTTCATGGACTTTCATAATATCACAATAAGTCCTTTACTGCTTCGTGACTACTTTTACAAAAACAAATATTGTTTACACAACATCTATGAATTCTTATCTTATCCTTATACAGAATAAAAATTATATTTTACTACAGACAGCTGGGTGGATAGAATGAGTTATACATAAATATTACAAACATGCATACACTATATTAAGTCCTGAGGTAAATAAGAGTAGATCACTTGAAGCAGAAAGCAGGCTGCACAAACTGGCCTCATCTGACATCATTTTACATCATTTCACAATGCCTGCAGATTATTGATCACAGCCTGATCTGATCGAAGACTGGATGGATCTCAGTTTGCCTTAGAACATTTATAGAGATGAACATTTAGAGGCTTTCAGCTGTACGCTTGAGCAATCTATTGATATATGGACTGACAAAGAACAGTCTTTGGGATGCAATCCATCTCAAGCATGAAGCTGTGGGCCTGGTTGAAACATAACACCATCTTGCTAGTTCCTCCTCACACAAGTTTCATCCAATAAGCATCTTGTTTAAATGAGAAAGTATTATTCTCATCATTCAACAGCGTGGCTATCACCAAAAACAAAGCATGATGACATAGTGCAGTAATTACAGTAATGATAGGCCTGTGCTGTATTCACGTGAAAAAAGGACACTAGATACTGTGCATGTTCAGCAAACTTCACTAAGCTACAGTATATTACACAGCAAATATATTCAATTTGATCCATATATTCTTTCATAGAGGTTTGGCCCAGTCGCCATGCATTAATTTGAATTTATGGGTTTGTGCTTTGTGCAAAGTATGCAAAATATCTGGTCTATTTTTAAGTCCTTCCAGTAACTTTACTGTTGCCCTCTTAATATATCAATTGATTTCCTGGAATGAGTCATTACTGAGCTACAAAAGAGGGAAATTGATCTTACTTGTAATTAAAAAAGCTTAATTACCAATAATTAAGCTTTTTCATTTAACAAGAACCGTCTGCCTCATATCTCACAGAGCATGTACAGTACGAGGTGTATTATGTGCTGAAAGGACAACACTAGATAATTCACGTCAGCCTAACAAACGCTTAACAAGAATTTAAGATTTCACAATAGAGGACGAAAGTCCCTTTTCTCCCAGTATCATTTATGCAGTGAATTATATCTGGTAATTGGTCCGAACATCTTGGTTCACATTGTTTTCTCTGCAGGAAGCAAGAGCAGGAGAGCTCCCCATTGAAAACTTTCCCAAGCCTTCTGCAGGCGGGATGTAAAGAAATCTTGTGAAGAGGTTAAGCCATTGTTAATTCCACAATGCTTAATCGTTCTCCTAAAATAACAGGGAAAGCATCGTTCCGAGAACAGTTGCCAATGGAAAGATTAACTGGATTAGCAAACAGATGATGTGCCCAAGCAGTGATTGCTGTGGGTCTGAATTGTATCAGTGTGGAAAGTGTTTAGATCTATATTTATTAAAAATGCAAATCTCTACTTTTTGAAAAACATGAATGTTGTCAATCACAGAGCGATGAAGACTTTTTTTTCACATCTTTAAAACAAACTAATTGTGAATAATTTTAGACAGATGATGCACAAAGCAATGCCTGAGGAAGACTTTCATTCAACTCTGTTCCCAACCTTGACAGAGGAGATGGAGTCAAAATAATAGATTCTGTGGAGATATGGCTAGATTCTTTAAAATACACTGTAAATCTTTGGCTAGAAAAGCCACTGTGGGCTTGTTATGGTCTCTCCTTATGAATAACTGTGGAGGTCCAGGAGCCTTAATAACCTCACTAAGTCAGTCTCCTCTCTTCCCCTATGTTATTTTGGTCATCTCCATACAGAGGAACACAAAGCGACCGTACCCCAGGGTTGCCATGAATAGGGATGTTTATGACAGTGTGGTACGATTTGTCACTCCTTAGCGCAACCTGTGTCCTGCAGGAAGCCAAATAATGATTTTAACTGCCCGTCTGAAAGATTGATCTTCCTAATCCTCCCCACCTTTCTTCCTACTGAAAGGTGCAAACTAATTTACGACAGGGCTGACGATGGGCATGCTACGCCTGTGAATGAATGATCTGGCCTCTAGCAAAAAGAGGTAATTTCCTCTTAATGTAGTGCCGTAAACATTTATCATCATGCTGAGCTGACAGCACATCGACACAACGAGGACTGTGCAAGTGCTTGCTTTAATCTGAGAAGATTTTTACCTTTGATTACTGGTGTGGCATACAATCACCACCCACCATACTTGGCAAATTTTACCTTCACCAGTAATTGTTCATTTGGAAGGTGATGTAAATAAATGTAAACCTTTAGGCTGCGGATGGGGACATTTTCAGACAAGTAACTGCCACTCGGATACTGAAGAAATATTAAAGTATGAGGTTTAATAAAATGAGAGAAAGACAAGCAGAAATGCAAAAACTGAATGAGGCATGACGCTGGGCTATTTAATAATGTGATGTAATTATGTCGACAACCGAGCTTGTGTTGACACTTTGGGACAAGTAATATTCCAGTGAATTGGGGAAGCTAGGACTCTTCATTCAGCTCAGGGATAAATAATGCAGATTCACATTAATTTGCTCCGGCTGAGAGACTGAGAGAGAGGCATTTGCACATGAATATATAATGTGCTGAAACAAAGGAAACACTTTAAATAATTGTGTACAGCCAGAGTCAATAAGAGAGACAAAAAGCAAAAAGACAAGAAAGGAGCAGAGGTTGTCCACTTCTGCTCTAAGCAGCTAACAAGGTCCATTTGTTGTATCTCTACACAAGAGAACTGAAGCATCACAAAATAAAACAAAACACCCAACAAAACTGTCATTGCTAACTGATATTGGCTACTAATGAATAATACTTCGTCTGTATATGAATCTTTTTTGGGGGATGAAGCCATGGCATGTTATGTTACTGGTTTAGCAAGCAAATTTTTAACAGGCAGGCATAGACAAATATTAGCATTAATTTCCTATCATAATTCTGTCAACCTGATGAATATATCTCTAAAGGATCGTTACTTTTTCACGCCACAAACTCTTAAAAAAATCTGTCCCTATTGCTATTTAATTTTCCTGTTTCTTCACTATGTGATCATTAGCTTTACAGCTTTTAGCTATTAGCTATTAGCTAAAAATGACTAAAAAACCCCCACAGAAGCAAGATTAGTGATAATTATGAGGATGGCCATAAATAGCAGCAATATTGTTTGTGTTCCATCCATCTATTCGCTTCCGCTTATCCCTTTCAGGGTCATGGGGGGCGCTGGTGCTATCCCAGCTGTCTTAGGGCGAGAGGCGGGGTACACCCTGGACAGATCGCCAGTCTGTTGCAGGGCTAACACATAGACACAGACAACCAATCACACTCACATTCACTCCCCCATCTATGGGCAATTTAGTGTTTCCAGTTAACCTAACCCCACTAACTGCATGTCTTTGGACTGTGGGAGGGAGAAACCCGGAGTACCCGGGGAGAACCCACGCAAACACGGGGAGAACATGCAAACGCCACACAGAAAGACCCCGGCCTGATGGTGGAATTGAACTCAGGATCTTCTTGAAGTGAGGTAACAGTGCCACCATGCTGCCCCTTTGTTTGTGTTGAAAAGTCATTTTATTTAATATAAATTAATTAAATATATTTCACAGAATGTATTAAACATTTGATAGCATTTGGAGTTTTTTTTTAAAAAGTGATATTGCTGAGCTGCATTTCCCAGAGGACCTGTCAAACAGTGAGCACATTGCTGTGAAATTATTTCCCCATGGGTTTCCTGTTGAAGACGAATCTATAGCTTTATATGTCCATGGTGACAATGTTGCTATCACTATAAAACTGTAAAACTGTGAAAGCTATCATGTCACATGTGACGGCTGAAAAAGCTGTAATGATCAGACAAGAGAGAGATAAACAGCAAGGACTCTGACAGATGAAAATGCCACACATTTTTACTTTAAAAGCAGTAATGCACCAGTCACATACACTGCATCAGCGCTGCACCAACGCTGACTTTATTGAAGGGTCTAGTATTGACCAGACATGTGTAATTTAAATTGCTGTCTCATTTTATCAGTCTAGCACACTGCTCAAACAAAATTAAAGGAACACTTAGAACACAGAATCAGATCTCAATGGGAAAAGCATCGTGCTGGATATCTACACTGATATGGACTGAGTGATATGTTAGGAGTGAAAGGATGCATCACTGTGCTCCAGGACAGTCTGAGGTGAAGCCTCAGAAGGACGAATACATATTGTCCCAGAAGTGTTCTACTGGGTTTAGGTCAGATGAGCATGGATGAGTAATGATATGCATTTTTCCTCCTCCAAGAACTACCTTCATACTATTGCCACAGGGTTCCTCCTGGGCATTGTTGTGCACCAGAAGGAACCCAGGACCCACAGCTTCAGGGTAGGGTCTGACAGTGAGCCCAAGGATTTCATTCAAATACCTAATCGCATTCAGGGTGTATACCCAACCAAACAAGGATAGTAGCCCACACCAGTGGCCTGCTGGAGGTCATCCTGTTCCTTCTTGCACCAAGGAGCAGATACCTGTGCAACCTCTGTTGGATCCAGTATTCAGCTCATGTTACCACCAATGACACCGACTGTAGCCAAATGCAAAACTAGCTAACAGTCATAAAAGATGAGGAGGCAAAAGTGTCAGTGTCCTCCACCTGCAAAAGGGTTTTGGGGGTTGTTTCATTGCTGCCCATCTAGTGCAAGTGTTGTTGATTTCATTAACACTAAGGCAGCTGAAATTGTTTAACAACCCCCTCTGCTAGTTAACTGACCAGATAAATATCCCACAAGTTTAACTGATATGATGCTGCACTCTGATTAAAACATGTTCTTTAAGTTTTTTGAGTAGTACATTATAAAATAATCTAAAAACGGATGTATAAATATCATTGTCATGTATGTCTATCAACTTACATTCATAAATGCTGTTAAGCTAAATACTAAAGAATGATGTTAATCAGTTCAACAAAGTATTATTTTAAACTGTAATAAAAAGCCCAAAAAACATTGTATTTACAGTTAAATGGCCTGTATTTGTATAGCGCTTTACTACTCCCGCCTAGGGACCCCAAAGCGCTTTACACATCCAGTCATCCACCCATTCACACACAGGTGGAGGCAAGCTACAGTTGTAGCCACAGCTGCCCTGGGGCAGGCTGACAGAAGCGAGGCTGCCATATCGCGCCATCGGCCCTTCTGGCCAACACCAGTAGGCGGTAGGTGAAGTGTCTTGCCCAAGGACACAACGACCGAGACTGTCCGAGTCGGGGCTCGAACCGGCAACCTTCCGATTACAAGGTGAACTCCCAACTCTTGAGCCACGATCGCTAGTTGGATGGTATATTTGTGAATATTTGTGATGCTGTTGTGTTTGCTGAAAATAGTACTTCTCCTCTCAGTTTAAGGCAAAACGTTCATCAAATCACAGTAAGTAGAGCCAAGGCGATGCTTCTCTTGTGGCTGTTGACAAGTACAAAGCATATTAAATCCAGTGTCGTCCAAAGATCAATATTCACAGAAAGTGTTGACACTTGTCCACTGGGGTGACAGAGTGTAGGCGTGCATTTGCATCACACTGTGGTCCACTGCCTATTGCAGTGTTAAAGTTCACTGCCAGGGAGTGGGGTAGATCAATCTCTGTTCTGTCAATCACAATAAACTCAAATGAGCAGTTTTAAGCTGACCTGACACTGGCCGATCTGGCAGGGATACAAAGCTATCATTATCATTTATACTTTTTTGTTTTTTATGACAGTGTGTATAATGGAGCAGGTATTTGCATTTAACTTGGAAAAAAAGTATTCAGCTGCTCAACAGTCATTATGAACTTTGATGTCTTGTCAAACCCATCAAAAGTATAATTAGGTGTAAATCATTATAAATCTCATAGGAAAAGAAGAAAATAGAAGTATAACAACATATATTAAGTTTATCTTTCAGGTTACCTATTGTAGGGGCCGGGGAATAGGGTGTAAGATAAAAATTTACATTAAAAATTGTAAACAGACCAAATATGTTCAAATCACCGTTTATTGAGTCGTGTTGAAAAAAGAAATGTCACCAATGTTCACCATCACGTCAGTCACTTCACTTTCACCTGTAGTGAAGTCGTTGGGGCACCAGTGAAGACCTCCACTCTTCTCCATCTGTTCTCCATCTGAACAGGTCAGGTGAGAGGATTTCTCTGCTATGGTAACCCTGTAACGCAGTACAACCTGCCAGGTGGGGGAAATGAGTCCAATAGAAAAGAATTGAACTGATGAAGGATGGACTCTGCTGGGGTGTATTTGTCCAAGGCTATCCATGAATGCAAAGCCAAAATGTACTAATGAGAATAGGATCTGACAAAACAAAACAGTGAATGTAAATTGAGATGCAGTAACACATAATCTCAATAAGGTAGATCTGTTTTCAAGTATAGCAATGTATTTATAAGCTAAAGCTGTCTGTACCCTCACAAATGCAAGATAAATACTTAACTGCATTCTGCTGTTTTATTTAGCAATTTCTGAAATTGTGTTTTGGTTTAAGGCCTTAATCAATGAAGCCATCTGAAATATATCCCCTAATTCAATGAATAATAGTGGAAAGAATGTGAGGCCAAAATAAACAACTGGGTTGTGCAGTCAAGAGAAAATGTAAATACAGTGGTTCTTGTTCACATGATAAGTACGGTGAGGTTTGTAAAACTCCAGCAAATATCGACAATTTCATTTTGGCATAATCAATACTGCAAATTAGATGATAATCAAAGGCCTTACAAAATAAATGCATTTTAAAAAGTCTCAAAAAATGCATTTTGATGCAGTAGAAATAAAGCAGAACAAATGGTATATTAAGTCTTAGTAGAAAAAGGTTATGCTTAGCAACCTTCAAAAAAAATGGCACACCTTGTTTTTCAATAACAGGCCAAGTACACTGGGCTTTAGAAAGGAAGCAGTTGAGTAAAATGGCAAGAAAATATGCAAGTAATCAGGCAATTATATGAAAAATCTATTGTAAGGACATATTCACAACCTCTGACTAACAGGATCCAGATCAGCATTTTATTAATTCTACTGACGTTTTTGACTACGGCAGCAATCTTTCTGCTCCGTCCTTTCTTAGATTACCTGGTAACCCATTACAATATACACTAATGTGATTCTTGGAAGTATGCTACGTCTTTTATCAGACAGTTAGCATAGCTCAGCCTCTACCAAATTACCTGAGTGACCCAGAGGTCTGTTAAAACATAATGATTACTCCTGCACAGTTACTATATATGCAAAACCAGGGTGTACAATTTACAAATTTTTTTCCTGAATAATTAACCTCGAGAAAAAAAGACAGAGTCTGTAATCCAATAAATATTTATTACTTGACTTCCTTATGAAATGAAGCCTCTTAAAGCTTTGACTGGGGAGACGGTGACAGGGATGCGAGTGGGGTAATACTGATAATGATAATGCTGATTGAGGTAATAATTAAGACGATAATGATGATGATTGTGAGGGTGATGACCTTCATATACATCTGTTCAAAGAAATTAAACCCTCTCACTGATAACTTTTTTTTGGTACTATACCACAATAATTACCTGCGAAACAATTTACATATATTAAATAAAAGGGAACTTCAGCCTTTCATACTTTCTTTTTACTTATTTAATTATGATTCTTTGAAATTGTTCTGTTAATGTAAACAAACAAATGAAAATGTAAGCATCATTAAATCTCAACTACAAAGTTTGGTAAAACTGTAGTGTGGTTAATATGTTAATGTGGTGTCAATCCCAACACTAACAGCTAATGTATAACAGTGTAATGTTTAACATGTTTAACATGTTTGCACGCTGAGTAAGAAACAACAATTACAGCTGGGAAAGATGAAAGGTTGGATGAAAAACTGACCTCATATTATCAAGACAAAAAATTCAGTGTTATTAGATAAAATACATACCTGCAGTCACATGCGGTTAAAACGGTTGGTCGTGATTTTTTTCACATCCAATATGAAGCTGTCAATAGTATAAGCTGTACAAGGTAGGAACACTTAATCTACCCATTGTCTACACTTTCTTAGCAGTGAAAAAGACACAAGCTAAACATCTTAAAAATTTAAAAAGGTGGCTAATGTTTTGTTCAACTTTTAAATCCAAAGTTTCAATACAAACTGTTTATATTTACGTGATTTCACTCTGTCCACCATTCCTGTTAGCCACGACGGTAATGCACCATCTGCAACAAACCATTGTAAATTAAATGAAGTAATTAACGTAATTGCCAGAAATCTATGTTGCTATTAAGTTGCCACTCTCTTAGAGTAATCATTCACATCTTATCCACTTAATTGATTGGCGCTCTGCACCACAAACATGGAGGCACTCTCATCTTGTCTCCCCACTGAACAGTTTCTTTCTCATCACAGCACATCATAAGCATACTGATTCATAAATGACAGATGTCTATTGCACGTGGGGCTGTTTTAGGTGTTTTAGGTATTCATCCTACGGAGATGGTTCGACAATGAGGTATGATAAAAACCAGCTTCACAACCCAGAACTCCCAAAGATGTAGATAGCTATGTTATTCAAATGTCATTTTATTCAGTGGAATTTCAAAGAAAAGCATTTGAAACTGGAGCTTTTCTTTTCTTTGTGCCCTGTATGAAGGGCTCACTCTGACTTATCTCCTGCTGGATCTTATCTGGATGCCTTGATGGGTTCTGGTCCAGTCATGCAGCTTTCATCTCTGAAAAAATGTAGTCTATCTGAAAGTTGAAAAGAAAAGGCACTTTGCACTGTTGTTGTTAGCTGAGGAAATGTCAGCACCAGTAGTTTTCTTTTTACTATTAATGGCAGAGATAAATAATGTAAGTTGCTCATGGAATCAGCTTTGAGGCTGTCACTTTGTCACAGTAAATGTCTGCTGACAGTGTGATGAAACTTTGTCATGCATCTGTAACTCAAGAGCCTTTGTTCACTTTTCTCTGTTAAATCACATCCTTCTTGTTTTTTCCTGCCTTAGAGGTGTCAGATTGTTGCAAAACTCCATTTTAAAAGCCACCCCTCCCCCCACAAAAAAAATGTAATAAAACAAAAACCAAGGATGGATGGATGAATGGCTTTTTATAATTACATGACTGCAAAATGAGATAGCAGTTCTTGTTAGTCACCAGCACGGGGTAAATGGATGCATGGACAAAAAAACTTTTTAAAAGTTTTTTTCTTTCTGAACAAAAGTACATTTGTTTTTCATTTACTACAGATATGAATGTATTTTTCAACATGGTGTGGTGGCATATCATTTGAACTATATTTTGAGTATGTATTAACGCTTATGGACTTCAAGGGAAGGAAAGGGAAGTGCATTAGGCTATTAAAGTGGTTTGAAGTTTTCTGTAGTAACACGATGATATCTAGTTTTTGATGTTTCTCACCAAAACTCTGGTGAAGTGAATTTTTCATCTTCCTAAAAAAACAAAAAACCCCACATACACTGGTGTGTATCAGAAAATACTTTACCGTTGTTTTGTCCACCTTCATGGTCTTCACACTGCTTTTTGTCTGAAAGGAGAAAAAAAGAAATCTTTCTTGTGAACCACACTCCAAGGTTGATGAATCCCATCTCTATAGATTTCTAAATTAGTGTGTTTCTGTCAGGTTGTACAGTTTGGGCATTTCACTGCTCTGCAAGCATGAAAGCACCCGTGTACTTAGGCAGCTCAGCTCCCTAACACCGTCCAATCACCCTCCAGCCGAGAGGAACCAGAGCAAAGTGGATGTCAGCATGCGTCTGCGATGATGGATGGGATTCACTAGAGAGATGATGGATGACCATGGTGGCCATGTTTGTTTCATATCACGCAGAATGAGTTTCTATGGCAATACTGCTGCTCCAGTGACCTCTGGTTGACCTGTTTCAAAAAGAGAAGTCAGCTATGACTTTGGCTGCTTTCTAGATGACAGATTCAGCTAAGCTCTCCAGAAATATGCTTGGGTTTATTATTTTTGTAAACAAAGAAGTGAAAAAAACTTTTCATTTTGCTGTTTTCCTTGAGCTTCAAAAGCTACACCCCTTTATAATTGATTGCTAATGTTCATTTTCTTCTTCTCAGCACAGAATTCCAAGAACGCCTGCTAATTACAAAAAGAGGACGTAATTAAAAATCCCACTACCTGCAGTAGACACATGTGATATACAGGGAGGACATGACTTTTATTTCCATTTCAAAATGTTTTTAAAGGCTCCACCACAATCTGCAAGTCTGAATCTTATCTTTGACAAAAATAAAAAAGTCATATTAATTCCCAGAAAGGTAAAGTTATTTGTTTTTTGACATTATGTAACTTGTTTGTGTGAAGAAAAGACATTTAAATGTATAAATAGCTTTAAATTTGTACTGGGCTATATATTATTATATTATAGGCTATTGCCCCCCTCATGTCATATAGAGGAGCAGTAGGAGTTAAATAGGAAAGTACAGGACAAAATACAAAAAAAATGGAGTCTCTTAGAGTCATCTTACAGCCACAGTTTTGATGACAACTTCATTTCTCTTTTCAATGACAAAGTGAGTAAATTATAGGAACAACGTATTTACTCAATTTTTATTTTCCAGTAACCATAATTAAAAACTCTTGTAGTTGGTCCTTTTATTCCCTAAATCAACACCAAGATTGATATGTAAATCCTCTTCTTATTAAAAAAAGATACTTCTTATAACCTTTGGAGATCAAACATTTAAGTTCGAAATGATAGATGCATAAGTTTTATTTGTTAATTTATTACCTTCATATTTCTTTCTTAACTTTGCTTTCCTGACCTCAATAACCCCTTTTCAACACTTTCATTTAAATTGCCCTGAGGATCAGTGAATGAAGATGAACTTAGTCTCACGTCAAAGTCATATAAAGCACAAGAAAGTGTATTTAATCACCTCTTTACACACTCGAGGAGTTTTGTTAGCTTCGACAGCTGTGCCACATTTCAGAGTTACAAAATGATGTGACTGGATGCCTGAAGCACAAGAGCCCAGTGATGCACCATGAAACAGACAATGAGACTTTTTTCTTTAACTTTAGTAGCACATTTATTTATTTTCACTGAACACTGAAATAATGTCTTATTACTGGCCTCAGATGGTTTCTGTAATTTTCATGTTTTCTTTAACCTAGATTGATGGTGTTTACCACATTCAGATGAGGTACACGATATTAGAAAGACTGGCACAGCTGAAACGTATAACAGAGCCCTATTTTCCTAAGACGTTTATGATTGCATTTTATAATTACTGAATTACTCTCAAATAGTGTATTTTTTAGGACTCATTTGTGCAAGATAATGAAATTAAAAACCCTGAAATCATTTTCTGGTATATTTTCCTAAAGCAAAACCTGAGGTTTGTCTCTCTTCTACAGATTCTGCATTCCTTGTGAGGAAAATGTGAAAATGCGGATTGTCATAAAAAAGAAGTTATGGGGAAAAACAGCTATTTTCCTGAGTGTTATTTGCCAGCGTTTATCTTCTGAATGTTGGCATGATGGATTATTTACTTTTTTCAAAAATGGAAACATAAAGCCTAAAAAAACACTGTAAATGGAAATAACTTAATGTCTCTCAAGTGATAATACGGTCCCACATTTAATTCAAGCAGTGCACTCTCTGCAGCATGCCCATCTTTCCTCTATAGAAGTCGCAAGCATAATCTACATTTACTATTAAAGAAATTACAAACTTTTCATTTTGCTGTTCATTTTACAGCAGAGTGACTTCACTGTTTCTGCCATGAACTCCAATGTGCCATCAACACAAAGACATTGCCCTCCAGCAATGTGAGCAGGACGCAACCTTGAAATACAAATAAGAAGTCTTCAAAAAGTGGCTCCCACTGAGTCCAGGGTAGACACATATTGTGTGTATGTGTGTAACTAGCTAGGCTTTGAAAATCACCTTGAGTTTTCAACCTTTAAAGTAAGATCATTTTGGACAGAGTAAGGATGCAATATGTTAAGGTTATGGGAAGGGTCATTGTTAAGGATTTCTCACCACAATGTCACATCTGTCTAATTCCAAACTTCATAAACGTCTGTTATGTGCAAAAAAGTTGAATTGTGGCGGCCCCAATATGAATGCTGTCATTTCGCTAAAAACCTACATGAACAACATTTTCATATTTTATATATCTTTAAAAATACAAAAGTTTTCTGTAAGATAAGTCTACATTGGTAGCAAAGGGGTTACGTTGGCAATAAATACTGAATATCAAGGGTTAATGTTTCAGGAGTAGATGTAGGCAGAAAAGGTCCCTTGTGTATACTGATGCAAATGTGTCTGTGTTCGTTTATGTTAAGAGCAGGGTGCTGTTGTCCAATGACAAGATAAATGCTGACTACCCTGACAGCCTCTCAGAAAGTAAGCTGAGCTGCTCTTGCTGTGAGCAGACAAAGTGCTCACACTCCTGCATCATTATTCATCCCCAGGACTGTGTTCAAATGAAGCTGTGTATAATGGCGGACTCTGGGGATGTCAAATGCCTTTGTGCGCGTGTGTCTGTTCAGGTGTTTGTGTATGCATTAGCACTTTAGAAATTGTTGATTAGAAGGAAAGAAAGATATCAGATCCTGTTCAGATCCTGTTAACTTGTTGAAGAAATGATCTGACCCTCTGAATTCCAAAATTCTGATATTGTCTCTGACAAAGTTTGTATTAGCAAGTAGCATGTTTGTGTCCATGCATCGTTCACATAAGTTATTATTTAATGTATACTATTTATATAGTGCAGTGAGAAATGGTAAAGAGAGATCTTACTAGATATATGTACAAGACAACAAAGGAGTTTTTCTTAAGCAACCAAATGTGCTTGGAGCTACATTCAGTTTATGATGTTGCAATGATCGCATTCCCTTTCTATCCTTCCAGTCTTACACTCTCTTGCACTTTCTTTTCACCTCACCTCACACTCATCTGCACTGTTACTGCTCATTCCCATGAGAATAACAACTACCCATATCACCATGAATATACTGTATATACTGTATCAGTCTCAGTGTCAGTGTTTTTGTCTGATCGTCTTTGTCCTGTTACTGAGGTTTTTGAAGACATATGACCATTAAACATATGATGTTAACTTTTCTGTCATTTTGGCCCCGTGAACCCGAGGGAAAAATGAATGTTCCCCGACTGGTTGCAAATGATTGCTGCATAGCTTGATTTTAGAAGTGCAGAAATCGTCCATCTCTTGAATCCACACTGGCAGCTTTGTCAACAGAACAGGGGCCTGAAAGCTGAAGGTTGTGCCTTTCTGCCTACTTTTAAATATGCTAGGAACTACAAGTAAGCCAGGAGAGCAAAGCACTCTATTGGGGTGATACAGTACTAAGAGGTCTTTAAGATAAGGTGGGGCCTGATTATGAATCAGTGAAGAGAAGCAAATATGGTAGAAATATGCTTTCTCTTTCTAGTCGCTGTCCATATTCTTGCTGCAGTATTTCGGATCAGCTGAAGGTTTTTCAGGGAGTTTCTAGGACATCCTGATAACAATGAATTCCAGTAGTCCAGCCTACAAGTAACAAATACATAAACGGGTCTTTTTTACCAACACTGTGGATTTTTCTAATTTTAGAGTTATTGTGCAAATTCAAGAACAAATCATCCATCCATCCATCCATCCATACATCCATCCATCCATCCAGCCAACCATCCATCCATCCATCCATACATCCATCCATCCATCCATCGTCTTCTTATCAAAGGTTGGGTCACAGGGGCAGCAGTCTAAGCCCAGACCTCCCTCTCCCCAGTCACCTCCTCCAGCTTGTCTGGGGAACACCAAGGCGTTCCCAGGCCAGCCAAGAGATATAATTTCAGCCAGTCCTGGGTCTTCCCTGGGGTCTCCTACCAGTGGGACATGCCTGGAACAACTCACCCAGGAGGCACCCAGGAGGCATCCTTTTCAGATGTCCGAACCACCTCAACTGGCTCCTTTTGATGGGGAGGAGCAGCGGCTCTACTCTGAGCTCCTCCTGGATGGCCAAACTTCTCACCCAATCTCTAAGGGAGAAGCCAGCCACCCCTATGAGGAAGCTCATTTCTACCGCTTGTATCTGCGATCTTGTTCTTTCAGTCGCTACCCACAGCTCATGACCTCACTTGACCCTTTTCCGGCTGAGGACCATGGCCTCAGATTTGGAGGTGCTGATTCTCATTCCCACTGCTTCTCACTCAGCTGTGAACCATTCCAGTACGAGCTTGCTTCACTTGAAGCCAATAGAACCACATCCTCTGCAAAGGCAGAGATGAGATTCTGCGACCAACCAAGCGGAAGCCTTCTTTCTAGGCATAGCCTAGAAATTCTATCCATAAAAATTATGAACAGAATTTGTTACACAGGGCGGCACTGGCGGAATTCATTACCCACCGGGAACGAGTCTGACTTATTTCCAGCTATGCGGACCGAGCTCTTGCAATGCTTGTATAAGGATCGAATGGCCCGTAGCAGTGGGCCAGACACCCCATACTCCCAAAACACCTCCCACAGGACACTCTGAGGGACAAGGTCTTCTTCAAGTCCACAAAACACATGTAGACGTGTTGGGCAAATTCCCATCCACCCTCAACTATCCTCGAGAGGATAAAGAGCTGGTCCAGTGTTCCACAACAAGGATGAAAACTGTATTGTTACTCCTGTATGTAAGGTTCAACTAACAGATGAACTCTCCGTTCCAGCAACCTGGCATAGACTTTCCCAAGGTGGCTGAGGAGTGTGATCCTCCTATAGTTGGATCACACCCTCTGCTCACCTTCCTTTAAGATGGGAACCACCGCCCCAGTCTGCCATTCCAGAGATACTGCTCCTGATTTCCACTCAGCATTGTAGAGGTGTGTCAATCAAGACAGCCCTACAACATCCAGAGCCTTCAGGAACTCAGGGCGAACCTCATCGACCCCAGGGCCCCTGCCACCAAGGAATTGTTTAACTGTCTCAGTGACCTCAGATCGTCCCCCTCCTCTCCAGACTCTGCTTCCTCCAGTACGATTAAGGAGGCGTGAGTGCCAAGGAAGAGACGTGCCAGTGCGATTAACTAGGTCCTTGACTTGATTGCTCCATCACCCGACAATTTTCTCAGTTGAAGTCAGCAGTGCTCAACCTGTACTTCACACAATGCAGGTAGAGCACCACTTTCCTCTTCTGAGTTGCCTGACAGTTTGGCAGAATTTCTTCGAGGCAGTTCGAAAGTCTTTTTCCAATGCTTATCCGAACTCCTTCCACACCCAAGTTTTTGCTTCAATCACTGCCTGAGTCGTGTTCCGCTTGGCCTGTTGGTACCTGTCAGCTGCCTTTGAAGTCCCACAGGCTAACAAAAACTCCTCCTTCAGCCACCAGGCTGAAGGAGGAGTTTTTGTAGGAAGGAGGAGGAGCAATGGAGGTGCTGAACAGGGTCCATTTAGACTCAGTGTCCTTAGTCTTCCTCAGAATGCTGTAGAAGGGTGCTTGAGCATCAGTACGACCCTCGGGACACCCTCTTCCACTACCTTTTTCAAGAAACGGAAGCTTGGATTGGCCTGCAGAAGGGATATAAGGCCCCTTATGTCAAACTGAGTGATTTATGGTCCCGATAAATTATTCATGAGCTCAGGAAGTAAAGGAAGTAATAAAGGAAGTAATAAAAATATGAAAGTCATAAAAAAAATATGATATTAATAAAATTATGATATTCAAAAAATTCTGATATTCATCCAAAATATGCTAGTTCATATTTCTCTCCTCTAACTTCTTTCTTTATTTACTTATTTAACTTTTTGTTGTTACCTCGTTTTACCTTGTTTTGTTATTTACTTGTTAACTTTTTGTTCTTACTTCATTTTACCTTGTTTCTTTATTTACTTGTTAACTTTTGGTTCTTACCTCGTTTTACCTTTTTGCATTTTTTACTTGTTAACTTTTTTTTCAACTTATCTAACCAAATAATAAACCAATTGAATTTATCCTTTGAGTATTGTTCAATCTTTATAGAGTTTTTCCAAAACATTTTTAAACATTCAGATCTGTCTTTTATTTTCTTCTTCAAACCTCATGAATGGTGAACTAAAAACCCTGGAACATAGTTTGAAACACTGAAATTGTTTCAGCTGAAACTGGCAAAGTCATACGTGCGCGTGCGTCTGTGTCACAGGTGATACGGTGTCACTAGTCAGGTCATCATGTTTAGGCTCATTCACTCCAGAATTACTTAGGCCAAATCTTTAAAACAGCGTCATTGCATACAAATTTTCAATTCATTTCAATCGCACAAATGCAGAAATAATTATTTGCAGTATTTGATCTGATTTATTATGAGAATGTCATGCCTGATCATTTGTACCCACACCACCAAAAATGGGGGCAAAAGGCAGGAGATCACGGTTAATCGGTTTAAATTAAGAGGTCAGAAATATAAGTGCCGACAGGAGTAGTGTCCACAGAAACCTCTGAATCTCAGCTAAAAGCTCATATAAACCATTTCTACAAACACCAAACAAAGCAAAGACACCAAACAGTTAAAAGAGCAGTTACGTCACCATGAATCTGTGGACAGATAATATCCATATTTTGATTTATGATTTTCTGGAGTTAAATGTGAACCAAAGCATATTTTCAAAGGTGTTATATGCTATAAAATACTATAAAAAATTAGGTGAGGGAAATAAAAAATAAATTTTTCTATGTTTGAGTCACAGTAACTTTGACATAGTAACATCTGAAGTAATATTTACAGCTCGGATGACATCTCACAAGTGTTAGCTTTATTTTGATACCAAGACTGTTTACGCAGAGTATGTAATTGCAGAGAAATACATTTATTTTGGTCATTTCATTTTCGAGCAGGAAGGTCACCCTTTTTGTTATACCCTTTAGATGAATACGGAGTTTTTTAATGGACTACTTGCACAATCACTTCCGCGTTCTATGTAGTCCTGCCCCAGTGCTTCCGGTATGGTTAAACCATGGCGACGTTCTACACTCGCTGCCTACAAGAGCTCCCAAAATTGAACATCACTGATGTTCATCGGATTTGCAGAGTGACGACTACCCCAGCCAGCAAATTAGATAAAGGATTCAGGAGGGTAAGCCTGTAGGGGTCAGTAACCATAACACTGAACTATGTTCCTGTTCGGCTCTTCCATGAAGATGATGTTACATTTTTAATTTTCGTTCTTTCTTCGTAGATTAAGCTTCTGGATTCATCGCCGGTGGTACTGACACATAGCCAGTGCTCCTGTGTGGCAGGCGCTGTTATGTGCAATCACACTGTGGCACTGCTCTTCCAAACAGCACACTACTCACAACTCAGAGTGCCGGTTGTCCCCCCTGTGCATAGCTGCACGGAATCTGAACAGCAATGGCACAAGCCACGGACAGTGGTAATTTAAATGAGGTTAAAGTTTTCTGAATTAGTCCATGTTTACATATGAACAGCAACACCATCCATAGTAAATGTGTCTTCTGTTAGGGTGTGAAGCCAGGACCCATCAACTCCATGATCTTCACTAAGCCGGTACCAAATAGGATGGCCCAGACTGGAGTACGGTAATTAGATTTGTAAAATTTGGTTTCCTGTGTTACAAATGCATGTTGCTATTTGTTCATACATACATGTGTCAGAATAGGTATTAATTTACATACAACATTACACTTTCTGAAGACGGCTAACTCAGTCATGTACATATACAACCCAGTCTCTAACTTATGCACCACTGTTTTACACCTTTTAGTTTTTAGTTTAGTTGTTGTTCAGTATAATAACCTTCTTCCTTGCATTATTGTCATTGATGTTTTCTTTAGGAGTGGCTTCTACAGAGGCATGGTGGGTCCGTTACCAGATCGCTGCTTGTTCAGAATAACGGAGGCATATGCAAAATTTAATGTTGAGGACAGGCCACTTGTGACCACAATGAACATGAGACCTGACAAGCCCCTTGTGGAAAGTGCTTTTGGGCTGGTGCAGGAGGGCAGTGTTCCGTCATATCAGCAGCCGGTTTTGACAACCCGGTACATCACACTACACTGTGATGCACCACCAACACCGCACTTGCCTCTGGAGGGGTATGACATCTTGCCATCAGATTGTGTGTTTGTGTGCTCAGAAGAAGAGCTTCTGCATCTGAAAAGCTTGTCTGTAACTCTGGAAATGGCTCACAAAATAGAGGAAGCTACACGTGAGCAAAGCTCTTCATCTGAGTGGCATCAGCTGACTGCCTCTAAGTTTCGGGAGGTGTGTCACGTCAGAGGCCAGAGCTCGGCAGAGTCACTAGCAGAGCGTATATTGAAGGGAACAAGGCAGACAGCAGACATGAGGAGAGGAACTGAGATGGAGCCTGCAATAGCAGCAGAGTATAGTAGGCTAATGAATGTTAACTACTCACCCTTCTTTACATATATATGCCAAGATACCTGTGTTTGGACAAATGAACAGTGAAAAAAATAGCAAAAAGGAAAACAGATCCTTCAGGCTGGCTGGAACAAAATAACTGATGTTTTATTTGCAATGTATTTCATGAATTTTTTTGTTGTTACATGTTACTTTTATGTGAAATCAATAAACTGTTATTTAAGCAATGGCATCAATTTCATTTTTTAAAAACACACATTAAAACATTGAATTTGTGCAGAACTTATTTACATGGTAAGTATTTAAAAATCCATGCCTAGCATACTGACATACATTTAGACAATAACACAACTGAATGAAGAAAATGACAAATGGAATTTTGGATGTTACAAAAGCACAATGTCACTTATGTTTTTAAAACGATTTAGTGATTTACTTTATAATTTTGATAAACAATTTTGTTGAATATGAATAGTAATATAGTAGTATAATTAAACAGTATTATTAACATTCAACATTTGCAATGAATTAGAATTATCAATAACTGGAACTCAACTATCAGCACTCAAGTACCAGTTCTGTAATCAAGTTTTGTCAAGGAAGAAATGCAACTGTAGTGGCCTCAGCTGCAGGTCATTTTCCATAAGTTCCTTGTACTGGCACTGGTGTCTTGGGAAAAGTCCATCTTGTCTCACTTAACCCATTTTTTAACTAATGCTGTGTTCTGGTAATTTGACAGCATGCATGCTACTGCAAACAGTTGGTTGATATTGTAAACATGTGACATGGTAATAATGCTATCAAAAGGTTTGTTCTGTTTTATCCTCCTAATGACTCGCTCCACATGTAC
This sequence comes from Oreochromis niloticus, assembly GCF_001858045.2. Lineage (NCBI taxonomy): Eukaryota > Metazoa > Chordata > Actinopteri > Cichliformes > Cichlidae > Oreochromis > Oreochromis niloticus. Next base: position 41,950,063 of record NC_031972.2, on the reverse strand, counting down.
CCTGAGTCTGGCTATGGCCTGCGTCTCCTTAACCTGGTATGCTGGCATCTGCTTCTGCTTAGATAGAAAAGGTGGGCAGTACACTTTGCATTTACAACAATCGGTGATTAGGAAGCCCTTATCTACCATCACTGCCATGTCTTCAGTCAACTTCTCAGCAATGCCTGATTGTTTGAATAGTTCCTTGTCACTAACCGAACCAGCATACAGATTAGAAATTAATGTCACTGGACCATGTGGAGCTATGCCAACCAGGGCTTTCATCGTACAGTGGGATTTGTACGAAGAGTACATTTCACTTTGGAGAAGTGGTGAGGATGGTGTCTGACACCTCAGCTCTGTATAGTCAAGGATCATCTGGGTATCTGAGAAATCTTTGAATTCCTCAGGGAGGTAAGCTTGCACTTCTTCACGTGTAAGCCAGATGCATTGAGACCCCAGTGCAGTGGCAAGAAAATTTGTCCATGTTGCAATAATGCGGCTCACTGTGGAATGGTGTATGTTAAATCGGTGTGCCAGGTCCCTCTCCTTCAAACCAACTGACAGGAAAACCAGGAAAAGAAAGAACTCGTCAATTGGCTGTAGCAGCTGCCTCTGGAAGGTGAAAACAAAAGGGAAAATGTTACTCCTTAAGCTATGAACTAGTAAAATTATGCTTTTCTTGGCTAAATGTTTTGTAATGGTTATGCATACCATACTGTACCATGGGGTAAACAATGAGGTGCTGTAGTACACAGGTATATGTATGTAAAGGATACTGAGTCTAGTATGCTATTGTACATAATGTAATGTTATTGTACATAAATACATTAACATTACACCTTTAGTTCTAACTACCAACAAACCCATAACCTACCATTGATGTGCGTGCAGGTGTCAACACTTCTTCGTTCCTATTGGCAGCTGACTTGGCGCTTGAAACCCGGATCATTTTGTAGATGCAAGGCTCAATCAAAAACCAAAATGCCATCAAATGATCATAGCTTGGAAATCTATTTACGAGAGAGACATACATCATGTCAATCATTAGTTAACATTACACACTGACATAAAAATAATGTAAACTGTGACAAATATGCTAATGGTATGCTGTATAACATAGTCTGATTAAGACTCTATTTGGTGTTGTATTTTACCTGTAGCATTAGGATATCTTTTAAATACTAAAGCATCTACATGAAACATACAATCAGCAGAGAAAAAGTAAATATCTATTTTGTTTTCATTAAGACTGGAAACACTTAAGAAATTTAACTGATGGTGACCTTGGTATATTTTAAACAGTTAGCTTGAATAGAGCTTAGGTGTACCTGGTGTAGAATCGGATGTCAGTGTCAGAGCCAGCAAAACGCTGTAACCCAAATTCTCGCTGGACACGTAACTCCTATATTTCCTTCCTCAGAGTCTCCACGTCTTTGGACAGGTCTTCTGCAGCTGATGCAGATATGTCCAATGCAGACGGCTCAGGGACTGAGCAGTAGTCATGATCTCTTTTAAGACTGTGCTCTTCTTGATCGTCAGGAGGAATTAGTTCAGGGCGTCACTCCGTTCTCTCCCAAACACTACCCCGCGGTGGTTCACCTTTATAGCCATTCCACTCAAAAAGTGTTGGTACAGCACCTTTAATAAGCCGCCTTCGACCATCAAGGGTTGTTGGCTCTATGAGTTGATCACTGGCAAAGTGTCTGCTGCAGACCCTGGTGTGAGAGGTAATCGTGAAATGATCCCAGCGTATGTTTACCAGCCATTGTCTTCTCAAGTCGGAATGGATCGGAAAGCCATGAAAACTTAGTATGCCGTTAAATTTGGCTGAAGCCGAACAAAGTGGGACACAGCAATGCTCGGAGTATTTCTTCTCCTGTTTTTGAAAATGTTCTGTTTTAAATACTTTCCTTTTTATACTCATTCTGAAGTGACATTAGCGTAGCTACCGATAGATAAACAAACATACCGGAAACGCCCAAGCGGTAGTATTTGGAAACGGAAATACGTCACATGTCTTAGTGCAAGTAGTCCATTAAATACATATTCTTTAAATAATGTCCCCTTTTATAAAAAAGTAGGATAATTAAAAAAAATTAAACATTTATTATAGCTCCGTCACGTAGAAAAAAACCTGTCTTTTTTCTGTTGTCTGTTATATAACATTAGGGGTGTTCATGGCAATTAACTTTTTAATCGACTAAGCCGGTCAAGTAAGAAACACTCAAGTGTTAAGTTAAATTTGAAAACGGTTTAAAAAAAAATATCCCCATTCCAAAATGTCATCTGACAATCTGATTGGCTTAGGAGTGATGATGTCACAAGGACACCTTAAGGATCTTTGATCCTTTGAAGTTTTTCCATAAATAGGGGTGAGAAACAGCAATTTGTAGTTGGTTTCGTCGCAGCCTTTGTGTTTGCAGCCTTCAAACGTTCACTACAGAAACATTTGGAAACCTCTCAGAGTCATGTATACAAACGCCAACATGTATCCAAGATTACGGCAACCAAGACAAAACGAATACGCCGCCTCTCCTTCCTGCCGTGGCCGGCCAATTTCTCCGAATGGCCTCTTATCCATCCAAAGGGCATTACAGGAGAGTGGGAATGAAAACTACCATCTCCAGAACAAAATTCAAAAAATTGAAGAAGAAAAACTTCACCTGGAGAAGAAGTGCTTACAAATGGAAGCACAAAATAAACAGCTGGAAGAAACACTACAGCGCCAGCCCGACATCAACATTATTAATGAGGGCTGGGGGATCAAGTTTGCTCAAGCCAGAGAGCAGATTGTATTCTTGATCAAAGAAAACAAGCAAAAGAGCGCTGAACTTAAACAAATGTCAGAGCAGCTTCAAGACAGGAAAGCGACGATTGATAAGACAGAGTGGGATCTCCAGTACATGGACCAAAAGAATCAGCTGCTCCAAAGACAACTTTATGAAGCTGAAGAAAAAAATAAAGAAATCCTCCAACAGAAGGAAGAACAGGAAACAAAGCATAAAGACATGCAGCGCGAACTCCAGAGCATGCAGGAAAATTACAGAATGGTGAAAGTAAAGTTGGATCAAACACTGCACCAAAATAAAGACCTGCTTCAAGAGAAAGAGCAACAGCAAGAAAGACTGACAGAAGAAAAGTGCATTATCAAGGACTTTGAGAGCAAAAATCAAAAAATGCAAGAATTCTGTAATGAATTGAAGGTCAAAACAAGTGAGCTGGAAGGAGAAAAGGAAACACTGGAAAAACGATGCTCACAGATGCAGAAAAGGATCGATCAAATGGCGAAAAACAACTCAGAGCTCATTAAGGGGATATTGTTGGAATTCAACAACTTGAAGCGGGAAAACACAGAAATGCAGGCGCAAAAACAAAAACAAGACAAAATGCATGAAGACCTGCAGTGTACGCTCCAAGACATCCACAGAAGAAATGAGCAGCTAGAAGACATGCACAAAGAAGATCAACTGAGAAATGCAGACCTGCACAAGGCAAAGATAACACAGGAGGCAACATCCAAAGAACTCAAAGAAAAGCTTGAAGAAAAACAAGCAACATTAGAACAGGTGGAACAAAGATGCAAGAACCTTGAGAAGCAAAACTCAGAAACAATCGATGAGTTGAGAACCCTCATCCTGGAGAAAAAGGCGCTCGTGGAAAAGTCCATGAAAAAGAAGAAAAAATTCTTCCGCTTCTTCCAGAAGAGGGACAATACTGCCTTCTCAACCGATGTAGCCTCGTCTTGCTCCACCTCTGTTCACCCCCCCAACTAGTCCCGGCAGTTGACTGTCCCCTCCTGAGCCTGGTTCTGCCGGAGGTTTCTGCCCGTTAAAAGGCAGTTTTTCCTCCCCACTGTCGCCTAGTGCTTGCTCAGAGGGGATTGTTGGGGTTTTCTCTCCTCTAACTTCTTTCTTTATTTACTTATTTAACCTTTTGTTCTTACCTCATTTTACCTTATTTTGTTATTTACTTGTTAACTTTTTGTTCTTACTTCATTTTACCTTGTTTCATTATTTACTTGTTAACTTTTTGTTCTTACCTCGTTTTACCTTGTTTTGTTATTTACTTGTTAACTTTTTGTTCTTACTTCATTTTACCTTGTTTCTTTATTTACTTGTTAACTTTTGGTTCTTACCTTGTTTTACCTTTTTGCCTTATTTACTTGTTAACCTTTTTTTCAACTTATCTAACAAAATAATAAACCAATTGAATTTATCCTTTGAGTACTGTTCAATCTTTACAGAGTTTTTCCAAAACATTTTTAAACATTCAGATCTGTCTTTTATTTTCTTCTTCAAACCTCATGAATGGTGAACTAAAAACCCTGGAACATAGTTTGAAACACTGAAAATGTTTCAGCTGAAACTGGCAAAGTCATACGTGCGCGTGCGTCTGTGTCACAGGTGATACGGTGTCACTAGTCAGGTCATCATGTTTAGGCTCATTCACTCCAGAATTACTTAGGCCAAATCTTTAAAACAGCGTCATTGCATACAAATTTTCAATTCATTTCAATCGCACAAATGCAGAAATAATTATTTGCAGTATTTGATCTGATTTATTATGAGAATGTCATGCCTGATCATTTGTACCCACACCACCAAAAATGGGGGCAAAAGGCAGGAGATCACGGTTAATCGGTTTAAATTAAGAGGTCAGAAATATAAGTGCCGACAGGAGTAGTGTCCACAGAAACCTCTGAATCTCAGCTAAAAGCTCATATAAACCATTTCTACAAACACCAAACAAAGCAAAGACACCAAACAGTTAAAAGAGCAGTTACGTCACCATGAATCTGTGGACAGGTAATATCCATATTTTGATTTATGATTTTCTGGAGTTAAATGTGAATCAAAGCATATTTTCAAAGGTGTTATATGCTATAAAATACTTTTAAAAATTAGGTGAGGGAAATAAAAAATAAATTTTTCTATGTTTGAGTCACAGTAACTTTGACATAGTAACATCTGCATCTTTTATACAGTCATTGTTTGCAACTTGTTGTATCAAATCCAATATGGCTGCCAACTCTTGAGTAATGTGTCCATGACATCATATGAAAATCCTCAATGCAGTATACAGCTTCAGCTTCCTTCAGCTACTCACTTGTTCTCCTACCAGTCAGCACGAAAGAAAACCCTTTTTTACCTGTTCTCCTTTTTAAGTCCCTACAGTACATCAGAAATCACCTGTGAAAGACCAAACTAAAGTGTTGAAGTTCAGAGAGCTAAGTTGAAAATGAAAATATCATCAGTGTTATAAATGATGTCCCTCATAGACATATAATGGGCAACAATTCCTTCATCTGACTTGGATATAAACTAGGGTGACCATATTTTGATTTCCAAAAAAGAGGACATTCGGCCCAGTCATGAAGAACTTTAATAATACTGTTTGCTTAAAGAGAACTTTAACACATTTAAACGATACCTTCTCTGTGCAGTTAATGAATGGTGAAATAAAAAATGTCATAAAGGCTTTTACAAACAAGTGCAAAAAAAGAGGATGGTTGGTCACCCTATATAAACATCCAAATCAGGGGAGGGGGTGGGGTACCACCTAGCTCTGCTATCACATGTTGAAGCAGATCAGGTTTCTAGTTTGCAACCTAATATAAGAAATGCCTGAGTCCCACCTTGTAGTGAATAGTCAGGCAGAAACCATTTGATTAATTATGCAATCTTCACGTGGATTAGAATCATGACAAAATACTGTCTGGCCCAAGTGTTATCCTCCTCCTAATCACCTCTTGCTAATCAGTACATTGCTATACCTCAGGCAAGTGTGACATGATGCGCTGTTGTAATATATTACGTTTGTAAGCAATAAACCTTTGGTGAAAAAGGGCTGCAATCTGTGTCTGAAGTCAGAGATTACAAATGCTCATCCATTTACAAATGTAAGGAAGGCACTGGAGCATGTTGTGGCAATATAGTTAGATCAATACGATAGAGTGGAATTGTCCTTCCCGACAATACACCAGTGAATGGAGTGGTTGTAGTGTTTATTTCATTTCTCCTGTTATTGCTGAAGCAATAAGCATTGCTGAATTTACATGATCTGGATTTGTCTTTGTCGAGCAATACCACTCGTCTTTTCTGTCTATTTTTGCTGTTTCTGCTCTGTCACTCCATTCACAATAGCATCATTTCTAGAAGATTTTATATAGGTCTAGGAATATTTATATCATGATGATAAATTCAGGTAAATGCTCCATGTAAAGGTTCAAATTATTCTGATTTTTTTATCCTTTTTCCAGTAGCTGATTCAGAATCTTGTCCAATTTGTTGCCATTTTTAGATATGCCCTGAGCTCTTCTGACAGGCCCAAAAAATTTGCAGGTGGGGGACAGTCAGTGCTGACCAAGGGCGAGTGCAGAAACTGGTGTGCTGAAAGCAGTGGAGTGGAAAAGGCCTGGTTTGGATTTGCTTGGCACAGCTTGACTTACTGTATCTGGCTGTTGATCTGACAAGATGGTAGGAAAGAGAAATGCTAACACCTGACGCATCAGTTAACGTGGCTCAAGGCTGGGCTCAGCTCCAGAGCTGTCGTGGCCAATAATGTCCATGAGTGTTCCCCTACTTTCTCCGAAACACACACAAAGATGCACATATACCATAATCACCATCACATTAGATAGAGCAATACCACTACACAGTACACTATATATGTATGTTTAAATGGGGGTTAATTTTGATTGTAGAACTTGTTTTTTTTTTTTTCTGGGATCAATAAACTGAGACCTATATTTTTCAAAGAGCTAAAGACGCTTATGCATGTTGTTATTTCTCCTAGCATTGATTACTCTAATGCACTTTTCTTCTCACTTAGTGAGTCAGCCTTTGATCACTTGCGCGCTATTAAGAATGCTGCTGCTGGACTACTTAATAGGTCAAACAGACAGTCTTATATCACCCCATTATTTATATCTCTTCACAGGGCTCCCAGTTGCATTCAGGATATAGTTTAAAATTGTGATTTTTCCATACAAAGTATGCAAACGCTCATAAATACTGTTGTGTCATCTTCATCATCGCTTATTTTGCTTAGTTAGTCCAAATACACATCTGTCATGTGTAACCATCCAAAGTTGAGTTAACTGAGCTTTGCAGGCTGACCTGTGGACTGCTCTGCCTATATTTTCAGTTTCTGTAGATTCTTTTAAATGACCAACTGTCACACAGAGACCTGTCATCAGTCCCCTTGGAACCTCCTGTCGCTGCTCTGGTTGCTGGAGGTTGCTGTCTGTTGCAAAGAGGTTGCTGCACCCTAAACCTTCTTGTGATTTCTTTGGAGAGTGACAAATTGGCCCCTTGCCCATAGTTTGTGTGGAAAATGCTGATGTGTCTATAACCAGGGGTGCACGTTGCAACTTCTTATCTGGTGCGCGTCTTTTATTTTGACAGCGCATGCGCACCTGCAGACCACTGATGTGCACCCCTGTCTATAAACATACATCCAACTTGGCAGTGACAGTAAAAATTAAGAAAGTACTACACAAACTGGAAAAAGAGAACAAATTAAATGCTTGACTTTTGAAGCATGTTGGTAGCAGCAGTAAGGCACAACTTTCACTTTGAAGGAAAACATTCTCAGCTTGTGGTTTGCATCACACTTTTCACAGTTATGCTCCCACACAGCTACCACTTGGCGAGTATAGACAAGTTACCAGCTTCCATGTAAACTATGCAATCACAGGGAGATTTTTGGTATGGAAACCAGTTTTATTCTGAGACTGCCAACAACCTGGAGTTATCCAACTGGTCAGGTAATACCCACTGGTCACTGTCTGTAGGCTTGTGTGGCTCAGGTCCAATGTAGATACTTTATGTAGTATACATTTTTAACAGTTATATTGTCACTAAGATAATTTGTTTGATTTATTTATTATTTATACCTGTGCAGTTATTTTTTTTCTGTTAATGTATGCTCTATAAAGCTTTTGTGATCTTTGTCTGTGAGACGTGCTAACATAAATAGACATTACTTGCTTTGGATGTATAGTTACATGTTAACACCAGCTTATCAGAATTTCATCTGTGTCACTGTCATGTAATGGGAAACACAGGCACCCCCCCCCACACACACACACAGACAGACAGCTAGAGAGAGAGAGAGAGAGAGAGAGAGAGGCAGACACACACCCACACACACACACACACACATGCACAGATGCATACTATTTCCTTGATAAATGGGTGTTCAGGGTGACAGATACATTTTTGTCTAAATGGATCTCCATTGTGCAAGGCATAATGTCATCTTCATTAGAAGCATGTCATCCCTTAAAACAGAGTGAACACGCTGAGTTGTGAGAGTGAAATTTCTTTATTTTGCAGAGGAACAGGCCTATTAAGAAAATGCAGATGATGATCATGGCAGTTGATAAAGCAAGTTGATCTGAATCCAATTTTTGCTCCAACTGAATTATTTTGTATGTCATGTGAGCAGCTTAATGATATTTCGTACTGTAATACCACAAACAATGTTTGTATAATAAATGTTCTTTAAAAAAGTAATGGGAAAAGGAGTCTTTATTTTTAGATTCTGTATAGTCATGCGGAAAATAATGTATAAATTGTTTATAAAATGCCAAGAAGTCAAAATGAATGTAGTTATTAGCAAATTCTCCACATTACTGTAGCAGCAGCCAAGTTATTTTACCACACTTTTTAAACTTGGTTGTGGAATTTAAATTAGACACCATTTTATTATAGATACAGTAAGCCAAGAAAAGTGATAACAACATGTATCTATTGATTAGTGTATAAAAAGGTATAGGTCCACCAGCATTTAAACGGTCATAAATCTCCATTGCTTGTTTGCTTCAGTGCCACAAGACAACTGGCTCATATGTTTCTGAATCAGCTGTTGATTGGCTCGTTCGGGGCAGGAGCAGGATAAAGCCATCTTTGCCATTATGGATTTTCACAGATCATTTTTATATCATGGGTTGTTGAGTGCCATATTTCATCCATATAGCACCATCCTTATACATTATGACCATATTCTATATTATAACTTTAAGTATATATACCATAAGCAGAAGTATTCACAGCCTTTTCTCAATACTTTGTTGGGCAAAGTGGTCCCAAGAGTAATGCCTGGTTTCCATGTGCCTTTTACTGAGGAGTGACTTCGTCTGGCCACCCTACCATACAGGGTTAATCTGAGTTCTGTCTGAGTGACCACTGGGCTCTTGATCACCTCCCTAACTAAGGCCCTTCTACTCCATTCACTCAGACTGGCTTGACAGCAAGCAATAAGAAAAGTCCTGGTGCCAAAAAGTTGATTCTGTTCATCTGGACGTAACATTTTTTAGTTGGAGAAACGTTTCGTCACTCATCCAAGTGACTTCTTCAATCTCAGCTGACTGCAGGTTTCCCCACCCTTATAATGACCATTGACAATGGCCATGAGTACACAAATTTCTCTTTTCAACCTCGCTTTTCTCTGAACTTCACATACACGTGTTTATGTATGTGTGAGTCTATATCTGTATTGTTATGTGAAGAATACCTGCTTGCAGGTGTACATTGTGTTTAAAGGTATATTATGCAGCTTGTGGTACCACATATATGCATGCGTGTAGCATGTTTTGTGTGTACATTGCTTGATAGCACTGGGCGTTACAATCCCTAAAATAATCAGAACAATTCTCGGGTGGGTTGGAACTGGGGGAAGCACTCCAACTAATCCTGTGTTTCGACTGGCCTTAGGTGTTACAAACCCTGATGCGACATCACAACTCTTCTGTAAGTTGACAACTTGACACATCATCAGCTGTATACCCCGGACTCATGGGGTGTTTTGGCTGTTAACACAATACCATTATCCGAGGCTGGCCCACCACAGGCTGATCAGACCTTGGTGCGTGTCACATGGTAGTTTCACATGGTCATTTTGCAGTCCACACTGTCTTCCACTTTAACCAAAGTCAATGAATGCTCCTTTCTGTGTTAGTGGCAAGCTCTTTTATTTCCTTTCTTTGGGCCTGCCCTCTTATCCCCAACTCCTTCAGGAGCCTTATGGTTGAGCTGGCAACAAAGCCCCTGCAGGCCACTTCCAATGGGTCCACCCTCACATCCCATCCTCTCTCCTCTGCTTCAGCTAATAAGTTGGCATACCGCAGCCTTTTCTTCTCATTTGCTTCATCAGTGCCATCTTTCCAAGAGACCGTCAGTTCTACAATGAAAGCACGCAGACAGGAGCTGGCCCAGATGACAAGATCTGGGCACAGATTGGTAAATACTATAAATATATATCCACAGTGCCTAGTGCCAAGATGATGTTGTCATTTTGTCCCGCTTCCTTTTTCTCGAGGGTGAGTCTTTGATCTTAAAACTGAAGTGTACACCACACACTACTAAAGGTGTCACATAGACTTAATAGCCACCTGTAAGTAATGGATTAATGGCATTTCTACAATGGAAGACAAACGCTTTGGATCAGAGAAAGAAACATCTCATTAACTGCGAGGCAAATGCATTGAGGAGAGATTCTGAACACTGATGCTTATAGTTAACAAGTGAATGAAAGCAAAAAACACCCATAGACACCTCCAGGGGAAAAAAACCTCAAAGGCTGACAGAGGAAACCCTAAGCCAGCCAAAAAATATTGATGTCACAAAACAGTGAAACTGAATGGTCTAAGGAATGAGCCTCTTTGCATGACTGCCAATGTGGTCAACCAAGGCCAACAAAAACGGCAGTTACCTTTGTGCAGGACATCAAATGTGACTTTTTATTTTTCATCCCAGATGCCATCTAGAAAATCATTGATTAGACGAGTTTCCTCCTTCCTTCCATCTAAATTCTGTTCTGGGTTCAGTAGCATCAAAAAGTGTGTTTGTTAGGCTGGTTCAAATATGTTATTTGTTCAGTGGGACCTTGTAGATTCATGTAGGCTGACACGAATCTGTTCATTTTCAAATATGTCCAAAGACATAAACCTTGCTCCATTTACAGTATATATGTTCAAGATAAAGATAAAGATTTGGTTATGATTGGTAGCACTTTTATTCATGAATGTGCTCTAAACACATGCCAAATATTAACCATATATGTGATCTGTATTGCTTTGAGCTGGGATAAAGTAAATATTTGTTAAGTACTGTATGCTTACATAAATTGTTGTGGGTGTGTTGATTTAAAAACTATGCATAGTCTTTAGCTTACAATACAAAGAACCATTGGGTGACTTTTGCTGTGATTTGGCACTATAAAAGTAAAACTGATGTAACTTGACTTGATGGGTCAGTTAAGTAAGCAGATGAGGTAGATAACAAGAAGGAAGGGTATCCTATTACCAGATTTAAGAGTGCAGGAAAGATGCTTTAATGATAGATGAAATGTGTTTTTAATATTTGACCCTCAAGAATTTAAAGTAAATGCAAATGTCAAATTTAAATGCAAAACAGTGAAGGTAAAACAAACACAACTGTGTGCATGTGTGTTCATGGTGATTTGTATTCAGGATACTACAGAGAGAATAAATATTATGCCTACAGCTGAAGACTTCTACGTGAACTTGAACTTATAAATATAATAATATGATCTGACAGCAACACCACTATAATAAAGCTGCAGTATTCTTTTTTGTTTTTTGCTCCAAATTTGTGCTTCTGGGGCCCAATTCCAGTCCCTATTTAAGGTTTTATAATAACATCAACAAACTTAAATGACATCATCTAAGCACTGGGACAACAATGTTTCATTGCAAAAGATTTTATGAAAGCATTCGGTAAATGAATCTATAGAAAAAGGGCAAGGTTTTCGGTACCTGAAGCATTCTGGTTTTTAGCCTGCATGTGTTGATATTAATCAGTGATATCTGAGGAAGGATTTGTTGGATGCAGGTTAAAGGTCTAAGTGGAGAGCAAAACGGTGACAGCAACTGACAACAAGTTTCATTTTTAAAATTTAATATTAATTTAGTGCCATTAACACATAATAACCGGCCAAACAGAAATTGAAAACAGACCAGAAACTCTGAAAACTTGATTGCTGCCAGCAGAGATTAGCTTTTGGCTTTCAAGACAGAATAAGAAACTACATACTGTTCAATTCTAAGTATGACTGAAACTACTTCAGGTAACCTGACCTTAAATATTCAGAGTGAAACTGAAGAACGGAACACATGAAGTTCTTCTTCATATTGATTTGCTTTTCTGGGGTATCACAAAATTAAAGATACAGTCAGTGATAATTTTTTGGTTCTTTGTACAAATTGAGCAAACTATATAAAAATTAAGTGACTTCTTAATTTTTTATCGTTACAATTCAACCTTTCCAAAGTGACTGCCTGATGTGTTTCAGTGAGCCTGAAATAATAGATTTTATGTGTGTGTGTCTGTGTGTGTGTGTGTGTGTGTGTGTGTGTGTGTGTGTGTGTGTGTGTGTGAGACTAGGGCCATAAGGTACATACATTAAGTAATTTGCACCCACATGGCAACCACAGAAACTAAGCGACATTCAGGTGAGCATGTCCAAAATAACCGCAGATGACAAGAAGTGGGCAGGACCCGGGATTTTCTCAGCTTTCATGCAAACAAATGAAGCTACTGATATAACCTGGTAGTAAATACATTAGAGGGTCACTCACTTGGGAAACCAGGAGCCTAGAATGTCAGGAAGCTAACATCCATCAGCTTTAAAGTGATGCAAGATGAGTGAATGGCTTCACTTTGTCTGCAGTAAGACTGACTGCACACGAGGTGATGAAATTATTCTCTCTGTCTAAAAACACTTATTATTGCTGTTTCATGTCACCACACAGTATTCAAAATATATGCCGTCTCTCTTAAAATTGCTATTTTTTTCTCTCCATTTAGTTTTGACTTGCTTACTTGAGGGCAATGTTCATGTTAGATTAATTTGTGGCATATTCTGCTTCTTGCTATGTAGAAAAGAGGTACAGAAAAAAATCTTACATATAATGCAACACCTCTGAAAGGCAGAAATTGGAAGGCCTAAGTATAATGACTAGCAAAACTCAAACTACCTAGAAAAATCTAATTCTTGCCTTCGAACCACTTGATAATAAAAATGAGGCACTTCTTCCAACAGCACTTATTCACCTTTGTACATGTATATTCTCCTGGAAGACAGTGCCTTCATGCACTGCTTTGGACAAAAATATCTGCCTGATTTGTACAAATTAAATATGAGGCAAGTTGTATGAAAAACGATGTGACACACAAACAGTGAACTCCCGTAAAAAAAAGACATTTTGTAGTATGTTTCACACCATGATTTACAGGTGCTGTATTTTTCCACTCAGTTTACTAAAGCCCCTTCCTTGGCAGCATGCAGGCCATCTTTTAATCCACTGATATTTTGTAATGCTAAAATATCCACCTCTGGCCCCACATGTTGGCATGGAGACAAAACAAATTCTCTTAACATTCTCTCCCTCGCTCTGTTTCTCAAACAGCTCTAGCACTATCTGAGAAACAGATTAAGGGGGGAAAGGCAAAAACAATAGGACTGCTTTAATAGAAGGACCAAGTTCATACACATCTTTAGGTGACACAACATTTCTAGGTCCTTGTTGAGTAACACGCTGCAGGGCAGGCAGATAAACCATGTCCTGCTTTGCTGGAGTGCTGAGGGTGAATGAACATGAACAGAATATGCTTCCTTCTCCACAATAAGCTGTGCTGTGAGTGAACAATAAAGTGGTGCAGATGGACGGCTACATCCCTGAAGCAGAAATTGTTCCATGCATGAATAGTAATTTGCTGAATGAGCAATATAACAGGTTCAAGTAGAAGGACAGTAGTGCGGTGGGATGGAGGTGGAAGTGGAAAGGGGGATTTGGGGGGTTGAATAGGCAGTTGGGAAGGTGAAAATAGGTGCAGTGTAAAAACAGAGGCTCAGGGGGCTTGGTGTGCAGGTGTCAGATGCTGAGACATACGCTGACATGATGGGTAATGAAAAGAGGGCAGCTCGTAAGCACATTTGATCCTCGGCATGGCGTTGTCAGATCAAGGAGGGTGACAGTTGATAAGAAGGAAGAGATGTGTGCATCATTCTCTCTGTCTTACTTCTAAGCCTCATTCCTCCTTTTAAAAGTGTGTCGAGCATGTTTGCTTTTTTCTAACGTTGCTATCCTCACATGCATACAAACTAGCCATTCTGATGAAGGGCATTTACATGTAGATACATACACATGTTTATAATTATGAAATATTTTTCTTACAGCAACATAAAACAGCGTTTCAAGGAGGAGTCTCTGTTCTCTTAAAGCATTTAATTGGCAGTATGAATGGACAAAAAGAAGTTTAATTATAAGCTGAGAGAGGGGGAGATGAAACACTTGTACAGTGAGGGATACTGCTGTCTAATTGCCATGTACCTATCTCCTGTGAATAAGGTGTATCTAGAAGTTCTGATAGAAACAAAAAACTAGCCTGACAATCTGCAGGAATAACTTTACTTACAGATCCCTGAGAAAAGAGTCAGCCACATGAAGCTGTAAATCTATTACCAAGTTTTTTTATGCAAATACAGTTTTTTGTAGTGAAAAAGATCTTGTGGGACACCATTGTCCCACTAACATTACTCCTGCCTACTCGTTGCCAGAGAAGGTCACAATCTACAAGTTTCAACTTAAAGGATCTTAGTACTGAATCAAAATCTAAACACTTGCTGTAACCCGTTTAAAAAGTACCTGCTGATCTAAACGTCACTGCACTCCCTCAACATTTCGAATTCTTTATCTCAAAGGAAGCGAGACCTTGGATGAACAACATCACTGTAGGTCAAGTGCATGTGTCTCAAAATGAATAAGTGTGTCTGTGCACATGGGAAGTGTATCAGTGAGTTAGCTTATCTGTATGAGCGAGCACCTGTCCTCGAGATGCCCCAGCCCTTCACAGTTCACCGCCTCAGCCATGCTAATTTCCATCCAGAGGTGCCAGAGCACAATCTTGATTATGCTCCATAACAAACTGAAAAGCAGCCCTAATTTACACACGAGGCTCCCTGCAGAGAATCATTATCTGCATTCATACCATTACACCAAAGGTCACACTGACTTCTTCAGTCACACATAAACTACTCCAAACGGGTCACAGAGATTAATCTTCTCCATTTCTGTGTTCATACACTGGACACCTCCTTTTGTTAAGCATAACTGAAATGCAGAAATTAAAGTTGGGCAATATTGCTAAAAGGTCATTAGAATTTTTTCTTCTCTGACAGAACTTCCTTTCCTTTTCTTATTTCCTTTTTATTTTATTTCTTTATTCGTTTTTTTGGCATTTTGTGAGACAAATCAGCAGAGCCACGATAAAAGTGATTTGATGGTTCTTCTTGTTAGGATCTGGGGCAGACTGGGGTTTCTTCCTCTGTTTCAGTTTTTTTTCTCCCTCACTCTTGCTCTCGCTCTCAGGTGGAGAGCTGGGCGGAGCTGCTGTTTCCCGTACTCGCTGCTGCACACCTGCTGGGGTACTTGAGGCTCGGCATGGCGGTGATTCTCCGTCAGATCGTTGTCTCTACATCAGTTGGACAATGTTTTATCACTAAAGCTGCTGACGTTCACAAAGCTATTCCCATATATTGTCTTCTTCCTAGTAACTCTCTGGAATTCCTGCCTCTCCCTTTTGAAGAAACCTACCTGTTACCATCTATTGTATGGTAACATAACAACGATACTGTATTTGTTTTGAATGTTATGTACTTATGTGGTACGTGTATTTTGACTTTTGTTGCCATGATGCCAGGTCTCTCTTGGAAATGAGATTTCATTTCAATCTCAATGAGTTTTTTTACCTGGATAAATAAAGGATTAATAAATCTCTAGAACTAAACAGTCACAGCCGGCTCAGCACTGCCTTGTCGTACTGGTTGACGCTCTCCTTTGAAACAGTGACATACCTGGAATCCACCTGCCTGCCTGCCCACTTTCTGCTGAGTTGCTTTCTCTCTGTCTCTGAACTCTGCCCACCAGCACCCCCCTCTCTTGATCCAGAGCTGTGCCTGGACAGGTAAGCCTGTGAAAACATCCAGAAATTGACAGAAACATCCATTAGCGCCGGCCTCCTTTGAGCTTCTCTCTCCCTTCCCGCAGATCCTCCTTGAGTGAGGCCCACTATTGTTGCCTCTGCTGTCTGCATAAGATTAATTCTTTATAACTTGAGTTTGCTTGACCTGACTTTGCTTTAATAAGTTTTCTATTTTATACTCCTATAGAGGGAGAAGCCCACTGAAAAATGAACTTAACAAATCAGACAAGCTAAGATATAACCTTAATATATACTTAACTCAGCACTTTAATGTCTAGTTTTACTGAGGCTAGTTTTGCTGAGTTGGAGCTTAGAAAAAAGTTTGAAGTTAAGCAATAAGGTCTTCAGGTCATCAGAAGCATCCAGGAATCTAGTAAAGGTCTGGTTTTACTGAGACTAGCTTTATCCAATAGTGTAAACTAGTCTCAGTAAAACTGTGTATTACTGTTTCCTACAATCCTATTTCCAAAGAAACTGATACAGTGTGAAGTTCATTCAAGTATATACAAATGTATATATTGTAAATCATCAACAAATTATTTCATAAGAAAACTCCAAAAACCAAATACCAAATTCTGGAACTGACAAATGTTGCTTCAAAAAGTTATGACAGGGCCATATTTATGACTCTGCATCATTTATTTGCTTTTTAAAATGTTTATGAGCATTTTGGGAAGAACTTTAAAAATGAAACTTTTAATGACTGTGCTGGACTGGCAGATGTAAAGCCTTTTTGAAAGATCTTGTCTTGATGGTAGCACATGTTGCTCAGTGGTGCCTTTAAAGATATGCAAGTTCTGCGTGCCTCCCAGATGCTGGCTTTGAATTGTGTGCTGATGGTCACTCTCCTTCTCAGTCTGGACGATGTAGCTTCAATGATTTACAATAAGAATTTCCAGTTTCATATCCACATACCACCCAGGGATGTCACAATACCTAAGCCTGGCTTTTATATGCAGTCTGTAAATGGCCAACTAGGGACCAGCATTGCAAAGTAGCTTAGCCTATAAATGCTGTGGTGTGTTGCCTTATTCATGTAACATGCTTCTCCCTACACTATAATTTTGTGTCCAAAATCCTGACTTTAACTAATTTAATTATGTGTAAATTTTGGTTAATTTTGCATGTCATTTTGTATGTATATAGCTCATGTATGTTAATTTTAATGGAATCTGGTCAATAAAAATTTACCTGACTGTTATACATGCGGTTTATAACACGCACATTTTCCTCAGTGATTAATTATTTGAATGAATAAACCTTTTTCAGCAGTTTACACACACACACACACACATATATATGGTGGCTATATATATATATATATATATATATATATATATGTACTAATTGAAAACAGTGGAATAAATACATTCTTTAGAAAGCAGCTGCAGATACAGGCTGCTCTGCCCTTTTCACAAATGTCAAATCATGAAGTGGGTATATAAGTTAAAAATCATTTCAGACATTTAAAGCTAATGTATGACAAAATGACAAAGACACACTCGAGCCAAAGGTTTGGGTTAAAGTGGTTTCTCATGGTGTTTCACACTAAATAAATTCTGCTTTAGCCTCGCTCATCTCAGTTCAGTCACTGAAGAGAAGAGTGAAGAGGTTGATGGTGACACCTGACCAGTTGGAGAGAAGTTTAATCAACGACTCCACTTCACATTAATCTCAGCTAATGTTAGGGGGAGTAGTAATAAAAAATGTATAATGTGGCTTGATGGCCTCATAAAAACTCAGTTCTAGCTTCATTTAGTGGAACAAAAAGTATGATTTTCCACTAGTGGAGATGCATTTTTGACAAGGAACATGAAGCATTTAGAGAGAAATAACCAAAAATGCATTAGGCAAACAATCAAGATAGGATTTGTGTGTAATCATTGCGCTGATGTCAATCTTTAAGTTGAGGATAGACAAAAAATTCTTATACTGACAAGTTCTTGCTTCTCACAGGCTTGGAGGGTGTTTTTGTTTGCTTGAATAATTCAGTAATATTTCTTCCTCATCTCTTTTTTATATGTAATCAAGTCAGGCTGTAATTATATCCTTTGGAGGACCTTTCAACATACCTTCCAGGCCCTTATTGGGAATTTGCATTTGTAATTGCTCTCTTCCTGCTGTGCTCCACTGATTTGCAGAATAGCAATAAACAAAACATGTCTCAGAATGCTTCCAACAGGAAATCAATGGGGAATTCTTCCTTTTAATCATTTTATACTTCAGCTAGGGGAAAAAAAAGTTTAATAATCAAGCAAAGGATTTTGGCTAGACTAAGCTTTAGTTACAAAAGTGTTTCAGGTTTAGTTCAAAACAAAAATCCAGCCATCAGCAGTCATTTGTCATTCTGAGGGTGTTCCTGATCATGACCAATGAACCTTCACTTACTAACTCGGTGTGTTAGTAAGTGGCCATCAGTTTCTCCCATGACCACTTATGTTAGAGTCAGTGTATTTTGGATCTCAGTCAGTCAAATTAGTGAGCAGTTGAGATATTAGACACGACCTGTCCTGAGGACTGCCTTGTTGATTTACATATTTTAATGTAGTCTATGTGGGGTTTTTTGCACCATTAATTTAGGTGTTTCTCTAAAAGCCAGGTAAAACAGGACATCAAACACAGTCCAAATCTAATAGCTAATTTGCAGACTGCATAGCTCTGTGCTTGATTTTTGCAATGGGACAATGGGACTGAAAATACGTGAATTCTGTGATTAAGAGGTATGGCCCATATAGTCCATATAGTGTACCTGCAGAAAGAGTATAAAAAAAAACACAAACTAAGAGAAAAAACAAAATAAATTAAAAACAACAGTACTAAACACAGTAAGGAGAGGAGAACATAATGGGAGGTTCTCCATCCACCTGGGCCTATGGTAGCTTGGGTTTTTCAAGAATCGTGTAAGCCATTACAAAGCTTTGGCATCTTAGTGAAATTACACTCACTGGTCACCTCATTAAATATAGCTGTTCAACAGCAAATTGGCACAAATGTCTAATCAGACAGTCACGTGATGGTAACTCAGTATATTTAGACATATAGACATGATCAAGTCAACCTACTGAAGTTCAAACAGAGCATCAGAATGCTGAAGAAATGAGATTTAGTTGACTTCTAACATGACATGGTTGACGGTGCTAGTCTGCTTCAGAAACTGCTTGCTGGGATTTTCCAACACCTCACATATCTCGGGTTTACAGAGAATGGTCCAAAACAGAGAAATGTCAAATGAGCGGCAGCTCTCTGGGTGAAAATGCCTTGTTGATGCCAGAGGTCAGAGGTCAGATAATGGCCTGATTGCTTTGAGTGAAGGCAACAGTAACTCACATAACCGCTCTTTGAATGAACAGCATTGAACCTTGAAGGAGTTGGGTTGTAGTGGCAGAAGGTCAAGACGGGTCACTCCTGTAAGCTAAGAACAGGAAAAAGGAGGCTCCAATTCACATGGCTCACCATTGATGGGGCCTATCCAGATGTGCAAGCTGCACAGCTTGTATACAGTGGTCCCTCGTTTATCGCGGTAGTTACGTTCTAAAAATAACCCGCAATAGGTGAAATCCGCAAAGTAGCCAACTTTACTTTTTACAGTTATTGTTTTTTACAATTGATGTTTTAAGGCTGTAAAACCCCTCACTGCACCCACACTTTTCTCAGACAGGCATGAACATTTTCACGCTTTTCTCTCTTCTTTAAATGCTCTCAAAGGTCAAACCTTTGTAGGAAAATAAGTCCAGTATTATAGAATGAAACCAAAGGCACCCATAGGTGCCTCTGAAGGTGCAAAACGTTTCATCGACATTGTTGTGTTTGTTGGGGAGAAAACTTACAAACATACAGCACAGCACTTCAGAGTCACACTGCTAGCGATTGAAGATTTATGCAAATTTGACAAGCTGAACACATCCTGTACTGTACAGAAGACCGCGTTATAGCGAGGGACCACTGTATACAGTTTTCTGGAGACTGGTAACACTCTGAGCATCTTTACTTCTGAGATGCCCTGTCTCTCTCAGATCCTCTTTTTTCACCTAATCATGTTACTGACCTACTGTCAGGTAACCTAAGTAGCTGCAAAATGTTCCTCCAGGTGTTTTGCTTTTTGTTGCTCATGTCCCAACTTTGTTTTTTTTGCTGCCACCAAATTCAAAATGAGCTAATATGTTTCTAATACATTTGATACGTTTTCTATGTTCTATTGTGAATCAAATATGGCTGCATGAGCTTTGCAAATCACTGCAACCTGTTTTAATCTGTGTTTTACACAGCGTCCCAATATTTTCTGAAATGGATTTGAAAAATCAGTTTTCTTTTCTATCAAATGTGAGAAACATGTAATCATGCTATGTGTTTGTTTGATGCTGTGTGCTCAACAAGGACAACTTGTTTTTAAGCAACAATAACAGGATTTAATTGGATTTTTTTTCATTATCATCTTATTTGTCATCTTTTCCTCTATTTCTTTCTTGCTCTTTAGGGAATAATGTGAATTCAATTAGGTTTGGCTCAATTTCTTTCCACAGCAGACTGCAGCTGAAGTGTATGGAGGAAGGGGACAGGCTGACTAACCGCTGGGTGATGTGTGGTTTATGGATGACTTCTTCTGGGGCTCTCAGGGAGTCTCTGTCTAAGTGTAGCTCCTCAAGGGTCAAATTAACCCCCCAATCCACTAATCATTTTGAAGACAAATTAACACACACTTGTTTCTTTTCGTCTTCTTCTTCTTCTTTTTTTCTTTTTTTTTTTTTTTACAGATCCTCTCAGTGAATTTAAATGCTACAGGTTCATGCACATATGTGTTGCTATCTGCAAGAAGAACAAAAGATATACTGTTCTCAGGGAGCAAACCCTTTTCTAACAGCTGATAATTCATCATATAAAACTACATTCGCATGTCAGGTCACTGATCGCAACCTGTGGCAATTACACCCAGGCACAGAAATGTGTGAACATCTTCTGTGACCTGTATAAATCATATCCTGTGGCATATTTAAAGTATTATCATGCTATAATGAAATATTCAAATGCAGCCTGCCTGCTTCCAGCACGATAGAGCAGGTAAGTCTGCAATGATGACACAGCGGCCTGGGAGGAATAAATGGGATTCATGGGAAATGAATCAGAGTCTGTAACACTTTCAGTGTGACGGATGAGGGCAGAAAGTGGGACAGAACCACAGGTTGGTTGGCTGCACAACTGGGCCGAGACACAACGCCCAGGGCAATGAAGGAGCTTCTGTGCGTTCCCAAAAATGGCACGCTCTGCACATTTTTTTTCCCCTCTTTCATTAGCAGCACTGACTTTTATATTTTTTGCCTCTAAAGACACCTGACTGGGGTAAACAGTGAGGCCACGAACAAACAACTCTTGGTGATTTATGCTCGTGGAGGTGAACAGTGAGGAAAGAAACTACCTGGCAGGAGTAAGTGGTCTCACCAAGATAAACCAATAAGTGGCTCATGCATTAAACATTAGCTGCTCAGTTTGGATGTGCCACCCCTGAGAGTTTAGGCTTTGAAAGGAACTCATTCATATTTTAATCACACTGGAGGTTCAATTAATCACTGCACGGTTTAAGGGTGAAATTGATGAATATTCAGTTAGCAAGTGAAACGACTTCTGACCCCGGCTACTTGCTTTGGTTTTAATCATATTCCTGCATTTTGCACCTCATCCTCTGGTTGTAATCTCTGAAGAGTAGCTCATACCACACTAGGTTGTTTTCTTTCTTTTTTTTATTTGAGTATGTTGATCTGTTTCACTTTATAAAACAAAAAACAAAACACCTGAAAATAGAAAAGAGATGTCTATTTTTGGCAACAAAGAGGCAAGGTGGCAGAATAAAGAAACTTCTAAGAATGTGTATTAGTCCTCTTCTGGAGCTTCTGTGAGAAACTAAAGAACTCTAATACTCAGGCTAATACTCCCCTTTTAATTTAACATTTGATATAAGGAATGGAGGTGAGTGACATACTACATCTTTTTACTTTCAGTTATTTCAAACTGAACATAGATCAAAAACTGCTTTAACAGAAAATGAAATGTGACAGAGAAGATGAGTCTCAGAAGTCACTGACAGGAGCAACAACTTCAAGGTATCGATCTGGAAAAGGATTAAAATTGCTTATGAAAACTGTAACTCTATGACCCAGGAATTGTAGCCCTTTCCAAAAAAAAGTTACACCCAGTAAAAAAAGAGTGTGAATAGGGCTACAGATTTCTGATGTCAGTGTCTGTTGCTGTGAGATGACAGTTTTTCATCTCATTGTCATATTTCGTGCACTGTGAGCAACCATAGATAGTGTATTGTACAGTTAGACCATTGCTATCCCAGAACATATTTTGCTTATTGTACTGATGTCTGCAATTGTAGCAAACACTGATGTAGAGAAAGCATTTTTTATGAGGAAATGAATATGTCCTTAACACCTTAGTCCCTTTGTAACATTTTAGTTTGATCCTAATTTAACTTAAAACAAAAATCAGTTTCCATCTCTTAAAGGAACTATTTCCATCTCTTTTCTCTGTTCACAATCTGCATGTTCCCAGGGGTGCAGCGACTGAGGACTCCTCTCTGGGGTTACAAAAATTTGAGTTTCATGTTCTCTCTTGCAGCATAAAACTTAATGAAAGTTACATGCTTTCTACATGCTTTCAAGTGCTCGTGTACAGCACCAGCTATAACATCTGCATAGAATATTTTCATTTTGTTAGGATCTTGAGTTTCCAGATAGGGAAGAACTTTACCGATCTTTTTATTCAGAAAAAAACGTAATTTAGAATTGTATTTATTTATTTCTTTTAGAGGGTGATAAAATCAAGACAAAGACAACATTTTTTACTTTTTTTTTTTTAAAGTGCTACAGGGTCCTCACAGACAGTGATGATATTATGTCTAAGGATTAGGCAGATAATAGCAGACTAGAATCAAAATTACATTTTTTATAAAAAATCTTATTGGTAAGTGAAGGACCTGCTATAGCCAGTCACACGTCAGTGATCTCCTCCAGCAAAATGGACGGACATTGATCTGCCCTGTTATGGATGAATAAGGGTCGGACTAATCTGCTTACATGCACTATCGCCTGCACTGATTAACTAGGAATTAAATATGCACTAGATTGCGCAGTCCTGCACAAGAACATATTAGGGGGTTACTTTTTTTTAGGAATCTCTGAGTATCTCCAGACAGCAATTTAGCACTTTAGCTCCCTCCGCCACACTGGCTGGGAAATTATAGAGCCAGGCTGCTGGATGCTGAAACATTAAAGGAGGCTCCTCAGAGTGTCTCGCTGACTGCCAGACCCTGAAATGCAGATGGGTCCATATGGCTAGAAGAGCTGCTTAGAAAAGCTGAAGAACTTCAACCAAAACAGAGCAGAAATCCGAAGAACTCTATCCTGAAGCAAAGACCTTCATTTTCCAGACGTTCAAGCTGAGATCCAAACTTTAACTCACATCTCAGCTCTTTGTGTGACTGTCTATTTCTATCACAAGAGATAAACCACAACTGAGAACAATATGAGCTCTCAGTGAGTCTCAAAGACTGAGCAAGACACTAACATGAGATGTTATATTTTCTTTTATGTCTACACTTTCTGCAGATTTTATTTTTCCTCGATATACCTTCCTTTTTTTTTTTAAAATCTCTCTTTGCTTTATGTGTCTCAGTTTTAAAAAGTCTTTAGGATTGCTTTCCCACCCTTAATTAAATTTACCCGTATTCTATTACTCAGTTACTTGTCTGTGCATTTTATAGTCCTGTATTTCCCTTTATACCTCTGCACCAGTCTTGTTCAACTCTCTGTGCTAGAATTCAAACTAGAAGAGAGAAGTGAACAAGATGCACTTCTGCGTTTCTTCTCACTCATCTTCTTCGTCACGAAAGTGACTCTTTATTTGTAACCAGCTGGATGTCTCCTTTGGATTATCTGAAGAAACACTAACAGTGGCCTTAGTGTGAAAATAATGATAATAAAACTAAAGGAGCCGCACTAAAAAACTTACCTGTAGGTAAACATTTTTTTATGTAGACTAACAATCATTTTACATAATTGTGTTGTGTTTAATATGCATGGTGCATATTACTAGAGTATTCAAGATTGTACTTGATGGAGATAGCTGTCTCATTTTACAACATGGGACAGATACAGTCCACCTTGATCTCAAGTGGGCTGGACTAGTGAAACCGCCCTTTCTGTCAGTGCAAATACATTTTACTAAACATTTAATCACTTAGACATTTGAATATAAGTAAAAGAAGTGCAATTTAACAGTCAGTCTCAGCTATTTTACATGAGAAGTGTGTAAAAAGACAGAAAATAGTTCTGATAGTTTATTACCCCGACTGTCCTGTATTTGTCCTGGATCTCTAGTGGAAAAGCAGAAACTTTTATGTCATTTAATTGCTTATCTATGACTTAACTACTGTAGCATGTGTAGTAAGGATGGCAATGCAGGTGTAGACTTTATTGACAAGAAAAGCTGCAAAACGTCTGACAATACAGTTCAAATCTATGCACTCCTTTACATTTTCTAAAGCTTTCCAGTGGGCCAGATAGGACTCTTTGTCGGGCCGATTCTGGCCCCTGAGCCTTATGTTTGACACCCCTAGTACACACTAATGCATCATATTCTACAAGATGATTATGTGTCAACATTGCTATTGAATAAAATCTGTAGCGAAAATATTAATGAGCTATGAAAAGCGATCCTAAATTCAGAGTTGGTGAAGGTGCTTTCTGGTGATTCCAAGCATGGCCTTCAAATAATGCATTTAACTTAAGATACAGGAACGCCTTCTCAACCCATAAAACTGTGCTTCATCAAAAAAAGAAAAAAAGGAAAATTCAAAGTCACTCACTGTGAAGAACATCCATCATCTGCACGGAAAGGTTAGAAAAAATTATAACCTGTAAAGGATAAAATTTTCCTTCAGTCTGCAGCCATGTGCAAGTATAAAGTTTCTTGCATTAAAAATAGTGAAGTAAATCAAAAACACCTTCAATGTCCAGATATTGAATATATGTGTTTAAATATATTCCAGCAGTGACATTTTTTTTTCAAAATCTTTGTTTTAATGCAAGTCTGTGTCATATTCTGGACTATGTTGTTGTGTATTTGTAATGTTTAGAAGATCGGTAGCTAAATAACTTTTAAATAAATGTTTCTGAATTTCATTAGATTTGGCTTTAGGAATCTGAAATAGGCAGTTGGGTGCGCAAAATAGTCCTGGCTGACTCCCCAAAGCTCTTTGAGGTTAAGAAAAGATCAGGAGTGTGGTTAAACATGGACAAATTCATAATGCCTCAAGTCATCGCAGACTGTCACTGTATTAGACCAGACCTTCATCTTTCCTTAACCTTAATCACATAGTATCAGACGTAACCTTGAAAAATGCTGAAAATGAGAAAAGAAATGAGTAAAAGCATTTTTAGCTTGCAGATTCATGTTTTCATGATATCTCAGTGGAAAAAAATATTTATGTCAGTGAACATTATGTTCAGTATCAGTATATTTGCAACTTATGATACAGATCATTTATTTATTTCCGTTAATTGAAAAACGTGTGTTTTAAGAGGCACTTTCACTGGTGATAAATTCAACACCTTCTGGTTAAAATAAGTCAAAATGTATTATTTCTGACGAAACACGAATGTTGGTCATTCACATCGATGAGATATAAAAGGCACCATGCTGCATTAATCTTCTGCGCTAAAGTGTGAGTTACTGAGTTAACCAACACGATTATTACCTCTTTCTAAATCTAAGGTACAATAAGTCTTGTACATATCCATCAGAAACATATGAAACTTCAGTTCTCCTCAGTTTACGCAACCACTGAGGTTTCCCCCACTGCTAAGCAACAACATTATATGTCTGTTTCTTCAGAAAAACCTTAACCATGAAACCTACAGTACGTGCACAGTCAGAAAGTGTCAGCAGGAGGACTTTGTCTTTTGCTTTAGCAAAGTAAGAAGCTGTTTCAAATAAAGTTGTGCTGCATAGGAGAGGATCTGCTGCCCCTGGACACTTTGACATGTGCGCTCCAATTCCTGCGCTAGACACTAGTGGCACTGGTGTGTATGTAGGTTTGTGTTAGTGTGTCTGTTTGCGTTAGCCATCATGTGTGTCTTCACGCTGTGAATGCCACTGTTGGTGTGTGTGTGAGTTTGTGTAGGTGATGAAGAGTCCACTCCAGCAAGAAGGCAGAGGGAAATGCATCACTCTAAATAACAGTGCTTAGAGCTGGCAGCGAGGGAGGGAAGGTTTGCTGAGCCTTGGGGGATAGTAGGCGGACAAATGCATCACACGCTATTTCCACCGAATCTACAGACGGCAACCTTTTGCTCATATAAAGACGATAATGAATCAGAGTCGAGATGGATGTCAGATGGAGCCACTTCCCTTTGCCCTGCTCTCCAGCCCAGCAGGTGGTCTGCAGCTTGTGCCATGTTTGTCTCTTGGCCCTTGCTGTAGCATGAGTCATTGCCCTTAACATGAAGAGCAAGACAGATGAAGCCAGGGCGCATACATCCAAGCACACACTAACAAACACACATCCACACCAACCTGCTGTTTACATCAGGAGCATCTCTTCCTCAGAGTGCAGCTGCTCCCAGAGGACGTGAGACATTCTGGGAGCTGCTTCTCCTCTGCAGTGGCTGCACTACTGAATTGCAGAAACAGAAGGATGAATAAATAGAAAATCAATGTGGCTTCATGGTCAGAGGATGCAGAGCTGTTTTCCCAATTATGGGAAATGTCGCTCCTAGTCTGTGAGGTCTGTCGGCCCTTTCTGAGCTGTATGACATGCACAAAGCCTCTGATGTTCTCAGGTCATGACTTGGGCTTATCTACAATGTGTATATAGATTTTAAAGAAAGATCTGGTTAACATTTCCTTCCTGTTTCTGTATAATCTACATTTAGTTTTAACTTAGGCAGCTGTAACATAGCTGTAGCACACTAAAAACCATTAAACTATGTCAGCATTGCTTGGTTTGTAAGTACTGTACTTGTTATTCTTTAGTACTGCTCTAAACATTTTTTTTTAGCTAATAAGCTGAAGTTACTATGTTGTTATTACTCATACAGCTGAATATCACAGTTGTGGACGTTTATACATGTTAATCCTTAGTTATTCTTCTTCTCTGGCTCTCTTTCACAGTGTGTCTTTGTCCTGTCTTCCTCCCCTCACCCCAAATACAGCACAAAGCTGCCCCTTCCTGAGTTTGGTTCTGCTGGAGGTTAAAAGGGAGTTTTTCCTTCCCACTGTTGCCAAAGTGCTGGGTCATAGGGTGTCATCTGATTGTTGGGGTTCTTTCTGTTTTCTCTGTATTATTGAAGCATTTTTACCTTACAATGTAAAATAGTTCGATGTAACTGTTGCTGTGATTTGGTGCTATATAAATAAAATGAATTTGAAAATTGAAATGAAATAGGCTTGATCCTTCAGAGATATTATTTCATTTTTAAGGTGGATAATTTTACAAACATGGAATAAGATTAAAAACTGAATCAAGTGTTGAGCCAAATACCCACAAAAACTTTATGAGAATTTTAAACATGTCTCAGTCACATTTTAGCATTAATGAGTTAATATGCATGAGTTCATATATGTGAATGTTAACATTCTCCAGCTTTACCTCCTGACCAGCTGGACCGGGTGAAAACTGTTTTTAACCTAAAACTGAGCAAATTTGGTTGCACTGACAATTGTATGCAGTAATTAATATATATTGTATTGGATCTAGGTTACTGTGCTGTATCAGAATATTATATTTATATATTTCAAGAAAGAAAGAAATCTTTTTCCTTGGCAAAGAGAATCCCTTTGAATACTTGTCTTCTCCTTCAGAATACCATATGTGAAGGGACTTATTCTAAATTGGCACTGACAAACAATGTCTCTTGGGATTCGACGGAGTGAATGATACCTTTTCACAGCTTTTTTTTTGTGAAAGTCACTCTTGAAACTTTCTTTGGGAAGATTGAACTTTGAAATTCAAATGTGCCATGGTGGCTGTGTAACAACACAGTAAGAGAACAATCTCTTAGCACAGACAGAGACTAGACAGCATGGCATCTTTCTTTTTCAAATGCTGCCAGAATAATTGAAAGGAGTCCCTCTGAGGACAAATCATCAAATGTTTGTTTTTTAGATGATCTGCAAACTCCGCCAGCTTTAAAGTGGCCTTGACAGCAGCAGGGAGATCACTCCAGCTTTTCCATCTGTGATGCAAAAGGCAGTTCAAGTAGCTGCTAAAATACAGCAAATAGCGCATGTGGCGTGGTTGCTTAAAATGGTCCCGAAACCCATCTCTTCAGCCATTCCCAGCTGAGAAAAATGCATGAGTTTCTGGCCTAATTTTAGGTGGAGCACACTGCAAACGGGCTCATTTCTGTTTGTAAATCAGCCCAGATATTTCCCTTCTCCTTAAGTGGGCTTTTGCTAGAGCATAGCAGCATGTGTTTCTCTGGCAGCATTACAGCTGTTTTTAAGAGTCAATTGAAGACGCCCATCAAGGCTAACTACTTGTAATGAAGACTGTTCTTTTTTTCCCCTTTCCTCTAACTTCTTAAAATGTAGCTGTAATAGAAGCTGAAATTACATTGCTTTTGCTGTAGTGGCTTTCAAGTTGACTGGCTTTGTGAACAATGAAGTCATCAAGTGAACGTTGTACTTTACCAGGAATTTCTTTCTACTTAGCCTTCTGCCCGATAGTAAGCATTCAGCTCGGTGTCATTCAAATCTAATATGAATCATATGATGAATAAGCCTTATTCACCCTGTTATCCACAGACAGGCATATGAGAATTACCGGTAACAATTATTCATAATAAATTAATGGTAAATGTAAATGTAAAACCCCGTAAAACTTACATGGCATAAAATTTATTGAAAAATAATTCAATAATAAATGCATGTTTTTAATATGTCAGTGACTAGAACTGAAGAACACAATACAACTGACAATTTTGTAATATACAGTTTAGATTAGAAGCAATATTGGACACGCAGATTAACTCTTTCTCCTTTTCAGACGTTGATCTGAGATTCTTGAATTTGGGGTGAAAGCCTCTCCAAGCTGTCATAGGGCGAGAGTCAGCGTGCACCCTGGACAGGTCTATCGCAAGGCTAACACAGAAAGACAGACAACATTTCACAGACAGCCTTGGTATATTGTTTTCTTTTCTTTTTTTTTTCTTTCTTTTTTTTTTTACTGTAACCAAACCAAACACTGAAATAATAAATATGCATGGTTAATAACTGGTTAAACAATTATCAGGATGGTTATTGTAAAGCTGATGTTCCTAAAACTTCCAAAGCACTTAAATCAGCCAGTGAGGAGACAAGATAAAATTAAAACCAAAAAATAAACGAAGAAAAAAAAGACAGAAAAAAAACTATTTATTGTGTAGTTATAATAATAAAATTTATAGTGTAGTTATAAAAAATAACATAACAACAATGATAGAGCTGCTGGTTTCAGCTTCTTTTTGAAATAATAGGTAAGATTGCCGTCTGACTCTAGCTGGTTCCAGTTATGGGCAGCATAGCGAATGCCTTATTAGCCTATTTCGTTTCAGATCTGTGGACTACCAGGTGACCACATCTTGCAGACCTTACAGACCTACCAGGTTTGTGCGCATTAAACATTGGACCAAAAACAACTAAACAGTTTGAGACTTATTTAATGCAGTCACACAGTGTTTACTGGGCACTGAGCAGCGTGTGACAGCATTAAACAGGCAAATATATAAGTGGTTGGGGAGAAGAGGAGATGACCAGCTGAATACTGTCTGTTCAGATGAAGTGCTTGATCTTTGTGTGCCTGGAGAGGCAAATTCTGTGATAGGGTAGTGGCATCAGATGTAGGGAAGGAAAGATAATAATATCAGCAGGCACTGCTTTCAGGTGCAGACCTGGATGAGATGGAACTGCTAGGGCATCAGCTGAGTTGATAGATTATTTTCAGATAAGGTGACGTAGCAGTTGGAACAGTTCAGAGAGGGGGGAGAAAAAACTCCATCCAAGACCCCCTTGTGGCTTCAGACTATCACCTTAGCCCTGGATGACTGATAGGTAGGTGTCGAGCAGGAGGAGGCCTGAGGACACATGGAAAGGTCCCACAGGACTGTGTCTTGGAGGGCTGCAGTAAGCGGGGCTTTCTTTTTGGACCGATCATGCGACACATCTGTGCAGCTAATAACAATGAATCTTTCTTCTGCAGTTCAGCAGAGAGTCGTCATCCCATTTAAGGTCATCCTATGTAAGGTTTTTTCTTTCTTGAGCAGATCATCCAGTCAGTGATGTCATGATTGTTTTGATTAGTTTAGCCATTTGGCTAAACTAATCAAGTTAAGTAACTCTCGGTATTCAGTTCATCAAACCGCTGGTTGTTTGAGTTTTTAAGCATGAAGTTTTAGTCCAAATAGTAAATTCAGACCTCTGATGCTAATAGTTCAGTTAGTCCTACACAGAGCCTATGTACTGCCTATAGAAGCAACAACATATCAGACCAGTCTATTTAATTATTCTATTTCAGCTATAATGTTCACAAATTGATCTGGAATCACTTCTCCATAATGGGTTAAAAATAATAAACCGTAACAAAATCCCAACTATCACTGAACTGCCACTGTTCTCTGAACATGACGTTACGAATGCTAAATGTTTTTCATCTATTTGTTTCATGCATCATTTCGATGAGTACATTTTGTTAAGCTATAAGAAAAGATTATTGTTTAAGTTTGTTTCCCTTCACATGACTTATGGTGTAATCAGAGAACTGAACTGTGATTTGAGAAGTTGAAACATCAATCAAATGGTTTACTCCCCAAACTCCCCAAACTTTTCCATTATAGGAAAAATTACCCTGAAGTTTTATAGAAACATGCAGTTTTGCATTTCCCAGCCCTAAATCCCAGTTATTACATAAAAACTGCCACAAGTGTTTTCATGTCATAAGCCTCAGGATAAAACATGATATTCACACTGTTACCTGAAAAAAAAACAAAGAATATAATAGGATTGACTCCAGCATTATAATATGGGAATAGTATGTTAAAATGTTAAACCATCAAAAACTTTACCTTATTATCAGGTATCAGTTTAAAGTCATCCTATAAACATTCTCATGCACAAATGCTACTAATATATTGCTAGCAGGTTATAATATTGTTACTTATGTATTACTTTAATATTAGAGGATTCACTTCACAGGCCTACTTTTGTTTTCACAGTTTAGCCCCAGTTTCTGGCCCTTTATTAACAAATTTTATGAATTTCATTATAGTAGCACTCTACTAAAACTGTTGTTTATACAACATATTATTTAGTTATTGTTTTGCTTTGCTTGTACATTACTTTATAATTAAGCAGTAATAACATGTTATTTACATGTTATTACCTTGTTTTTTACTGTATTAATTCATTATTACCTAATTTTACTGAAGTGCAATAAAAAGTGCTTCGTTTTTCCTTTACTCTGAATAGAGTGGTGTATATAGGCAAATCTATGCAAGAGATTCAGATAGAAACAATGTTCCCCAAGATACTACATTAAGAATAAAAGTATGTCAGCAAAATCTACTCACCATATACTTGCAGGTGCACAATAGTATCTGGCTGTTGATGCTGCATTTTTTTCTGCTCTAGCTGGTCAAAGTCAAGACATTTTATGATCTCTTGGGGAACTGGAAGTCTACAGGAGTACATCACATTCACTCAGCCCATTCTATCCTCTGTTACATAAAGTTTAAAATAAATGTGGTTCTGCATTTAACATTTCTCTTTAACTGGTTCAAGAAAAAAAAACTACTGTTAACTCACAAATTAAGACGATCTATGCAAACTGAAAATTGTCATTGGGTAGGAATATGTCAGTGGAGTGAAAATACATGCAGCTGTATTTATTTCACTGCCACTGTAATTTTAGGCT
The DNA here is from genome assembly GCF_001858045.2 of Oreochromis niloticus. NCBI lineage: Eukaryota > Metazoa > Chordata > Actinopteri > Cichliformes > Cichlidae > Oreochromis > Oreochromis niloticus. Next base: position 41,918,128 of record NC_031972.2, on the reverse strand, counting down.
GAAATCTGTCTTTCCAATGGACACCTGTGTGTTGTTAAAACTTTGGATTTGTGGTGACAGTCTGCAGCCCCAGCAATTAATGAACGGTCTCAAGAGTTGCTGAGGCAGATCCTGAGGCTTAGCTGTCCACTTTATCTTAGCTTTTGCAGAAACATAGAGCACCGACAATGATTTAGTGTTGGGTTTCTATGAAAGGTCACAGCCATTCATATTATCATGAAATACCTCCCACAAGGCCGCAGTACTGTGTCGGAGTAACATGTACCAGAGTTGTTACACACAGATGCCTGAAGGTGTGTCTGAAGCCCCAGCAGATTTCTGCAGGGTGTCTGTGTTTGTGCGGTTTAGTTTTGGGAAGGAGTTGATAATTAATCGGATGCTGTAGGTTTTCTAAAAATGACTGATAGCTAAAAAAATCAAACCTGTTAGCACACAGCTTTATTGCTTTTACTACAAAGTGGCCACATGTTTGGAGCACCATTTTTAGTTTTTTACTATACTAAAAACAGAAAATGATGCTCCAAAGAATTATTAAAGACTAAATTGAAAGCAAGAAAAAATTCTTGCATAGCTAAAAATTGTAAAACTAGCAGTTAAAATTGTTATAAATACATGCATTTTTTGTTTTTGATTAAGTGGGTTAAAGAACTCATTTTAGTCTTACCTTTAGAAGTGAAGACAGTTTCTTTCTCATGCAGTCAAACATTAATGGTATTAATTGTAAAAGCTTATGATTTCATTCCCCAGTTTGCAATAATTTTTTTATACACCTCATGTGTGTATTTAAGTCTTCAGTTTTACTTTGTTCCTTGTCACATTGTCGTGTGTGTGCGTTTCCTGCATCCCATGTTTCTAAGTTTAAGTTGATGCCTAAATTTTGCATTCCCTGAGTTCTGGAGTTTAGCAATAAACATGCTGTTTAAGTTTAACGTTGCATCTGAGTCCTGCATTTGGGTTCTCACTCTGCAACCACACAGCCTATTATGACAAGTGCAAGTATGACTGCATTGGTTGAATTTCCATAATTCTCAGGTACACAAACATCCAGCAATTTCAGACTCAGCTTAAGTTAATATTCTAGCATTTTGATGTTCTCCTGCCATTCCTCAGAAAAATGACAGGCAGGCGTAGTTATGAGCAGAGAACAGCACTACCTGATCCTAGCCATCTTATTTTCATGCTGAGAGGCCAATTATATGACCAGTAATGCTGACACTATGTTATTCCTTTTCCTCAGGATTTTTTTTCTCTTTCATATCTTCCTTTATAAAATTACTCTCTGTCAAAAACATGAATTCAGTAGGAGAAAGATTGCCTTGTGACCTGTGATGACATCTCATTCAGTGCTCCTGTTTTTGCTGTTGAACCAAAATATAAAAGACAGACACCAATTTTAATAAGGGTCCCTGGATAGTTTGACAGCAAAATAAATAGAAAGAGAATCTGTTAATATTAAGCGAGAAATCTTCACCAGTCACAGATGCCTTTAAAAAGTGAAATTTCAAAAACAGTCTTATGAATCTCTTGCTCATATGAAATTAAAACTTTTTCCTCCTTACTTGAATTTCAAACATGCTAACTTGCTGAACATGCAAGATTTTCATCTTGCATTCTCTTAGCACTGCTGATACACTTGCAACCAGATTCAGCCGTACCTGCTGGTGTTTTGATGCCTTTTTTAAGTCATTTACAGAACGGGAAGTTATTTGAAGATCAGCTTTCTTTTTAATTCTGACGGACCAGAAAGACGAGGGAGAGTAAAAAGCGCGTCTCTGTGGGGAACTTCTTTGAAAAGTTCGAACAGGCGATTGCCAGGAGGTGACGAGGGTGTGTGAGTGGCAAAGCCTGCTTCTAGGGTTTAGATAATAGTCGGGCTCGGTTCACCTGAATCAAAGTTTTAAAGCTATTTGTGCAGTTGAGTCGTAGGCTCAAGCTGAGAGCACTATCAGCTCAGTGCAGACACCTGCATGGGCACAGTTGCACGTCTGCTGGCTTTGACGAATAAATAAAGTCTCACACCACACACACACACACACACACACACACACACACACTTGTTTTCATATCTTAGTGAGGACATCTAATTGACATAATGCTTTCCCCAGCTACTAACCCTAACCATCAAAAGAATTTGGGTAAGCAGATGCTAAGCTATATTTCTAAGGAAGTTTTTGTTGTTAGACAGCGAGCTTATCCTGTCTAACAACAGACAGCTCTATATTCCAAACATTTAGCAAGATTATAAATTTAAATTCTTCATAAATATTTTCATATCATTTATTTTAGTATCCGGCTGGTCTGGAAAGTGTTTGTACTGTAAGTCTACTGTTCTAAATGGATATATGATTTTCAGCCTCAACATGTTTTACTTTCTAACATACATTAGGTTTCACAAAAGTACAAAAATTTGTATTTTCAATTAAAAAAAATCATTCCTGCCCTTCTTGCAGTTTTCAGTTAAACACAAAAAGGAAAGAAAAAGAAAGGAAAACAAAGGATTTTCTGTACATCACCTTCAATAGGAAAGTCCTTTGAGTCCTGCAGCAGCCTTACTTAATCGTTTTCTCCTGTATCTCCTAAGTCAGATCTCACCGGGAGGCCATCCGAGACGACCGGAAGGCCATCTCAGGAGAATAAATGGCATCCCCTGCTCATTTGCCAGGCAGCTGAGATCGATGGTAGCCGATCAGAGATGGAGATAAAACAGGAGTGGTCAATTGCTACACACCGTTTGATGTAGACTCAAGGTCACCTAATTAAATCAGCTTTAACTTCACATACTACAATCATTTTGGGTTTCTGTTGAAAATTCTATGAAATGTGTAGGTGATTAATTGGCCTTCTGTTATGAATCGTATTAAACTGGTAGCTTTAAAAAAAAGGTAAAAATGCTGAACTATTAAGCATCTGTGCTCTCATGGTAGATGGTTAGTCCATGATCTCCGTGCAATATAGATATTTCTTACCAGCACGCTGTGAGTAACCTCGTTTAGCTTCTGTAGAATTACCCTCATATACCTCTGTGTGTGTGTGTGTGCGTGTGCGTGTGTGTGTGTGTGTGTGTGTGTGTGTGTGTGTTTCATTACATTAAATAGATTGCAAAGCATTTCTAGAAGCATTTTCCTCTTAAAAGCTTGAGAGTTTTCCTCGTTTAATGGTTCAGTGTTAGCAGTTTGATGAGTGTGCTGGGTGTGAACTCCCCACTGCCATGAATAAGACTCCTACCATGAAGTAGCAGAGGAGCTTCAAAAGCTCAGTGTCAGTTTAAATGGCACATTATTTCTGTGGCTTCTTGTTCTGTGAACAAAAGCTGATTCATTAGTGTTAACTGCTCCAGCGTTACATCTACAGACCGATTTCTGAATTGCACTGCATAATAGTCTTTATCTGAAGTCATTAATCCAGATAACTGTGATTGCCTTAGCATTTAGATAATTCGAGTCTTCAGTAATTTGTTGGTGAAACAAGGAACTAAAAGAATGATTTGTGGTCACTGAGGGCAGAAACAGAAATGATGACAGCTGGTTCACAAAAACCTAACCATGTCCTCTTTAAAATACGTTTTTTCAAGAGGATACATTCCTGCCATTGTTTGATTACAAAGGTTAAATCCATAAAGTTTCTTTTATAAATCAAAGGTATAGAAAAGAGAAAGAAAGGATGATTAGAAGTAAAGAGGCAGCTGAACAGGCATTTCAAATCTTTTAGCCAAATTTGATGTTCAGATGCACAAAGGCACGTGGAGAAAATGCCTGTGATCCAGGCTCCCCTCATAAAGTGCACAGATAATGGCCTGTCTTATCCTCCTTTTTCACACAATGAATTTAGTTTCTTTGGTGGAGAATAATCTGAAAGGTCATCTCTAGCTGAATGCTCAGGACTGGCTGAATTACTCTGACGTATTAACAGTAGTTTTCATAGCTGTGGAGGTCGTCTGCTATCTTAATCTAGTCTATGCCAATCTGTACTGTAATTTGTACTGTGAAATTTTCAGTGCAAGTTGCCTATTATGCTTCACAAAATATGATGTGATAATGTTAGTCTTGTGTGAAGTGGCATCTCTGTGATGCTGGTTGTTTTCACATGCCCTGTCTTCTGCTTCAAGAATGCCGAAGGCCTTGTCAGTCAATATAAATGGAAGTTTGGGACAGCATTTTGGGTACAAGTACAAAAGTGCTCCTGATGCTATTTATAGAAGAAGCAAGCTCAAAATTAGAGAGGAACAAAATCTCAAAGGATACGATAAATGACACGCAAGGCAGCGTGTGGTAAGGAACATTTTGTGTCAACAGGCTCGACAGTTATGTGACGGCATATTAATCGTAAGAGCAGTTTTAGAAAGTCAAGAGATCAAAGCGACATCAAAGTAACGCAACACTTGTACTATATTATTGGACCAATATTGTTAGTGATGAGAACCTAATCCTTGTTAGAAATGGCATTATACAAGTTGGTTTTACTACAGGACAACATAATGAACCTCAGGGCAACAAAACACAGCTAAAAATGTTACAGTACCTTTTTTTGGGCTCTGGATTTCCACAAGTATGCCACAGAAGGCTGCAGAAAAACTGTAGCCTACAGTAAGTTTGAAGAATTCGAAAGCATGTCAGAAAAGAAAAATGTTAATGTTAGCTGTGGAGCATGCAGAGTCAGCCCCCATTACTCTTTGGTGGATACAGTAGGGGAGGTCCTGTGGTGTGGTACAGGAAGCTATGACCTTTCTAGGAGGCCCAGGTACTAAATCATTGTCTAAGCCACAACGTTTCCATGTAGCCTAAGATAAAGTGGACAGCTCTATCTGGGGATCTGCCTCAGTGGCTCCTGAGACCCATCTCATTAATTGCTGGGGTAGCAGATGCAGGGGCAGCCACCTTTGGCTAGAATAATCTGGATTTCCAGTTTAACGAAAGAGCTGACCAAACAGATTCTGGGGTAGAACTGTCTTGCTCTAAAAAGTTGTATCCTGGAGCTGCATTTTAGTGAATTTATCACTTTTTGTCCTTTAGTTAGATATATAACTTTATAGAATATATCTATTACAAGCCACAATACATTTTTCTTTGAAAACTTTGAAAATCAGTTTCAGACATTTCTAAAAACAGTAGAGTAAATCACTTGAAGACACTCGTTTTTTACCTCAAATGAAAATGAAATACATTTTTTGTTTTTACATACACAAAAAACCCATAAATAAAAACAGGCTAGGGCTGTTCAGTCTGAGTCTCAGTTGCAGCTGGTATATAAAATGTAGACACTTGCAGATATCCAGTATTTCTCTCAATTATTTTTTCATATCGTCAGCAATTTCTCCCCCAAAGCTGATTGATCCACACACCAAAACAGCTCCAGCACAAGGATTGTATTAAATGTAAACTCCTTACACACGAGCTGTTTTGTTGACCCCATCAGTTTGCTCTTATAACTGGTATTTACTGATCCAGCTCTCATGCTATGGTACACTTAGACCAATGAACATCCCTGCAAAGTAACACCCTTTTCTGTCAGTCAGATGGCAAAGATAGACATAGAATCCTTGTTCTCCTTCAGAGTAGGTGGTTGTCAGGACAGATCAAATGATATCAGGCATACATACACTCTTAAATGACAGGTGAAGAGTTAAAATGCCTTTGAAAATGAGACGTGTTTGTTGTTTAAAGTTAAATGCATGTAACAGCCCACTTTAAAGATACAAGTGTGAAGTTCTGTAGTGTGTATTTGTGTAACTAATGGTGAAATTCATTATTGCGACATTTATCCATATGTCACAAATGATTTAGATACAGTGCACAGAAAGGTTGGGCTTTGAAATATGAAGCGTTAGAGTCTGTTGCAGTGAACAGTGTAGAGTAATCGATGCTTTTAAGGTGTAAAAAGGGTTGAAGTTTTTTTTCTTTTGTAACATGCATGCATGATATCTTGGGATGTGTGAAGGTAAATGTGCTGTGAGTGCTCATTCCTGGGTGACACATAGTGAAACTTTCTCGTGCCTTTGAAAAGTGCAGAGAAACAACCAGAAAGGTTCCTGACTATCTTTTTCCATGACGCAAAAACCTTTCCAGTAAAGTGCCTCTTTTTATTGCTCTGAATCTTTTTTTAGAGTCTGTTGCTCGAAAACATAAACTGCTTGGCTAAAAGTATGCAGATGTCCTCATGTGACTGGAGAGCAGTCACATGAGGACCAAATGAACTGTTTTGGTTTTGTTAAAACCACAGTAGTTCATTTGTCTTAATATGCTTCATTAAAGGCCTCCTCCTCCTCTGGAAAAGATATCTACTAGATTTGAAGCTTGGCTGCAGGGATTTGTTCCCATTCAGCCACAAGAGTATTGCTGAGGATGGCAACTGATGCTGAGTGATAAGGCTCGGGTCACAGTCAGCATTCTAGTCAGTTTATTCTGAAGGTGCTGGATGTGGTTAGGGTCAGAGTTGTGTGCAAGACAGAAAAGTCCTAGATTTGTGTATTGCATTAAATTTAATCATATCAGTATGTAACTCTGAAAGCTCGTTTTCTCAGAAATGGTAGAGCTTAAATGGTAGAGCACTGTCATACTTTTGATAAAAGAAAAAACATGCAAATTTTGCTTCTTCTTCTTTTTTACACCCTTGGCAAGGAATACGGTAATTAACATCACTCAAGCACCTCTAGACTGAAGTTAGATTTTGGATTTTTTCTACATAAGTTACATCTTTGAATCCTATCAACTGTGCCAGAGCACATTTATCTCCTGGGTAAAGTCGGTGTCACAGCTGTCAAGACACAGTTACATGACAAGACTGTCTCTGCAGTGCTAGTAAAACTTCAGAAAAAGATGAAAAGGCGTAATTATTAACACTGACAGGCAGGTTTCATTTGGATCATCCCAAAATGATTAAAAAAGACAAACTAATTAACAGCTGTCCAACTTGTCCAAGAAATCAGAATCACTTTGACTTTTCAATCAAACTGGAGAACGAAAGCATTGTTACTGGAGCCTGGGGGGTGGGAGTGGTCTGGCCGAGGTGTTAATGACTCATCTGGAGAGAGAGTAAATTATTCATACACTATTATGCTGCATATAAACAGTGCGTCCTAAGACGTTTTCTTATTTCCATCTGTGCCTCAACACAGTGAAAAAACTCCACATTAACCTTGCTCTACTGATGAGGTCCCTTTGTTCCCTGGAAGGTATGTGCCAGCATATGATGACATAATTTAAGTATTTTCCATCTGAAACATGTTCACCATGTCCTAAGACACACACACACACACACACACACACACACACACACACACACACACACACACACACACACACACACAACAGCTTGTGCTTGATCTGTCAGTTGTCACTTTTTAGGCCATTGACAACACTATTAGAGTCGATCTGTCAAATAGGAGTATATATATAGCCTAAAAAGAAAAGCACTCCCCCTCCCTTCTGCGAAAATAACTTTGATTGGCATTGAATTGGCATCCTTTAATGCAAGTAATTTAGCTGTTGCCTAAAAGGACATGGAAAGTGCACAGTAGTAGCCTGAGCCTCAGTTCCTGGATCACCAGGCCTACAGAGGAGGAAGGGGTTTAAGCTGGAGGCACTCTAGCATTCCTGTAACCCCATAATAATCATGAATAATAGCAGCGAGGTACAAGAGGATGAAACAAGCTGATATGAAAGAATGGGGACAATGGATTACACTTCCTAACTGCTATCTGCTAAACTGCATGGAGGAGATAAACCAACAATCACAGTGAAAAAAGGGAAGATTGACATTAATACAGTTAACACTGAGCTGTGTATGAGTTTAGTGAGCTAAGCTGGCTATGACAAAGCAGGTGAAGCTTCGTCTTCAGCTTACTGGTTGTCAGACAGAAATAATTATCACCACAAGAAAGAACTGTTCATACTGACAGTAATGTGGGTGGTGGTGGATCTGTCCATGTGGCTATGCAAAACACAGTTCTTTAATGTGTTTGTTTTTTATTGATTGAACCTTTACTGATAAATAGATAAATTGTGGGGAACAGAAGCTTAATAGAATTAATAGATTAACACTTAAAAAGTTAGGAAAAGATTGTGGACAAGCAAAAAATATATATTCTCATGGCATAAAATAATAATAACTAAATAAATAAAAAGAAGTCCCTTAGTTTATCCATGCACCCTGTCCTTATGCCTTTTAGATTATTTAGCCATGAACATGTCTGTGTGCCTGTCAGGATCCATCAAAGGTAAATATATGTTAAATGTGTTAAATGTGTTAAATATGTTCTTCACACATTGTTCTCAAATAAGTTAGCTTTGTTTTGATTTTTATGTAGTTATCATATGCCGTTTACTTTTTCTTGCTGTTTAGCTGTTTGCGCTAGTTAAAATTTTTTAGCCAATTTTCTCTGAAACATAGATCATTTATGTCTCTGTATAAATAACGGCCAGTGAACATTTAGGGATATAAATTTATATTTTTTTCCTTACCAAATTCACTTTTCATGGAACAACCACATATTGGTATATTCATAGTAATCAAATGTTAGTTTCTCATGGGTCTTTTTACACCTTTCCGTCCATTAATCACCCAGTGTAAAGAAATTGTGATAGTTTTTATCAGTGGGAAATCTTATTATCACATCTCATGATCACATCAGATGTACTCTGCCTACTTATCATTCATGTTTCTCCCTGTTTCCATTAGCCGTACTGACGTTTTAACAATGAAAACCTTTCATCAGCCACTCAAATGATAAAGTCATATTTTTAATTCACAATTCACAGAACATAAGTTTGCACATTTAAAATATGTTTACAACAGTGTCACCTCTGGAATTTACTCCACTTTTTAGCCATTCAAATTTTCACTTCAGGTTTTATTTTCTGTGAGGTCTGGGGATTCTGGTGGTGCGGTGATTAGCACTGTTGCCTCACAGCAAGAAGATCCTGAGTTTGATTCCACGACCTGGCCGGGTCTTTCTGCGTGGAGTTTGCATGTTCTCCCTGTGTCTGCATAGCATCTCTCTGGGTACTCCAACTACCTTTCAAAGTCCAAGGAGATATAGTTAGTGGGATTAGGTTAACTGGTAACTCTAAAATGCCCATAGGTGCGAATGATTGTTTGTCCCTATGTGTTAGCCCTCTGACAGACTGGCGACCTGTCCAGGGTGTACCCTGCCTCTTGCCCTATGGTAGCTGGGATAGACTCCAGCCTCCGTGCAACCCTGACAAGGATAAGTGGAAGAGAATGGATGATATGTAGATTTTAGTGCTGTGTGTTTTATGGGGGAAAATGGTTGGAAGGACATTTTTTTAATCTTGAATGATTAAAAATTTATGCTTTTACAAATACAGAAACTGTCTATGTTCTTAATATTTTCTAGTGTTTTTGTTTAAAATTACAGAACACTGTACCAACCGAGAGCACATACTTCACTGTCATTGTATCCACTGATTACAATTACTTTTTTGCTTCTTTGTTTCTTTGTTGTTATAATTTAGATCTCTGAATTCTGCATATTCAGAATATAGAATATTCAGATATGATTATGAATAATCAACAGGTTATTTGTGTCACATAGACTTATAGGACACTTCCATTACTAAATCACATTCTGATATAGTGACAGCTACATTGCTTACCAAATAAGCTATTGTGCATCATCACAGAATAACATCATGTAACACAATGGTAGCAATTTCAGAACTGACATAAACATTAAGATTTAATTTATCACAATAAAGTTGTTTGGTCTGAAATGTTAGACGCCTCATTGAACAGATTGAACAGTTTCCAAAAATAAATGTCTTGGGTAGACAGCAACACATGCAGGAGTCTCAACAAATCTGCTTTACATTGCCAAAGGTGTCAAATTCAACTAATGTAAGTCCAGTAGTTAAGTCATACAATAACATGAAAAGGAATTCTATCACTAAGCAGTCAAATTAGCTTCAATTTTCTCTCTCATTTCACTATAATTTCCTTCTTTTTTGTTCTCTAAAAGGCCGTATTTAGACATGAGTATTGAGGAAGCATGTCTGAGTAGTTTCTGAGTATAGCAGACAAATCCACATATCCTCTCACCAAGTCTTTTTAATTCCCAAGATCTGCACAGAAAGATGAAAGGACGCTTTTTTTGTCCATGGGAGATCAACAAATCTGCCCCCAGGCAACTAACATGGGTGATTAATTATTATAATAATAACTCACTGCACTGCAAGAGAGCCGTGAAGTGTATAATGACTCCTTATTATACTGCAAACATTGTAAAAGAGTTATTTTTGAGGTCATGCTGCCAGTGAATATTCAATGTTAAAGTTATTAAATCATGCATTTTAAACCATGTTTCTTGTAGAACTTGTAGATAAGAGTACTTATGTGATCTGTTGGGTCTGAAAGAAAGCCACAGGCAACTTTTGGAAGGCAGAATGTTTGGACACCTATAAGTCACTTTATGCTGTCCTGTAGGTTAGCTCAAAGACCTCTAACAATCAGGAAACTCTTATTCGTTTAGTTGTTGGTTCAGTTTGATTTTTATTTTATCCTGACTGTACCAAACACTTATGTCAATAAATCCCCTTTTTACTGAGGAATTATACTTCTGATAATATTAAAAATCAAACTGGGAAAGTGAAAACCTCATGGCACAGCCTCTTACCCACATTGTGGGGAAACACGAACCCTAATAAAATTCTACATTTAGTTTTGTAACAGAAAAGTTGTTGTTTATTTAAGCATACTTCTTGTGTATTATCATTATTATTATTATTATGGATTCCAAAAAACATGCACCACCTTTTTCCATTCATATATTTTGTATTTTTCACGTATTTAAAAAGATAACCTTGAATTTACTTGTTTTTGTTTGATTTTTTATGTATTTATTTTTTATGATAGACTCCAATATGATGTAATCAACACTCAACAGCAAGTTATTTTGAAGGGCAGATTTAATGGAGATGAAGTGTCACACTGTTTTCATTAAAAAGCAATTATTATTAAAATTTTGACATTTCCAACCTTCATTTAATATGAGATGCACACCAAATTATGAAACAGAAAATAACCTTGTGACTAAAACCCACTAATGTAAATGCTTTTAAATATCACTCTTTTATGTGAGCAAAGAAACCCTGTGCATTTATATATTTGTTTTTGTTTGGGTAGATGCTTGTGTGTGGATACCATGCTATCACCAGAAATATTTCTAGTGATAGCATGGCATCCATCCATCCATCCATCCATCCATCCATCCATAATTACTTTATATTTCAGAAAGAAAAAATGTCAAGAGCCCATAAAAACTCAATAAATTCTTATAAAAATAAAGTCTAGACAAGGGTGTATTTGTGTCTACAGACTGAGCAGGCAAAAAAGGCAAAACAAAAGCAGTTTTAACAGCCATCAGCTAGTGACAAGGACAATTTAAGAAGTGATAGTCATCACAAAAATCAAAGTAATGAGAAGTGATGTGTGGTTTCATCCACAAAATCACAGTCAGTGGATAAGAGTTGAAATCAGATTTTTACAAAAATTAAAAAACAATGATAAAAAATCATTAAAAACACAAACTGATTGTGGATTCATTTCCAAAACTTCAAAGATTTTGAGAATGCTACATTGAAATATGTCTTCAACATAGTTTTCTGTTGCACGCTTGCAGACTTGTAAATCACTCCAGGCACACACATTTAATTGTTTACTGAGGAAAATAAGTCTTTTAAGAGAATCACTGTTAACCAATGAGGTTTGCAGATGCAGTAACATGAATAGCTCCATCATGTGAAATTCAGTCCATGACAAATTAAGTGTGGTTGAGTGATCAGTGCAACAATCCAACTTGTTGGGTAAAATAAAACAAAATAAAATAATTTGCCAACATGCGCACAATGTCAGTTAAAATTACTATAACATGACTATAACATTCCTCAGTTTTTTAAGCATCGTACCAATATGTAGTATATTATTTTTAACAGTCAATAAAGCTATTTATCTCTATATGCCCACTCCATGAAGCACCTCAGCAGTACAAAGGCTTTTCCTCTTACTGCCAAGTTTACACTGAATATCCAATAATCAACACTAATCCAAGTGCGTGAGCATTTTGAAGGGCAGTTTGTAGCAGTCATGCATTTGGAGATGTCCCAGCCCCTCACACTTTCAAAGACAGAATGCTCTGATTCTCACCTGTCAGGAAGTAGCACATGGTGATTTATGACTCTCTGCACTGAGCGAGAGAAGGTAGAGGGGATTTCATTCCAGCAAGCTTCATGACGTCTCCTTTTAAACTAATTTCTGCATACTGAAGTACTTTTGCTACCTGCGCTTGTGTCATTTTTCTTAATGACTGTTAAGGGGAGACTGAGTGAGCAAGGCAAACAGGCACTGCTCCACCACGGGGCTGCTGAACAGAATATAATTAAGGTGACGGGAGAGGAAAGGTTGGGTGAAAGACTTCAGTAGGTAACTGAATATTCATTGCAATCACACTAAACACCTCGGTGATTAATTGCAGGGCTGGTATGATTAAAATATGACTGACTTAGTGGAAAATTCAGAACTTAGTCAAAGGTTGGCTCAATTTAGTTCCTTTTGATTACCAAAATGACACGTCTTTTGTTCCAACACAGGGAGACAGCTGGAGTTTTGAAATAGTCATGAATAGGGTTGGGTAAAAGATATTAAAGTTCATTTTTAACTCACATGCAAAACAGACATTAATTATCTGTCATTTTCTCCTTTTAACATCCCATGGCCTCATTTTGGTAAGCTACAATCTATAATTGACCTCAGGATATGCTTTCAGAGTCACTGAACGCAGGGATAGCCTGTCTACTGATGCCTGATTGCACCTAGGCATTGTATCTTGGCCCAGATGTGCAGCCAACCAACCTGTGGTTCTGACCCACTTTCTAGCCTCATCCTTCACGATGTGAGTCCTGGAGACTCTGATTCATTTCCCATGAATCCCATTTATTTCTCCTAGGTCATTATGTCATCATTACAGACTTACCTTCTCCATTGTGCTGGGGGGAAAGCAATCTGCATTTGAATATTTCATCAGGGGAAGATAATACTTTAAATATGCCAGTGGATATGATTTATACAGGTCATGGATGGTTCCCATACATTTTTCTAACCTGATCACAAGGACCTAACAGTGTAATCGTTAACCTCAAAAATGGCCTGTTTCAGCCAAGAATCTGATTCAAAAATCCTCAACAAAGGCAAAAGTGTTCCATAAATCACGGAGAAATAATAACGAAGAACTATGCCACAAATAACCCGCTCCTTATCACTGCATTTTTTTAACACAAGCAGTGAATTATAACACCCGGGAGGAATATATTTCCTTCTTGACTTCAAGCACAAGAACCTGTGTTCATTTCCCCTTCCTCTCCAAGTTGATTAGTGGATCAGAGGGCTAATTCAGCCCTTGAGGAGCACAGACAGAAATTCCCCACGAGCCACAGAAGAAGTCATTCATAAACCACGAATGTCAGCCTTGTTGCTTGCTAATTCCCCATCAGCAACCAATGAGCTCTGAATTCCATTCACACCAACTGTTGCTAAGGTGCTGAGTGTATTCTCCCCTCAGTAATTAAAAGTAATTGAATGGTGAAGCCTGCTTGAAAAAGCACAAAGGGAGACTGTGGCCATAGCAATCGAACTGGACTCCATCTGGTATTATTGCAACAAAGAAGATCCATCGGCTCACTTACCAGCACTGTCTTGGCAGATTCAAAAGACAGGAGACCGGAGTCAAAAGTCATTAATTGTAAGCAAATGATCAGGTAAGTTCTGGGAAAAAACAGCTATGCACTGACTCATTTTGTGTAGCTATTTCATGTTTTTGAGCATTCGCATGTAGTGTTTATACTTTACAATATAATATAGAATATTATGAAGTCGAAAATTTGAAAGGTGATTTTTGCAGGGAATAAAAAAGTAAAAAAAACACTGGAGAATACTGGAAATACTAATTTTCTTCAAAAATACGTGCATTAAGAGCTACAAAATACACTCCCTCCATGCTCTGAAATATTAATCGAGAATTAAGCACGTGTTTGTTAACATCAGACAAGCTGTTTATACATTATAAATTGATGTGTTGTTCAAACTTGCTGTAGACACTCATTCTTGACTCCGATCAAAATTGACCCGGACCGTACACAGATTATAAACACTCCATAAAGGTTAAGGCCTTAAAATTTTTTTATTTTTTTTCAAATGAGATTTTGAGACCAGCAGAACAGTCTCATTAATATGTCAATGTTACTTTAGAAAAGAAATATGGAAAACAGCCACTTACAAATTCCAAATCCAGTAAAGCTATAATCACGTTGGAAATAAAGTTGTATTTCTGGCTATCCAGTTAATTCCAGTATTCATTCTACTTTTTCTGTTTAGGGTTGCAACAACTCCAGCAACCCCTTGATTTTTAGATTATAAATTTAGATTTTCTGGTGTGTTTGAGATCATTGCCCTGTTGCATGCCCCATACTTAGCAGATTTCACTAAAACACGCTTGATGCTAAAAATAATTCATGAAATTGTGGCCTTTTAAACCAAAACAGTGGTCTGAAATATGTAGAAAACACGTAGAGCTGAGAAGAACGGCGTTCTGTGCAGTTTTTTTGCATCTGCCACTATATTTCCATATATGTATAAGTCCACTGGAATTTTCCACTGATAAGAATTATATAGATCTCAATCACAACATAATCTAATGAATACTTACCAGTCAAAAATAAATTAACCCAGTATATTTTAAATGCATATTAACCATCTCACTATACAGCAGATGACCTGCCACCATATCACCCCATTCTCTTCTGTCACACCACCCATCTGCATGTCCTTCCTGACACAGTCATCCCTGTTTTTCTGAGCTTGGTACACTGTAGAGGTACACAGTCCCCGCCCCCCCCCACCACCACCACCACCACCACCCATCCAGCCTCATGACTGGCTTTAATACAGATTAACTATTAGGTTTTGGCAATTTGGGTTTCCTTATTTCATTTTGCTTGACCTACACACATGCTTCACATTTATGTAGTTCAAATAGAAGATTAATCTATATGAATTTAACAAAGCTAACACACCAAAAATATTGTTTAAATGTATAAGCAATTGTTGTTTGATCCATATTTTAGTTTTTTTATTTATTTTTTTTACATCCAACTGTTCCACCAAGGACAACTCATAAATGATTGTGATAGTAGATAGCAAAGGGGGAAAGGAGAAGCAAAATAAAATGGGCTGCTCAGTTATCCCTGAAACCCCAAAATAATGAGCTCAGGATATTGTGTACACTTTACAGTTTTGAAACAGGGTCCAATTATGGCCAGTTCTTTAATAAAACTAGCTGCTCTTCCAAATGGCTCTCTTCCTAAACAAATTACTAATTTAAACCCCCTGCATGCGATAAGTTAGTAAATTCACACAGTTCTTTTATTTCAGCTAACACGCCACTTCCGGCGCCCCCCGTGTGCGGCAGCCTGTTACAGCAGCTCTGCTCATTCTGAGTTTCTTTCCTTCTTATCTTTTTTCTTCTAGTAATTTTTATAACTAACGTATTAGTAATTAGACTCTGCAACCATGTTCTACCGTTTTGTGCTAGTTCTGGTTGTTTTTCTTAGTTTTTTTCTATTTTTTTCGCCCGTGTCTGGGGACCCAGAGCAGGGATCCTTTGTTTACAGTAGGGATCAGCTGTTAGCGCTGCGTCCCGCAGCGGTACTGCCGGCGGACAGACTCGACATTCCCAGTGAACTGAGGAAGAAAAGACGGGGGTGTCGTGCTGGGAAGGAGCGCCGTCGCCCGAGAAGGAGACGTTATCGACCATCTCTTCCTTCTGTAATTATTGGAAATGTACGATCTTTGCCCAATAAGATGGATGAGCTAACGTCGCTAACCTGGTCACAGAGGGAGTACCGGCAATGTAGCATCATGATGCTAACGGAGTCGTGGCTAACACCGCTAACTCCGGACACGAGCGTGACACTACCGGGATTCCAGCTGCTGCGGGCGGACAGGACGAGAGACAGCGGTAAGAGGAAAGGAGGGGGACTGACAGTGTTTGTGAATGACAGATGGTGTAACCCTGGGCACATCACTGTAAAAGAACAACTCTGCAGCAGAGACATTGAGCTGTTAGCCGTTAGCATGCGTCCATACTACCTGCCCCGGGAATTCTCGCATGTTATCGCGATAACAGCGTATGTCCCCCCCTCGGCCAACGCGGATGCAGCCTGTGACTCTCTCCACTCTGTGGTCAGCAGACTGCAAACACAATCTCCGAGAGCCCTTCTCATAATATCAGGGGACTTCAATCATGCCTCACTGGACTCCACACTGCCCACCTTCACCCAGTATGTGACCTGCCCAACCAGAGACAATAAAACACTGGACTTACTGTATGCCAATGCTGAAGAGGCATACAGTTCATCACCTCTCCCTCCCCTGGGCAGATCTGATCACAACCTGGTGCACCTTGTCCCTGTGTATGAGCCCTTAGTGCGCAGGGAGCCACCAGCCACCCGCACAGTGCAGAGATGGTCGGAGGAGAGCGAGGAGGCTCTTAAGGATTGTTTTGAGTCGACTGTGTGGGAGGTGATCTGTGACGACCACGGAGAGGACATCGACAGCCTTACTACATGCATTACTGACTATATTAATTTCTGTGTGGATAACACCGTACCTACCAGGACTGTACGGTGTTTCTCCAACAACAAACCCTGGATTACGTCAGAAATTAAAGCTGTCCTCAAGCAGAAGAGGAGGGCCTTCAAATCCAGAGACAAAGAGGAGTTGAAAAGGGTGCAGAGAGAGCTTAGGGGGCTGATAAGGAATGGGAAGGACAGCTACAGGCAGAAGATGGAGAACCAGCTTCAGCAAAACAATGTTGGTGAAGTCTGGAGAGGCCTCAGAACCATCTCAGGCCACAAACATCAGAACTCTCTGCCTGGGAGGGATGTGAGGTGGGCAAATGAACTGAATCATTTCTTCAATAGATTTGATTCAGCCATGAGGCAGTCTCCAACATCGGCTGCAGACTCACCCACCCCCACTGCTGCTGTTCCACCTCTGACACCTCAGACACTTCACACCTCCTCTATTCACCCTGCTCACTCCTCCCCACCCCCAACAACAGCATCCAATACACACTCAACACAAGGCTCCAGCCTGTCTCTCTCAACCACCCAGGTTCGGAGGGAACTGAGGAGGATTAAAGCCAAGAAGGCAGCGGGTCCAGATGGCATCAGCTCGAGGGTCGTCAGGTCCTGCGCGGACCAACTGTGTGGTGTGATGGAGCACCTCTTCAACCTGAGCCTGAGGCTGGGAAGAGTCCCACAGCTCTGGAAAACTTCCTGTGTTGTTCCAGTGCCAAAGACTTCACGCCCCAAGGACCTCAACAGCTACAGGCCGGTGGCTCTGACATCCCACCTGATGAAGACCCTGGAGCGGCTGGTCCTGGCTCAGCTTCGGCGCCTTGTGAGCTCATCACTGGACCCACTTCAGTTTGCCTACCAGCCTGGCATTGGAGCGGATGATGCCATCATTCACCTCCTACATCGTTCCCTCGCTCACCTGGAGACCGCTGGGAGCACTGTGAGAATCATGTTCTTTGATTTCTCCAGTGCCTTCAACACCATTCTTCCCTCGGTTCTGAAGGACAAGCTGGAGAACTCTGGAGTGGACCATCACCTCACTACCTGGATTTTGGACTACCTCACCGACCGACCACAGTATGTGAGGACTCAGGGCTGTGTGTCGGACAGGGTCGTCTGCAGTACGGGGGCCCCACAGGGAACGGTTCTGGCTCCGTTCCTCTTCACCATCTACACTGCAGACTTCTCCCACAACTCCACCCAGTGCTTCCTGCAGAAGTTCTCTGATGACTCTGCAATAGTCGGCCTCATCACTGATGGGGACGACAAGGAGTACAGAGGACTGACTCAAGACTTTGTGGACTGGTGCCAGCTGAACTACCTCCAGATCAACGCCAGTAAAACCAAGGAGCTGGTGGTAGACTTCCGCAGGCACAAGCATCCTCCACTGCAACCACTGAACATCCAAGGTATGGACATCGAGGCTGTGGACAGCTACAGGTACCTTGGTGTTCATCTGAACAGCAAACTGGACTGGACTCATAACTCAGACGCCCTCTACAGGAAAGGGCAGAGCAGGCTGTACCTGCTTCGGAGACTCAGGTCGTTTGGAGTGGAGGGCCCACTCCTGAAGACCTTCTATGACTCTGTGGTGGCCTCAGCCATCTTTTATGGTGTGGTCTGCTGGGGGGGCAGCATCTCTGCTGGGGACAGGAAGAGACTGAACAGGCTGATCCGAAGGGCCAGCTCTGTTCTAGGATGCCCTCTGGACCCAGTGGAGGTGGTGAGTGACAGGAGAATGGCGGCTAAGCTGTCATCCCTGTTGGACAACATCTCCCACCCCATGCATGAGACTGTGACAGCACTGAGCAGCTCCTTCAGTGGGAGACTGCGGCACCCACGGTGTGGGACGGAGAGATTTCGCAGGTCTTTCCTCCCCACTGCTGTCAGACTCTACAATAAAGACTTTTGCAGCTGATCAAACACACAAACCCACACATGTGCAATAAGACTGCTATACGTGCAATTCTTCTTCTGACGAAGTTGTGTTTTTGTATTTTCCTACTCAGTTGTATATAGTATTTGTATTTCTATTTTATTCTATTGTATATATTATTCTATTCTATTTTATTCTATTGTATATAGTATTTTATTTTATTTTATTGTATTTTATTGCATTCCAGTGTTTTCTAATTTCTGCTACATAACTTTGCACTTTTGCTGTAACAAAACAAATTTCCCACCTGTGGGACTAATAAAGGCCATCTTATCTTATTGTACAAGGAAGATTGCCAGATTTTGTCTGATCGTGATTGGTGCTCAGTGGGTCTCACTGTGGGCTCTGTTTGTATCGCCAAATATCCCATCATGCCATGTATTTATCCACTTATCATTACCTGTGAATGGAGGGAAACTGTTTTGTGCTGCATGAAATCATGTCTGCTGTGCTGTTTGCCTCCAGTGAAGAGAGCAGAGGTATTAACACATGGAGCCAGTTCTGGGCTTCCGAATTTTCCATTATCTTCTGATTTACACCTGTCTCTCTGCATTAACTAGCAGAGTAGCTGACACCCAAACACTGTTGGGCTGGAAGGATTGAGGGAAGCGGGAAGAGATGTGTGTGCTGTCCAGGAATTGCTCATCTTATGGGGACAGAAATCTCCACATAGTCACATTCCTGGGATGTGTCTTCCTTATGAGGACAAAAAACCAGTAACCTAAATCATTATTAATCATTAAAGTTTAAGGTGAAGACATCTTAAGGTCAGAGCAAGGGTTAGGCAAGCAGTGGTTATGTTTAAGGTTAAAGGTAGTCTTCAGGAAATAAATATAGGTCAATGTAATGTCCTTTAAAGCCATGGATACATGACTGCATATGTGTGTGAGAGTGTGTGTGCATGTGTGCGGTTGTTATTAAAAAGCAGCTCCTGGCTATTGTTAGGGGATAGCATGCCTGTAAAAGTAGATGTTGCAGTAGGCGATTTCGGGTGCTTAATGACCCAGGAGTTGCGTGATTAATGGAAGGGTTTACACGATATTTCTTTGGAGCCGAGCGCAAGTAGAAAGCCTGGGCATGTCATCTTTTAAGAGCCCCCCGCTCAAGGTCAGTTGAGCCTGGAAGAGAGCCCACAGAGACGACAGGGCTATTAGTGGTGTTTCTTTTCCATCCTGGACCACTCACACACACCTATGAGAAAGGTGTATATGGGTAGTCACATACACAAACACACATAGACATGCACACAGGTACAGCTAAGTGCAAAAACACACATCCTTGCAGACACACATTTACACCAGGGACCACCCCAGCATTGCAAAGACCGCTGGGATTGCTGTAACCTGCTTTGAGGAAGCAGAACTCATCTCCCCTGTTAGGCGCTGAGAGCCAGAGGATGATCAAGTGCAGGCACAGTCAGATTGAGCTGTATCCAGGCCTTCCTTGTTCTTTTAGTTTACTGCCATGAAACACTCCATAGAGCATAAATGCGGGCATATATTTATACAAATGTCTCTTCTCACTTTGTTTCTTCTGCTCTTTTCAAACTTAAAAGAGGGGGCAACGCTGCTGCTCGAGCGATCCTGAATTTAACCTTCTCTGGTTGAATAAAGAAACCCAGATCATGCTCTAAAATATTCCTACCCTCTTAAGGGAAGGAGAAGATTGCACTGTTGTTAAACCCAAAAACTGAGAGCAATTTGTTGTTCTTCCATGCTGGAATAGTTGGTTTAGTGAGACTTTTTCTGGAACTACTGATGTTATCATGAAGGTGCAAGGAGAGTGATTAGGAATGGAAATTTCCAATAAATGCCTGGCTGGTTAGTAGAAAAAATGACTTGTGTCATTATTTTTACATTCTAAAGTAGCCTATAATGAAAATTTCATAACGTATCCAAGCAAACTAAATGTCCTCAGAGTGTGAGCCCACGGGGTTTTGGTCTTTAAGGCAATGCAGATATGAATCACAGGAAATTTCACACTAATTTAGTCATAAAATAGTTTTCTCGTATTATTACACGTAAGTATTTTATGACAATGACAGGGAATATGCAATATATAGATTGTACCAATGTTTGACAGATGTTTGACAGAAATAATGTTTTAATGTGAATGAAAAATTCATTTTTTTAAGTATTTGAAATGTTGTAGATAGATATTTGATGCTGTGAGTTTAGTATTTCTTTTATAGGTTTTAACAAAATATTTTTTTTTATCTTAATAGTGTCTCATAATTTGTCAGTGTGTATATACACGTATGTTTGCTGTGTGTTTGTGTGTGTGTGTGGACAGAAATAAGTCTGACCTTTGGCATAATGTTGCGAATGAAGATAATGATTCTCAGCAGGGAACCCAGAGTGTTGATCAAGACTTCCTCTCACTTTGAGCATAATCACATCTCTGCTCAGATGGAAATTAGCCAGAATGAGGCAGTGAACCATGACAAGCTGATAAAATTGACAAACTGAACTCTGGAGTGAGCAAAACTGAAGTAAACTATGTGTCACTAATAGCATGAAGTGCCATTAAAAAGCAAAGAGTCTTCCTTTGTCCACTTGTTGGGCAGATCTGCTGTTGCTATGCAACTATTGACTTACTTTCAGTGAAATTCAATTTATTTATACAGCACCAAATCACAACAACATGCAGTTGCCTTAAAGCACTTTACACTGTAAAGTAAAGACAATACAATAATACAGTGAAAACAAAGAAAACAACAGAAATCAGGACCTCGTATGAACAAGCGCTTTGGCGACAGCGGAAAGGAAGAACCTCCAGACGAGCCAGGCGTAGGGAGGTGTGGCTATCTGCCATGGCTAGTTGGGGGGGAAAGTGGTTGTTAAAAATGTCTTAATTTTATCCAAGCTAGAGGTCTGAATGATGTCAGTGTTAGAAACTTGCTGACAAAGACATTTAGGCAAAAAAAAAAAAATTAAAATAAATCTTTTCTTCAATTTCACTTTCTTCAGCATTTCTTTGTCATGACACAAGGACTGGAAAAACAAAGTTGTTGCTATTTTTTCTTCAAACATCTCAGGCATCTCAGTTCAACTGTTTTGTGAATGCACTAATTACTAAATATAATCAGTTTAAGAATGCATTTTACTTCTTCACAAAAAGTGAAACATTTGGAGTGTTCTTTTTGCTTTGTTTTTAAAAATAGGTAGTCATGCCATGGTTTTACAGGTCTACCCTACTTGAGATCAAACTGGGCTGCATGTGGCTTATGAACTAAATACATTTGATATCTCTGTCTTAAGAACATCAACAAAAGCACTGTATATGCCACTTAAAGCCAAAAAGCCTGTAACTGTATTGTAATACTGTTGCAGTTAGAGGTGGAGCAAATTTGAACTGCTTTAGGTATTAGTTGATCTAATAAAAAAAAATAGCATTAAGAATTTGAATAATTCATTTGTCCAACTGACCTCCGCATGGAAACAACTTTTTGTCAGACATGGTTACTTTAACAGACTCTTGCTGCAAATAGAACTTTTTTTCTACTGCAGTCTCATTTTTCGCTACATCTAGCTCTTCACAATAACTCACCTTTTATTGCTGTTAGGTCTAATTCTTTGTGTTCTGCTTTCTACCAGCTGTCTACAATAAATGTCTAATGAGCTAATTGCTCACCTTAGCTCATATGTATGGTTTCATGTCGGCATGAATGTTTAATTATTTATACAGGCCTCTTTTTTTCCCACTAAAAATGAATCTTTATTTCAGAATGCATGTATACATTAGTGGTGTTAGAGTAAAGAAACAAGAAGTAAAGAAAAGAAAGGCGCTTAATAAATAAACTAGCTTACATCTTGTTACTGGTTCAGCAAAAGGCCATAGTCTCAAATATGAGACGAACAAAACAGACAAGAAAAACTAACTTTGCAGCTTTTCCCATTAATTACAGGAAAAACAAAGAAAATCTACATATACATGCTCCAGGGCCACTGGTTTGGAGGCTGTTAACAAATTATACTGAATTATACTGAAGCATAGTCCTCTCTTCTTTTTAAAATAACCATATTTATCTATAATTTTAACCTTCCCTACAGGCATCAATAAAATTGAATTTTACATCTTAAAATCCAGCACAGCTATATGTTACAAGTTTAGCTAGTAGCCCCAAAAAAGATGCCACAGTTTCTCTCAGCCAGGAAAAAGACCTCTCCTGTGGCAATCTTCCATTTTACACAAATGAGTGTGAGAATCATGCCTTGCTCTCTACACTGTGGCATTACTCAGCCATGCTGGAGGCATATCCTGTTAATTTTAATGCACACCAGCCTGCAACCAGCAGCTCAATCTACTCAGGAGAAAATTACAAAGCCCAATCAATACAAATGTGTCCTACAAAGTTAAATACCAGCTTGCCTGATAAACAGCCACTTCTCCCTGTCATACTGCACAGAGGCAATTTAGTGCTACAAATTGCTTTAGAGGGACAGCACAGGGGAGCAGGGTTTCATGTGGGGAAAATTGGGACTATTTTTGCCATTTTTAGAAAATGTAACACTTAAGAGTGATCCTGTCTGACTCATAATGGCTAAATTGCTCATTTGATCAATGGCTATTTGGTAAGTGTTCTTTTACATTTGCAGAAGACATGATTACAGAAGTTTTACTAGTTTTGGAAGGTGTGACGATGCCACTTCTGTTACATTCTTTTCCCTTTTGAGCCATCATCAGTGACTCAGAGGAAAGCTGAAGAGTGGACCCTATGTATGTATGAGCTGAATTCAAAAAGTTACACATCACCAACCATGAAAAACAATTAGCATACCTGATTTAAGTTTGGCAGTTTGTCCTTTCAAGGTTTCCTTCCTTCAGTGCCTACATTTTCTCCCCTCAGAATCCCTGTACTGACCAGCTGCTTTTATGAGTCCAATTTTAACACAGACCTCACACTCAAACAGAGAGTAAAAGTAGGGCCAAGAAAGCAAACATCAGTTTTCCAGAAAAGTCCACAGTCTCCAAACCCAAAGTGGTCAAATCACGTCAGAAGCAAATGTCAGACAAAGCTATATGACAACATCAGGAGACTTTGGTGGCTTTATCTTGAGTATGCAGGAGTTTATTTTATTTTTTTGTCCGCACCAACACAGTGGTCACTCTGCAACGACTGTACTTTCCAGATTTTCCAGATTTTTTGGAGGAGACCAAAAACGTCTAAGTGCAAATGGTGAGAACATCAAATGGACTCAAAGCAGGTTTTAGCTTTTTAATTACACAAATTAAAGTGAAATCAGGATTCAAGTAAGTGTCATGCTGGTAAGTGTTACAGCAGAGAGAGAGAATGCAAACACAACAGGACTGCCAGAGGAGAGAGCAAGGTTAGCACCGTTTCAAAACAGTTAATATTCCCAGAATTATTATTTCAGGTTTGATTGAAAACAACTGCCTCAGGTGGGGGAGGCAGCCAAAGTTTCTCTGTGGCAGTGATGGTGGAGAATGGACAAGCAGGAAACTCACAGGCAACGTTGATAACTGACAACCAATTTAGTTTTTTCAGAGTAAGCTCTTATTTCTCAGACAAAACACTCCTGAGATTTCTTTGTTTGCAAGTTACATTCTTTAGCTAGCCAATGCACACAACTGGAGAACCACAGCTCCAAAAACGTTGGGGTGACCTGTAAAAACAGAATGCATTGAGGTTTGCAGACAACATTGTGATCTGCAGAGAGAGTAAGGGGCAGGTGGAAGAGAGCTGTGAGAGGTGGAGGTATGCTCTGGAATGAAGAAGAATGAAAGTCAGTAGAAGTGAGGCAGGATACGTGTGTGAATAAGAGGGAATAATTAGGGTATATTAATGAAGCTGCAAGGAGCAAAGGTAGTGAAGGCAGAGTAGTTTAAATATCTAGCATCAACCATCTGAAGGAACGGACAGTGCACAAGAGAGGTGAATAAGAGGCGAGGTGGAGCGGGTGCAGACGAGTGTCAGGGTTTTTTTGCCGAAGAAGGATAGCAGCAAAAGAAAAATGTAAGATTTACAAGCTGGTAGAAAGACCTGCTATGATATATTATTTGGAGGTGGTGGCACTGAGAATAAGACAGCAGGCAAAGGCGTTAAGGTTTTCACTGAGAGTAACGAGGATGGACGGGATTAGAAATGAGTTTATCAGAAGGGCAGATCAGGTTGAGCGGTTCAGAGAGGCAGTTAAAAAGGCGAGGCTGAGATGGTTTGGACATGTTCAGAGGAGGAACAGTGATACCCACTATTCCTCCTCTGTACATATATTGGTTGTTGAAAAGATTGCTGAATATGAAGTTATCAGACATAACTTGGATGTAGTGAAGAGGGACATATGACGTGACAGGATGTTAGGAATAAAATGAGATGGAATCAGAGGATACACTACAGTCAAGTGTCTCTAGCAATTAAATGAATTAAATGAAAAAAAAAAAAAGAACCAGAAGTATATGTATTTAGCCTGGACACCACGAATGCATATAGGCACATAAAATATTTATAAATATGTTGCCTGTGATGTAACATGATGATTGAATAGCAGTGCAGTTGTAGACTCATACCATTTGCCCAGGATTAGGGTTAATGGGTTAGTGCCTGCTAATCCTAATAGGTCAGCTCAACTGTAAAAGTGTTTTCTGTGCTTTAGGAACTTGTATATTATCTAAAAACTCATCTTAAAGTCCATATGCTGAAAGAAGGAACAAAACTGTTCAAACGTACATGAAGCATGAGCACTGATATGTTCCCAGAGCAGCAGTCTATCCTTCTGTGAAGAAAGTTTGGAACCTGACTAAAGAGAACTCTTCCATTCGACTATCATTATTAGAGAGACGAGGCTGACTCTGTCTCAAGTTAAAAGAAATGGCTCTGTGCAAATGTTCCCCAAAATGTTTTTTCTTAGTTTGTCTGATTTCATTTTGTTATTGTTCCTATGCCAGTACACTATGTGCTTGTGTGTGAAACAGCTGTGGCTATAAATAACAAAATGTGTTTTTTATTGACGTTACATGGATGTGTATACCATTTGTGATGGTCTTTCTTATAATAGTTGTGTGTGTGTGTGTGTGTGTGTGTGTGTGTGTGTGTGTGTGTGTGTGTGGTGAGAGTGGTAATGAAATACTGTATATCATTAAAGAGCATCAAAAGGAGCCATTGAGTTGCTTCCTGGTGCGAGCGTACCTCTCACCATTCCTCACTGCACCCACACCCACCCCCTCACCAGCAGCTCTAAAAACTTCTCTCTCAGTAAGCTTAGACTCAGGACTCAGATAAAGTTGGAGGATTAATGAAGAGGCAGCACTTTATCAACAGCACAAAAATGACTTCTTTTACTTTTTGTGCCACTTAATGTCACCGTATAAGGTAAAAATGTTTCAACGAGAAGCAATTTCTTAGAGAATCAAAAGCAAAAGCTTTCAACTGAAAAATAAATGGTATCTCCACAGTGTTGGGGCGTTTCAGAGTTGATTCCTGAGGGGCAGAAGGATGAGCTGAGGGGTTTAAGGCACACCAGGGTCACAACTGTGAACGCATCAATAACTGTCAGGGCAGTAAAGCCACCCTGTGTGTGAGATTGGCCTTATTGATTTGCCTCTCTGAAGATAATATCTTTACTCTGTGTCTGTCTCTTACAAATTCAGAAATTCAGCCAGTCAAACATCCAGTTTTGTTCTTAAATGCATTTGATACCAAACCACAAAATCCATACTCTGCATGTAGGCAAAGTTAAATCTTTAATTGGCAAAGGAAGTAAAAAAAAAAAAAAAACTTTTCCAAATATTATTGAACCATCATTGTCAGAGTGTCTGTGGCGTGACAGTGTCTTGACAGAGGTGAAATTTACTGCTCAGTATTGGAGTATTGATCAGAGTCCATGTAATTCAACTATTCTTCATGTGGACTCAGCTCCCCCATCATCTAAATCCGCCTGCATTGTTTGGCTGGTGCAGGCAAGCTTAACCTGCACAGCAACGTGGTCAACTAGATATCAGCAGCAGAAGAAACCTTATTACCTTAACCTCTGGCCCTCATTAGTTTTCCCTTAAGTTATATTTTCAAGTATTTGTTATTTATTTAGATACAGTGCTGTGAAACAGGGGTTGCAATTACCTTTTCATATTGGGCCAGGCAGGTTTGGATAGCTTTTTTCCCTTGATAAATAAAATCCTTAGTTAAAAACTGCATTTTGTATTTACTTGGGTTATATAAGGTCTTGAGTTTGACTCCACCATCTGGCCAGGGTCTGTGTGGGTTCTATTACTTCCAGGCTGGACTACTGTAATTCATTATTATCAGGATGTCCTAAAAACTCGCTGAAAAGCCTTCAGCTAATCCAAAATGCTGCAGCAAGAGTACTGACAGGGACTAGAAAGAGAGAGCATATTTCTCCTGTTTTGGCTTCTCTTCATTGGCTTCCTGTTAAATCCAGAATTGAATTCAAAATCCTGCTCCTCACATACAAGGTCTTAAATAATCAGGCCCCATCTTATCTTAATGACCTTGTAGTACCATATCACCCTATTAGAGCACTTCGCTCTCGCTCTGCAGGCCTACTTGTTGTTCCTAGAGTATTTAAAAGTAGAATGGGAGGCAGAGCCTTCAGTTTTCAGGCACCTCTTCTGTGGAACCAGCTTCCAGTTTGGATTCGGGAGACAGACACTATCTCTACTTTCAAGATTAGGCTTAAAACTTTCCTTTTTGCTAAAGCATATAGTTAGGGCTGGACCAGGTGACCCTGAATCCTCCCTTAGTTAAGCTGCAATAGACGTAGGCTGCCGGGGATTCCCATGATGCATTGAGTTTTTCCTTTCCAGTCACCTTTCTCACTCAGTATGTGTTAATAGACCTCTCTGCATTGAATCATATCTGTTATTAACCTCTGTCTCTCTTCCACAGCATGTCTTTCATCCTGTTTTCCTTCTCTCACCCCAACCGGTCGCAGCAGATGGCCCCGCCCCTCCCTGAGCCTGGTTCTGCCGGAGGTTTCTTCCTGTTAAAAGGGAGTTTTTCCTTCCCACTGTCGCCAAAGTGCTTGCTCATAGGGGGTCATATGATTGTTGGATTTTTCTCTGTACCTATGAAGCGCCTTGAGGCGACTTTTGTTGTGATTTGGCGCTATATAAATAAAATTGAATTGAATTGAATTGAATTGAATTGAATTGAATTGAATTGAATATCCAGGTACTCGGGGTTCCTCCCACAGTCCGATGACATGCAATTAGTGGGGTTAGGTTAATTGGTGATTCTAAATTGCCCATAGGTGTGAATGAGAGTGTGAATGGCTTTCTGTCTCTCTGTATTCGCCCTGTGTCAGATTGGCGCCCTATGATAGATGGTATAAGCCTCCAGCCTCCCTGCAACCCTGATAAAGATAAGCTGAAGAGAAAGGATGGATCTAAGACATGTAAGTGTGACAAATATGGAAAAATACAAAGAAAGAAAGAATACTTTTCACAGCAGTGCATGTAATTTACATAAGCTGTAGTGTGCCACTTGTTCCTTTAATTTCTGTAAGATTTCTGTGGCACTTCACTAGAGCTCCAAAAATACTCACTGCTATAAACCATAATGTGATAACTTTAGAGTCAAATGTGTTAATCGTTATCGGCTTATGAAATCTGTGCGATATAAAACTTCTGTAAGAATCAATAAGCTATTGTTTCTGGATTTCACAAATGTATCACGAAATCTAATGAACATTTAGTTTGTTTTGGTGTTATTGATCGGAATGCAATAAGCCTAAAACTCCTTATTGATCACAGTGGCTAATATACATTTCTCGCGGCCATGCTGCACACACCAGTCAGAACATTTCTATCGAGTCAACAAAGAAAGTGGATTTTCTATGCAAAGCAGGGACTTTTAGAATCATTCAGTTGTTAATTTTTGCAATTTTAGCGCTTTTTCATCTGCAGAAAAGACGGAATTAGAGGTGTTTCACTTACCAAACACTCTGAGAAAATGTTTTACTCTCCACCATTCATTATCAGTTTGAGTTGGTATTTACATTACAGATTAAGAGTTTGCATATAAATCAATGAATTTGCCAAACTACTCAATAATTAACACAGTAGCAGCTATAATATTTGTTAATCCTGAATCCTGTTTGGAAACATTCTCTGGTCTCTCTGAGCTGTGGGTGGATAAGTTACAATTTCTCTTACAGTACAGGTACAGTAGGTACAGTACAGTAGTTTCTTCCATTGTAAACAGCAGGACAGCACACACTCATCACTCAGACACACATTGCTTTGAGAATGCCACACTCTATAGTAGTCCCACAGTAAAAAATAACAGCTAGTCCCATTAGGGTCCATCTGCCTAAAACTCACCATATCCCTAGCATCCTCGTCCGTCACACCAACCCTCTGCTTGTCCTTCTTCACAAAATCCATGACTCTTTTCTCGGAGCTCATTCTTTTCCTCCTGCCTGGCAACTCCATATTCAACATTCTTTGCCCAATACATCTATTATCCCCTCTATGTACATGTCTAAGCCACCTCTGTCTAATTTGTCTTTGTCACCAAAACACTCGACCTGAGTTGTCATTCTCATATATTAATTTCTAATTCTATACATTCTGGTCACTCCCAGTCCAAATCTTATCATCTTCGACTCCATCTTGAGCTCAGCCGCGGGTCTTTTTGTCAGCGCCACCATCTCCGCACCATACATCATAGCAGGTCTCACTACTGTCCTGTAAACCTTCCCTTTCACTCTTGCTGTTATCCTTCTGTCACAAATCACCTCTGACACTCGTCTCCACCCACTCCACCTTGCTTGCTCTCTCTTCTTCACATTGCTTTAAATGGCTCATGCACTTTCACTACCTCTGTAACTTTCATCTTCACTGTTACATCTGCCATCTTAAAAACCAAAAAATAAATACAAGATATATACAAAAACAATAACTAAGGATCAAGAAAAAAGAATCACCAGATATATCCAGAATGCATAAAGTTGTAATAAAATGTGTCCTCCCGTAGAACCAATATATAATAATAACAATTAAATTACATAATATATATAATAATCACAGTGGACATTTATCTAAAGTGAGGTTAGTGCAAAAGCAAAAAAGCACTAAATATCACTTTGGCCTAGCTTCAGACATGTAGTGCTTTGACCTAACATACTTAGTAGGCAATAGTTTAAGAGGCCGTGTTCCTTGTTCTCAGTAGCTGTTTGGTTAATGACAGCTATGTCAAAGCTACACATGAACATAACACCCACGTTAAATGAAACCAAAAAAAGCCTTTAATAACTAACTTTATATTGTTGTACCCTCATGCCTTTCATGGAAAAACATTACTTACACCTGTTAGTCAAGCTACAGTACAACTCACTATAATCATCAATGGCATTTGCATTCCATCTGATGCCCATCCAAGTGCTGACGCTCATTTAATTTGCTTTATCGGAAGCAGCAGAGGTAACGCAAACATTTCTGCCTTGTTAATTGAAATTTAGATTAATTAACTGATTGCCTTGTGTGAGTCCCATTCATATCAGGCAGTACAAATCATATGTAAAGAAGCTTAAAGCAGTCTCTGAAATAGTTTGTTTTGCCTTTTTCGTCTTCCAAAACGTGCGAGACTCCACTGAAATATAGATCGCTGTTGTTTTTCAAACCTTTTCTGTGCACCATGTTCAAACAACTGTGAAACAGATAACAATAGATCTGTTGTATTCACACACCCGGAGGGAGAGGGTAGTTTGTCTGACAAACACTGGCTCTAAAGGGTATCAAGCTCCCTGAGTCGGACTACCAACAAAGTTAGTTGCTGCGGGATACTTTTTTTCTTGTGTCATTATTTCCTTGGACC
The DNA here is from genome assembly GCF_001858045.2 of Oreochromis niloticus. Classification (NCBI taxonomy): domain Eukaryota; kingdom Metazoa; phylum Chordata; class Actinopteri; order Cichliformes; family Cichlidae; genus Oreochromis; species Oreochromis niloticus. The sequence continues at coordinate 41,887,755 of NC_031972.2, read as the reverse complement.
AGTGAAACTAGATGTGAACCTATTTTCTCCAAGATTGTAGAACCTCCTGGATGTTCCGGTTGGGAGGAACTGTCCACTTCATTTACTCCTTCCATTTGTTAAGCCTTTTATGAAAGTCACGCACCATCTGCATGGCAAAAACACTTCTGGAAACTTCTCTAAGGAGGCAGTCTGCTACTCTAAAACATTCCAAGCCTGAGTTGTTCAGTGAAGAGCTATGTTCTGAGGTTTTCAGCCACATGTGTGATCTGTGTTTGTATTCCCCTGATGCCTCGTGATTAGTCACATTCTCAACTGAATCAAACTGCATGCAGTAGGTATATATGTCGTCAGGTTGACGTGGCCTGCAGTGTTTTTCAGTAAATTCTCAGGATGCTGTCAGATTGTATAGCTCAGCTCTCAGTGAGACATGAACTGCCAGTGCAGAGGCCTTCATCTGCTCCCTCTGGACTTAATTTGTACATCATTTTGTTTTGAGACAAATGCATGCCAAAAGATTGGAGCAACCCAAAAAGACACATGCACCTAGTATTCCCAAACACTCTTACAGCTGATGTCAGTAGATTGCTGTGTGTATGAGAATAAATAAAAGGAAAAAAGATTGAATAACCTCTGATATTTGTTGATTCTGAAAAATGGTGTAAAAATGAAAAGTCCAATTAAAGCGACTTAATTTGTCAAGCACAATGACTTCACAAGACAGGTAAATATTAAGCGCAGTCATATGTCAAAGGAAGCTAAACTGGTCCTTCTGTTTTGTTATTTTGAGTTTTGAGTTATTATGACTTCTGTAGTCCAGTGTCCAGCGACGTTTCATATGTCATGTGAAGGTGTAAATTGTTGTGAAGCTGCCAGGTCCATCTCAGGGCAGTTTCTCAGGAATTCACACATTGAAACACACAACTGAACTCTGACATACGCACGCTGTTTTGTGATCTCAACAACTCACAGATGTGATGGAACCACCGAGGTCAAGGAAGGTACGTGTCATATATCCACTGACTACAATGAAACTGCAGTACTTCAGAATTACATATACTATATAGACTATATAGTATAGTCAGTAAATAAACACCAGGTGCCAAGGCAAGCTGAAAATTAATCAGAATTTGATGGAAGCACTTTGAACAATTGCTCCTTAGAAGTACCAACTATAGCATCCTAAATCCTTGCTCTGACTCGGCTGGGAAAACAAACAGAGTAAATACGAGTCACCAACCAGTCAGTCACCAGACAGTATTTGACTTATAGGTTGCATTATAGCAATGCAGTCAAATTAATGCTTGCTTATCCCATGGATGGGTGAAATAGTGAGATACTGATTCATATTCATCCAATCCTTTGGAAGTGAATGAAAATCTAATATTGGTTTATATTGCAGGTTACCTTTGATGTGTATTTTAGATCAGAGGTCAAACATTCTACAATTTCAGAAAACACTATCAAATAGAAAAACACAGCACAAACTCACAAAACACAACAGAAATTGAATACAAATGGTAAATGGCCTGTATTTATACAGCGCCTTACTAGTCCCTAAGGACCCCAAAGCGCTCTACATATCCAGTCATTCACCCATTCACACACACATTCACACACTGGTGATGGCAAGCTACGTTGTAGCCACAGCCACCCTGGGGCGCACTGACAGAGGCGAGGCTGCCGGACACTGGCGCCACCGGGCCCTCTGACCACCACCAGTAGGCAACGGGTGAAGTGTCTTGCCCAAGGACACAACGACCGAGACTGTCCGAGCCGGGGCTCGAACCGGTAACCTTCCGATTACAAGGCGAACTCCCAACTCTTGAGCCACGATCGCCCCACAGCACAAAGGAAATAGAAAAAAAGCTGCAAAAATTCACAAAAAAACTCACAAAACACAGCAGAAGTGTTTTTGGAGAGGCAATAACATGACGGGCCAGCCAAAGAAGTGATAAGCTAACACTAAACAGCTAAGAGCAAACATGTATCTACAGCATTATATGAATCATGTGATTAAAACACACATTATCTTGAACCTGTTTCTCCCTAACAAGTCCTCCTCGTCTTTTAAGTCTGCTTCAGTGTGATTTTTTGCATGTTTTGGGTTTAGTCCCTTCTGCAGCTATTCCATCAGGTTATTGTCCCCCCAATAACACTTTTGTTGTTTGTTGTGAGATTCTGATTTATTCTACTTCTGTCGTGTTTAATGTGATTTTACAATCTTCTTCTATTTGCTGGTGATTTGTTAAGTTGCGTTTGACCTCTCAGGACCACCACAGTACCCAGATGTTCTAAGACAGTGTCACAAAGTCACAAAAAGTCACAAAAAAATTGATGATTTTAAACTGATCCGGTTTAGAGGACTATATATTTGTTTAGAGTTTGTGGTTGTCCATTTCTCCATTGGCTCCAATCCAACTGGATAAACAGTTAGGAAAATTGTTGTAGCTGGTAACCAGCCTTCACTGTCCAGGTCAACTGTGCCGTGATAAGGACTTAATACAATGAATTGGGTCCATGTTTCCTTTTATGGAGCAACAAACATGGTGTACAAAACTAACTGTTCTACCGAATCTGGCTGCCCTCTTAGCATGCAACTCACGTTACATCTTGCACACTTGCAACAGAGTCATTCACTTATCAGATCAAGGACAATGCTATTTTCTTAAAGTGGATAGACTGCCGGGCACACCACTCATCACAGTGTATTTCACACCGTATCTGTGGTATTGGTGTTGCAAATAAATACTGATGCTTTTACATTATACCAGACTCCCTCTAACAGAAACTCTTGCGCCTTGGAAGTCATCTGGGTAATACCTCTGGATAGTTATTTTGATGCCCCTATTAAAGGGTAAAGGAGAGTAAACATTAATATCAGTGAGAAATAAAAACTCCATGTATAGAATGATCAGTCAAATCTGATAGAAACCCACCTGAAAGCTTTGGTGACTTTGCCTAAAAATAAGGTTAAAAAGTTGGTTTGTTTTTCTCTCCACTAATTTCTTCTCCTACATCACATATGTGCACAACATTAAGGCTCCAGCTCAAGTCCACAGTGACAACATGTTCAACCTGCCTGGCTCATATGTAATAAACACTAAGCAAATGCTAAATGATAATTCACAGTATGAAAAGAGTGAACCAAGAAAAATAATACATGCACTTAGCTACATATTAACTAGGCCAAAGAGTATCTACGCCTGTAGCCATACAGCTGATATTGTTGTGAACTTGTACTGTTACCATGCTTCAGCAGAATAATATGACTGGCTAATAGATTCCCCCAAATCAACTCTTTGTTTTCAGCAAGTGTTTTTGTTTTGTTTTTTGTTTGTTTGTTTGTTTTTTGCTTTTAATGCTAATTTTTGCTTATGCTCTACCTTGTGTTTTTATCATATTGTGAAAGATATTTTAGGACTATGATCCAATCCTAATTTGGACATCGTAAGATGGTTATGAAATTCATCATAACCATATAACCACACAGCTCTTAATACATATGCTCAGGTTAAAAGCATGACGATTTTTTTTTCTTTTTTTCTGTGTTTGTTTATTTTTCTTTAGCACACCGTGACCTCCTGACCTTTTCCTCAAACAAGACGTCGGAAAGACCTTACATCAGTCCTTAAAGCTCACGTTAATACCTACAAAGGTAACACCACCTTGACTTAGCAGCGGGGCTCAGCGTTGACACTGACAGAGCCTTTGTCTCCTTTCAGCGCTGTCAACCTTTGTCATGTCTCCTGCTGCCATTTCTCGCTACACAGTACTCCTTATTTTTTTACGCTCGGGCTCAGCATGAACTCAGCTTTCTGTTCTCTTATTTGAAGCTGGAGGTCTCTCTGCAGCGCTCTGCACACATTGCTGGCGGGCTGCCACGTTACGTCAACACAGGTGAACGCAGGAGGGCAAGAGAGAGCCACCACTACGGAGGAGAGAGCGGTGACATGAAAATCAGGTGTTGACGAAAAGTGTCAGGGGTAATCACCATTGTTTCTGAGCAAACAATCTCATCCTCTCTTTGAAATATAGAGGCTAACATGTCACAACTCATGAGCAGCAGCCTGCTGTTGTATATATAGTTTACATTCCTCTGACAAAGTTAGGTACAATGAGTCCAGTAAATGTTTTGACAGGGCTTTTGTTTTGGAGAAATGTGCTGTGCTTTGCAGTATGACAAATCTATTGACCCAGTGTTCTGATAACAAGAGAGCAACAGATAACACCACTTCCCAAACTATCAGATGATTAATTGAAAACGCAAAAGAAAATACAATAGTGCAGCGAGTCTCATTAACCGAAGAATGACCCATCATAACGAGCAATTAATGCAAACAACATCCAGCACTGATTGGCTGCCCAGCAAGGCTCCATGCATCACAGCACATGGAGACGAATATTTCGATGTGATGATTCACATTCATTGCCCATCATGAGGGCAGCCACATACTGAATGCACTTTGTGTGCAGATTGATAACTACACTGCTGTGAAAAAAATATCTGCCCCCTTCTTGATTTTTTACATATTTGTCGCTGTTAAATGTTTCCAATTATCAAAAAAAAAATTGATATTAAACAAAGTAACCAAAGAAGAAATACAAAATGCAGTTTTTAAATGATTATTTCAGTTATTAAGGGGGTGTGGGGGACCAATCCAAACATGACCCTGTGTTAAAAAAGCAATTTCCCCTCATGAATTAACTGTGATTAACCACATTTCTTTGGACAGCTGAGTTGGGAGTACTGCCAGATATGTTGACTCAACAAATCACTTACATAGAGCCTGACTGACAAATGAAGCAAATGAAAAGATCTCAAAAAGCAAGGCATCACACCACAATCTGAAGAAACAGCAGAGAAATAAAGTCATTGGCTGACAATGCAATAATTACATTACAAGACAGATGGTGTGTGCTACAGTAACCTTTTGCTGTGCCACCTTCCTTAAGGTTCCTTCTTCATAACAACATTAGAGGAAGTTTTTTTTTATAATAAGTCATCCGTCTGGACTCTGGAGTTAGGGATTAGACCTCAATGACTGACAGGTGTCCAGACACATAGACAGCTGTAGCAGGCGGGTGGATGTTAGGCCTCACCTTTGCTAATTAGAGCCACGGAACTGTCCATCATGTCTGTGCTGTTGGTCCTTTTTAATGAAACTATCTGACAAATAACATGGCTTTCTGTACAGTTCAGTACAGGCTACCTAATAAGTTTGTACTTGAGCTTTGGTGAGTAAAATTCTAGTGTTGTATTACGTAGCGCCAGTTAGCAAGTATGCGTCACTGTTGGCTACGGTTTATGAAACTTGCTAACCAAGCTTGCTAGTTGTTTGCTAACACATATTTAATTGTAGATATGTTGTATAGTTATATGTGTTATGTAAGATTTCATATTCCATGAAAACAAAACAAGCAAACACCCCCCCCCCAAAAAAATACTACTCTTTAACTCCTAACTGCGAGCAGTCAGGCTGGTAACATTGTAGCCTCCATTTCTATCTGTACATATTTCTAGAGTAGACTCAATGTTCCGATCGCTTTTGAGTCTCTCGACTTTGCTTTGTGCTCATATGTAAACAAAGTGACAGTGAATTTCACATCATGTTATGGAGTAATGCTAAACTAATATAACGAATAGTATAACAAGTTACTATCTCTGGGAGTAATTAAGTAATACATTGCGTCACTTTTAAGAAACGCAACAAGTAATGTGTTTAATACGTGAAGTTTTATTGAGTAAAAACCCAAAACACTCATAATACTGATTGGTGGAATTTTAAGGTCGTAAAACTGGATTTCAAAACTGAGCCTCACATTAAGTCGAAGTGACATGAATATTTAATAATGTGCAACACACCTTACTTTGAGTTAGTGAGACTTGGAATACACGTTTTAGAGAATTACTCATTTTTTTACGTTTAATATAGCTCCCAATTTGTGTCACTGATTGCTACGAAGCCCTAAAAACAGCATTTTAGTGATTCAGCCTTAAATTGTCTTTTGTTTATGCTGCAATTAGGTGTGCCTGGGGTTTGAGTGACAGAAAATAATGACTGAACTCATACAACTCAAACTTTATTTATACGGCACGAGCATAACAAGCCCTTTGTGGCCTTGCCAGTGATGATCTACAGCATTCAACACATCATTCCTCAGACTCCCACTGGAATCCATTATTTTGCCTTCCATTATTCTGGCAGGTACAGTGCTGAAAGTCTTCTTTCCCAGGCAAACAACAGAAAACCCACAAAGAACAACAACAACAAAATCATGTATTTGCTATTCTGTCTGTAGGTGAATATTCTGCAGCTCTGCAGAAATATATGTTTTTCTTTTGCCGACAGAGTATATTAACCGGGAGGCGTTTACATGTGACTCCTAAAAGATAAGAACATAAAACAGGGTTATCAGGCTGACTTGGGGTTAAAAATTGAATGCGTTAGATTGTTTAGATAACACCAAAACCTCAGCTGAAAGTTCTGTAGTGTTCTCATTAACAAATGCAAAAACCCATCAGCAGTTACTTATCAGACATCACCTAATCACAGCCAGTCACCAAAAAGATTTAACAGCACTGATTCCCCTGTGGAGAACAGTGTGTCATTGAACCAGTTAAGCTAATCTTCCCTCCTATCACACCTTTTCATGCCAAATAGAGGTGCTTAATTTCCCTTGTTGTTGTAGAAAATTTATTGCACATTAGTCTCATTTTATTTGAATTAAAACACTTCTTTCTAAGCCTCCGCCAGCAGACTCGTTCTGTTTGAGCAGTGAACTGGCCAGTATCTGACAATATGAGCGGGATAACTGCTGGAACAGAATAATTCTCTTTGCACAAACAAACAAGGCAACAAACTAAACAAAAAAAAAAAAAAAAAGGAGCCATGAATAAAGAAGACAAGGGCATATTTGTTCAGACGCTGGCATAATCTGAGCGTCTGGTTCTGTGTGATATGTGGTGATCCAGGAGACTAGCATATTTGTTTGTGTTGCCTTCTCATTTGCATTGAAATATGTGTGTTTCCTCCCTAAAGAACATCAGAGGACATCATTAAATGTTGAAAGGCGCCGACATAAATTAAACATTATCATTTCATGTTTCCTCATTTTGTAAACTTTCTGAGAGATTTCTTATCACAGCCCCGCATCTTAATTACACCCATGTACAAATCACTCGGGTATGTCTTTATTCTGTGAGGACCGAACACATAGAAGATGGAAGTAAAAGTCACAGAAATGTTGCCAACAGCAGATATCCATTAAGTACGCAATGAAGAAGGGGGCGAAAAAAAAGTGCCGTTAGAAACACATTTCAAGCAGCGTGGTGGCCTTTTTATCGCTAATGAAGAAGAAATCAAAAACCTGTCAGTGTCTGGGCAGGCTCTGGGGTTTTTCTCTGATTACTCTCTTCTGTTCTCTCAGGTGGAGAGGTGTGCATACCTGTGTCTCCGCCTATGGGCAGGGCTGCCCTTTGCACTCATCCACCTGCAGCACATAACCTCATTAAGACGGAGTATTTAACAACCAACTGTGGCTGTTACTCTTTGCTTCCATTACAGTTCAAAATTGGTTCAACGAGTTTAGTTCTTGTTTTTGTGCTTTTTGCTCAGTAATCCTCTTTCTTTGTCTGTTTTCTAGTTCCCTGTTTGGTGTCAGTTCCCTGGAGATCTCACTTGTGTTCCTTTGTGGAGTCAGGAGATCACATTCAGTCACTGTGGAAACAAGGACATACCTGTTAATGACCTGCCTGCCCAATCTCGCTGAACTTCTTTCATCTTCTCTAGATCCCAGCCACCGGTTACCTTTTCTTAGCTTCAGATTACAGTGCTAACAAGTAAGGCCTCTGAGCTTCTTAACTCCTTTTTCAGCTGGAGTTGCTAATGTGTCCCCCTCACCAATAACCGGTCTCCCTCTGCAGACCCGTCTTCCTCCTGTCTGAAATAGTTCCTGCCCAGTTGCTCACCTGTGTGTCATTCATTCCATTCGTTTGGTAGATAAGTGTTTTAAAGTTTTATTGGCTGAATCTGCTCCTTAAATTGCAGCAGCATCATGACAAAAGCATCCTTGAATGTTGCTTGACTGATGAAAGCCAGAAGTAATTTGTATAGGCTCACTGCATTTATCATGTTGGCTGTTCCTAAACACAGGCATGCCTTGGTGCCTGCTGTTTCTCAACCCCCAGCAGCATCCACCTTTAGGCTACAGGTGAATATTTATTCGGTGACATCCAGTTTCTATATGTAATATCTTTGAAACATTCAGCAAGATATAGTTCATTACTGTGCATAAATAAATAAAAATTGTTTTAAAAAAATAAACTCATCGGATTAGGAATAAAAATTGACTAATCAGCCTCAATCTTATCCTAAAGACCTCATAGTTCCATATCACCCCAATAGAGCACTTTGCTGTCAGTGGAACTAGCTCCCAGTTTGGATTTGGGAGACAGACCCTTTATAGTAGAATTCTTGCTTACGTACACGGCGTAGGCTGCTGGGGGCTTCCATTGATGCACTGAGCTATTTTTCATCGCTCACCTTTTTTAACTCACTGCATTTAATCAGTAGTTGTCATTCTCTGACTCTCTGCCGACATGTGTTTTTTGTCCTGTCTCTGTCCTCGCACTGTCTGATCTGCAGGTTTCTTCCTGTTTAAAGGGAGTTTTTCCTCCCCACTGTCGCACAGTGCTTCCTCACAGGGGGTTGTGGACTGTTGGAATTTTCCCTGTATTATTGTAGGGTCTAATGTGCTTTTCCAGCTTATGGTGGTCAGGTTACTGGATAACTGCAGAAAATATTAGTTACCTGGGTACTGGGTTTTGAGACCTTCCTTGAACTCTCAAGGGATTTCCTGGAAGTTCAATGACATTGTCAAATGTATTTCTTACACCAGACCAGAGCAACTGTGGAATCTCTCTGCTCAAAAAGGTGCCCTGTAGTTTTCAAGTTTGCATCTACACTTGTTTTAATTCAGACAATCATAACTGATGACTTGATATACAGCATAATGCATATCTAATGTCATTTAGGCCTTGCACAAAGACAGTTTATGTCAGCATATTAAACTACAGTCAAACTGTTTTCATTTTAATTCTACAACCTTTTCATTGGCAGGAAAAAAAGACTTTCAAGTAAAAATGTGAAAATAGCCAAGTGATAATTAATTATTTCAGGAAATCACAAACAAAAAGGAAAAAGCAGGGATTCCACGCAGAGGGTGGAATTAACGTTAATTTCTGTTCGTGCTCCACTGTGGACGTATCTTTATCAAATGGCAATGCAAAATGAGGAATCACCTCTAATTTGTGAGTTGGAATATTAAAAAGCCTTTGGGAAATGACATGAAATTCAATTCCTTGTGTACAGCTCATTTGAATATAAATCAAAGAAGGGGGATGTTGATGTCTGGCGCTTATGCCTCATCATTGTGCTACGGCAATTGTCCAACGAAAATTCAGCAAGTCAATTTATTTCCCTAATGAGAATATTGTGCAGTAGCACAGATAACAACATGCAACCCACAACAGCAACTATTTGTCATTTAAAGCATTACCAGAAACCCTGAGAAAATGTACAGAGATACACCTCACACAAATAAACTCTAATTTCCTTCCTGAAAATGTCATTCATGTTCAGTGTCAGGGAAGGGCATGGGAAGGGCTGAGGCACAGATAGAATGTGACACTAACGCTGCACCTCACAGTGTTTCATCCACAGAGCTGTCCTGCCTATTAGTCTTATGTGTGCTGGAGTTCTGATGCTGTGAGGATTTGACAGGCTCACTGCAGAACCTCAAATTAACTTAATTTGGGTTTAGATGTCATCCTCCAAAAAGCCGCCTTGCTTTTCCTTAGTTGTAACCTCTGACTGTCCCTCATCTTGATGCCTGGTCATTATAGAAACACAGTTTTTCCTCGAGCCAGGGAGGACTGAAGGCATTAATGAGCAAGCCGACTGGCGCAGACGGTGGCTTTTTAATTAGCAGCAAGACCACTTTCTAGCTCAGTGGTCTCCTCCATTTTCATAGCAAGAAATTATTTTTGGATACTTTAGCTCTCTTATGTTAGGCTGCCCATTAAAGTGTGAATGGCACAAATGACAGGGCGTGGTAATTGGAATCGTGCAGAATTACCACAGAGGTCTGGAGTAATTGTGTGTTTGAGTGGCATTTTGTGCTGCTACGTTTCTTCTTTTTCAGCCCAAGTCCAGAGATGAAGGAAATTTCATTTTACTCACATTGTATTCATATTTTAATTTTGGCAGGGAGTAAAGACGCGGCATGAAAGAACACAAATCTTCATTCTGTTCACTTAAGGCAAAAGCCTCCCATGGTTGCATGGCATTCAATCTCAAAGCTTTACCTTGGCAGCTTTAGCTGATTTGCTCGGACGCTTTGGATTCTTTGTTTTAAGATAAGATCATAATTTCGACATCAGTACAACCAGCATCAAGAGGCTGGAGCACTTTACTGCTACAGTGCCATTAGTATTTATACACAAACCACATAGGCATCATGAATACTTAACATAAAAATCTAAAAATGTAATATTCAAAAACAAAAAGGCTTTACTTTGAAGTGACCTTGTGGAAAATTTCAGTCTGAAGATAATCTTTGGTTCTATCAGTGGGGTGTACATCTAAGTTGAAATGCACTGGAATACTCAGAGTGAGCGACCTGACCCTTGGGACCAGGTTTCTTTGAACATTTTTACATAATGGAGCTCATATTGATTTTTGTTTTTGAACCAGAGGGAAGAGTATGAATAGGAAGCGCTAATATTTTAATCCTGTATTCCCAAGATGGAGAGACACAAAAACAAATAACATTTTCTTTCTTTTGTATGAAAGAAATTTGGAGTATTTTTTTTCTACATAAAGACTAGTATAGATTCACACAGAGAAAACTCATCCGCTCTATACTGTTAGGTGTATTTATGGTGAAGTAATTCTCTCGCACTCATCCTTGGATTGTGCTCTGTGTCATTCTGGACTGACAAATAGCTGACGAGTGATCAATTGCTCCACTTAGAAAAGTTTTTGAAAGAGTCAGCTCAACAGATCACCATCTTGTGACGGAGCAGAAATTGAGTGGGGGTTTGCGAACATAGGCTTATATTGATTTTCATATGAAGAGTGAATTATTTCTACCACATCTCTCCAATTTGATTTATGGTCATTTTGCTGTCTGTACTCCAATTCATACAAGCAGCCAGAAACCCCTTTCTTATGCGGCGAGCGATACCCTTTTGCCAAAGGCCACTCAAACAGTAATGTGTTCTTTTAGATTAGCCTGTCAGGTACAATGTAATTGACTGGGGAGATTAAAAAGAAGATATCACAGTGCATTATTGATTCACATGTTAAGAGGGTCACATGTACCACAGTTTATCAGCACCCCGGCAGACAGTCTGGAAATGGGAGACTTTTTATAAAACCCTCCAGGGGACAAGGGGGAGATATTAAAAGGTTGCACTCAGTCAATTGTTTTCAAGTTTACGTCCACGCCCTGTTCCCACTCTTACACTGAACCCACATTGAAAAAGGCGTCGAGCACAATACATCAGACACTTCTCAGCATAATTTACCTTGGAGAAGAGAAAATGTAGGTGACAGTGACTTGTGAGTGGAAAGTTGCCAGGCTGAATACTAAACCCGGCTATTAAAATGTCAATCAGCAAAGCTGCAAAAGGAATGAAAGGGCCTACAGTCATGCTGTAAGGTGCTGCAAGGCTGTATTTAAGCACAGCAGCGCTTTGAGCAAAACGCTAGCAGCATAAGCATGACAACATATTCATACTCCTACTCTGCAAAATATCAGTAGCATTGGAAAAAGTGAATGTTTGTGTAATTGAAGAATACAAAAAGGGGGGGGGGTGTCAGCTCGCCAGTGCCACGCCTCCTGACAAACATTTAAAAACCTTTGTAGAATTTGTGAAGTGCTTATTCCTCAGCCTGGAAAAATGTCACATGTTTGGTGGAGCAAATATTTCTAGAGATGTCTTCAGAACTTCTGTTATTAGATGATTTTCATTTGTAATTATCAGTGTTTTCGAGGACGTCTTCACTTAGCTTTACTTAGCCATTACCCTTCAACAGGTCTCTGTTATGTGGTATGAAGCTGTTTGGGCAGTTAAAGATAGTGAGGCTCTTATTCCTCAGTCAAAGTATATTTTTATGCTTTTATTATAGTACACTGATGTTTATTAAGGTCACTGTAAATTGGTGAATCATCTTCTGCAATGATGGTTTTATCCTTGAATGATAATTTAATGTCATTGCACAAGAGAGGCCAATGTGTCTGTGAAGGTTCTCATTCAGAGAGAGAGGCCAATGTTACCTTGTCATTTTCAGGTATTACCCAGCTGATTAGCTGCTGCCAATAATTATTTTGAGTGTGACAGGTCAGCAATTAGACAGCTACTCTGCAAAACAACAGGAATAATTTTTAACATCTGATTTTAGTAAGTCTGGAGGGAAAAAAAGTTTTCACACTACTCTTGGTACTCATTGGCAGTAAAAGACCTTCCCGGTTCTGGGTATCTCTCTCAGTTATGAATATTGTATAAACACAGAGCTTGTGGAGCTGAAAAACAGCAGGCTGAAAAAACCCTTCCCTGGATAAATAGAAGTTTTGAAATGTGTGAGAAAGGTCGTACACGTCTCAAGGGAAGACCGAAGGAGTGTTTCATTCATATTTTAATGAATGTTCTCAGGTCAGGGATGAATACACACAGGAGCAGGTGAAAGGTGAAGCTGGTATAAATAGCTGGTGTGGAAAGGTGCAAAGCACGACCTTGTCCATCCATAGAAGAAGATAATTACACTGCTGTGATCCAGAGTTATTGGCAGCTCTCTGTTAGATAATTACCAGAGTTTAAAGGGCTTTCGGAAAGTTACAAAATCATAACAATGTTTTTCTGTGCGTGTTATGCGTTATTTCTCTCTGTCTTACACATTTAGTCCTTCCTTGACCCTATTCATCTTTTGAAGTACAAATAGGCATTTTAAGTCAAACTAAATATAAGAAAAGTATAAGAAATAAATAATAGTGTGGCTGTCATTTAGCAATAAATGCGTCTTTTGAAAAGGTCACAGTGGTTCTTTTTTTAAAACCCCAGTCGTCCTCGCAGACCTTTGTCAGCACTTGGTTCTTTAAAAAAGCTCTTTTTGAATTTCTTTTGAGAGTAATGCAAATAAAAACAAAGTTTGATGCCTAAGAAAAATGACAGCCCTATAATGAATTTCAGAATGAAGAGATAACCCCATTTATCAGATTTTACTGGATGTGCTTCTTTTACTGTTTCATCAGTGTCTTTTATTTATGACAACAAAAACTTTTATATGATCAAATGATTTAAAAATGTCATTGTAAAAAAATGAATGACTGCTGACATGTCTGTACGTAATGTTTAACTATCTACCTATAGAACATGACTGAAAGGGTGGAAGGTTGTAGTATTTATCACAACCCTTAAGTTGAGACTCTTGATTTCATTGTTCGTCTTTGTTTCCCTCCCTTTTGACCTTCTGTCCATGGTAACCTTATGCCTATGATTTCTGCAAAGGGCCTCTTTTCAGACATGCTTGTGCTGCCCATGACTGCACGGAGTTGGAATATCAAGCCATTTCACCACTCAAAAAGCCCAGCTTTTTAAAAAAAAATGTCTCTAGAGGAGATGAATCTGAAAACTGACTTGTTTTTAGTGTGGGCGAAGAGAACAGAGATTTTGGAAGCCCACTCAAATACATTTAGGAGATGTGTCAGTAAAGTACAGCTCTACATGCTGATCGTTTTACGCGAAATCTCCTTTGCAGATGTTGCCTGTTTTGTTTGAAAACTGAAAAACAGATTAGGAAATTATTTAAAGTGATTTTTTGTGTGTTTTGATTGAGGGTGGGGAGTGATTTTTACCACCTTACAGCAGGGATTTGGTCTCAGATAAGCAGAGCAGAAACATTGCTACTTTCCTTTTGCAACTTATTGCCGCACAGCTGAGACTTTTATCTCTGAACTCTGCACAAATATCAGTACAGATATGGGAGCAAGGTCCTGAGCTAATTAAATCTGTAATCGCTTTGTACTTTAACAACACAAAAGGAGGGTGAGGCTGGCATAAGATTCAGCTAGTGGTTTAAATGAGGGCCTGTGGACTATTATTATATAAGGATAACTAACTGGGTCAGAGATCTTTAGCAGTAAGACGGGTTCATGCACACCTGCAAGATGAAAGTTTTCCTCAAGGAAGCTGGGATAATAATGGAGAGAGAATTGAGAAAGAGAGAACTACATGATAGTCTTGTCAATGGTCTAGCATATAGGTGCTCCATTTTGTTTGCAGGGGTTGAAGTCAGTGGGTCTGAGAGGGGGAGGTAATAAGTTTCAGAAAGAAGCCGGGGTGAGAGTGCAACCTAATGGAGGACTGAACAGCAGACAGCAGAAGTCAGTGAACACTTCAAATGCTTTTCCATTTCAAATAAAGAGCTCATTCTGCCCTCTAGTGGGAATCTGAAAAACCTGCATCAAAATGCAATTCTCATTTGTGTCACACAGCATCCCTTTCTTCCACTTTCCTCTTAGCATGTTTCTGGGCATATTTAGTTTTGTTTAATTATTTTTATTCATTTCCAGGTATTGTTGCTCCTAAACACCAATGCAACATCATCCTTTTTGGTAGACACATGCAGCAGCATTAAGTCATCATCTTGTGCCTTTCTCCCCTTCTTTGTTTTAGTGTGGGAGGTTTCATTTTAAAAGATGTCTTTCAGCATCAGAAGATTTTAGTCCTGGGAAACATTCATACACTTGTATTTTTTGCTATTACAGTGGTCCCTTGTTTAACGCGGGAGTTGCGTTCCAAAAATAACCCAGTGAAATCCGCAAAGTACCCAACTTTATTTTTTTACAATTATTAGAGATATTTTAAGGCTCTAAAACCCCTCACTACACACTTTATACACTTTTCTCACACAGGCACCAACATTTTCACACTTTTCTCTCTTCTTTAAACTCTCTCAAAGTTCAAACCTTCATAGAAAAATAAGTCCAGTATTATAGAATGAAACCAAAGGCACCCGCGATGCCTTTGACGGTACAAAACGTTTCATCGACATTGTTGTGTTTGTTGGGGTGTGTCGGTGTGTGTGAAACTATAGCCTAAGGTTTATAATGTTAACTGGTAATTATGTGACAATGCATTTCAGGTCATGTTGTGGAGAAACGGAAAAGTAATGTAATGGGTAGTATAATGGATTACTTTCTTCAGCAAGTAATTAAGTACCACACTCTTGGAATGGCTTTTTAATTAATATGTAAGTCAGGTAGGTAAATGCTCTGGTATTTTCCGCAATGGGCTTTCTATATGCTCCAAACAAACAGTTTTTGTGTTCATTCGGGCCTTTTTCCCTAAAAGAAATGAAGTCTATGAATGAACTATGAATTATTTTCCTAAAGCAACTTGAGCTGAAATATCAAATATTAGCAAATGTGTTTTGTATTAATGCTAAAAACATTGGTAAAATTTTATGTTACATATGTTTAACATAACACTTGAAAAAATGCAAAAAAAGTTTAACAGAAGCTGGCTGCTTCTTCTTTGTCATCCTTGTATGCTTTACTTAAACACCAGCAGGTGGCTGAACTATTTGAAGCTGCATGTTTTGTTTGATACATATTATGTTACAGATATTATTATAATGAGTCACCTTTCTTGCAGTGTTTCTTTCAACCAGATGCTACTGAACCAGAGAGGGGGATTCAGTCAAGTATTCATCCGTGGCATTTGCAACTGTGTGTGCATTATTATTCCTGATCTAATGGGGCAAAATTAGACTGCTAAGGGTTTGTGGTTTTCAGTTAACGAGACACAGTTTACATTTAAGCCCAACCTCATAAGTTGGTTTCACTGATAAAAATTGCCTTTACAGTTGCATGAAGCCTACTGGTTACATAAACAAATCATAAACTAAAATTATTTTCATTTTAAGGAATAAATACTGACTCTTGAAAGCCCATTTTATTTCCTGTTTTCTGTCCTTTTCTGGATGTTGTTTTCCTAGCAACAGTGCTGCTAAAGGTGAAGAGGTGGGAGTTTGATTAACTGCAAGTATTGGGGGGGTGTCTGGGGTGATGGAGGTTCCCAATTACTTTCCTGGCTGCATGGAGAAGAGGAGGTCAAGACCCCTTTTCAGTTAACTTATAAGTGTGAGTGGTTTGCCCTTGGCCTATACAGCTCCAAACTTGGCAGTTGTGAATTAAGTGAAATGACATAACTGTTTGGCATTGGACTGAATAAAATCCACTGCCCACTTCCTAGTGGATTTTATTCAGCAGATACAAAACTAGCAGGGCAAATGAGCTCTTAAATAAAAGGCCATGGGTTCAAGTCTCATGGTGACTGAACCACTCATCTAACTTGAAGTAACTAGACGAAAATAAAATCCAAACTCGCTATAAAGGTTCGCATGAGACACCTCTTTCTTTTTATACATGATTAACTCCTTCCTGGAGATTAACCTATATATAATAATGAAAATGAATAGACATCTTTTTAAAGACTGTCAGTGGACTTTCAGCCATTAGCAACAGAAAACTAATAAAAAAAAATTACTTTCATTTGATTGGTGAGTCAAAGGGGTAAGAGTGTGAAGTCCATATAAATGTGAAGTGTAATTTTTCTGAACAACATGACCAACTAAAATATATGCTGAGGGAAAACATTACAGACCTAAGCATGTTTATGGGACTTCCTCCAGAGTGAAAACACTCACAATGTATGGTGTAAAGCTCTCCCAAAACTATTAAAAAGTATGAACAAAAAAAGAACAGAAAAGCAAAATAAAGTTATTTAGAAATAGCCAGTGGTCATTAGTAAGAATTATTTTCTCAGAACTTAAACTCAAATACCATCAAATCCGTTTTGTACAATTTTTTTTTAAATCTTTACTTTAAAAAATTCGTCAGTTTTGTAAATTCCTGAAAAAAATATAGTGCTTCTAAGCAATTAGCTGATTTTCTGTTAAACAGATCAAATTGTTCCTGTACGCTATATGTTGAATTGTATGTCAATCAAATAAATGAGGCGGTGCTCTCATTGGACAGTAGAAACGCCTTAAAAACATATCTTTGGTGTGATTGGACAGAATTGACATGGCAACAAGATGCGTGGTGATGCAAATTGGTGACATTTCTGCCCCCATAAGGCTGCCAGCTTTTGGGCTCTCTACCAGCTAGCTAATGCAAACAAAGCGGCCAGTAAGGGGTTTGTGTGTGTGTTTGTGCGGCCATCTCTCTGCTATTAGCTATCCTGATACCCAACGCAAAACCCTCTTTATTTATAAATCTTCTCATTTCTTCTTTGGTAGTCATACAACAATACAAAACTGAAGTTGCTTTGGTGAAGGTAAGACATTTCTTTCCTTTACACGACCGCACTGGTTTATCCAAAATGGCTTCTGCTAGCTAGTAAGCTAAAATAGAAACGTCTACCAACAGCTTGCTTAAGCTAACTATAGCATATTAGCTTAAGAGCCGGTGGATAGCCTAGCTTGCAGATGTCTCGGCTAATTTAAATAAAGGTAGAAAATGGCGTCGTCCTTTAGCTACTCCAACTAAAACTTCAAAGTATACAAACGTGTTAATGGGTCCGCTAAATGATTAAATTCACGAGTCCCATCACACAGATTCAGCCAAGTTCGCTTCAATACTCGTATGAAATCTGTATAAGTAATCCCAGCAAGGGATGGGATGGCGACACGAACAGTCGGCTGTAAACGTTAGCCAGCCATGCTTGCCCTGCCCTGTTTCACTGCAACACGGTGCAGCGCTGGGTATGCAGACTGGTCCTCTTTTCGATCTATAGCAGCAAAGCAACACAAAGCACCAACTGTGGAGAGCCAGCGTAACCCCAAGCATGTATTTCCACGTAGCGTCACGCTTCTGACTTAACACTTGTTAATCTGTAGAAAAACTATAATGCTCAAACACGGTTTATGAAAAAATAATAAAAAAATCTTAGCAATGTCGTGACGTAGTTTATGGCTTTAGAGACCCACCAAGCTAGCTAATTAGGGTAGCCAGTTAGCTGACGCACCTTTGCTTTGTTGTAGCCGAGCAAAGAGCTGCACACATTTCTACATTTCGACATTTAATATCATTTGGTCATGCCACTTAATCAGTGTTCAGCAAACACATCTGTAGTGCGTTCGTGTATTTAACTTACTTAAGTAAGGAGGCAGGTTTATGTTATTTATTTTATTTATTCTTTTTCTGTGAGTGGCTGGGCCTCGGAAGACCTAGTCACGGGATTGTTTATCAGTCATGTGTAAATGTCTTTGGATGTTATTTAAAAAAAACCCAAAACAAAAAAACTAATCGTGTCCTGTTTAACGTTTGTCTAATCGTGTAGTCCGTGCCTGTCTTGTTTTCCCAGAGCCCCTACAGTGGCTAATTGCATTCCCTTCTCTCTTCCTCAGCACCGTTTTCCCCATCCCTTCCTATTCTTCTTATTCTTTTGAGTATTCTTCATTGTCAAGCCGCCAAAGTGGAGAGTGTGATTGCAGAAGGGGGTGCTTCTCGTTTCAGGTAATAAGTCATGGCCTGTACAGGAAATGCCAACATGGAATTTTCTTTTTCTCCCCATGGTTAGCCCTCTGCTAGCATTTTGAGCAGGAACTTCCGGCCTATAGAACAAAGCAGGATGTGGGAAGGCTCAAAATGGCTGTCAGGCAATTCTTTGTGAGACCTTTTGAAAAAGGGGGTTGGGTATACAGACTTGATCCTTGAAAGGGTTTCTGGTTGGATGTTGGTAAAGGCAGCACATCTGTAAGCAGAGGTAGCCAAAATTACAGTCATTCCTCACTTAAGTAGAGGTACAGATACTTGACTGAGGTAACGGGGAAAAGTAAGGTCTTTTGTATGAATAAGTTTGTTTTTGGAAAGGAAGCTGAACCTCACGTGTTAATATAATGATAATAATAAAACTATGTTAAGTCACACGAATAGAAACAATCGTTCAACCTTAATGGTAATGAAAGCTTGAGCATCTGTTGTGTAGAACCCAAGCAGACTAAAAACAAAAAGAATTTTATAAAAACTGCCTAGCTGCTGTTGCTTGCATTGTAGATGGGTGCTGCCTCCACATCTAAACAGAGAAAGGAGTACGGTTGGGATTTGGCAGTTGTAGATCAGCTGTAGTGGTGGAGAGTGGGGGGGGGTATCACTTAGAAATGTCACATTAATGTCTGTTGTGACCACTAGTAGATTTTATGTGCAGGCTGTGATCAGCTGACTTGTGTTAAACAGCAAAGCAGATGTTAACACGGATTGTCACGGCTAATTTCCAACACCTAGGCAATATAAAGGTGGAATTCAGTGAGCGAATCAAAATGATTGTAACTGAAGTTAATTTTGGCTAAACTTAGTGTAACCTGACATTGTCCTTTCAGAGTTTATATCTGACCAATATCTGTTCATTAAAAAAACCTAATTGTCATACTTTTACACAAAGTCTTTAACATTTCCCTCTCAAATGTCACAAAGTACTCCTTAACTTTAGAAATGATTTTCTTCTTTGTCTCTGAGCGGCTTCACCGCCCTTTCTTTTATCTCCCTGGGAAATAAAGTAGCTGTACCTTTAGCTAGCAGACACACAGTGAGAAAAACTGCACAGAGACAGTTTTGCTGATACTGTGTTTGCTAATATTTGTTCAGTGGTTTAAAAGATACATTTAAATGTTGCATTTCCAGATCATTCTGCCCCACTTTAACACCTGAGTGTGGAGCTATACATTATATTTTTGTCTCTCCTCATGTACAATAAGCACCAGTGATGGATACACAAATAGCATTGTCTTTTCATCCTATTGGTGTTAATTTAGTTCTATTTAAATAGAAGCTGTTATGGAAATGTGAACGACCAATGTTTCAGAAAAGAACAAACCTTACTAATTTGAGTCAAAATGGCAGCAGCAACAACAACAAAATATTAATGCAGTAATGGGGTAATTTGGTGAGCAACCTCTGAATGCAATCCACATAAATTAAGTAGAAGGAAACTGAATTCTATCCAACAATACAACATAAAAGTCAGGGCTATACCAGAGAACTGCATTTCTACCAAGCTGACTTTACATTTGAAGTTAAGCTTTCCTTCTCGCAGATGGATTTACTTGTGCATTCTTTTGCATAGAATTCATAAATATAACAGTTCTTTGTCAGCAAACACAGACTGTTACTGGCTCTCCAATAACTGGCATAAGTGCCTCAAGTGAGTCTTATTCATAAAGCTCTTGGCCCGGCCAAACCCTTACTACTTCTCAGTTTATAGTTTCATTTTTATTAATTTGTATATTCAGTGCCTTATTGGATTTCAAGCGAGCTTTGTTCTAGTGATTACAAAAACTAGATGACAGTTTTAAATCCAGTGATCAGTTGCGGTGCTACACAGTTTAATTTGAAAGATATTTTATGTTGTGCGGTATTATTTTATATCTATGTAGCTCTTTCCGATAGTTAATTATCCAACTGTGCAGTTTTAAAAATGTATTTTTAGTGAGTGCTTTTCTCTCATGTGTTGTTTAGTGCAACTGAAGGTTGAATGAAAAAGAACACCAGTGCTGCGTGAATTTTAAGTGTTCCACTGTGTTGTTTACTTCTGCAGTGCTTCTTCGGGGGGAGGAGGTGGTAGGGGTGCACCTCAGCACTATCCCAAGACTGTCGGCAACAGGTTTGTATGCGTACTTAATATGTAATAAGCTAATTGGTTGTAATAAGGAATCAGTAGGTATTATTCATTTCCCCAGTGTGGAAGAGATTCACTAGAAAACCTTGATTACCCTGTTGTCATGCAACATAATAGTTGCAGGTTGCCCAAATGTGTTTACCATTCTGGGAGGCCTGAGATCACTTTACAACAAAGGATTTTTTTTTTTTAAAGTATTTAACAAGTTGGCTATGCAGCATTAACACTTGTGTTGACCATTTAAAAATATTTTTGACTGCTTTTAGTGAGAGGCTTATTTTTATCTAACGCCTGAATTTTAATTATTGCTGCTCTACTGCGTGCTTTTGAGGGGTCAGATAGACCTGCGGGGAGCACTGTTGTGATGAGTGTGTGGTATTAAGCTTTATGCTTGAACAATTGCGCATTTCTCTTTACCCACCACAAACTGAGATTCTGTGCCAGTATACTCAGTCTTTTGCTCTGTATTTCTACAGCGAGTTCCTGGGGAAAACCCCAGGGCAAAGCGTTCAGAGATGGGTTCCTTCACGAAGCACTAGACGAGATGTCAACTCCAGCAATGAAAAAGAGCGACACGATGCAATCTTCAGGAAAGTGAGGGGGTAAGTTTCAACTCCCGATGCATATTTAAAGGGTTGACTGAGAGAGAGATTTTATTAGTTTTTTTTTTTTTTTATTGCTACTTAACCCATTTCAGTTGTGCTCAGACTAAACAAACAAATTCATCTAAACAGATTAGTGTTTGAATGCCACAGTAAATCTGTCTGTGAATCAAGTTTAATCTTCGTCCAAATTATACTTTTGTGTTGTGCAGACTTCTGTGGAATCTGTTAAATACCATCTTAAGAGTTAGGATTAATTTATTTGTTATTGGTATTGATTTATTTTGTTTTGCGGCTCATTGTTTACTGTGGTGATGAATAGTTAAGATAGAGGCAGGAGTCTCCATGGGCTGCGTGTGAATGAGAGTGAGACAGATGTACTAGTGAGGAAGAGAGTGCTGGCAGGGTGGAGTTGAGTCTCAGGTGTGATTTGTGACAAAAGCAGTGAAAGTGAAGATTTACAAGACATAAGACCTGCTATGATGGTTTGGAGTCAGCGGTACTAAGAAAAGAGACAGGAGCCTGAGTTAGTTGGCAGAGCTGAAGATGTTATGGTTTCCATTGGAAGTGACCAGTTTGGCCAAGATTAGAGAGGAGTACATCAGAGGGACAGTTGGATAGGCAAGGCTGAGATGGTTTGGATATGTGCAGAGGGTGGTGGGTGGATGTAGTGAACAAAGATTTGTGGATGTAGTGAAGGAGGACATGCTGCCGGATGGTGTGATGGAGGATGCTAGGGGAGATGAAGGCTGATGATCTGCTGTGGCAATCCTTGAAGGGACTTACCAAAAGAAGATAATTTTGGTTTTCATTAAGGTGTTTATACCTCTTATTGTGATTATTCCAACTTGATTAGAAATAAAGTATTGAATTTCGTAGGGCTGGAGTCACTTACATGGCATGTGTTTTGCGGCAATCTAAGCTTGATAGTGTTGACCACAGAAGGCTCAGGATCTGAGCTCAGGATTTCTATTTAATTTTTTACCTTTTTTTTTTTGAATGTTTTTTGGGGGGGGGGTTCCTTAAAATATACAGAACCTTCTTGGTAATATCACATGCCTACTTTTTGGTCTTGGGCAATCATTATATCCAGTCAAATCCTAAAAATCAAGTAAGTGTTCAGATTCTAATATTTACTCTTGCTACCTCTCTCTCTCTTTTTTTTTTTCTTTCTTTTCTTTTGTTAGCATACTCAACAAACTCACGCCTGAGAAGTTTGACAAGCTATGCCTTGAGCTCCTGAATGTGGGCGTAGATTCAAAACTCGTCCTTAAAGGAATCATCTTGCTGGTAAGCACTTATCTGTATTCTTTGGAACCCAGCTAAATGGAAATATATGCATCTATACTTGGCTGGCTGCTCTGAGTGACTCATACACTACATGCTTTCATGACCTCCCTGGTTTTGTTTCTGCGTTTCAGATTGTAGACAAAGCCTTAGAAGAGCCGAAGTATAGCTCGCTCTATGCTCAGCTATGTCTGCGCTTGGCAGAGGACGCACCAAACTTTGATGGCACTTCACCTGATATCCAGACACCCCAAAAGCAGAGCACAGTGAGTCTCACTGATGTTCTGCTGCAAAATATTCTTTTCAGTCTGTGATACAGCAAAGTTTTTCTGTTTGTGACCCTGCTGTTGTATTAGGCCTGCTCAACACAGTTTAAAGTCATTAGGAAAACTTTACTTTTGAAAAGGATAATTTTTTTTTAATGACTATTGTTTTTAAAATCCCCATTTACTCAGATAAAAAAAGCAAGTCCTGTATCACTTTTTGTTAACCTTTATGAAAATGCCTTGAATTCATTTTTTTTTTTTTTTAAACTGTCCAAACATTGGGTTTTGTCTTGTTTTTGTAGACCTTCAGAAGACTGCTGATTTCCAAGCTTCAAGATGAATTTGAGAACCGCACCAGAAATGTTGAAAGTAAGTCCCTGTCTTTGTGAATCTGCCAAGAGGTCCTCGCGATGTAGTTAGTTACGTAACCTTTTTGTTGCTTACCTCTGATAATCTTTTCACCTCAGTCTATGACAAACATGACAACCCTCTTACTTCGGAGGAGGAGGAGCAGCGTGCCATTGCCAAGATCAAGATGCTTGGCAACATTAAATTCATCGGGGAACTTGGCAAACTCGACCTCATCCATGAATCTATCCTTCATAAATGCATCAAGACAGTATGGAATTTTGTTTTTTTCAGACTTTTTTTTTTTTTTTTTTAAATTGTGTTTAAAATCTTATCTTTTAATTCTGGTGTTCTTATTTGCAAGATAAACCATAAAATAGATCCATTACGCGTTACATGACAATTCTCCCTTGTTTCCCTGCACTCTGAAGCTTCTGGAAAAGAAGAAGAGAGTCCAGCTCAAGGATATGGGAGAGGATCTGGAATGCCTCTGTCAGATAATGAGAACAGTGGGGCCGAGACTCGACCATGAGAAAGCAAAGGTGACAGCTTTCATAAACTATAGCTGTTTGGAGAGGCTGTGTATAGGCTTATGGTATAAACACAACATCTCAATTCAACCCTTTTTTATTTATTATTAAAAAAAAATGACTGTGTAACTAACATTTATAGGTCACCAAGTTGAATCATTAGTTTGTTAAATGCAAGCAAAGTAGGTACATTAATTTTTTACTCAATCATCAGAAAGAACAGTGAAGGCAATTGACCCAGCCAGTGTTAATATAAAATCGGCTCTAAAACTTTATTTATGAACTGCTCGTTGCTCACTTCCTTTCTCTCTCCATCCTTTCATCAGTCTTTAATGGATCAGTACTTTGGCCGTATGCAATCCTTAATGAACAACAAGGAGTTGCCCGCTAGGATCCGCTTCCTGCTGCAAGATACAGTGGAACTTCGAGAAAACAACTGGGTCCCCCGCAAGGCTTTCATCGACAACGGACCAAAGACAATTAACCAGATCCGTCAAGATGCAGTGAAGGCGAGTCCATTATTAAAGGGTTCAGTTCATTCTGTTTACTTTTCTGTACATTAGCAAGGAGCCCCTTGTGATAAATGTGATGCGACAAGTAAGCAGACAGTTAAAGGTTTCCACTCTGAGATGTGTTTAATTTAGTTCAGAGCTTTCAATTGTGAATTCTGGACTGTGGCAGAGTTACTGACTGATTCTGTCATGCATGTCGTTGTAGGATTTGGGTGTTTTCATCCCAGCACCCATGTCTCAGGGGATGAGGATGGACTTCTTCCTGGAAAGCCCTTTCATGCCCAGCAGAATGAAACTGGACAGGGAGACTCTTGGGGGTTTAGCTGACATGTTTGGACAGATGCCAGGTGTGTTTTGTTCCTGTATCATGTGTACCTGTGCACTTCCTTTCTTGTTTTTGTTGTACAAGGCCATCTTAAAACATCTTTGTTCTCTCAGGCAGTGGGATTGGAACTGGCCCGGGGGTTATTCAGGACAGGTACTCGCCTACTATGGGACGCCATCGCACCAACCCACTCTTCAATGGCCACGGTGGTCACATTGCCCCTGCACCTCAGTCACAGTTTGACATGGGGCCCAAGTCTTTTGTTAAGTCCAACCAGGTAGCCTGCTTTTGAAAGTTTACATTAGTTTAGTCTTAAAGTTCTCAAAGTTAAAGTTGTGTGGAAATGGGGAAAGAAAATCAAAGAACCTGTTTAGCTGGTTTTGACTGTCTTTCATCATTTGAATCTTTTTGCCCATGTGACTACTTATAGGTTCAGAACCAGCATTTCCTCAACCAGAACCAGAACCACATGGCCCAGCAGCAGGTCCAGTCCAAGGACATGCCTCCACGATTCAGCAAGAAAGGACAGCTCAATGCTGACGAGGTAAGTAGGTCCTAGTTTGGCTGAGTTAAATGTTGCCAAAAACTGGCATTTTTTTGGTTTTTGTCTCATACTAAAAAAAGATTTAACAAAGTTAAAACATCATATGTTTTACACTAACCTTTAAAGGCTGCATTCTGCTCTCCTAATGTCCTGTGTTGAGTCGTGATGCCCAGTGATTATAAAAAGACGCGTTATTCTGAGGAATCCAACCTGCTGCTAGTCTTTCTTTTACTATCGTCTCTGTCTTTAATCTCCTCTTTTCTGTCCCTCCTCCACTTCTCTTTTTATTCAAACTGGCAACAGGGTCCGCTGACTGCGATTATGAGATATGAGGGCATTTTATTTATAGCTGATATGGAACTTGAGTTGTTTTTGTTAAATACAAAGACTAATACTATTGTCTGCTTTGTTCATGATGCCTCATGGCCCCACAGATCAGCCTCAGGCCTGCTCAGTCATTCCTCCTCAATAAGAACCAGGTGCCCAAGCTCCAGCCCCAGATCCCGACCATGATGCCTCCCAGTGCCCAACCCCCACGCACTCAGACTCCCCCTCTGGGACAGGTATGAGAGTGTCTACTTGTTTGTCAGTGAGTTAATCTAACAGAACCGTTGGTGAGATTAAAAAAACAACAAAAAACTGGTTGTTGGACAACTAGCATATAAACAACAAACATTAAACCACAGATTAAAGTGTCGTTTTGTTGGAGAGCTGTATCTGTGTACTCAAATACATGACTTTTGCCCTCAGCCTCCACAGCTTGGCCTGAAGACCAACCCTCCACCTATTCAAGAGAAACCTCAGAAGACTAACAAGAAACCACCTCCTGCAAAGGAGGAGCTTCTTAAAATGACGGTAGGGAGAACGGTTTCCGTCGTATCGCATCTATTCCAGGCTGAAGCAACACTTAACAATCATGTAAAATCCTCATGAATAAAAAGCTTTACCACAGCATACTCACAATTGAATCAAAACTGCAGGTCAGTTTTCCAAAAGGTTTGCTACACTGTCTTCTGAAAGTCTTTGCTGTAACCATAACAGCAAAGCAGTTCACTTATAAATATGGCTAAGCCTCCCTATTTAGCAGTTTCTATTCACTACTGGTGAAATATAGAAGTGACAAAATATATTTATGTAAGCACTTGAGTGTACTGCAAGATAATCTGCTTGCCACTAAGACTTGAAGCATTTTACCTCCTCAGCATGTGCATACAGAGTAGATGGGACCACAAGACCTACGAATGAGTTTGTGTTATGCTGGGTGATCAGAGTGACCACGGTTCATTTCTGTTCATTTGCTTGCCTACTCTGTTTAGGAGGCAATCATGACTGAGTACTTGAACACTAAGAACCTGACGGAGGCTGTGAGCGGCGTGAGAGAGATGAAGGCTCCAAAGCATTTCCTGCCAGAGATGCTCAGTAAGATCATCGTGTGCTCCCTGGATTGTCCTGATGAGGACAAAGAGCACGCCAGCACTCTGATTCACATGCTCCGCACGGAGGGCCTCATCACTGGGGAGAACTTCATGCAGGTACGTCTGCTGTTCATTCAGTATTGGAGAGCATTTCTGTGTTTGAGCACAAACACATTCAGTACGTTTAAAGACAAGAAAAGATCTTTTATTATTTCACTGAGATTGATGTAATTATTTGTGACTAATTACATATGTCACTGAACCCAGAGGAGCAAATTACCTTCATGCTTGAGATAATTTCTTATTTTCTCCCCTCACTCATTTTAGGCTTTCCTTAACGTCCTGGACCAGTGCCCTAAGATCGAGGTGGACGTGCCCCTGGTGAAGTCTTATCTGGCCCAGTTTGCGGCTCGGGCTATCATCGCAGAGCTGGTGAGCGTGGCGGAGCTGGCTCACCCCCTGGAGAACGGAACCCATTTCCCACTCTTCTTGCTCTGCTTGCAGCAGACGGCCAAGCTCAAGGATCGTGAGTGGCTCACTGACCTCTTCCAGCAGAGCAAGGTCAATATGCAGAAGATGCTCCCAGGTAGGCCCCCGATCCATCTACCAATTCAGGATTTATTTTTTTTAAATATATCAACAATTCACAACAGATAAATCTTAAAATCGCCAATGAGTAAGCACTTGGCAATAGTGGCAAAGGGAGGGGGGGAAGCAAGTGTTGACAGGAATATAATCTCAGATGGAAGAGAGCACAGGCTTACATGTTGGCATTTTTTCCAGGAGGGGTAAAGTGATTTCTCCCCTCATCTATTAGGCTTCTTTTATTCTGTCATGGTATATTCTCAGCATTTCACTCCAGTTTACAGTATAATGATCACCAGAATAGTTGTACAGTACCCAGTGAATATTCAAGTTTGCCCCATCCCACATCGATGATGTCCAAATGAGACATTATTACATTCATATTTAAATGAAGTTAGAGTAACATACAGTCCTACCAAATGTCAGTTTGTCGGAAGAGTTTTGTAGATAATAATGCTTCTTATGTATATTATGTTGGAGTATTGTGAGTAACTAAAATATTAATAGCACAGAGCTAAATATTTGTTCATCATGACCATATTAAAACGATCACTTTCTGAATCTTTAATTACCTGGGTCATATCAGGAGCACATTCTGTCTGGATAATACACGACTTGCTCTCCCACTTGGTAGAAATTGATCAGAACAAGGACCGCATGCTGGAGATCCTGGAGGGGAAAGGCCTGAGCTTCCTGTTCCCTCTGCTGAAGCTGGAGAAGGAGCTGCTGAAGCAGATAAAGGCAGACCCCTCTCCACAGTCCATCTACAAGTGGATTAAAGACAACATTTCACCCAAGTTTCACACTGATAAAGGCTTTGTCAACATCCTCATGACCAGGTAAATTTGCAGATGGATTTCACTGAATCTCAAACAGTTTTCCCAGGATAGTCTTAGTCTTTTTTTTTTTCTTTTTTTTTTAAATAACAGTTATAAATTGCATACCAGTGTTGGTTTGTCTGCGAAGTCACTAAATGTATAGCCACAAGGTCACACATTTAAGGCACTGTAACTTTGAACAGAAGGCCTTCACTTTAACTAACATTTGTCCTCTGATCTTTTTCCAGTTTCCTCCAGTACATCTCCCAAGAGTTGTGCGAGGCAGAGGGTGATGAGCAGCTGGCAGCGCCCTCTAAAGAGATGCTGGAGCAAGAGAAACAGCTGCTGCTGGCCTTCAAGCCCGTCATGCAGAAGTTCCTGCACGACCATACCGAGCTGCAGGTCAGCGCCCTATACGCCTTGCAGGTGCACTGCAACGCCCGAGGGTTCCCTAAAGGTAAAGTATCCTCAAATCTTGTACAGTTTAGCTAGGAAGCAACAACAAATGGGGAGTGCAGAGATGTGAAGTCTTGATTACTCTGATTAGTTACAAAAGTGAAATATAAATAATGCAGAAGTTGTGAATTAAGTGCACATTAATTCATTTGTCTATTATTTTTAACAAGGCATGCTACTGCGCTACTTTGTCAACTTCTACGACATGGAGATCATTGAAGAAGAAGCCTTCCTTGCATGGAAAGAAGATATTACCCAAGAATTCCCTGGAAAAGGAAAAGCTTTATTCCAGGTACAATAGTGCAGTTTAGTTGGTTAGAAAGAAAGTGTTCTTCAGTTTGTCATAAACACAAGAGTTCACAAGTTTTATGCCCCCCCCCCCGCCAAATTCAGGTAAACCAGTGGCTCACCTGGCTGGAGACGGCAGAGGAGGAGGAATCTGAGGACGACGCAGACTAAGAAACCAAGCGGAAGCATCATGGCGTAGATCAACCGTATCTTATTGTTAGACTTGTGTTACCTTATTAAACTCCATGCTTAATTTAACCACTACGATGTGGCACTCAGCTGCTTGTGTCTCTCAAATATAAACCGAAAGCTTTGTACCTACAGGGTCTCACGTGCTACCACCTGCACCGTGATGATGGGCTGAGAAGCATTGTTTAATCTGTTGCCTAATTTTCTGAGATCTGTTTCCTGATTAGCTACATGAATTCTAGAGTGGCTCAACCATGTTTTTTTTGTTCTCAATTTGCTCCATTAGGTTGTAACTTTATTTTCACTGTATTGCATTTTTTTTTTTCCCACTTTTTTTTTTTTTTTTTTTTTTCTTACGAATTTAAACCTCCCCCAGATAGGAAACTGCTTTATGGTAAGAACATGTAGGATTTTCCTCTCTAAAATAAGACAAATCTTTCACGATCTTTGCTAATTCTAGTTACAAAGCAAACAACTAGAAACATTAACACAAGGTCTTGTCAGCAAGCTGCTTTTGTGATCTTCTATCAGGGCCTAGCCTGGATTGCTTTTTATCATACATGCTTAAACAGTACTGGGGATGTAGACAAACGGGCTGCACAGCGATCCTTCTCGTGTACCACACGTCAAACCTAGATGGCCCGCTGAAGTTGAATGAAGCACAAGCTGGCAAAACATTTCATGACTGATAAAGGTGTCTCATAGTCAACATATGCTCACTAAATTCCCACTTTTTTTTTTTTTTTTATTTTATATAAGTGCTCTTCATAGTCACTGATGATGAGCATGTTCTTTTCATTAGCATTACTCTTTTTGTTCTGTCCTTTCTTCCTGTCTTTTTTTAAATCATTATTATTATTATTATTATTATGAGTGGTTGCAATACCCATTCTCCAAATGTTACAATATTTGAAAAAAGGAAAAAAATAAATAAATCTGTAATCATTGGTTTGCTGTCGTCACGTTTCAAAGTTGCCTGTGTTTCTACCTCTTAGTTAGATGGGCTTTTTTTTTTTTTTTTTTTGTGTGCTGGGATAAAGAAATCCACTAAGAAGAATATTGAGCCCATGCAAATGCTGAAGTATTTGGTTTAATCCTGGCCTAATTGCACAATAAATGTATTGAAGCAGACATTAACAATGATGCCGTTGCATGTTTTACAAGTGTTAACATCTCAGAAGGATTTTTTTTTTTTTGAAATTTGACCCACATGATGAAATGTGTAGTTATCAAAAGAGTAATGTTGACTAGATTTTGAAGCGGCCCTGATGAGGTTGGTTTTTATATTGAGGTCTTAAAATAATAAAAAATGTTACATTTGTGTGGCTCTTTAAATTGGCAAACTATAAATTGTAATTGATTTCCCTTCTCCCAAAGCTAAACAAATGACCATCAGGCTTAACCAAGAATTGTACTCTCAAGCCATGATTATGTATAAGACATACAATTAGGGTCTTATTGTAAGGTATTCAGAATTATTGTGCACCTCTATTGCTTTAATGTCAATAAAGTCAGTACATGAGCACCTACTGTTTACCTGTATTTACTCTGCTTTACGGTTACATATTCCATCTGTCCAGTAAAATACTTCACACATGAACAACAGTTTGAATCTTCCAAGCAGCAGCTCTACTGCAGTGAAGTGCCCAGGAGCATTTGGTTATATTCGTGGTCAGTCCTGATCTGTGGGAATCCAAAAGTATTCCACCACCTTCCTGCTTCTGCGCAGAGGGCCTGAGTCGGGTCGCTCTCCTCCATAGGCAGGCAGCTCATCAAAGTGACTCGGACCCAGATCTCTCCCCATGTGTGGAGCTGTCACCCTGAGCATGGTCCTGAGTAAATACAGTTCACAATTAATTCTCAATAGTGGTCTTCAGCCAGAGAAAAGCTTTACACTTACCTTTTTCTTTGTAAATTAGAATTTTAATCTTATGTTGCTACCATGTCTGAACGATTGTAGTTTGTGTGGCTTCCCCCTGGTGGCCACAGTTTTTGTTTACCTAGATGAACTCCTTTCAGGCTCTTCAACGCTGGACTCTGGAGTGGAGATGTATACAGGATCTCCTTCCTGAACAAAAATCATAACATAAGCTGCTTTTTAAATGTCCTGTATTGTAGACCTAGACATGCACAGATCTCTTGTGATTATGAGATGTAGGATCATCTCACTGTGAAATTTCTCGGAGTGCCATCTGGATTTTTGAGGATTTTAACCCTCTGGTCGCTTTCAGTCATGCACAGGAAGTAGCTTTTGATGTGGGCTTGACACTGTTGGAAAAAAAAAATATTTCACTTGAAGATTTTATTTTAAAGAGATGAAAATGTACAGACCAAAGATTTTTTCTTTCAGCCTTGTTGCAAATGCGTGACTTGCAGTATTGTACCACAGTGAATCACTCAGGGACATTTTACAAGATGGAAATAATCATTTGAACAATATATTTTATGCTCAGTTCAAATAATTTCTACTGTGACCATTTGGTGATAAGGGGTGGGAGATGGCACAAAAGCAGTGTAGTGTCCACTGTTTTGTAATTGTTCAGTGGGCGTGAGAGCAGTGTGCTGTCTTACTGCTTTATTCTGCCTCAGAGCCTTCAGGTCTTCCTGAGCTTGAAACATGTCAGCCAGCTCCTGGTACTTCTCCCTCCAGCTCAGGCACTCGGCCACTCTCTCCTGCCTCTCCTTCTCAGCCAGATGCCTCTCTGCCTCGACTTCCCGCCGAGCCTGGTTAGCTCTTTTGCTCTCCTCTTCTGATTCAGTCGCTCTGCGTTTCCAGTTCATCTCACTGCAAAGGGAGAGGATGAAATTGCATGCTAAAACATCATAGCCAGACCGGATCTTCATGCATCTTTAAACTAAATCCAGTTAAATCTTTAAACCGTCTTGTCTTCAGCCTGTTGTGAGGCGTACTCTCATTCTGGTCTGCAGTTACTGAAAAGCAATAAAGAAAATCCCTAAGACGTGAATTGAAAATGGTAAATGGACTGGTCCTTATATAGTGCTTTTCTACTATGAGTACTTAAAGCACTTTTGTTAACTGTGTCATCCAGTTAGGTATTTGTTGTTTGACTCGAAGTCTGTGCAAAATAAGCACACCTGGTCTTTGGTACTGTTCCTCACACTCTTAGAAGAATCATCTTGTGTTGTGTTCACAGGACAACACAGAGATCATGTGAAAACTGTGCAGTGAAGGTAAACAAGTACACTTTTACAGACTTTCTACACTTTTACTTAGAGCCTCTTAAAGTCCTTTATATATTGTACAGAACTTCTTGGAGTCAAGTAGGCTTCCTGTGACTTTTCTCTTTGTTTCTGCTTTCTCCTCCTCTGCCTTGCTGATGTGACTCAGCTGAATTGAATTTTCTCAGCGCTATCAGCTAAAAGGCTGTTATTGTTGCACCATGGACGGTCACGGACAATGACACTGAGTTTTGGGAAATTCCCTTTGAAGATAAATAGGAAATCAAAAAAAAAAAAACGCTCTAAAAGCAAAAGTCAAAGTAATCACACACACATACAAACATTTTCATCCGCAAACATCCTGATGTTAGAATTGATCTTTCCCATATTCCCAGCATTAGATGGGATTTTTAAAAAGAGCTTGTGTATTTGGTATATCACCAAGAACTGGGTGTTTCAAAATGCATTTTGATCAAAAAATCTGAATAGCTAAAAAAAAATACCACTTTAATTAGTTGTTGTTGTTTTTTTTTTTATCACACTCAAGAAGGTCCTGAGTTCAATTCCACCATCAGGCCGGGGTCTTTCTGTGTGGAGTTTGCAGGTTCTCCCCGTGTTTGCGTGGGTTCCCTCCGGGTACTCCCGCTTCCTCCCACCGTCCAAAGACATGCAGTTAGTGGGGATAGGTTAACTGATTAATCTAAATTGCCTATTGGTGTGAATGTGGGAGTGAATGTGAGCGGGAATGATTGTCTGTCTCTGTGTGTTGGCCCTGTGACAGACTGGCGACCTGTCCAGGGTGTACCCTGCCTCTCGCCCTATGACAGCTGGGATAGGCTCCAGCACCCCCCGCGACCCTGAAAAGGATAAGTGGAAGCGAATGGATGGATGGATGGATTATTGCTTCAATCATCTACTCAAAATTCTTTCTTGTTAAGGCAGTACAACTTCTTATTTATGTAGAAGAAGCTAGGACAAAAGCACAACAACTCCTATTTTTCATTAATGATAAAAAAGAAAACCCTGAAAGCAAAAATTAGAAAAGAGAGGTACTTAAGATAATTTAGTGGGATGTAAGAAAATCAATCACAGTTGCCAGGTGTCACTAAAATGTATCTACCTCTCTTTAATTTGGACATTTTCTTGGGTGATCTTCCTCAGCTTGTGTCGGAGGTCATCTCTGTCTGCCTCCAGGCTCCTGCTCTCCTGCAGGAGGGCCTGTTTCTCTCCAGACACACGATCCAACTTCAGCTTACTTTCAAAGTAGTTCTTCTCTGTTTGTGCCAGTAAAAGCTGCACGTTCGCGTGCTGCAGAAAGAAAAAGCAGATGCCAAATGAGGTGTTACGGGCTTTGATTGAATGAACTCGGTCCAACGATAATCTTCCTGCTTGATTCAGGAAGTCCATTAACTGAGGTTAAACAAAAAAAGGAACTCAGCTGGAAAACTGCGTCTAAAAGCACTTTGAGTTATTTCTGCCCACAGAGATTACATCTGCAGTTTGTTCCATGATGGTGTTAAAGATAATTCACTGTAATTCATACAAAAATAATTTCCCCTCTCTTTACGATCTGATGAAAGTTTATAGTTGAGCACCAATTGGAGACGTCCACATCCTGTCATCACGTAACTCTCCACATGTTTTACTCTTGGTTGTTAATGCAAAATAAATAAACAATACCTTGCAGCTTTGCTCATTAAAGACATAATTATAGTAATAATGATGATTCATCATATTTTTATTTACATATTTTTTAAAATTAAATTTCCTTTCACCCTTTAATCTGGGGAAAGGTTTGGCACCAGAAGGAGATGTGATGCTTCCTTATTTCATCACTTCAGAGCTTGTAAACCATCAGGTTTTGATCTTTAAACGGGGCCTTTTATTAGTTACACTCGTTAAAGCAAAGGTAAACAGAATTTACAGTGCTTTCCACAGATGAATGTCTCAAAGTGCTTTACTGGGGCCAACACACAACAAAGCCAACACTTTTAGAATAAACCCACGATGGATTGCCATGATGACACGGGCGTCACAAACCATGTACATATCCTGGAAAGCTCCTCTTAAGGCTTTATCCTTCACTTTAACTCATTAAGCCCCAAAGTGACGTCAAGGAAAATCGATGGTGTAGTCATGTCAAACATTCCCATGACACAGGTTCCAAAATGGTGGTGTGCGAGTTTGCACTGTAACAAAATAGCTAACTTTGAATGCTTGTTTTTAATGATCAAAAGTCATTTTCAATCCATTTAAGATTCCTAATTTATCATGTCCTATATTATATCACGCCAACTAACTGATGCAAAGCAAGCTAAGTGACACATCCCAACTGACACAAGATTTTTAAGACTGATAATATTTCGTTATTTAAAAATCAGATATTCTCATATATCATCCAATAGTTTTTTTTTCTTTTAAATTTACAAAACAGATTTCTCTAACATTTGTTTTGCTGGTCTTTGCTCAGATCAGCTGGCTGTTGTGTTTTTGGTGCTCCAAACACTTTGCAGAGTGCCCTCTGGTGGACAGACTATGCAACATCAACACTCATAACGTGGTTAAAGGGTGTTTCTCCAATTTCTTCCTTACTTTTTCATGTTCGTTTATCTGCCATTATAATTCCTGTTACTTACAGAATGGCAAATAGCTAATCAATCAGGCTCCACTAGATGAGTACTGTAAATACTGCTTCTAATCTTATAATAGTAACAGAAAATGCCATGTGACAACCTTTTCACAAGGTGAGGAAAGGAAAACATAAAATACTGAAAAAATATACACTTTTATTTCATTTACCTAGAAGATTATATATTCTATTCTTTTCTGGCCCAGTTGCAGTGTTATTTATTTATTTAATAATATAAAGAAACAATCAAAAGGGTCTTTTTATTTAGCTCTCGCCCTAAGACAGCTGGGATAGGCTTCAGCGCCCCCCACGACCCTGAAAAGGATAAGCGGAAGTGAAAGGATGGATGGAATTATATTCTGTCTTTTGCTTAATAGATCAGCTTCTGTCGTGTGTTTACCTCCTTTTTAAGCTTCTGCAGCTCTTCACTCAGTCGTCCCCTGTCAGCCTCAGCTGCATCCTTGTCCCGCTGAAAGCCCAGGGCCCGAGCCTCAGCCACAGCCCTGCTCTTCTCTGCCTCCGCCCTGGACTCCTCTGCCTCATCTGCAGCTCGCGAGCATAACATCGACCTTTGCTGGCTCAGGTACAGCTTCTGCTTCAGCTGATAGGGGTCGCACAGAGAGAGGTGAATGTGTACTGCAGTGACAAGATCAAGAAACAGTAGACGCCTGCCTTTGTTTTACCAACGTAATGTGATTCTAACCCTTTGGAGTGAGAATGGTCTGCTTTAGCTGGCATGAATGGATATAGGTTAGCAGAATAACATGCATCTCCTTCATACATTCATATAAGATGTCTTATATAAAACTAGATCTAAGACTTCAAACACCTCAACAAGCTTTTCTGAACATAACAATTTCATTTATAACACCTGCATTTATTTAAAGAACGCCTACTGGAAGATCCCTCATGTTCCCTCATTGACACAATGCCATTTCTGAAAAGGCGGTCACATTTCCTGCCACAAAGTGCTCTCACGGCATACCACAGCCAAATAATCATCTCTGTGTAGGGTCAAGCAGTCAGGCCTGTACGGTTCTCCTGGTTTATGCTACACATTCAGTTGCCCACTTGTCAAAAATATGGTGAGGAATGGCTAACTGACCGTAGCAGTGTTTTTTTACACATACATTTCAAAATCTAAAAAGGTCACATATTTTATTAGAGCTGTAAATGTAGTCTGACATTTAAAGCTGGCATGTAAACACTGTTTGATAGAAGCACATGCTGTTTTGCTGCTTTTTTAACATGTCAATCTAACATTAATGTCCTGGAGAACAGGAAGCTGCTATAAGCCAATTGTAACTTGATGTAACTAAATCAAAGTTTTCCAACTGATGTAAGGACAAGGTTTGAAAGAAGAACATGACTGATTCCTTCCAAAAAGTCTGACTGAATACCATATAGGTGTGTGGTTATACTTTTGTTTTTGTGCTCATAAGCCGCCCACTTTTTAATCTCTCGGTTATTAGTGCCATTTAATAACACTGTACCGTACCTCCTTGACTTGAGCCTGGAGCTCCTGGTTCAAGTTTCTGAGGTTCCTCATGGTCAGCTCACTCTCTGTGCGCATCATAATCCGTTCCATGTGGATCTCGTTTGATAAATACTTGTTTTCTTTCTTCAGGTCCTCACATTCCTGAGCAAATTTATTAGTGACACGCAGTGTGAAATAGAAGCTACAGAGTCGCCCCCCACCACCACCCACCCCAAAATATATAAACTCATAAAATCATGAATTATGTCATCATAAGAAATTATGACCTTTACAAGTTCTCATTATATTTACAGCATTTTTTTTTCACATTCATCATGCTTGTTGTTTTACGTTTTATGGTTTATGGTTTATGTCGTCTTTTTAAGATCATTTAACTGGCCTTGGAAATAACAATACGAGTGTGATCATTTTTTTACACTCGTCTGGGAAACTAAATAATGAATTAATTAAACAAAAAAAAAATGTCCAAACGCACTCATTAACACTGCTGCTAAAATCAGAATACCCCTCAGCAGTTTGGTGAAGTAAAGGCTTTCTTCTCTGTATCTACAAATTGTCGTGTAATTATATTTTAAATGATGAAATGTAGAAGGATCCAGCTTCTGAAGCAAGGTCTTAGATATCTGAGAGGTCATGAGTGCGCTGGCTTACACAACAGGAATTATTAATATTTATCAGACATTTCCTGTCAGGATGCGCTTACAGTGAGGCTGGTACACCTGCTGTTATGAGTCATATGAGAACACAGCAGTAAAATCTACAAAATAAATAAATAAAAATTTTAAAAAAGTGAAAAAAGTGAAAAAAGTGAAAAAAGTACGTGTTAGCTCTGTAACTGTTTTTTACAGTTTCCTGAATATTCAAGTGCTGAATCAGAGTTAATACGAATTATTTAATCTCACCGATGTCCTTTTCTACCTTCTTACCTTCCTCTTTCTGACCAGCTCCCCCTGCAGATGATTGAGCTGGAGGAAGGAGCCACTGGAGCTGACGGCGCTGACTGGCCTGACCGCCCGCACAGGCCTCCTGGACGGCCTGGAGAGGACTTTAACTTCTTCCGTTACCCCATTCTTGAACCGGCTGCCTCTGTTAACATTACTGCTGCTCATGGAGAAAGATTTGTACAGGCTGTCATCTAGCGAGGACGTCCCAGCCGCCTGCAGATCTGTGTGCGATCTGGCCCTGATTGACATTTCAAAGAAAAAGAGAAAAAAACAAAACAACTGATGCAGTTTTGCCAAAATGTCACTGTCACCAAAGGAAAACAAGGGCTCCCGGTTTGTTGTTAGAACATAGGCCAGCAACCTGAATAAAGTTCTCAGTTTCATGTTTGGTTCACTGGGTGGATCCTATCACCAGCCCAGCTTCATTCAACATTTATTGGGCAACACGATAGCAGAAAACGCACTGAGGCAAACAGTCTCTGTGTTTAGGTAAGAGGACACCTTCCATCCCTTAAAAAGCCTTAAAATTATTAATAATTTTTACATGTGAAACTGAAAAAGCCAGTGGTGTCAATTTTTTATGCATTTAAAGTTTTTTCAGTTAACTTAACTAAGGACCAGTAACCATGGGTCGCATATCAGAACAACAGAAGCATCTCTCTCACACACACGTATCTCTGTATCTATACTTGAAAGGAATTCTTGTGATGTCAGATTTCGTTTTCATGTTATCACACTTTTTTTTTTTTTTTTACTGGTTTGGGATTTTCTCACAGTCTGTAGAAGAAGATAAACACACCCAACCAAGGAAGTGTGACCATTTAACATCTTTCCTGGGCCTATCAGTGGACCAGCAGTCTATCGCTTTCCTCAGTCATTACTGCTGCAACCCGAAGAAAGCAGGAAGCACCATTATTTACACAACAGTCACTGAGTCATTGCAATAGGACATGCTGAACTGTTTTGCTTCCTGCAGTAGAATGAAAGTGGTGATACAGCAAGTTTTAACACAACAGGGGAAAGCACTCGTCATTCTACCCTGCCTTTAACTCGTGATTATGATGTGTTCAGGGTACCAAATGCCAGGTCTGATCACATGATTAGAGATTACACTGCAGAAGCACGCATTGTTTTTATTGTAAGGCTAGTTTTAATAGTGCCAAAAGTTAAATGCGTCAGCTGAGTTGATAATCCATATGCAATCAATAGGTAATTAATAAATAACCTTAATCCTCAATACTTAACACTCAACTGAAAATGCCACACTTTGATTGTTGGGTTTTGTTGGGTCCTTACAATATAAAGCGCCTTGAGGTGACTGTTGTTGTGATTTGACGCTGTATAGATAAAATGGACTTGAACTGAACTTTAATCATTAAAAAAAATTAATGCAAAAATATTAATGAGTCCTTTCACTGAAAATCATTCAACTTTACTTTCATGATTAGATGTTCTCATCTAATCATGAAAGTGCATTTATTCGTTTATGTGTTCACGATAAAAACCTGTGTGAATGTTTTTCTTGGGTTTTTTGGTATTTACTAAGATAGAAACTAAACTGCAGTGAGGCGTTTCACATGATGCTCCAGGCTTAAGCATTCAGTGTGCCACTTCTTATTTTTATTATCCAAATGATTTGATCCCAAAATTCTGTTATGAATTGTTTTTGTCCATGTAGAATATACTATATAAGTTACCTTGCAGAATACCATGAAGCACTCTTGTTTATGTTACTATGCATTAACCACCAGGGAAAAAACTTACTGGTCAAAAATCATATATAACTGTGCTTCTACACATGTATTTTCTCGCTTTGCTTTCCTGAAGTTGAACATTTTTTTAAGCATCTTTTTCTTCTCAGTGTTTGCACGTGCATATACAGTCCTCATAAAGGGACTCCTGCAGTTTGTCTCTACAATATAAAAGCTCTGTGTTAACTGTTGTTGTGGGTTGGTGCTGTATGAATACATTAAAACTGGCTTTTTTTTCCTATACTTTTTAAAATATACAACACTATATTTTTGTATACAACACTTTTTAGCCCATTGATTGATAAAAAATGATTGATAATTTTATTTCGAAAAAAATTGTATAATATCAACATTTTGTATGTATTTTGTAAGCTCTGTTAATGGAAAGGGGCTGGGGCTGATATAGTGCTACATGTTGAGTCGCTTTATGAAATGAAAAGATCAAACAAATGATTGATCAATGCATAATCGATGTAGGACTTAAAGCAATTAACAAGTGAACAAGCACACAGCAGTTTAAACAACTGTAAATACATTTGCACCATTACTGTGAAAGACAGCCTTAAACATACAAGCAGTTTAAGGATTATGTGCCATGAGCTGTGATTTTTTTTCCTTTTTTGATCTTTGATGGGTGCCGTGAATGTGATGATTTGAAACATAATATAAACACAGAGGAAACTTGGTTATACTTATAAAATTGGTTCCAATAACAGACAGCAAAAGTGAGGACAGCAGAGAAACAGTGGGGAGGAAATTCCTTTTCCTACAGCCTGTGGAGTGCAAAAATACCTTCATCAGAGATGCTTACGAAGCAGAAAAGCTCCAAACTCATAAACAGAGATGGGCAGTAACGCGTTACTTGTAACGCGTTACTGTAATCTGATTACTTTTTTCAAGTAACGAGTAATGTAAGGGATTACTATTGCAAAAACGGTAATTAGATTACCGTTACTTTCACGTAGGAACGCTGCGTTACTGCGTTACTAAAACCGTGTTTTTTTTGCGAGAACGTCTCATGACAGTGACGTAAGCGAGTGCGACGTTCGTGACAACAGCTGTGTGCAGATCATAATATATCGAGTGCGGGACAGAGTGTAGCATGCAGCGTTTAAAGCGTGGAAGTACTGACCTTATTTTGAGTTTGATTCCATAAAAAGTGACAAAAACATTAGCGTCCGTTGTGCGTGGGAAGAAAACTTCTTTTTACAGCGGAAAAACCCCTAAACTTCCAAGCAAGCACCGAGTGTACTACAACGTAATGTGAAATTCACAGAGAAACTCGCGGATTCTTCCACTGACCGCTGCAGCACACCTGCACCAGGGTAAACCTCCGCCTGCCCCAGTCCTGCTTTACAGGTGAAAATAGAGCAACAGGACCGCTAGTCTTTGATTTTATTTATTTTCTGCTGTGTTTTACTTGCATCTATTTGAAAGAGTGAGTGTAAACACAAAAAAATATTTTATTTTATGTGCTGAAATGTGCAGAAAATAGGTTTAAATGTTAAACAAATTTCTTCCAGTCAGAGAATGTTGCATATAATTTAATTTTTGCTTGATGCATAAAGTTAAAAGATTAAAACTAATAAAACAAGTTTTAAAAAGAGACTTTTCCATTTGATTACATTTTGTATGATGAATTATGCAGCAAAAGTAGAATTGGGCTGAAAGATCTATCGCTTTATCACCTATTCAGGTTGTAAATCGTGTTTTTAAAAAGTAACTAAGTAACTAAGTAATTAATTACTTTTGAAAATAAGTAATCAGTAAAGTAACGGGATTACTTTTTGGGGGAAGTAATCAGTAATTAGTAACTGATTACTTTTTTCAAGTAACTTGACCAACACTGCTCATAAATATAGTACAAAACAACATTTAAGAAGGTTTCTTTAACCATATCCACTTGAAAAGTTTGATTTTTTTTTAAATGAACAAGCTATTCACAGTTTAGATTATTACATCCTTTTATTTGATTCTTTTATGAAACCCATATTCCTATATCTCTGCTTTGGAAATCATTAATATGTTATTACTGGTAACAAGATTAGTGCTTTAAATGTTCTATATGTCATGCATCTGCAATTTGATCACTCAAACAACTACGTTTAGAGAGAGCTTTAGAGTGAAGGTCTTTCTCTGGATGCATGTCCTATCTCCTAACAGGCCATAAAGCAGATTTGACCTTGTTTTTCCTGTTTCCTTTTCTCTTCCCTGTCACATTTGTTCTTGGGCTTCTCCCTCTGCTTCAGTTTATTTGATCCTCCACCCTCGTCCACATTGGGTATATTTTGTCATACAAGACATGGCAAGACTTTGTTGTTTGCCATCATTATTACCTGTGATTTTTGCCCTGTTTTTACAAACCTGTGAATCCGCTTTAAATAGAGGTAAGGTTT
Source organism: Oreochromis niloticus (assembly GCF_001858045.2). Lineage (NCBI taxonomy): Eukaryota > Metazoa > Chordata > Actinopteri > Cichliformes > Cichlidae > Oreochromis > Oreochromis niloticus. The sequence goes on along the minus strand of NC_031972.2, from coordinate 41,846,467 downwards.
TTGTATGTTTATTTCTGAATTCACTTTTAGACTTAATCCTGGGATATCCCACAAGTCTAGTGTTTCAAAGTCTAAAATTTCATAGTTGTTAAGAAGTTTAACTCATGTTTTTGACATGTCTTTTAAGACTGCCATCAGATTTTATTGTTAAGAAGACGAAGACGTTTGGCTCCTTCTGTGATATTAAACTTTAATAACTGTAAACTATAAAATATTAGCAAAAGATAAAAAAAATGATTTTTTTAAAATGATTTTTTAAAAAAATGATTTTTTTTTTAGTATTCTTTGTCGCACACGGAGTCTCTGTGTGTGTGTGTGCTCATATTATGGTTTATTTCTTCATAAAGTAGATCTACACACTGTGGTTTATCTGTATATTGATATGTATACTGTACATCATAAGTGACAGATCATAATGCTTTTCAAAGGACAGTCAGGATCAGTTCTTCTTTTGCATCCATCCATCTTTTCAATGTAATTTATTTACAAAGAAAATTCGCTTTATAATTTTTTTGTTAGTAATTTCTCAGAGTTACAGAGCCACTGGAGTCTTCCTGCTTATCGAAGGAGGAACCTACTACACCTTGAACTTCACAGCTGCCCGAGATGCCTGTCTTTCACTAAATGTCACCATGGCGACGGAAGTTCAGATATCACAAGCGATTCAACATGGACTGGAAACGTGCAAGTAAGCAGAAAGCATTTAACCAGGGTTTAATACAGGCAAATACTTTATAATGTTGACCCATATGCAGTTTTCAAGATTTCATATTAATAAACCGTGCACAAAAACAGGTGACTGACTCGAATGTGTTTCCCGGTAATAGCATAAAAATATTTTAGAAAACACAAATAACTGTCCCAAATACACAAGATCGATGTATTGTATAAGCACTTGGATCCATATATATTTGGTTAGTGGCACTTTTTTTTTTTTGGTAATTTTGCCTTCTTACACCATCACAGTTTAAATTAAACCAAAGACTATTTAAATCAAGGAGTTTAACATTTGCATTCCCTGTTTATAAATTACACACAATCCCTGATTTTCTGTGGCTCAAAACTAATTGGACAGACTGACCTAATTTTGACCATAATGATTGTTGTTTAATAAAAACTATATTACTGTTACTATTTTAACAGATATGGCTGGATAGCTGAACAGACTGCCGTCGTCCCACGAATTTCCCCTGAACAAACTTGTGGCCAGGGCAAAACTGGGGTAGTGACATGGAAGGCACCAGCAGATAAAAAGTTTGGCGTCTTCTGCTTCGATGCATCCGGTACTACTTATTTTCTTAGTTTAATAGACTAATATATGCCATAAACGTCAGTTCATCCATCACAAATGTCTAATGCCAAGACCAAAGTGTGTGAGTGGCACATAACAATGTAATGACATGATCAGTGTGATTTATGTGACCTGCAAGTGGTTTTCATGTTGTGCCTAATTACTGCCTGTAATTACAGTCATCTGATCACTTAAATAGAACTGAACCATTGATTTTCTCAGCATTAACAGATATGGAGACAACAGCCAGCCCACAATCCCCCACATCTCCAACTCCACTGACAACTCAAACCACACATTTGGTCACATCAACAACAAGGTCCATGTCCTCAACAAAAAAGTCAATAACAGGAAAATCTCGGCCGACACTTCAGCCCACACCCTCAACTTCAGCTTCTGATGTGCTCGTCATGACATCGCGGTCAGCTAGGATTTCTTCCCTTGGCACCCCTTCTTTTAAAACGTTCTCAACCCATATTCCTGTTTCCTTGCCTCCCCTACTAACCACCACGAACCCCCCTGCTGTCACTTTGACCTTTTCTGCTTCCACTCATGCCTTCAATTTCCCAGCTTCCTCTGAGTGGCCGCTGCCACAGACTGAGAGCTCCGCAAAACCATCTCTAGGAGGTATGTTCTGGAATATCTAAGACACTTTTTCTTTTTTCATTGTTTGATTTTGCTAACATCATGTCAGCAAAAAAATCCATTTGGATAAATGATTTTAATCAAATTAGCTTCTTTACTTGTTTTTTTGTTGTTGTTTTTCTTTATCAGCTTTACATGTAACAGTTATTGTTCTTGGCATCATTCTTCTGCTCCTGACTGCAGCAAGCGCTATGTGGTACTTTCAAGTGTGAGTAATGTTTTTGGGTGATCTGCATGGCTTAAAGCACTTAAGGAACAACTTTTGGTGTAATCCACATGTATTGTCTTTTATTAAAAACACTTTTCTCTGTCTTTTTGGAAAAGGAATGTTTTCAGGTGCTTGTCTCACTGGCAGCAGATGGATAACATCGAGACAGAGATGTGGAATTTTACTAATAATGCTATGAACCATCTCGGACTGCAAGGGGATGATGATGATGATGATGACGATGAAGAAGAATCACACCGGATGTACTCCAGTGACATCACTCTGTGTGTGAAGTCAGACATCAAAGCAAACTCTTCAAAGTAATATGACCATTTTGTGCAAGTTTTTTGTAGACACAGCTGTGTTATCTGATAAAAACAAGATTAGAAGATCACTCACACCATAAAATCTTTGGTAGATTGTTGTACTCATAAAAGTCCTTTATACAGCCTGTTACAGGACTTTTCTGGCTACAGACAACTAAATCGGGCTATATGTTTAGACTTGCTGTCATATACACATGAATGAAAGTGGAAGCCAACAGACGCTTCTTTCCTAGTGGTGGAGAAAAAACAATACAAATATGTAACTGACACACACCAATGTTGTAAAATAATATTGAAAATATACAATAATAATAGTGTGATCTGTATTTCTGTATTACAGACAACAGATACTAACAAACAAGCTTTCAAAGTAATACTACTATTACTTTTATTATGAAAATAAATTGTGCTTGGCTTTGGCCAAATCTTTCTTTGTAACTATGCATCTTGGCAATAAATACTGTTGCAAAGCCTGTTTATTTCCTCTTAAAGGGCGCCATTTAATTTGTAAAGAAATGCATGTGTGGGTTGTGCAGCAGAGACGAGTATGAAAAACTTACCAAATCTTCTCTGCCAATCGAGTAAAAGTGCATTTATTTGTATTTATTTCACGTAAAATAGCACAAAAAAAAAATATACTTCCAAATACACACGGGTACATGTTGTTACAAACGCAGCAACATGGCGGCGGTAATGAGTCGTTTCGGTATTTACGCACCGACATAAAACCAACGAAGAAGAAGACAACAACAGAGCCAAACCGTTGCTGTTTTTTTTGCTTTGCTCATCCATGCTTGTAAACGTTACGTTACAGCTTTGGTAGAAAGCACACGAAATGAGACGCCTGGGTTCCGTACAGCAGAAGATACCGTGTGTGTTTCTGACTGACGTGAAGGAAGAACAGTCCAGAAAACGCGACTGTCAGGTGAATGCATGTGCAGACACGTTATCAGGCGCAGTAGGTTTATTATGGGTATCTCCTGCTGCTACAGTTGTTAGCACGGAGAAGCACCCGTCGTGAACAAGTTCTTAGTCGTGTCTTTTTATCTTTTACTGGAAGTGAAATGTAAGCAGAGTAAATGTCGGAGCCAGAGCAGGGGGAGGTGGCTAACTGTATTTTCCTGTCGGCTGTAGCATGAAGACACACCTCGGGTCTTCCTCGACAGAGGACCACACTGATTTGCATAACGTAAACAACAGGGCAACAGGTTGAACAAATTAACTGACACATGGTCATCGGGACAAATAGTTGTACAGCTGGTTTCAACAGCGGAGAAATTTCTGTCTGATTTATTTATTTATCGTAAATGTGGTGCAATCTGGCATCAAACAGTTATATGCTGTGCCAACTTCCCAGTTTTTAATAGTGAGTCGAGTCGAGGCACTGCTGTGTAATGAATAGAGTAGAGCAAATACCTGCATGGCTGAATGAAGGGTTTTTCCTGCTTAAGCTTTACCAAAACACCAAAATCTTCTTTGTCAGGTAACACAGACATATGCAGACCACTCTTGCAGGCTTAGTCACTGCAAGTCTGGAAAAAACAAACAAACAAACTCTGGAATGAAGAAAATTTTAGCCAGCCTGCTGGAAAGCAGAAGAAGAGAGGAAGAACATACCAGTTAACAGACTTATGGACATTTCAGCTCTATCATTAAAGACATGGAACAACCTGACAGATTACATTAAATTAATGTTTTATTCCGTGTAAGACTGAGAGCATCTTTACATAATTTAAATGTAGGCTAAACCTAATTGCAAGTTTGATATAAGTTCAGCAAGTGCAAATACATGGCCTGTTTTAGGATTGTAGTCAGTGAGACTCGTAGAACAATAAAACTGGTTTCAATTTAAACCTTGCAGGAAAAAAACTAAATCAAGGAATAAAGTTGTTTCTGAGAATTGATATTAATTACTGATGCTCATTACCGAAACACTTTAGACCCTGTTACTATGCACTCACTGAGCTCTGAGGGATCTTGTAGAGGCGTCACTATCTGATGTTAATATACACAGCTCAAAGGAGAGATCTGCAGGTGTCAGGATAGAACTGCATATTTTATAGAATCTAACAGGAAAAGTCTGTTTTCACACATTAGCTGTTTACCCTCAAGTTAAATGGTTGCAAAGACTTATTTCAGTCATTTTCCTAGATATTCAGTAACATAATACTGTCATTTTCTTTATTCATTTCTTTAGCGGTTCTTTAGTTTTTCTTTTAGAACCCTACCACAGGGGGGCCACAAGCTGGTGTAGTGCTAGTGCCGTTCTCAACCCAGCATAAATGGGGAGGGTTATGTCAGGAAGGGCATCTGGTGTAAATCAACCATGTGAATCATCAAGAATGAGATTTCCATAGCAGATCAGTTGAGGCCTGGGTTAAGAACGACCGCCTACGGTGCTGTTGGCCAACAGGGTGTGGATGGAAGTTGTGCTGCTGTTAGACGAAGAGGAAAAGAGGAAAGTTGGAAGGCATGTTTGGAGACAGAGAGAAGGATGGAGCCAGGGAAGGAAAGGGGACGACCAGAGTGAAGAAGGCCATGCAGAGGGTTTATGTGACAGAGGAGGATGCTTGAAATAGAGGCAGAAGATGAAATAGTGTTTGTTAGTGTCTTTTTGGGATGCTAGCTGGCCCCCCAGATTTTTCTCCACAGGGACACATCAAACAACATCCATCCATAGGTCTCCAGCCTGTCGCAGGCCCAAACATCATAGAAATGACTTGATTTATACAGAATGGTTACCCCGTTGATGGAACAGAAATATAATTACCACCACTATGGCTGTTTTCCCCAACCTTTTGGAGCTACGGCACATATTTCACATTAGAAAAATCACACGGCATACCACCAAACAAAAATGTCACAAAAAACATATTGATCATTTTTCCCTGAATCACTACTCATGCTAGGGCCTTCATCTGGGTCAGATTGACTACTTTTTCATTTCAAATATTTATCTATTGCTATGATGTGCTGCGTTGTCTCACAGCATGACTATTATATAATTTCTTCTTCATCATCTTCTGTTTTACTGGCAGTTGGCAACCTATTTAATTAGAGCAGGTAGTTGTACTGCTCTCTAGTGGAAGAGAATGTAATTGTTCTGCCCGTTACTCATGCCGGTCATTTAGAACAGCGGTCCCCAACCTTTTTTGCGCCACGGACGAGTTTAATGTCAGACAATATTTTCATGTACCGGCCTTTAAGGTGTCGCGGATAAATACAGCAAAATAAAATGAAACGACCAAGACAAAAACAATGGTAGTTTGTAATATAATAATAAACGCAAATTCATTGTGTAATTGTATAACTTTATTAGCGGCGTCCTCCTGAAATACGCCAACAACATTGAGAGTAGCATCCTCCTCTCTGCCTCTTAATGCTCTCTGGTCACTATGGTAACGCGTTAATATTTCTTTCAAAATAAGACACACAACTACAACACGGGAAAAGGCGATAAAAACCCCGAAAACCATAAATTTCATACCCAAGCCTCAACATGCCAGATCCACTTATCCACTTGATATGAGGCTAACTGGCAAACTGTAATTTAAAAAAATTTTTTTTCCCCTCTCTGATTTTTAAATGCATGTGCCTTAAAACCGCCAGATGCAAGAGTTCCCTGCAGAGCCTGGGATTAAAGTTTGTGGCTCTTGGAGGCCCGTTTCCTTTGCACAGTTTTTCTCTGAATTAGCTGGAGCAACCAGCTAATTCATGTCATGTGCGCCGTGAGCACATTGGCATTCGTTCAAACTCTACACCACTTGAAGATAATTTTGCTTACAGTGGAGTGATAGATTTCAAATAAGTGTTTTTGAATCATTTGCCAAACTGATATACTTCATCCATCCATCTAAAACTGTAGAGAACGCTTTAATCTTGGCACAATGATGACACTCTATACTGATGATCATGAGCTTCTTATCACTGGCACCTCATCTGCATCCCCTTAATGTTATGTTTTTTATGTTGTGATAAATGTAGTCATGTCTGTTTATTGATAATAGCCAGAAAATGAAACGACATTTGTTTGAATCAGCACCTGTTAATAGATGTATAGGAGATATACTTAAAGAGAATCGCTTTTCATGGGATTCACTTATATTTCATGTAATTGCAAAAGAAGCTGGTACAGATGCATATTTGACCTTTTGATTCCCTGGTTGCTAAAACTATGCAGTCATGAAAGTATTCTAAAATTGCATTAGATGAATTGTGCAGCTGATTCAGTGTCAGCACAGTCATGTAGTCTGTTGTTGGTTCTGTTGGTCTGTTGTTGGTTCTTTAATCAGGCCCAAACTTATAATTGAAAAGTGGTGGTTTATAATGTGGGGCTTCAGTTTGATGCTATATAATATATAGATAACTCATTTATGCATTCATGGTACCGTTACTAATGTTGGGTATAGTCACTTTCATTTATATCTTGCACTGATCAAACATATGGTTTTGCTTCTCTTTAGCAATTTCAGGTTGTTGCCACAGAAAATGTGAACCCTGTTGCTCTGGAGGCTAACGTACATAGTGCGCTTGCCACTGAAAAACTTGATGGCACCTGCTGCTATGTTACAGTTCATAAAGGTGAGAAGATCTCAGAATAACACTGACCCTTTCCTAGTCAGCGTCTACAAACTGCTACTACTGTGTAGTTTTCTAAGTGGAGTTGATCTGTTTTCTTTAGGGCAGCATTACCTGTGGGCTCGACTTGACAGAAGACCAAACAAACAAACAGAGAAGAGGTTTAAAAAGTACCAACATTCTCACAAAAGTTGTAAAGGTAGATTAACTTTGTCAAAAACAGTTCCACAAGATATTTGAACACGTTTTTTTTTTGGTAATATTGCTTTTACACATCACCACAGTGACTGAAGCAGATTCTGAGCCTCAATTCAAAGGGTTTAATAACAGTATTACTTAAAAATCCACTGTAGTGGTATACACAAGCATAATTACCAGAGACCTATGGGCCTAATTGTGAGAATATTGAGTGTGGAGCAAAAAACAAAAGGCCTGGAAAATGTTAATACATAACACATTTAGCAGTGGGAAGGATTAAATTTTTCCGGGCTTTCTTTCAGGTTTCACGTGGAACATAGAGGAAGATTTTAAACCGGTGCCAGAAACATGGATCCCAGCTCATGGAGTCAAACATCACAACGGCCGTCCAGTGCCCGATGAACATGGACATATTCCAGGTTCTTAGTTCTTATTTTAGTTCGTGTGCAGTGCATTCACCTATGTCTATGTAAAAGAGTTTATGTAGAAAAATGGGGGTAAGTGTCAAAGAGACGATAAGCAGCAAGTATCGTCCTTCACATGGAAACCATCAGCATGACGAGTACTTTTCTTTGTTGTTATAAATATGTAGGCTGGGTTCCAGTGGAGAGAGACAACAAGCAGTACTGCTGGCACTCCTCTGTGGTGGATTACAACGTTGGGCTTGCTCTTGTTCTCAGGCCTCGACGTGACAACGAAGACATGTTAGAAATCACATCAGTCCCATTAGCTGAGCTCCAGGAACAAACACTGGAGCTTATTGGAACCAATGTCAATGGAAACCCATATGGTAATAGAAACTGCATTCATTTTTTTTTATATAATCTGTGGTTTGGAATTACAATTAATGATTAACATTAATTAACTTCATTGGGTGATTGATTTAAAACAAAAACTGAAGTAAACCAAGGTTCATTAATATTGTACAAACAGGGCTGGGCAGCAAAAAGCAGCCTGTCCACTGCCTGGTTACACATGGGAGTGTTCCAATCAGAAACCCACCACCTGTGGACTTCCAGCAGCTGTGCTCCTGGTTTCACGAGAATCCAGACGGTCGAGTTGAGGGTATAGTCTGGCACTGCAGTGACGGCACTCTCATCAAGGTGGGATGACATATATATTATTCAGTGCATTAAATGGATTTAAGTATCTGTATTAAAAGATTGAGCTGCCATAAGAAGTTTACAGAGAGCAATGCTGTCATGCTTCAATGTTCTGAATAGTGTGAAATCAGGCACCGAGCTCTTCTGTGTGTGTTGTTAGGTTCATCGTCATCACCTGGGACTGAAGTGGCCAGAAGTGAACACTTGCCTTGGTAACAAGCCGGCGGCCATCCGTGTCGACGCTTACGGCAGCACAGACCTGTTTACATCGTTTGTAGCACTAAATGGACACTGCTTCAGCCGGCTTCAGGACATTCACTTTGAGCTATAAGTCCATGCGGGGAAAACGGATTTCTTTTCTCTCCGGATCTTGTGAGGATCTGCCGCTTTGCTGATGGATCCCTGATATTTCATCTGTAATTCCATGCGAGTCATTTACAATCCTATACTCATATAGATTAATTTATTCCACAGAAACCAGTTAAGAACTGCTGCTTTTTGAATTCATGAAAGTCTTAAGAGTAGCTTACAGTGAGTGAGCTGTTAGTGGAAGAAATAAGGAGAAAACTGACTGCCAAAGTTTAACGTTTAGCACAAAAAAGAAACGGTGAAGTGAATCAAAACTTAAGATGGTTTTGCAGAGATGTGTACAGCTTTAATGTAAAAATAACTGACCAACTTGGCATTTTTTTAGCAAGTTAAGTTAAAATGACCAATTTATATATACTGTATCCTACAACTCATCTGTTGCTAAGTGAAGAATAAATGTATGAAGGAATAAATATTAAAATTTTATTCAACAAATTTTTATTTGACAGAATACAAAAGTGACTGACAGTACACAGAAAAAAAACTTTAATGTTACGTACAAATTTACATTTTCACAATAAGTTAGTATTCACATATTAACACAAAAATATTGTGTCATTTCATTGTTAAAAGGAAACTCCTTCCTCAAAATCTCCAAGGAATGTGACTGTAAAAGCATGACTTACATACCCCACATTAAGTGATAGACACACTGGGCACTTCTGCCTTTACCCCAAATTGTTGACACACTTTTTTCAGCTGCTCCTCCAACAGAACATTCTTCTTCACCTCTAAGTTGTAGTTATATTTCAGGTCTTCGATTTCATCAAAAAATGCTGGGTCAAAGTTCTCCAGTTCTTTTTTCAGCTTCGTGACCTCAGCTTGAAGTTCGGTTTTTTCAGTTTCAGCTGCCTGCAGAAGTTTTTTGAGTTTCCCATAATCTATGGACACAAGAAGAGAAACCATCACGATTCTTCTTTAGACGGTACTGTACCTCATACCTATCAAGGTGTTTGTTAAGACAGCACATATTTAAAAAAAAAAATCCCAACCTCCCTCAGATTCACGCTGACAAAACAATAGCGTAGCTGGAAGACTCGCCTAGTTTAGATGTCGTCTCGCCGTATCGCTCACTGTATTCTTGCATCTTTCGTTTCAGTTCTTCATTCTCTTTTTCCAGCTGAGTGTTGGCCAGTCTTCACGTACGTGACATGTAGAGTTTATTCAAAAGCAAAATGTAAAGTTGAATGTTTCAGACTAAGAAAGAAAAAAAAATCATTTCCATGCGAAATTTAATGTACCTTCTTTCCGGGAAGGCCTTGCTGCGTCCCGCATCACCTTTTCCAGCAGCAGGAAAAGTTTTGAACACGTCAGCCTAAGAATGACAAACTGATAGCATCAATCAAATACAGCACCTAAAAAGACAAAACTTTTTGTCCCAGACATAACCGTGTTACATCACAGATTTTGTCATCTCTTTTTTTCCAGAGAAAAAAAAAACAGGATGATAACTAACTAACTAAAAACTAAAGCTTCTCTTGAAAACACAACAAAATGTCCACAGAAAATGTCAACTCATTTTGCATTTGATGTCAAGGAAAATAAGACGCGTTATAAACTGTGGAGCAACTCTAGAAACACAAACTTTTACACTTTACATTTTATTCCACTGAATCGACTTTAGATTTCGTGTACTATAATCTTATGACATGAAGTCGAATAAAACTAAAAGAATTTATTAAAACTTAATTATGTTTTTGTCAAAATATGACTAAAACTACAATAAAAAATGCTGTCAAAATAAACATAAGCTGCTGCATTAAAAACAACAAAAAAGTTTGAAAAACTGACATTTCCGATCAGTATCTGCTTACCAAAGATTGTCATGACTGCTAGATTCAGCACTCTCTTAAAATAACAGCAACAATGAACAAATTCTGGCTACACGTTTTAAAGTTTTTGCCACCTGATCCTCGAGTTGTCGTATTGCTATCTGAGCTCTCTCCTCCCGCTCTGTCATCTCTTTCAGCTGTTGTTTGAGTTCAGACAGTCGGACGGTCTTTTGGGAGAGTTCCTTCTCCAGCTCCTTCATCTTGTTCTCAAACATCCTGCACAAATAGAAGTCAAATGACCATCAGATCTCAAATTGTGTCCAAAGTAAATAAACATGCTGTTTGTTAATATTGTCTTATTAAAGCTTGAGCATGAGACTGACGTAAATGAACATCCTTTATTACCAAAGAGTTTGCATAATGCTAAGCCTGTTAGCGACAGTCTATTTCGCAGCATACCAGAGTTTGAATTCCATGGCCATGATAATGATTGTGTATTTAAGTCACACGCTGCTGATTTAACCTGCTGCACAAGCCTAAAACTTAAAAATTACTTTTAAGTGTCCTTTTCTGGAAGACTACAGGTTTCGCTGACCTGGTTACCACAGATGACTTCATGGTCTTAGTGTCCACCCCCTCTGTGATGGGCCTGGACAGAGCTTCCCTCAGTCTTTGCTTGGTGTCTTCCAGCTCTGCCTCGAGCTTCTCATTTGTCACTTCTAGAGTCGTCTTGGTCACTCTCAGCCTTTCTGCAGCCTCCATTTCCTTTTACAGTGACACGCATAGCCAAGAGACAAAAACAAGCATTTAGATTTTTTTGATAGGTTTTTTTTTTTTTTTTTTTTTTTGGAATAATTAATTCTGCCCCGACTCAATTTCTTTAAAACTAACTTGTAACGAGTCATAAAAGAAGTTACCCTTTTAATCTCCTTTCGAAGACGTTCATTTTCAATCACTATTTTCTCCAGGCCTTTGGTTTTGGATTCAAGTTTGGAATTCAGATCAGTTTCAGCCTCACGCTTCAGCGTTTCAAAGTCAGCCTGGAAAACAGCGCTTACTGTCAGCTGCAGTCACGGAACAAAGATGCTAAATAAACCTTTCCAAAAAAATGTTTGTGACGTGTAAGGAGAGACACGCGTTGGCAACCTTTAGCTTAATATTTTCTTTCTCCAGGGCAGTGACTTTGTCTTGATTCACAGTGGCGCTGGATTTCTTCAGTGTTTCATTTTCCCGCTGCACCCTCTCCACCACCTTCTTCATCAATCCAATTGTCTTCTCGAGCTCAGGCACCGTTTTACCACTGTGACCACCCTGATGAGGATCACAGAACAAATCATGTATTACATCAGAACTAGTTCATTTTCTTGTTAGCTGTGTACAGATTTATTTTCAGTTGTTTTAAACATGTCTAACATGCCTACACGTGTAGGCAAAGAAAAAAAAAACGTACTCCACGTATATGAGCCAGCTTTTTTTCTGCCTCTGTCTTTTCCTTTTTCAGTGCGTTGCACATCTCCTTAAGGTCCGCAACTTGATTCTGTAGGGGGGAAAAAACAAAACACCTTTGGCAAAAAAAAACTACTTCCAGTTTGTCCAAATCAAAGTATTAATTTAATAGATTTGCTCCATTCTTTTAAACCTCTTAATGTGGTGCTGAAAGAAAAACAACATGATGCTACAGATGAAGTCACTTTTTAATAAAGCAAACTTTCATAATTTTTATGTATTTTTGTAAATGGTCTATTATTAAAGGATTCTTAAGCGAATTAATGCAAATGTGTTTAATGAAGAGGTAAACTCTGCAGGTGCCATCAATGGTCTTCTTTATATTTTAAAATTATAGTTCTCACACAGGAAATATTTACAGTCAGGGCTTTCTGCCAAACTGGCTCTCCCAGATCTGCAGCTTGTAACATTTATTAAAAAATATATATATATATATATATTATGGATGTATGTATGTTTTCATATATCCATAGCCCTCGTGTTGCACTGATCAGCTACCTCAGTCTAATTGGGTAATGTCTACCTTGAGCCTTGGCAGGTCTTTGTTGGTCTGCTCCAGCTGAAAGCGCAGCTCCAGGTTCTCAGAGGCCAGCTTGAGGTTTTCTTTTTGGAGGTCCTGCTCTCTCTCTGATGGAGTATTGGTGCCTCGTCCTGAAGTCTAGAGGATAGCAAGGGCACAGAGTGAACCAGGTGGAAATAAAGGTTATCAAATTAAACTGAAACAAAATATTGCAAAGGGAGTGCAGAAACCACTGGGAACATCGAGTCCATGATAGACTGTGTGAGGGAAGGAAACAACGGCACACTAAAAAGCAAGTCACGGCGCAATTTTTGCTCTTCCATGTCTAATGCTATCACAGCACTACCACTCCAGCAGGGTGACTACAGAAGCCTTCAGATACCTTTCGACAGCTCACAGATTTGCCTTCACGTTTTTTTACTCCATGATCCATCTTGTTCCTGATGAAATGTTTGCTATGAATAGAGCTGGGGTCCTCATCTTCATGTAATGGATTTTCCACACTTGCATTCTTTGTTGTGTCATCTTTCTGTGTAACCCATTCGTCCACCTGCTGTGGCTTCTCTGATGCGATTCCCACATCATAATCATTATCATCTGTATTTTGATCGTCTTGGTCGCCAACAGCCTCTTTATTTGGCGCTTCACTCATTTCATCATCTGTAACTGTCTCTGCTGGAGGGGGTGATATAACTGATCCTGGTCTTCCTGACAGTTCATCAGGCTCACTTTCCTTTCTTGCCTGTTCTTCTTCCTTGTCTTCAGGTGTATGAACTTTGGAGCCACAATGAATTTCTTCTGTGCCTTCTAAAATGTCACCTTCGGTTTGTTTCTCATCATCTTCAGCATTATCAGTTCTAAGATCTACTTCTCTGGTCACATCTGGTTCGAGATCGCCTGGAGCTTCAGAGCTTGGTTGCGCTTGTTTAGTGTGAACATCATCTGCTTCTGCACAGCTGGTCTGAGTTTCTCTGTTCACCCAAGTCTGCTTTGGCTCCCTCTGTTGGTCAAAGGCATCTTCAGCAGTTTCAGTGCTGAGAAGGCTTCTGCAGGATTCAACAGGACAGGAACCCGCATGCCCTTCACATGATCCATCGTCCACATCAAAAGTAGCAGAGCGAATCTCTCTTAGAGTCTGAGAAGACATGCTTTTTCCCTTCATGGACAAACACAGTTAAATGAAAGATGTGTATTGAGAAAACTGGACGTAAAAAAAGGGTGAATGCAGAAATGAAATAAATTTTAACAAAACCCCCCTTTCATTATGTTATTTTTGAAAAGTAAAAGGCAAACCTCAGCTTCTGCTTAAGGTCCATACTCATAAATAAGAGTAAAAAATATCTGTGTCTTCCAATTAGAGCTGCAAATGACACTAACATATATACAGATGTTTTCCTTGTACACCCATGCCCTTATGAATAGCAACCAAAGAAATTAATTGACAAAATAATGGCCTTAACATTAAATCCCATGTTAAGTTAGTTAAGAATAATGAATTTAAAATGACATAAAATGAGTAAAACCAGCAAATTTCCATATTTCAAAGTTGGAAGCTGCCCTTTTGCTTGATGAAATTCTTACATGTATCTTATTTGTTGATCTCAGAGTCAAATAAATACTTACAGAAGGTCTTGATGGTGATTCTTTGATAACCTGGCTCTCTAAGGAACGGAGTCTCTCCTCCAGGAAGCGGTTTCTCAGCATCATATCCTCAATGGCACCGTCACGCGGTAAAGCCTGTTGCTGTCTGTACATTGAGTAAGAAAACAAGAATAGAATAATCCTTTAATTGTCCCACAAGGGGAAATTTGGTTGTAACAGCAGCCAGAAAGACACATATACAAACAAACAGTACACAGGACACAGAACAGAAACATACACAGTTTTTTCTTACATATTTACAATGGACAATGGTTACTATAAACAGAGTACTGTACAGTTATTAAATTAAATATAAATAACTACAGATAAGAGGCAAACCAGGTTGTAGTGCGAATCGGTTGATTAACTTATTGCAGTTACAGCGCAGATGTAAACATCTATGATTGTTGGGAGCAGTTCTGATTGTACAGTCTGACAGCTGCAGGGAGGTTTGGACTATGTAAAGCTGCTCTATCAGACAGAATCTATAATTACCAACAGTTTACAAGCACTGAAACGTATAGTGTCACAGGCAAAGGCAAGGACATCAGTGCTCGAGTGACATCATCTTTATGTATCCATGCACACATTAACTTGATTTAAGTTTGCCGTATTAATCCTGGATATTTTTTTAATTAAAAGAGTGTATTTGTGGTTAACTTTACGACATCCAGCTGCAGTTTTGAGATCTGAATATGATTACTGTAAGCATGTTTTTTCATAACTAATGCACTGGTATTTTGGTCAATATTTAGTGTTTGTTTGTGATTAGTTTTATTATATTATTATGTTTATTACTGCGTATTTATTACTAAAACAATTCATTGTGAGTTTTTATTTTCCAATTAGTTAATGTTTACTGCCTCTTTTGTGTATATGTAATTTAACGGCACACTACACATAATATTGAATTTTGTGTATGTGATTCAGATTCTTTTATTGTTTCGTAAAGTTAGCATGTTCCAAGAATGGCCTACTCTCCATCAAGAAGAGAAAGAGATGAAGCCGAAGCCTAGAAAACTATCAACGTGCCCGCCTAAATGCAATCTACACGTTAGGACATTTGAATACTTTATAGTGAGAATCTCTGTCTCCAGGTCTGAGTTCTTCTTCTTCAGCTCCTCCATCTCCTTCTCCATTTCAGTGGACCGCACCCCCACCACCTGATCAGCAGTGACCCCTCGAGCCTTCAGCTTTTTCTGCAGCGCACTCTTCTCTTGCTCCAGCCTATAAATGCAAAAAGACACAAGCAGCAAATAAAACGAATTAAGTGACAGTTCCACTGACACACTAACGTCTTCTACATCCACACAAGTGCCTCTGGGTTTTAGACAGAAAACACGAAGAGAAGTAAGTCAACGAAGGCTGTTTGTGTCATGTCCAAACTAACCTGGCATAGAGGTCTTTAAGAGTGCTGAGCTGTTTTGAGAGGGATTCATTCTCTCGTTCCTTCTCCTTCAGTGAATTTTTGACCTTCTCCATCTTGGCCTGCCATTTCTTGCCCTCCTCCCATCGCACAATTTCTTCTTTAGTCTGTCCAAAATGTATCAAATCACTACATGTACAACATATAAATATTAATAATATATTAAAAGGCTGCAGAAAACAAGAGTCCTTTTCACTCGTGTCCCAAAAGGCCATCGGAGAGCCACTGAGATTAAACACATTCGCAAGGGAAGGTTTTCAAATGACAAACGGCAACTTTGGGCAGCAGATTTGGTCAAAGTCACTGATGTTCCTTCAGAGATCAGTGCAGCCCTTATGAACAAATGCTTTCTTCCACCTATCTTGTTCTGCTTATTGATTAAAATAACAGGGCTGGTTGCAAACTGATGTTACTTTGCACTAAAAAAAGAAAGAAAAAACACCAACGACTGTACTGACTCAGTTTCAAGTGACTCTCATCTCCTGTAATATGTGCCTCTTTTCCACGATGTGCATAGCCAGGAAAAGAGCAAAATATCGCTGTACTATTTGGCCCCGGTCACTGCACCACCTTGAAAACAGGGTCCAAAATATTTGATGCCGACTGAATTGATGTTCATACCTTTCCGTGATCGTCTTTGACGTGTTTTATTTCAGCTCTTTTCTCCAAGTCAGACTCCAATCTCCAGATCTTCTTCTGCAGATTCTCAATAGTTGGTCGCTTTCCATCTGCTTCTCGTTGGCTCTAAAAACAAACACGAAAGCACCTTTTCTCAGACAGGTACATAGATGGAGCTGGAAAGTTTTCTGTTTAGGTTAGGGTCACAGTGGGGAGTTTTGGTTAATATATAAATTATAGCCCAACTCCTGAGATAAACCTGAAACTTAACTTACAAAAAAATAACTCCTACATGGTACTGATCCACAAGAATTAAATCAGTTCTGATATATGAGCTTGTGACATGTGAGATTCCATTCTTGATGCATGCTTCAGTTTTTTGCCACAGATAAGCACGACAGGGTTTGGATGTCTCTCATCTCGTGTTTTATCACCTGCAAGGTCTGACGCCTAAACAAAAGCATGTGGTCGCTCGTCAGCATGAGGTTCCAATGTAACACGTAGCTTAACAACAACAAGCAGCGGCTCAAAGCAAGCTGTATGATTCCTCAGGAATCCCTGGTGTGGTTTGTGATTTCGCACTTTCTGGAGGCACTAACTTGAAGAGCACTGGTGAGCCTTTTGATTTGCTGCTTGAGTTCCTCGATTTCTTGTTCTTGCGCCTCCTTCTCAGCTTGCAGACGTCTTTGGGTTTTCTGAGCTTTCTGGATGTCTTGGTTCAGCCTGTCCACTTCCTCTTTCAAGGAGCTCTCGCGGCTTCTGGCTGATTTGGCAGACTCTTTTGCCGCTTGAAGTTCTTCACTAATTTCTTGCATTCGCACCTTTGGGAAAAGAAAAAGACATTTTAAATCTTATCCGATTCAAAAAAGTCTGATATTATTTCATGATGAGAAATGGCAACCATAAAAGACGCGATAGTAATCCATTTTCTGTGTGGCCAAAATCAGAGTTTTCTTTTGTTCTATAGAGTAACATTTTGCCTCAAATCAATTAAAACACAAAGTCTGTGAAGGTTCTCAGTCATCCAGGTCATCGTAGTCGAAGGAGCTTGGAAAGAAAAGCGTCTGGACTTCTTTAAGTTGCTTGAAGACGTTTCACCTCTCATCCGAGAAGCTTCTTCAGAGACGCTTTTCTTTCCAAGCTCCTTTGACTAAAACACATAAAGGTTTCACAGTGTTGTGCTGGGTGAAGTTTACTTTAATACCACAAATACTGTGTCAATCACACACACTGTTCTTTAAGTGTAAATAACTACCAGTATGGAAAAACGGCTGCATTTGCCTAAACAAATAGAATTATGAATAGCAGCACTGCAAAACATGTAGATCATTTAAATTTATGTGCTATAAAAACTTTGCACTGTATTCATTACTTTCGTGCCACGGCACACAGACTAAGTGCCTGTAATGTTTTTTTTCCTTAATCAGTTGAACTAAATCATGATAACTTTTTTCTATCTACCAGCTTTATAAATCACTCCGAGCCTCCCATGAGGATGCTAATGGTAATTAATGATGGGAGGAAGGGTTGGTTGAGGCTAGCCAGATGTCAAACATGCTGTTTATGCAACAAGCCCAGTGCAAGCAGCTTGTTCACCAATTTGATCTTTGGTTAGTTACTATTCAAAAACATCAGGTTGTGACTGTATAAGCCTGGCTCCTAAAACTGAGTGAATGATAAAAAATGCAAATAAATCAGAATGCAGTGATTTTGAGATCATCTACAAATCTATACCATTTAAAAATACAACCAGGACCAAATATTAAATATGAAATTGACAGGGGTTTTTTTTTAGCCCAGCATGTTTTAAAAAAAGGTTGGAGCAGGGACATAGTTTCCACTGTCTGGTATCTGGTTATTGTAGCTCTGAAAGCAAATTGTTTTTCCATGTCTGCTTGATAATGTTTCATACAGTACTAAATGTTGTTGATGGGTTACAAGTCTGGAAAGTAAAGACCAGAAAGAGATGCTGTTGTAATACACGCAGAATCTGCTTTGGCTTTGTCTTGACAAAGTTCTCCCTAAAAAGGCCAGAGTACTTGACATCCAATTATTTCCAGAAACCATTTGATTGGTCAGGGTGCAGGACAGTTTCCTTTCTTCCCCAGTCCATCTTCAATGAGCTCAGGCTCAGAAAAGGTGAAGGCAGTCTAGGATGTTGTTTATATACACTATTAAAAATTATTTGCTTGTCTGCCTTCGTACACATGAACTTGAGTGGCATCTCATTCTTGATCCATAGAGTTTAATATGATGTCCTCCCACACAATACAGTTATAACAGCTTCGACTCTTCTAGGAAGGCTTTCCACAAAGTTTAGGAGTGTTTTTATGAGAATTTTTGACCTTTCTTCCAGAAATGCATTTCTGATGTTGGACGAGAAGGCCTGGCTCACAGTCTCCACTCTAATTAATCCCAAAGATGTTCTGTCAGGTTGAGGTCAGGACTCTGTGCAGGACAGTCAAGTTCTTCCACACCAAACTCACTCATTCATGCCTTTATGGACCTTGTTTTGTGCCCTGTGCAGTCATGTTAGAACAGGAAGGGACCGTCCCCAGAATGTTCCCACAAAATTGGGTGCATGAAATTGTCCAAAATGTTTTGCTGAAGTATTAAGACGTCTTGATGCATTCTCAATCATCCAGGAAAGTAAATCTCCAAAAATTGAATCTGTTCATCTGGACGTAGCGTTTTGTGGGAGAAACGTTTCGTCACTCATCCAAGTGACTTCTTCAGTCTCAGCTGACTGCAGGTTTCCCCAAACCTTATAAACAGTACATTTGCATAATGACTGAAACCAGCCCACTGAAGGAACAATGGGCTGTGAGGTCAGTTCCTTAATCATAATTATGCAAATTCCCATGACCATTGATCAACAATCACTGACCAAAACCCACTGATCAAAGAACACTGATCAATGGCCATGAGTACCATTCACAGAGAGTTGGGGAATGGCTGCAATCACAGCATTGTAAGATGGCGAAAGATGTACCCTTAGGCCCCCTCCTCGATTCAGAGATGGTCTTTCCCTTTTCACGTAAATGGCCTCCTTGACTCCGCGCTCAAACCAGCGTTCTTCCCTGTCCAGGATGTGTACATCCTCATCGTTGAAAGAGTGTCCACTGGCCTGTAGGTGTAAATAAACTGCAGAGTCCTGGCCTGATGAGGTAGCTCTTCTGTGTTGTGCCATCCGCTTCGCTAGAAGTTGTTTGGTTTCCCCGATGTATAAATCCTGGCAATCCTCCTGGCACTTAACAGCGTACACTATGTTACTCTGTTTGTGTCGGGGGACCCGATCCTTGGGGTGGACCAGTTTTTGGCGCAGCGTATTTTGGGGTTTAAAAGCCACAGAGACCCGTTTCTCCCACAAAACGCTACGTCCAGATGAACAGATTCAATTTTTGGAGATGAAGTATTAAGAGTTCCTTTCACTGGAACAAAGGGGCTGAGCCCAACGTCTGAAAAACAACCCCACACCACAAACCCAGACTTGTCCATCAGATTGCCAGAAGGAGACATGTGATTTATCAGTCCAGATAACATGTCTCCACTGCTCTAGAGTCGAGTGGCAGCATGCGTTACATCACTGCATCTGATGCTTTACACATTGTGCTCAGTGAGATAAGGCTTGGATTCAGCTGCTCAGCCATGGAAACAAATTCCATGAAGGTGCACGCTGTTCTTTGCTAATCTGAAGGCCACAAGTTTGCATGCCTAGATGCTTGATGTTATACACCTGTGGCCATGAAAGTGATTGGAACACCCGAATTCAATGATCTGGATGGGTGAGTGAATACCTTTGGTAATATAGTATATCTTTCTTTGCATAGTATTGCTTTGAGACTAATTTGCAGATGCAGCAACAAACTTTGATCATTAACACTGGTTTACAAAAGTGTTCCTGAGCCCATGCTGTGATTACTTCCACCAAGGAGGTTATATTTTTGGTAGTATTGTTATGGTAGCATGTTATTCTGTTTGTTGGTAAACACAATGGCTATGTAGGGTGTAGAGTGGGGTAATGTTAACAATCCATTAAAATTTGCCTTACATCCACCAGTGTTCAAGGTCCACTTAATGATTTATTGGTCAAATATTGACAAAAAAAGCCTTATAACATAATAAAACTGTGAATTTTACAAATGTGGTGTGTATTGTCAACACATAAAAGCATCATATAAATATTTAAAATATGGCACATTTGACCTCTCCGTCAAGGTCAATCGACAGATCTGTTGGTCAAACTGATAATGTTATATAGAGCTATTTAAAACTATATTTCTTGGTTCTATTATTTGCATTGACAACATAAAGGCATATAAGAATGATATATGGAGATTCTGAATAATCAAAGTAAACATTTGTCATAATCAAAGTAAACATCTGTCATGCTGCCCTGTCTGATTTATACTACACTACAAACTTACCTTTAAAAATATTCCCTCAAAAGTAAATTCTGCACAGAGAGTGAGCTGCCTTGGCAGAGGTTTGCATTCTCTAACTGTTTCTTGTTTCCACTATGAGGCCGGAAGATTGCAAAAACTCTTTTAATAACCAGTTTCTTAAGATTTCTCCAGATTCTCAAACTTTTCTAATATTATTTGCCATGCTTGACAAAATCCTCAGATTCTTTTCTTTTTTACTTATGAAACACAGCCTCAAACAACAGAAAGCTTGTTTCATTGTTTGTTTTACCATCTGTTGTGGCCAATTTAACTTCTTCTTTTTGTAACCTTCTGGACTCATATTCAAAGTGAGCATTTAATTTTCTAGGAACAATAAAAAAGTCTTGGTAGTACTTGATTTATGGTCTTTGTACTATTTTCATTTTAATATGGTGTTGAAATAAATTACATATCCATGCATTCTGGGGTTTTTTTTTCACTTTTAAACAGCGTACCAACTCTTCTCAGAACAACATTGTAAAACATTACAAACTAGAAGCAGGTTTTTGGCAAGTATAGAACCAACAGTAAATCATTATTTGTGGTGTTGAATAACTAGTTCAACAGCTGATGAAATACAACATACACACACACACAGACACCCCACACAAAACAAAAAAACAAAAAAAAAAACATTCTGATGACTGTGGGCTCTTACCTTCAGGTCTTTGGTTTGTCTGTCAATCAGCATCTGGACATTCAGACTCTCCTCTTTCTGTGCAGCACTTGCTATAACTTGCTGTTCTGCAGCAGACGTCATTTCCGCACGCAGGTTCAACAGAACCTTACTGAGAGCCTTTAAAATACACACAATACGTCAGCATCTATTAACAGATTCTTTCCCCTCTACCATACACATAATTTTGGTAAGCAAACTGCAAAACTGACATTGACGCAATCAAAAACATCTGACTTTACAATGTGTGTGGTGTAATTATAAATGCATCATTTAAAAGACTTTCTGCAGCTGTAATAAAGCTGAAACAGATATCCAAATCATTTAGTCACAAAATCATTATACTGGGTGAACTCTAAATATTCAGGTGAGGCTTCCACTCCATCACACCGCCAGCGCAGAGAGAAGACAGTCAAGATTTATTTCACAAATTTGGAGTAGGAAGGACTTGCGGTACGAAGGGAAAATACCAACTATGAGTGGAAAGCATTTTCTCAGTACGCTGAAACTATTCTGAGTGCCAATCACTTTACACGTGTGCACGACTTTCAAAGAAAAACTGGGGGGAAAAAACAACAACCTTTAGCTGTTTGTCTTTCTGGGTGA
Source organism: Oreochromis niloticus (assembly GCF_001858045.2). Classification (NCBI taxonomy): domain Eukaryota; kingdom Metazoa; phylum Chordata; class Actinopteri; order Cichliformes; family Cichlidae; genus Oreochromis; species Oreochromis niloticus. Next base: position 41,824,539 of record NC_031972.2, on the reverse strand, counting down.
GCTGTGCCTTCTGTTGTTCCACTAGATTTTTCATGGAGTTACTGGGGGAGCGGACATTAGCCTCCTTCTGGGCCTCCAGTTCAGCTCGAAGATCATTCATCTCCTTCTCCATCTGGGCCATCTGGCTCCTCTGATCCTCATTCTCCGCAGTCAGAGCTTTCACCTGGCTGACATGATATTCCTCCAGCCTGCAACAAATCCCCCATATCAGTTTTAAGACAAGAAATCTGTTAGCTTTGCATACTTTCGGGATTACTTTGCCTCAGTTTGAGAATAATGACTTAAAAAAAAATGTGATCAACATGTGTCTGTGGCATTAAAGGGATTTAGTTATGAGTTTTTAAAAAAAAATATTGCACTATTGAAAGCAACATTTTTTCCCCTCTGGGCAGTAGTTAGCATTGTTACTTCACAGCCAGAAAGTTAGAAAATTACTGGTTTGAACCACAAGTGGGGCCTTTCTGTTTTTGGATGTTCTCCTGGTGACTGGTTTGGGTTTCCTCTGAGTAATCCAGCTTCCTTCCACACTTCAAACACATGCATGCTATGTTAACTGGTGATTCTAAATTTCCCATGTATAAAAGACAGACAAAGTGCCAAAGGTTACAGACTTTGTAGTTAAATGTGGCTTGTACTCTAAAGTACTTAAGGTGGTCAGTAAGACTTGCCATCTTGATATGAACTAACGCCAGTGATCTAAACTGTGTAGGCGTTAGTATTTTAGCCTGATAGATCAGGACAATGGAGCTGTGGAATGATGCTTTGTAAACTAAGGAAAGAATCTGTCTGGCACTAATGCAGCTCTGATCCCAGGCTTATAGTGATCTCAGCCATTGCATCAATTGTGTGAAAAGCAACATAGCAGCATATCAAGGGGTAACAGGGTCTAATGTCAGCGCTAGGGCGTAGTCTCACACCTCATATCCTTAAAAAAAAAAACAAAACTCTACTCTTTTTTTAAAATCTTCTAACTCAATGACTTTAAATAATATTGAAATATCCAATGTCGATAACTCAGAGGCTGACACGAGCATAGATGTTCTTTTTAATTTTTACAGATAGCAAGTTGAATCAAACATCACAAAGTGGGTTGCCCATTAATCAGAAGGTCTGTTGTTCGATCCCTGGCTAATCCAGTGTGCATTTTCAAAGTGTCCTTGGGCAATATTCTGAATCCCAAAACAAAGCTTCTATTGGTATGTGAGTGTGATAAGGAAAATGTCAAATGTCTACAATAAGAGCTGTATGAACATGTGAGCAAATGGCTAAAGCTTGTAGTGTTAACGGCCTTTTGAGAACAAAAGTCTAGAAAAGTTGCATCTTTGTGTGGACACACCCCTGGCTTAAATACTTATAAAATATAACACAGTTCTATTCAATACCGCCGCAGCCTCCAGATATTTGCATCATCACCTCACGAGTCTTAACTGCAGCTGCATTATTGAAGAGGCCCACGCAAGATTAAGGCTGTGCTTATATTTCTTCACAACTGTGAGCTACTCGTTTCACTAAAGCATATTACTGCTTTGAAGAATGCCGCAGTGATATCATTTACACAATAATTTGTGCATCTCACCACCTCTGTTTAAGAAATGTGTGTCTGTGAAGGTTCTCAGTCATCCAGGTCATCATAGTCTAAGGAGATTGGAAAGAAAAGCGTCTGGACTTCTTTAAGTTTAAACTTAAAGAAGTCCAGATGCTTTTCTTTCCAAGCTCCTAAGACTATCGTTAATGTATTTTTTGGTTTCGAATTCCACAGCACATACACTCAAGAAACCTGCTCTTACTTAATGATGCCACAACTGCAAAAGTGCAGCAATGGGGGACCAAAGGTTAGCAGGTGATCTAACACTGGGCTGACTTATAAGCAACCATGCAGACAGTTCATTTCATTAATGACCAACGTGCTACAAAAATTAGAGGGTCAAAGATGAGCCGTGTGACTAGTGTGACTGTGAAAGCAAAGGTTTTATGCTCGCTCTGGAAACAGCATGGACATTCAGATCAGTGAGAGGCAGCTGAAATGGGAGGAGTATGTTTTTGACGTAAAAGCATACTCTTTTGTTAGAAGTTCTTGTGTGGACAGCTGCTCTCTGTATCAATCTGACTTGATTTACCCAGAGGAGAGCAGTGTTTCAAGCTACTTTATCATGTGCGCGCACGAGACACACGCAGCACGAGACGTTTTTATTCTGTAAAAATGTGACTGAACATCTAAAACAGTGCAGACACAACAGCTCACTATAAAAAGTAACTCAGTAACAGAATTAAGTTCTGCACTTTTTCATCAAAATACCAGCATTACTGAGAGGTGGAAACATGTGAGGCTCAACTTTAAACACGCAGAATGAGGACTCAATGTGTTACAAGACACTGGCATGGTCACTGCTTTGAGCCATCACTCTGATAGAGTCTAAGGCATCACAACCACATCAGACACAGTATAACATGTTTTTTAGCATTAAATTTGGTGCAATTTCCATTAAACTGTGTAGTGCAAATCAAATTTACATAATTAATTCAAGCACCCTCCTTCCAACGTCTTGCTCTCTGAAAGAGAAACTCTTTCAAATAGATATGCTCTAAGTCAGCCAAACCCTTTCAGTCACAACACTGATGCTGTCCTTCTTCAGTAAATTGAGTGTTTTGAGTAAGTATGGGTACACTCGAGTGAATTCTGGCAATGCTGATTTTCTTGGCTAGTTATGAATGAAACCATTAAAATGAACCCATGTCCACAGCACTGTTGGTCACCCTTATGCTGCCAAAACAGCCCTGACCCTTGAGGCATGGACTCCACTAGAGCCCTGAAGGTGTGTTGTTGTACCTAGCACCGCGATGTTAGCAACAGATCATTTAAGTCCTATTAGTTGTGAGGTGAGGCCTCCATGGATCGGACTTGTTTGTCCAGCACATCCCACAGATGAGAACTGGAGAATTTAGAGGCCACGTCAACACCTCAAACTTGTTGTTGTGCTCCCTGTGAGCTACAGTAGCTTGTCTGTTGGACCACACAGGCCAGCCTTCACTCCCCACGTGCATCAGTGACCCTTAGCGTCCATGACCCTGTTGCTGGTTCACCGCTGTTCTTTTTTTGGACCACTTTCTTTATAGATAGAAAGCAAATACAAGACCACTGCAGTCCGGTAACACCCTACAAGTGCTGCAGTTTTACTCTGACCCAGTCGTCTAGCCAACACAACTCAAATCCTTATGCTTGCCCATTTTTCCTGCTTCTAACAAATTAACTTTACAGACAAAATGTTCACTTGCTCCCTAATACATATCACCCACTAAAAGGTGCCATGAAGAAGGGATAATCAGTGCTTGTAATGCTATGCCTGTATAGTGAAGCTAATGTAGACTTGTCTTACAGCTGTGTTCTTTGGAATGGCCACCAGCCTGTCATTCTTCTGGCTGCAGAAAAAGTCTGATTGCACAGAAGTCTAAAACATCCTTCAGCTTCCTGGATAAATGACTTCAGTAAACACTTTCCTTCTGCATTTATGGTCTTAATTGATAAATTTAAGCTGCACTGAATAGAAAGGGATATTTATTTTATAAATTATGTTTCCCATTAAAGTAATTAAGAAGGATAAAACGGCTCTGCTTGCACAAGGTGCTATTATTTGAATGCGCAGTGAACCAAGATAATGACAGCAAAAATGCACAGCTTGCACCTTCACATGGGACTTCCCTAACAAACTGGCAACCAATATGGGTAGTTACATCCATGAAGTACTTAAATATTTACTTTACGGACTACATTAAGGAAACATTAAGTATTCCGATGCTGCTTTAATGTAACTTTTAGTGGCAAACACTGGGTTAAAAAACAGAAATAAACACACATTAGAAAAACTAAAAATGATAATCACTTTGACGTCTCGTCAGTGTGTCTCTTAGCCTCCGTTTCCATGGTAACCCTCAGTCGGTCCAGCTCTGCAGTGGTCACTTTCAGCTTCTCGGTGAGAGAGCAAAGTGAAATTTCTTGCTCGGCCACTGTTTGCTCTAGCTCAGCCAGACGCTCCAGGTGTTTGGAGGTCGGCACCCTTAAGGTGGGCTTTTTCATCAACTCCTGGACAGAGAGAGAGAATTAAAACAGAAGCCTTAAAAGCTCAAAGCCCCTCAGATATATGTTTTTCTCTGCTGGTCTTTCTTTATACAAATACAGCACATTCTTTGTTGATTATCTTTTGTTACTTTGGGAAAATTGGTGTAAAATACATCCAGTTATTTGTGGAAATACGCTTCAGGAAATGAATCTGAATGCCCTCTCTGGTCTACAATGGTCTAATGTTCTTGTGAGCCCTACATAAAAAATCAAAATCTACAAAAACAGAACAAAAAAGTTGTGAAACAAGGCCACACTTTCACCAGTACCATCGCTGTTTGTCTAAAGCGATCCAGCGAGGTGTCTGTATGCAAGTCCAGCTTCTCGTGCAACATCTTCATCTCCTCCTGATGTCTCTTTATCAGTTCCTCTTGGTCCTGGTATCAACACCATTGAGGACAATGAAACAAATAAATGGTTAAAACAAGAAATCATTTTTAAACTGTTGTGATGGTGCTTAAAATGAAGTAAATAACTGAAATGTTTCATGTGTAGAGTTAACCAGTGATATTTACTGTTTAAGATCTGCCATGTTAATTTTTTCACCTGTTGAAGATTCTACAACACTGCAATTAATCACTGATAAAATGTTACTGATTCACTAATGATTCTCCTCAGCCCATAGAAAAGAAATCAACATCAGAGACTTGCTGTGTTTAAAATCACTGCACAGTCACTTTATATCACTGTACCTGTCTAGCTTGAGCCAGCTGGTTCTGGTATTTCTTTATTATATCCTCTTTTTTGTCAAGTCGATCCTGCAGGTCTTTGATGGTCTGGTGAGCCAGCTTGAGGGCAGACTGTCTGTCTGACTGCCCCTCTTCATGTTTGGCAAGGTTGGCTAGCAGCCGTTCTCTGTCGGCAGCAGCTGGGAGTCGCAGACGCAGCTCGTTGATTACTTTATCCCTTGACACAATGTTCTGTTCTGCCTTCCACAGAGCTGCTTCCCTCTCTTTCAATTTCTGCATATGTACAAATGAACAAATTTAAACAATAATACATAAAAACAATACTGCTATATACTTACAGGGACTGTAGAGTATGTGAAAAGGGACAAAATACTGTGCCTTCTCCAAACTTCTGCACGTGGCCTGTGTCTCCAAAATGGTGCGGACATGCTCTCTGATTTTCCCCAAGGTAAACTCCAACTGACGAGCGAGAGGTAGACTTGGGTCTGGTAGCCATCCTTTACCTTCATCAAGCTTAAAATGCACAAAGATAAGAGCAATTACCTTTGCAATAGCATGTTAAAAAAACAAATTACATGTAAAATTCCACATTAAATAATCAAAAACCAATCCTGGACTGCCAGTGCTGCCCCTCAGCCTCCTAGTAGATATACTTATGGTATCAATTTGAAAATCTTAGGTGACATCTTTCAAGTTATCAGGTACACAAGATTTTAAGAGAACTTGACCTCTGACCTTTACCATGAGGTCAAGATCACCAATATTCATCTGAGATGACTGGTTTTGTTTTCAGTGTTTTATTTGTTATCAGTTAAACAATGGTTTACCTTTTCAGCATTGCTCAGAATTTCATCCTGATGCTTCTCATAATAGTCCAGCTGACGCTCCATCTCCACCTCTCGCTGATCCCATGCAAGCTGGCATTCTTCATGAAGCTTCATACAGTAATGAGAAGATATTTCTGCATTACCCCGAAGCACTTATGCGCCCAAAACCTAAATATGTATTTAAAAATGCCTGATTCTCCACTCACTGCAGTTTAATCAGACCACAATCATCTTTAATTTTTGTGCAACTTTGATGTCTATTTTTAACATAGTGATTGAGAAATGACCAAATTTCTGAGTGTGTATAAATTAATTTTTCTCTCACAGTCTTTAGCTGAACAATATCCTCTTCCAGTGAGTGGATGGTTTGTTCCTGTTCCTTTACAAGGTTTCTGAGGTATTTTATCTCCTCCTTCTGGACCACCAGCTCCCTGCCTTTCCTGAGCTCCTGCAGGCGAGTTTCCTCCATCTTTTTGTGCCACTCAGTTACCTGGTTTAAGTCGTAAACAGTGTGGTTTTTGGCAACTGCAGCACAAACTGGTCAAAACAAGACAAGATGTGATCTCAAGAATATTATTCCCCACTAACCTTCTGGGCCCCTTTCACATCCTTTAGGGTTGAGACAAGCTCCTCCAGCCCTTGCAGCCTTAGTTCCAGCTCATCTGCCCTTCCCTCCGCTCTCTTGCTCTCCTGCTCTGCCCTCTTTTTCTCCTTTTGAGCTTTTGCTCGGTCCTCCTGGAGGCTCAGCATGGTCAAAGAGAACTTTTCCTGCTGAGGAAGTGGCAACGCACCTGCAAACTGCCTACGGAGCGACTGGATAGTCTGCCGTAGGTGCTTCGAGCGGTTTCGGCCCTCTTGGCGAGCGAGAAACAGAGTACGCTCACTTGCATCAAGCCGCTGTTCAGCTCGCAGCTTGTAGGCCTCCAACTGCTGGATGTGATTGGTGGCAGCCTCAAGTTTTCCCAAAGCATCTGACTCACTGAGCTGCAGAGCCACAATGTGCTGGTGAAGCTTTGCAATGAGGGCTTTCTCGTCTGACTGCGACTGAGGGAAAAACAAAGCATGATTTCTCTTTGATTTTTGCCTCGCAGACATGTGAGAATTTAACAAACCACTGACATTTGTTCCACTTTATTCCACTATGTTGAAAGCAAAGATCTGAAAATCTGTACAAATCACCATAAAAAGTAGCAATGATTGATTTCTAGTATCTCACAGTGTCAAATGCCAACAAATAGAAAGTGCAGTAAAGGACCAGGACCAAGTTACCTGGAAGTCCAATATTTGCCTTCTCAAAGTTTCCACTTCTTTTTCGTTGCTTTTTTGTCTGGCCTGTAGAGCAGACACCTGTGTCACAGCCACATCAGAGACCTCTTGAAGCCTGCCAAAGGGGAAAAAAGCATAAAAAAATGCAACATAAAATGTTTTATGTTTTGTTTTTAAAATAAAATAGTGAACCCCTTTAAATACCAACATTATAGCTGGATATTTGTTTAGGTGTTTTTTTATTTTTGTTAATGCTCTGGTATTTTATAGTGAAACACGGTGTGATCTTTGTTTTTAATTATTGATGATTGATTTAATGGTGGTAGTGGTATCAATCAATACTAAACATTCATATAAAAACAACTAGCTTGTAATGTTTTTATTCCCCCGCTGACAAGGACAAGCTTATCTTTGATAGGATCCAGATATGTTAACACAATGCTGTGACCGCAAAACCTATGCTTTTATAAATACACACACACGCGGGATAATTGTGATTGCAGTGCTTATCAAAAACTAGATCACATGATAGAGAGCAAAAAAAAAAAAAAATATCAATCTAAGGCATAGTTGCTGTCAGACGCACTTAGAAACCTCAATGCGAAGCTCAGCCTCTGCCTTCTCCAGCTCTGCAATCTTGGCTCTGTCAGCATCGCTCACAGCTTTGCTAACGCTGCTTGCCAGCTCATCTCTCAGCTCCCGCTCAACCCTTTGGGCCTCCACATTCATCTTAGTCAACTAAAGAGAAACAGAAGTAAGACTTCTTGATAAGAGTCATATAAATTCTTTTTTGAACACCTATAACCTGATAGAGACTGACAAGTGAGATATATCGCAAAGGTTGTGAACCAAAATGTTAAGATAATGAAATAAAAAATTACTTTTGAGCAGGCTCTGGATAGCATAAAAATGCAAATCCAATCCAATCAAAATTTATTCACTTCTCTCACTGTAACATTATGTGTCAGGTGAACCAAATCGCCTTTTAGATATCTTAAAAGATGGTCATGGTGATGGCTGGGGAAACAACACATTTCATGTGCCACAGAAAAACATATCTGTTGATTTCCTTGGTCTCATACCTCCACAAACTTGGATTCCAGTTCCACATTGCGCTCCTCCACCTGCTTAAGTGAGTTCTTCACGTGCTCATACATTTTGTGGGCATGCTCAGCTCTCTGCCTCTCATTCAGCTCCTTCATCTCTAAAGTGGTGATTCGTCTTACAGCAGATATCATCTCATTGTTGAGTGATGCCTTGTCTGCTTTAGCCATCCCATTTTCTTCTCCTGATAATAAAATATGTAAACAGTTTGGAATGATAATTTAAAACACACAATATATTAAATACAAATATACAAATCATATGCATAATTTACTTAAATGACGTTAAACTGTGGCACTGTATACAGGTAAGGACAAAATTATTAGCCAAAAATTTACAGAGTGTGTTGTTTAACAGAGCAAAAGATCTTCGACATGGAAATTCTTAACATACTAATTTGATTTAGAAAGCGCAAGTTATTTCTGTTGGCAACAATAGAATGATTTCAGAAAAAACAAAAATGACCAAGGTCAAATATTATTAGTTATTTGAAAAACTGACCTCTCTATTGAGGCATAGCACAAACCACTGCTGTGACTTTGTAGTGCTCAAAGCATGTAATACCAAGTTAACTCTGAGGGTTATCTTCCAAGCAGAAAAACTTCAGGAAGGTTTTGAACAGGCAGGTGCAAGAAGCATCACTCCAAAAAACCAAAAGAAACCACTTTAAACTTTTGCGTTTACCACTGATAAGAACTGGAACGCTGTGTGGCTCTTCCTTGAATTTCATCACGAAATTCAAGGAAGAGCCATACAGCGCAGAGTAACCCAGGCAGAGGTACGAAGTGAAAGATTTCAAAGACTCTGGAAAGAAAACTAATGAGAGATATGCCTGGAGATTCAAAAGAACTGCCAAGACACTAGTGAATGAGTTAGAAAGAGTTGGGAATTGTAGTGTCAAAGAAAACAATTACTAGATCCATGCACAGGAATGAATTGAATGATTGAAGTATGCTAAAGGCAACCTGGAGAAAGATTCTGCATACTGGAAGCTCATCAGATGAGATAAAAACTGACCGTTAAAACACAGTTTGGAAAAAGAATGGAGAGGCATACAACCTAAAGAACACCACAGTGAAACATGGTGGTGAGAGCATTATGCTGTTAAGATGCTTCAGTACGCCTGGAACTGAGAATCTCGACGAGGTGAAAGGAATCATGAAGAAGGATGGATACGTGAAGAATCTGGAGGAAAACCTTAAGCAGCAGCAAAACTGGGTCTAGGTCATCGTTTTGTCTTCTAGCACGACAAAGACCCAACATATGGTCAAGAACTACGTCCAGAAGACCAAAGTGAACTTTACTGAGTGGCCTGCACAAAGCCCTGACATAAATCTCTTTGACAAACTGTGGGGTGAACTGAGGAGTGGCAAAACTTCAAGCAGTTATCCAGCAAAAATGATACACAACTGTCTATAGGCATTGTTTAATACCAATTTGCTTTCAGATATGAAATTCAAAAATGTGATGTTTATGTTGAAGGTGGGAGTCAGTTTTTAATGTTGCACCCGGGCCAACACTCACATCATTATATGATGAATTTTACCCAACCTCCTCATTGTTGAGACTGGAATGCGATGACCCCACTAGCTATGGCTCAGATCCAGTGAGCACTAAATGTATTCAAGCTGTCTTACAACACTGCATGCATGCAGGACAATACAGTAGATAAAAGCTCAGGAAGAAAGCAATAGACATAAATAACTGTAATTTTTGGCTCTGTGGGAAGTCTGTGCCCTTGGCTTATTCTGTTGGTTTCACCACAGCCCAGTAAATGTTTTCATGGCGGGAACTTCAGCTTGTAAAAGACTTTAATGGCCTTCATAGACTGTGATACCTTCTTGTTGTGAATCCAAGAATGCTGGAACATCTTTTATTCTAACTTCAAAATATTTATATTGAAGGTTGAACCAATATTGTTTCAGACCAATTTACTTTCAGATATGCAGTTCAGATGTGATTCTTGATCAATCTACCCACCCCACCCCCATTGTTTTTGTTAAAAGTGGGAGTCAGTTTTTAAATGTTGTACCCGTGGCCAACACTCACATCATTATATGATGAATTTTGTTAGAAACAAAACTGTTTGTAATGATCACTATCCTTAGTTTACCTGTTGAAGGGATGTTCTCCCATCTTTGCTCTAAAGTATTAAGTTTCTCCTTTGTGATCTCCAGTTCTTTATTCATGGCAGAGATTTGTTCTCGAAGAGACTCATTCTCACTCTGAGAGGAAGGGAAAAAAAGATGAATAAAATGTTATCATTAGTCAAGAACACAACATGAGATGTGGGGCAAACCTGGTCAGGAAATGTTTTTTTTTAATACCTCTAAATGTTCTAAGTTGGTGGTTCTTTGTATGAGGCGGCTGTCTCTCTGTAGCATGTTTCTGTATTTGACTGTTAGCTCTGTGTACTGTTTGTTAGCCTTCTCCAGGTTTGATGAGGGCACACTATCATCCAAAGCTTTCTGTAGTGCTGCTATTTTATATGCAGCCATTTCCTAAAGACCAAAGAAAAGGCAGTGACGTTAGAAAGGTGCTGAATGAACATAGTGCTAAAAACACAACATCTCGCTACACTCTGATGGAAATGGTCACAATATTTCATAAATTATTTTCTGTTATTTAAGGAAATACTTGAGTGGGAAACTTTTGTGTAAAATGTTTTATATAGTCTCATCTAGTTGAGATAAAAGACAATAGATAAGAATCTGTTTGCCACTGAGGCTTTTGGTGGGATTTAGCTTCTTGCTACCTTGTATCTCTGTAGGTAACCTATCCTCTGAGTGACCGATGCCTGCATCTGGCTGCTCTCATCTCTCAGCTTGCCGTTTTCCTTGCGGAGGTGTTGTTCTTGTTCCAGCAGGGTTGTGTAGCGTCGTGTCAGTTTCTTCTCGTTAACTTTAAGCACTGTCAGCTTACGAATTGCTTCACTCAGCTGTCTTCTGATGTCCTCTGGATCCTTCTGAAGTGTGTCCAGCAGATCCTGATAGATAAGGCAAATAATTGCTCTTAATAAAACTGATACCAAAAGGAAAAAGAAGCACAGCAAAAAAATCTACTCTGATATTTGTACATCTCAAATTTGTAAAAAGTCAGTACATAGTTATTTAATCACTTAAGAGCTGCTAGTCGACTTGCTGATATTGCACACTACATGCCAGAACGAGTTGTCTGTTCCCCTAATGTGCATTTTATGTTTATTGAGTTAAAGGAAAATATTCCAGTAATTTGTCTGAGACACATTTAGTTCCATGTTGTCAGCCTTTAACAGTGAATCATCTTAAACCATCCATATATCTGTGTGAGTGAATGAGAGCCACATTGGAAAGTGTTTGCAAAATAAACACAGTGCATCTTGTAGCATTTAAGTATTATTAACCTTTTAAAGCTGACTTACACTGAACTCTCTGATTTTAACATCGTCCACCTGCTTTTGTTCCTCCAGCCTGTTCTTTATCTCTGTGAATGTCTCCTTCTCCTTCTGCCACTCTGCCTTCTCACTGAGAAAAAAAACAGGAAAATATTTCAGATTCTTACATGTAAATAAATCACCCACAACGTGCAAAACCTTTCATGATAACCCACCTCAGGTACTCTTTGTAGAGAAGTCCCTGTTGGTGGCTAATAACAGAAAACTTCTCCTTGTATTCTTCCAGAGCGCCTGCAAGTTTCTGCATTTTTTCGTCCTTGTTTTTGATCTCCTAAATAATTATGATCAATTTATTTAGATTTTACTTGAAACAATTAGTTTACAGTTCTTCCCAACCACATTACTGGAAGACAGTGACACTAACCTGAAGGAGTCGAACGGCGTACTCGTTCAGGGAACTGATGACTTCAGTGCTGCTGGGCTCCAGGCCCTCAGGAAGGCTCAGAGGTCTGAGGACGACTCCATTGCTGCCAGACTTCCTGAGCAACTCCAACTCACTTTCAAGTTGGTATATCTAACAGGCACAGATAATAATAATAAAAAAAATCACAAGCAAAACCTGGCTATTAAACGTTGTGTTTATTATACTACAAACGTCAATCACTTGTTTATCAAAAAGTTCATGCATTTGTCTCTAGATTCAAAGTATTATTTAGCATAGTTTGGGACAATGAAGACACACATCATTGATTATTGAATGTGAGGAGGCCATTGTAATGTACCACAAACATAAGGTAACAAAAAATTATTGAGACTAAAGGCAGTAATAAATAGAGGATTAAAATAAACAGTGTAACACTATTTATGAACAAAATGAATCAGACAAAGGAATAATTAATGAAAGAGAATGATCAACAAAAAGAGAAAATCTTATTGGAAAATAAAACTGGAGAAATGGCAGAGGAGTTCTGTAAAGGAGGCTTCCCCATTTTAAACAAAATTGTTACTGCCTGTGTTCTGGATAATGTGGCTTTTGTTAAGTGTTATTTGTAAGAAAGTTTTATCATTTTGAAAATTGAAACTGAATGCACGCTGAACAGTTGAGACAGAAGTTTGTTTACCTCGTTTCTCTCATTATATGAAACAGAAGTAGCAGATATCAAAAACAGGCGACTGACCAGACCAAAAAAAAAGGAAAGGAAAAATCTTCTAGACATGTTAATGACTCTCCACCATGGAGCCCACGCAAGGCATGCAGCTATCTTCATAAATCTTTGTATTTCTGTGGTTACAAATTTTTACATAAGAAAATAATTTTGTTGATTTGGAGAAGAGACACGCAACCGTTACCACTGGGATTTGGTCTTCCATAACTAGAGTTTAATACATGTTTGGCTTTGAGAAACAAGTTGAGAAATCATACCGCTTTGTTTTCTTGCCAAAGACAGAAATATGGCCAAATAAAGCTGCCAGTCCACCACATTATTAATTTGTGTCATTGACTTAAATCATATTAATCTACCTTTTCTTTGGCTCTGGCAAGCTGACTCAAGCTGTCGGTTGCCTCCTCACGAGCTGATTTTAGCTCCTGCCTCAGTTCTTCATTTCTCCCCACCAGCTGGTGTATTTGGGACCTGAAGTGTGGGGCTGACTCAGACTGGCCACCCATGCCACTGACATCTAAACCCTGTAGGAGAATGAACAAAGTTTACTGCCACCCTCCCCCCCAAAAAAGGGCTATTCACAAATCCAAGATGCAACAGTTGTATAGTGTAGGATAAAAATAAATTTATACCACTACCTAAGATTGATTTTCATGTGTTTGATGTGTGCTAGCATCTACTACTTCCTTGCTGATTGGTATGTTGCATAGCTTTCTTGCCTTTTTCTTTGACGCTAACCACATTTGTTTATCAGGTTGCTATGAGACAAACCCTGTGTTTCAACAAATGACAAGGTCAACGGTAAAACGCAGACGAGGGACAAAGTCCATTGTTTTCAGCTTATCTACGTGTAAAGGCATGACGTAAAGTGAGCCCGTGTGAAACACATTGAAAAACACCATCTATTAATCAAATGTTGTCTTAAACTAAGCACTGTTTCGCATCAGCTTTCATGCATACTTACATTGGCCAACATTTCCAGATTAGGAACAGAAACAGCCTCTTGATTAATCCTCATTGCTTGAAGGACATCTTTCAGAGCAGCCTCCAGATCTTTTTTCACCTTTGAAAGTTCTTCCACTACGAGTTCATGCACAGGAATGAATAACAATAGGGAAGCAGCACCCCTGACATAAATAATTCAGATAAAAATGTTTTAAATACACTATATTGCCAAAAGTAATCGCATGTCTGCCTTTACACACACACAAATGAACTTGAGTGGGATCCCATTCTTAATCCATAGGGTTTAATGTGATGTCTTTGCAGCTGTAAGAGCTTCAACTCGTCTGGGAAGGCTTTCCGTAAGGTTTAGGAGTGTTTTTATGGGAATTTTTTTACCATTCTTTCAGAAGCTTCCCCTTTAATACATCCCAAAGATGTTCTGTCAGGTTGATGTCAGGACTCTATGCAGGCCAGTCAAGTTCTTCCACACCAAACTTGTTCTTGTATGTCTTTACAGACCTTGCTTTGTACAGTGGTACGCAGTCAGGTTGGAACAGGAAGGGCCCGTCCCCAGACTCTTCCCAAAAGAGTGCATGAAATTGTCCAAAATGTCTTGCTGAAGCATTGAGAGTTTCTTTCACTGGAACAAAGGGGCTGAGCCCAACTCCTGAAAAACAACCCCACACCATAATCCCCTCTCCACCAGATTTGACACTTGACATTTGACACTTGACACAATGCAGTCAGACAAGTACCATTCTCCTGGCAACCACCAAACCCACACTCATACATCAGATTATGGATTGCCAATCGCAATTGTATCATGGTCCCACACTAAAATTCACTGAGCTCCAGAGAGCGAGCCATTCTTTCATGAACATGTGTAGAAGCAGTCTTCATGCCTATGAGTGATTGGAACACCTGAATTTAATCATTTGGATGGGTGAGTGAATACTTTTGGCAATACAGTGTATATTGCATTGATCATCGTCTCACTACATAATGTACAGATGCTACAGTGACTCAAGTGTAAAAACGTCTGTGTGAACTTTAAGTGGAAGTCAGAGCAGGACTATACTCACATTTGACCTGAAACTGGGTCCGGTGAAGTTCCAGCTCTCGCTCCTTATTGCTTAACTCTTTTTCAAGGTACTCATTCTGAAATGCAATGTTAATGTAATATTTCAAATTAAAAACCCTAAAAACTTTGACATAACCCTTTCCCATGGTATACCATCTCAGTCTTACCAAAGTAAGACTGAGAGTCTTACTTTGCGCCTGGTTTCTTCATCTGTGTACATGCCACTCTGTTTGAGCGACAGCTGTGCCGCCCTGCTCGGTCTAACATCTTCCTCCAGCAGTAAGCTTGACTGTGGAATCCCTGTAGACACAGCTGATTAAGAGCAACATTTTTTAAAATGTATATCTGAAACAAAACTCAAAATTCAAGATAAGTCAGGAGAAAAATAGCTAAATGTCTTCCTTTTGTACAAGCTAAACCAATAGATTTGGTTCATACAAATACATTTTAGGTGGAAAGACCCTGCAAGAAAAAGATATGATCGGGCCAATGAGTTCATATGCCCCTTCCATTAAAACTGACAGCAAGTGTCACAAAAGGATGAAAATGAGTTAGGTCTGACCGGGAACCTGAAAGGAGTGTTGTAGGTTTCATGTCTGTGTATATAATAGGGGACAACTGGATTTGAGAGACATAAATTTCACATTAACTTAGTGGGCAAGGCTCCTTACTGAGGTCTATGTGCCTGTTTGTGGAGACATTACACCAGGGGTCGGCAACCCTGGGCACGTGTGCCACAGCTGGCACGCCAGGGGGAACTGATGGCATGGCGCACGACACGCAGTGAATTAATCTGAGAAGGTGCATTGAAATATAAATGGCCGGGCCAGCGGTGCACATCGCAAATTAGCTTGCATAGTTGTGCCAGTTCTTAATGACAGTATCTTAGCTAACAACACCAACTACCAGATTCAACTTGTAGTTGGCTAAAAATAACTTCGCTCGGTGTTTCACTATGGGAATCGCCTTGGCGTGACCAACTACGGAAGCTCCAATGACACCACGTCTGTCTATGATAGACCTGTCGAGCCGTGCTCAGGGCTCCGCCCCCTCATTCTAACACGGCCGACCAGCTCCTCCTAACTCATTCTCGCTTTCTTCCCGTCTGAAACTACTTCGAGCTCCCTCAGCGCATCCAGGCTAACTTGATTATCTGCTTAACAGTTCTCAGGCATCCCGTGTAGGAGTACGTCGCCGAACGCAGTTTTTCCGGTTCCAGTTTGGATCATGCTGAGTAAGTCCTTCGAAAGAAGTGTACTTATAGTTACACTGTGGAACAGCAATCGCGTCAGGCGTGCTGTCCCAGCGGTTCCTGGTTTTAGTTAGCGAGGTAGCCGATGTTGTGTAACTCGGGCTAACGCGTTACGGCGAGCTGTTCTTTCCGTGTCCGGCTAGAATTAACTTGTTAGCAGGCCACGAACCACAATAGCGTCTCACTAGCATTAGCTTGTTAGTCGACCTAGGGTTCGGTTAGCATTAAGTTGCTAACGATATTGGGTAGCGGAGTGCAGCTAACGTGTCACGACGAGCTGACTCCCGCGGCGACTAGCTCGGATTTAACTCCCGCTGCTAGTCCTAGCTACGTACGGGCTAACATGTCACGACGAGCCAGGTGTAGCCTAGTCTCACCCCTTTCTGCTAACCATGTCTATGGCTCCTACCCCCGCCAAAGGGTCGGAACCGAAGGCCAAAGAGGCTGTATCCCGCCCATGCCCCGCATCAGGTGGTGCCACCATCTCGGGCAGAGACCCTCATCCAATGTGCATCGTCTGTATGGGTGCCAAGCATGCTCAGGCTTCACTGGCGGACCCTCAGGGATGCCCACACTGTGCGTTGATGCCAGAGAAAGTCCTGAAAAGGAGGCTGAGAGTAGCAGTAACGAACAGTCAAGACCCCTGCTTGTCGGCCGCTACTGCTACGAGTGATATCGAGTGATATGTTAGAAGGGGTAACCAAATCACTCCAAGGTTCAGGGTCTCTGGAAGTTTCCAGTTCACCAGGAGCACCCTCTCAGTCTCCTCCTCCAGTTCAGGGAGGACAGACTTGTGGACAAATGGCGCAGTGTCACCAAGCACTCCTAAGCACTCGGTCTGTGTCACCAAGCACTGCCCAGAGTCACCAGGCACTTCACTGTGTTTTAGGGTTGAACAAAAGAAATAAAACATGCATTTCTGCAGCCAGGCAGTTTGCCAAGGGCAGAATGTACCCCCAGTTTCAAAATAAAAACAAAAGAAAATCACTGCCATTTGTCTTTGTCCCCAGCGGGGCGAGCTCACGCTCTTCGCGAGGGGGACAGCCCCAACTCCTTCTGGGAGACAGGGGTGACGTCACCCTACCGCGTCTTCAGGGGCCCGCTTTCAGCGCGGCTGAAGCGGTGGCGCGCATGTGCAGTTCATCCCTGGGTCTTGTCAACAATTTCCCATGGTTACAGACTACAGTTTGTGGTAAAACCACCGGGATTCGGCGGAGTGTTAGCTTCGGTGGCTAGTGGCGATTCAGCGAATGTGCTGGAGGATGAAATATCCTCCCTGTTACACAAACAGGCGATCAGAGCGGTTCCGAGCGAAGAAGCTCAGCAGGGCTTTTACTCCCGCTATTTCCTCAATCCGAAAAAGGACGAAACATTGCTTTGTCCTATTCTAGATCTGCGTGTATTAAACAAGCATTTGAGAAAGTACACATTCAGAATGCTCACACACAAGACGCTTTGTCGCTCAATTCACATAGGCGATTGGTTAGTTACAATCGACCTCTCAGATGCTTATTTTCACATCGCCATTTATCCTCCACACAGGAAATATCTCAGTTTCGCTTATCAGAGAGTAGCGTACGAGTTTCAGACTATCCCATTCGGGCTATCCTTAGCCCCAAGGGTGTTCAGCAAATGTGTGGGGCAGCTCTGTCTCCGTTAAGGAACAGCGGCATCAGAATATTCTCTAACATAGACGATTATCTAATATGCTCACGATCGCGCAAGCAGGTGATCAAAGACTCCGAGGTGGTAGTGAATCACCTCACTGAGCTCGGTTTCACAATCAACCTGGAAAAGAGCCACTTGGAACCCGCACAGTATCTGGGGCTCAGAATAGACTCCATCTCTTATCGTATCGCACTTTCAGAGCGGAGGATCGCATCCTTCACTCACTGTCTGTCGTGCGGTTCCGACTCTGTCTCCGCCTCCTCGGCCTCATGGCCTCGGTGATATCGGTGGTACATTTGGGGCTGCTTATGATGAGAGATTTTCAGCGGTGGGTCGCTTCTCTGCAGCTGTGCCCTCGCCGACATCTCAGTCGTGGTGTAAAAATAACGCAGTCGTGTATTGCGGCTCTCCGGCCTTGAAGGAGCTCGACAGCTCTCGCTGCGGGGGTACCTCTCGGGGCAGTATCATCCAGGGTGACACTGACCACAGATGCATCCCTGTCAGGTTGGGGTGCAACTATGATGGGTAGAGCATTGAATGGCGTTTGGTCACAGAGACTCGCGCTGAAACACATAAATGTGTTCCGCACGGTGCTCCTAGCCTTAAAGCATTTTCTGCCGTATCTCCGGGGACAACATGTTTTAGTGAAAACAGACAACTCCACTGTAGTTGCTTATATCAACCGCCAGGGCGGCACCCGTTCCCGGCAGCTACACAGGTTAGTCAGGGAAATAATTGTGTGGAGCAGCGCACGGCTCCTCTCCCTTCGAGCAACTCATGTGCCAGGAATTCTGACCAGGGGGGCGGACTTCCTATCCAGAGGGAATCCACTGTTCGGAGAATGGAGGCTTCACCCACAGGTGGTGGAGCAGATTTGGCAGAGATACGGCCGGGCTGCTGTAGATCTCTTCGCCTCACGAGAAAACACACATTGCCCTCTGTTTTTCTCCCTGTCAGACGCAGATGCGCCACTGGGCGTGGATGTGCTGGCCCATCCATGGCCAAAAACACTGCTGTATGCTTTCCCTCCCCTCAACCTGATCTCCCCAACACTGATCAGAGTGAGGGATCAGGGGCTGTCACTGATTTTAATAGCTCCACGGTGGCCATCCAAACACTGGATAGCAGAAATCATCCAGCTTCTGGTGGACGAGCCATGGCCACTCCCCATCCGCAGGGAGCTTCTGTCTCAGGTGCGTGGGGAGATATACCATCCCCATCCAGACCTGGTCTGGCTCTCTAGGCCTGGCCCGTGAAAGGTGGAATTTGAAGGCGGCAGGCATGCCTCTGAAGGTTATTGAAACCATTCAGAATGCTAGAGCCTCCTCCACTCGTTCCATTTGCAGCAGTAAATGGTGTGTTTTTGAAGAATGCCCCTCACAAGGGCAGGCCCATATCATGCCAGAGGCTAGCTCATTGGATTGTAGAGGCCATAGCTCTGGCTTATAGCTGTAAGGGCTCGCGGGCCCCCCCGGGACTCCGAGCTCACTCCACTAGGGGTGTAGCCATATCCTGGGCTTTGTTCAGAGGTGTATCAGTTCAGGATATTTGTGCGGCAGCAAGCTGGGCTACACCACACACGTTTGTCCGGTTTTATCGGCTGGATGTTGCACAGTCATCCCTGGCTCCGGCAGTGCTTGATTCTGGTGCCTCAGGTTCAACCTGAGATCCTGGAGTAGTACTGGAGCGTAGCTTCGGGAGCTGGCGCAATCTGGGAGTGGGCCATATCCCCCATAGCGAAACACCAAGCAAAGTTAGAAATAGAATGTAGGGTTAATTAAACGTAATCCCTGGTTCTTTGATAACAGAGTGAGGTGTTTCACCAACACTTCCCTCCTTGCTTAGGCACAGAAAGAAATTTGCTTGGAATGAGTTAGGAGGAGCTGGTCGGCCGTGTTATAATGAGGGGGCGGAGCCCTGAGCACGGCTCGAAAGGTCTGTCATAGACAGATGTGGTGTCATTGGAGCTTCTGTAGTTGGTCACGCCGAGGCGATTCCCATAGTGAAACACCGAGCGAAGTTAGAAAAAGAACCAAGGATTACGCAAAGTAACCCAATGATTTGTCTCACATTAACTGGCTGGACACAGAGGACATCGAAATGCAGCTGACTGAACTGAATAGCTCGACTCTGTGGGGGTCAAAGTTTGCAGAACTATGAACGCAGCTGGAATCCATAGCTGTGCGTGTTCATGGAGCTTGCATTTTCACCTGCTGGACATCACTACCTGACAAGTTTAACTGTCTTCAGAACATTGCAGAGGCATTATTGACAGTACTTGGCTGTACATATCTGTGTGAACAGATTTTCTCTGACACGAAGAGTGTCCTCAGGTAGCCGTCTGAATGCTGGACACTCGCAGACCTGTGTCTCTGAGTGGGACACCAGAGATCACATTAACGTGTGTATCTCTGTATTAACAAATATGCCATATTGGCCCAGTTTATTTTTCTTATCATTGTTGTGAGGAGACCATAAATAGCATTTGCATTTTCTGTTGTACAGTTCATTTGCGGTTCTTGTTATGGATAAAAAGTGTCTTTTTTTTGTTTCAAAATAGCTGATAACTATTTGCTGATAGCTGCCAACATCTGCAAACAAATACAATTCTTTAAAGTTGTTCTATATAGTGTGTAACTGTCCATATAGAGCGTTATTAAATTTAATGCTAATGCAATCATATGGCACATTGACTTCTGAGGAAATTTTAGATGGCACTCATCATCAGAAAGGTTGCCGACCCCTGTTACACGATAGATGTGGTGAACCAACTACACATGCGCTTTTCAGAACAGGTGAAAAGATATACAAATACACTTTTTAAAGGAATAATCTGTGGAATTAAACTGAGTGATTTTAATGTCACCTCTTTCCTTCACCATGCGTCTGATTTGTTTCTTTAATTCCAGTCTTTCCTCTTCAAGTCGTTCAATCTAGAAAACCATCAGGGTGTTAGTAGAAAGAAGCTCATGAGCAAAATTACTTACATTACTTAAATATTAGTTTTAACCAGTATAATTCCCACTATACCTCTTTGGTGAGGACTTGGTTTTCTGCTTTGTATCGGCGCTGTCTGAGATCTGCGGCACGCCTAAACTCTGTCAGATCCACTTCCTGCTTTGGTTCCAGACCTTCGGAGTCAAGACCAGTATAAACAAAAGCTAAATTAATTTTATAGTTCCACGTCAGTGAGTGTTGTCTAAATATACTGCGAAATGGGACTGTTCGAGTTAAAAAATAAAAAATAAAAAAACCCATCTGACCTAGTTTTTCTCTGAAACCTTCATTTTCGTCCATGAGGTCATTGATTCTCATCTCAAGCTGGTTGATCTCTTTGGTCATGGCCTCTGCCTCACATTCTCTCTCTCTAATTACATTTTTACACTCTTTGATCTCCGCAATGGCTGCTTCCAGGCCATAAGTGCCCTGTAAGACAGAAACCAAGTTGTTGTTCAAAGTGTTTCACCAAAAAGCAAGTCTTGTCTAAATGTCTTTCTTCCTTGTTTTTAACTCATATGCTTTTTGGGGAAATCAGGATGTGATTTGGCATGGTGAAAAACAAACACCATGTTTGTAGACCAAAAAAAGCACGTGGATCACACCATAGTCACATTGTCATTTCAATGTCTCTATTAAAAGTGAGGACGGATGGGGAAAAGAAAAAAAAAAATCACATGCATCAATTCCTGGAAATTAAGTCACAAATAATTTAATTTGACTGAAAACAAATTTTTATTGAAAGCCAAAATAAAAAAACAAAACAAAACAGAAAAAAATGAGGAACAAAAAATATGTTTGCAGACTTACAGACTCATACTGGCTCAAGCGGTTTGAAGCCTCAATAAGTGCCTTGTCTTTCTCCTCAGCATGAGCTTCTGCTAGTTTTACCGCATGCTCTGCTTCTGTTGCTCTTGTCTCTGCAGCTTCTAGCTTTAACTTCAGCTCCTCCATTTTCTTCTGCTGTAAGGTGGATGGGAGGCCTTCAAGAACAAATGAAAAATGTAATTTTATATATAATATATAATATTATATATCTATATTTCTATATATATATATACACACAAACACACACATATATATTATATATATACATATATATATATATATATATATATATATATATATATATATAGGTTGTTTATTCAGAAAAAAAAAAGTTTTGGCTGATCATTTTGACCAGCCCAATCTTTTTTTTTTTTTTTGCTGAATAAAGAGCCTTTTAACAACAGTCTCACACATGTTTCCCAAGCAATCTCAGCCCATTGTTCTTTGGCAAATCTCTCAACTTCCTCCAGATTTGATGGTTTTCTGGCAGAAATTTTCGTCTTCAGTTTACAATGCACATTTTTAAAGGGATTCAAGTCAGGCCTTTCTGGAGGCCATACAGTAAAGTTCACTTTGGATTTCTGGACGCTACTACGTGCATGATGTGCTGGAAGACAAAACGACAAGCCAGACGCACTCTATAGCATAATATGGCACTGTGATGCTCTTTGGATTTTACACTTTTCCCTTCTCCCTCCAAACATAAGCAACATCTCTGAGGCCAAAGAGCTCTAGTTTCGTCTCAAAGGCCGAGCTTCCAGTGTGCATAATCTTTCTCCAGGTTGACTGCAACCTCAGAGACAACCTCAGTCTTCTTTGAGACTACAATTCCCACTTTTTTTAAGTCGTTCACTTATGTCTGAGCACATTTCTCTCTAGTTTTCTTTCTTTGAAATCTTTCACTTCCAGGCTTGTTCTGTACTTTGTGGCAACTCCTTGGAATTCTTGATGATTGCTCCAGTTCTTGATACTTGGAAACACTGACGATGACACTCAGTTTAAACTTGATGTTACAAGCTTTGACCATAAGCTTTAAGCCCTTCATTGCACAGCAGTGGTTTGTGGTTTCTCTGTTTCTATGTGTCATTGAAAGGTCAGTTTTTCAGGGTGCTAATAACCAGTGTTGGGCAAGTTACTTTCAAATAGTAATTCAATTATAGTTACTAGTTACTTCTTCAAAAAAGTAACTGAGTTAGTAACTGAGTTACAATATTCTAAAAGTAATTAATTACTTGGAAAAGTAACTATTGCGTTACTTAAAAAAAAAAACAAAGAACGTTTAACCCCCTGGCGTCCAGGGTATAATTGGCCATTTTTTTACTACTCTTGATTTTCCCTCCACATTTTACCTTTAAAAACTATTTACTTTGCCTTGTTTGGTATCATTCTTTTTAGCGCAACCTCACGTGCCTGAATTTACAGTTATGTTCTCATTTTGTCATACTGTATAACCAGAATTGATCTAAAATCAGACAAAAAACATAAAATCACAGTAGAAAAAGTTATATTTTTACTGTAACAACCACAAACATGTTTAATGAATCATATTTTATAACTTCAAATGCAAATATAAATTGTCAATTTTAAAATCCTATGCACAAGTTTTGCAAACAACAAATTTATTTGCATCCATTTACCTTTTACCCTTTTTTTAAATAACCATTTCAAACTATTTACAGAACAATCAGCTGTTCTTCAATAAGATGCCACACAAATTATTTGTGCCACTCCAAAAAAATCATTTCTGTCCACTATAAAGGAGAACATCACAGCCTGATACCTGCAGGTCTGACAGCAGCAGGTGTATCACTCCTGTTTCTACCTGGAGACAGCAGTCGCCTCATTGTTCTGACACACAACACAAAACTATCCACAACACTACACACTAACTACACAAGACAACACATTAACTACACACTCCAAACACGCTAAACGTCACAAATCTCACATCTCAAAACTCGCTCTCTCTCTCTCTCTCTTTTCCTGCTCTCTCTCCCTCTCTCTTTCTCTCTCCCTCTTTCTCCCTCTCCCTCTCTCTTTCTCTCGCCGTCACTCCTAAAACTGTTTTTTTGTTTTGTTTTTTGCTCATAAGCAGAGAGTGCTTGCTAGCGCTAACGTGGCGAAACTATTGAGGAAAAAACGCCGCGTATATCTTGTTTATCATGACTCTGGTTTTACGTGGCCTATCAACACAATTTATAAACTGGCACCTTGTTGTTTTGTCTTTAAGTGGTCATGTGATTGACTTACCACGACTACTTTATTCTTCCTCAGTCAAACAGCAGCACTCATGCGATTGTTTTGCCTCCTTAGCTCCAGGTGTTGTGCTAGTGATCGTGATTACCGTCCGCGGGAGCGCGCAGCTGCTTAAAGCTGTAGCGTCCAGATTACTTACAGCTACTTCCGTGCAACTGATATAAACTGCGGTAAGCTGAACACAGCTTCAACTGTTTGTTGAAAAATAGTAACGGACCGCGTTACCTTGTTAGTAACTGTAACGGCGTTGTAACGATAGGAATAGTAATTAGTTAGATTACTCGTTACTGAAAAAAGTAACGCCGTTAGTAACGCCGTTACTTGTAACGCCGTTATTCCCATCACTGCTAATAACACTGACACTGGTAACAAAACAAAACAAAAAATACAAAAAGCTAATATGCTAAGAAATGTTATGTTCAAAATCTCTTGCTCTGTTTAAAGAAAAAAAACCACTGACTCACATTAAAATACATAAACTGCTCAGTTGCACCTGCAAGTTCCAGGCCATTTACCTTCTTAGGCATGCAACCAGGTCTTATCAGTTCTAATTTAAACAGTTTAAACTTTAGCTTAATCATGAATCGCAAAAATGTAAAAAAAAAAAAAAAGAAAAAAAAAAAAGTAAGAACAAAAAACAAAACATCTACCTCAAAAATTCAGATATATTCAGAACATATATCCTTTATGATGATTACATTTTGATGTTTGGTATTTTCCAAGGCTAACTTAACCTGTTTGTCTACAGTTTGCTCTTTTTGGGCATTCCCCGTAACTACAAATATATGCAAACAACAACTGTCAGAAGACAGGCTAATGAACAACATATATTAAATTAATCAGGGATGTACAAACCTCTGTCTTTCTTCGTAGACGTCTTGAGCTCCTCAATAAGTACGGTGTGCTTCTCCATTTCCCCTGTATACTGCTCCACCTGCTCACTCAGCATCTTGATTTGATTATCTCGCTCTTGGACAGCCTTTAGGATATTCACCACAAAATTAAAACACAACACAACACAAAAACACAGAGTTATCAGGATTTCAATGTTAGACACATGCTACACAGCTGTGGCACACATAAATATTTACACATTCATTGTTGGAGAACGTTATGGACTGAAAACAAAGGGAGGGACAGGATAAGAGGCCCACGATGGATGAAACTTACAGCGCAGAGCTCATATATGACCTGACCCAGGGCAGCAATAGAGATGGAAGGAAGGATAGGTTTATATGTAAAGGCAGGGCAAAGAGAGAGAACCAAAAGAAGAAACATGATATACACATAGATACAGATAGGTGGAAAAAAAGATGATATGACTATAACCTCCAAATTAGGATGCCCCTGCCCCAAAGAATAAAAATAAATGTATAAACAATGACCCCCCCGCCCCCCCACAGAGCATTTAAGATGTCCATAGCGTTATTTTATCCCAGTATTTTATTTATGCATGTAAGGTTGATAAGAATTATATCTGTAACAAACTGTTTTGTTTTAGTTTAACTTTTTTTGGCAATAGTGAAGTAAAATTATGCTTTTCTTTCTATTTAAGCAAACTTCCTCAGAAAAAAAAATGTGGGTAAAACAAAAATCTTTTCTATGATAAGGTGACATAAAATAACATATATGTATATCCAAGCACAACACTCAGATCCATTAATAACAAAGTATGTGGTGAAATGTGTCCCAAAACGTCCCCAAATCACTTTTAAGATAAGGTAAAAGTTGCATTCCTATGCTGAGCTCGGGTTTTTGTGTTCACGTAAACAAAATTGTCGCCACGATAACACAATGATCTACATTCAGTGCACCACAATGGCAGGAGATGAAAGTCAGAAATGTGTATACACAAAGATTATTTCATTCCTATTTTTGAACAGACCTGCTGCAAGGCCAGAATGTTGCTTTTGTCCAAGTCCAGCTGTGCTGAACGCAGCTTTTCCCTCAAGTCACGAATCATCTGCTGGTACACCAAAATTTCATCGTCCTTCCCAGACAGCACTTGCTATCAGGAACAACAAAAGTAAACTCATGTTAGTCCTGTAGGATAATTTAACAAAACTCAGTGGTGAACTCAGTGACTGAAATTTGCAGGTGCCCACATGGACAATGCCTTCAAGAAGAAGGTTCAATGGTGCGAGAAGAGAAAGACTGAGCAATCTGGCCACATTGACAAGCAGTGTTCTTGGAAAAGTAAAGGTGAGACTTTGAAACCTGAGAACACTGTACCAGCTGTAAGAACCAGAGAAAACAGATCAAAGATTTATAGCTAAAGTATTTATTTACAATCACAATTTCAAAAAGATTAGGATGCTGTTCAAACTTTGAATGAAAACAGAATCTGCAAAGCTCATAAACCCATATCTCATTCACCACAAAACAGAAAACATATCAAATGCTTAAAGTTAGACATTTTCGTATTTCCTGAAAAATAGAAACTCACTTTGAATTCAATGGCAGCAACACATGTTTAAAAAGTTGGGATGAGTGCAACAAAAAACTGGAAATGGTACCAAAAAGATAGATCTGGAGGGACATTTTGCAACTAATTAGGTTAAATGGCCATAGGTCAGTGAGACACCAGACTATTATAAGAGCATCTTACAGAGGCAAAGTTTCTCAGAAGTAAAGCTGGGCAAGATGTTCACCACTCTGTCTAAAAAAATTGTGGAATTTCAGAAAAATCTTCCTCAACATAAAAATGTGACAACTTTAACTACTTTAAATATCTACAGCACATATCATCATCAAAAGATTCAGAAAATTTGGAGAAATCCAGAAGAGACAGGGCTGAAAACCAGTACTGGGTGCCTCTGATCTTCAACCCCACAGACAGCACTGCATTTAAAAAAGGCATCATTTTAAATATAGAGCAACACAGGGCTTGCATATTTCAGCAAGACAATGCTAAGCCCCATACTTCATCTGTTATAACTTTGAAGTTGAAGATTCCAAAGAGTGAACGATTTTTACCAGCCAAAAACATTTGGCGCATTATGAAATGAGAAAATAAACTGCTGTTAACTGTAAAACAGCTAGAATCCTCTGTCAGAGAAAAATGAGACAATATTACTTTCCCAAAGTCCAGGAACTAGTCTTCTCAATTATCAGATGTTTATGAAAATGACTGTTACACAGTGGTAAATATAGGCCTGTCTAATATTTTGAAACATGTTCAAAATTGCCTTATTTATTTCCTAGTGTTACATTTTCTCAGTTTAACCATTGATATGTTTTCTGTGTTCTACTGTGAGTAAAACATGGATTAATGAGATTTGTAAGTCTTTTCATTCTGTTTTTCTGTACATTTTTTGGAATTGGGGTTGTAGTTTTAAACTATGTGAAGAGGCAGTGAAGAGACTAGTCCCATATGTAAGTATATGTATTAATAAATATTGATATTAATGTTCAGTAGTGGTGCAACGGATCATGGTTGATCCATAATCCGAACCGATCCCACTCCACGGTTCGGGATGCACGTGATCCGAAGATTCGAAAAAGAAGGAAAAAAAGTATGTGTATGGTGCGCGCGGTCAGTCTGTCAAGCGATAGTTATGGCCAGCGCTAGAGGTCCAAGGGGAGGAGCAGAGGAGTTTGCGGCATTTAAGCAGCCCTTTGCTCCCCAATCCGATCGGGCTAAAGCTATTACAAAAGCTACTGGGGTGTTTAGCTGCAGACGGGAGGCCGTATTCCCTTGTGCAAAACAAGGGGTTTAAACTATGATGAACGTGCTTGAGCCACGCTATGATATCCCGTTGCGCGTCCACTTCAGTGACAAGATCATACCCAGGCATGTATGAGCAGGAAAAGTTTAAAGTTATGGCTGAACTGTCCCTGGCATCTTCTGTTGCCCAACTACAAATGGGTGGACCTCCAGGTCAACAGAAAGCTACGTGACCGTGACCGCTCATTATATCACAGCGGAGTGGTAGATACAAAGCCCTGTACTGCCCTATACTGCACCTTAATTTGTTTTTATATAATAATAATAATATATAATATACATACATACACATATATATATATATATATATATATATATATATATATATATATATATATATAATAATAATGAGTTTTGAGTTGAATGTTTTTAATAGGCAAAAAATACTTAAATAAGTTAATAAGTAAATGTTAAAATTTTGTCTTTTTTTCTTTTTTTGCTGATCCGAAAATTGATCCGATCCGTGACGTAAAACCGTGAAATCCGATCCGAACCGTGAGATTTTTGATCCATTGCACCACTAATGTTCAGTGATCCTTTCTTTTAAGCAGAGAAGTGAAGATTAACAGAGGCACCAGGAGCCCCTTGGTGTCAGGGTCAAGGTTTCAGGTTTTTCCTCGAATGCACCTGGCACCTGCTTAAAGGAAATAAACTAAACAAATAAAAGTTGCCCTTTGGAGAGTTACTTTGAATAAATACTTACCTTCCACTCCTCCACTTTGGCATTGACAGCTGCCATAATAGGGTCGTTCTCTTCAGTCATGCTATGAATCTTATCTGTTAACTCTCTGACCTGCACATAAAAAGTGGAGCCATGATTCAGTACCTTGCACTCAAACATTATTTTATCAGCTTAAAAAATGCAGAGTGTGACATAATTAATGGATTCAGGTAATTTATCTCCATTAAAAAAAACAGTATGTGAAGAGAAGGATCTTACTTGAAGCTTTGTATGATCTCGCTCCTTCCTAAGCTGGTCCATAATGGAGTCAGTCTGCTGCACCACAATCTTCAACTTATTGTACTCATCCGTCATCTTCTCCATCTCCTTCACAGATTCCTCCAGGCTTCTCTGCATCTGCATATTCTCAGTCTTCAGATGTGTGTTTTCATCTTCCGCTCGCTAATAAACACAAAATAATTCAATAAACGTAATTTTAGGGGGCGTAGTCTAAGACACATCAATCAGCAGTACAAAGAGTATATAATAAAAACAAATGAAAGCATAAATATAAGCAGTAAAGGTCTTAATTAACAATTACAAACAGCACTAATCTTGCATGTTTGAGGCAGCGTAAGAGGCCTTGAGCATCCGATACTTGTTAACAACTAAAGCATGGCACCATTGCCAAGCTTGGCACACAATAGTCTGTTGCCTAGTTGACCAGAATTTATAGTAAACAAACAGATTTTCAGTACCTGCAGGTCATCTAAGCACTGGTAAAGCTGGCGGTTGGCAAGGTTGAGCTTCCTCTGAGTCTCAGCATTCTCGTCTTTTGAAGACATAGGCTCTTTCTGGTCCAGCTCTCCGCGATAAAAGTCCACATCCTGCTGGAGCTGCTCATTCTGATGTGATGCAGGAACACAGACGTCAGTTCAGAAAATGAACCCCCAAAAATTTCCTCTGCTCACTCACAAATATGGAAACACTAAATTGACTTTCAAAGCCCCTGAAATACAAGCCTTTCCTGCTTTTCAGTATACTTTGAACAGCGATGGATTTTTCTATGATAGTTTATAAGAAAACACGCAGTCTAGAAGGTGTCACCTTATGTATATTAAATATAAAATATGTGTTATAATTTATAATCGATCAGGTTAGTAAAGTTCACTTTGTGCACAAAAATCAAAAATCAAAACTTAAACCCTTTAAAAGCCCAAAATTCTGCTAAAATTCCATTATGTTAAGGATTGCATATTGCATATGATATACTTCTTATCATCATCCTACTCACTTTTTGTATGTACATTTATAAAAAGCTGTGATGCAAAAAAACCCTCATGTACACCTTTATATGGCTACAAAACCTACAAACTATACCTCATTTCACATAACCAAAAACTTAGTTTACTTAACTACACTACCTTTGTGTCTTACCTTCCTCTTAAGTTTTTCTAACTACACCACGGAACAGATGGAGACAGAAAAAAAATAGATTAAAAGGAGATAATGAGTAAAAAATGAAGGTAAAGCATGAGTACACAAAACTTTTAAATAAAGTACGAATGGATCGTAACTAAACAAGGGATGAAAAGAAATGACGAGTGTGATGCCCACTATCAAATACCTCTCTTTTCAGCTTCTTGATGACTTCCTCAGCCTTCTCTACTTGCACAACCAACTAGAAAGACAAAACCAACTTTACAATGTAGAAACATCGAAAACATTCTGCTGTTGCCTTGTAACCATCAGAAAACGATGGAAAGCTGGAAGCAAACAATGTCAAACAAGATTAGCAAAGCAACAGATGAGTCAAACCATTTGTATCGTATTCTTGTACTGGTTGTTTTTGTATATAAATATGTGCATACATAAATATTTTCAGTTTAACGTAACATTCAATCTTTTCACCAGCATGTTGTTTTACCAGCGCTTTGTCAACATAGCATGTGCAAACTAATGAGCTAACATTTGCAAGACTACCTATGGCAGGTAAAGTGCTCATACCTCCTCGTTGGTTTTCTTTTCCTTCCCCATTTCTTTCTTTAACTGGGTCACCTCATTCTCCCTTTGCTCCAACTGGGTCTCGAGGTGCCAAATCTGATCTCTAATAAAGCCGGTGTTCTGCACAGTGCTGTGGAGCTGAGTAGTACAAACAGGAGACAAGATGCACACCCAAACAACCCCCACAAAGAAATCTCTTAGTGTCTTATTACCTCCATCTGTTCATATGTGTTCATTTCCATGACCAAGTTGTTAAACAACGTTCTGTTCACGTTTTTTAAGGCATAAGAACAACCAGAATATAAGTAGTGACAATACACAACCCTGGGAAAATTGAAAATGGTTAACAATTCAAAACGATAAGCAATTTCTGTGAGTGCGCAAGGAATTAGCTGTAATCTTCTTAGGGGTCACTACAGCAAATCCCTTCATAAGGAGGGTTACGCTCAATGATTGGCTGAAAGAGTTGGCACTGCTGAAAGGAAGTAAATAAGCATAGAAAATGATATCAAACCACATAAACATTTATAATGATGGCTGAGTTCAACTATGTGAAGAAATAACAGTTCAGCAGATCAACAAAAATGCCCAATACATAATGTGTAAGCAATAACATATACAGTTCGTTTTTTTATATATATTTAAAAACTGGATTTTATTTACCTTCTGTTCTTGTTCCAACTGTGACACCTTAGCCAGGAGTTCTTTTTCTAAAACACAGAAAAATAATGCAGATGTTGTTTATTAACCTGACAGACAAAAAAGAAAAAATGTCTAACAAACTTTATATGATACTAACCTTTTCTAGCATGTTTTACACCAATGTCATCAATAAAGTCGAAGGCAACAGAAAGTTCTCGATCTCTAATCTAACACAGAAACGTAGAGAAGACGCTGAGAAACAAATATTATTTCAAAGGAAATATTTCAACATGCATAAACACGTAAAAGCACCAAGGTCAGTAGTGTGACTCCTTTATGAATATTCTTCTTTCCTAAAAATACATTACAGATGTTGGTAGGGTGGGTCACAGATGTGCGTGGGAGAGATCAGAATATAAAAACAATAAAACTGAACACCTTCAGCAGGGCCTGAAACACCCTGAGGACTTGAATAATGTTCTCTGGAGCTTTATCCTTCACACCCCATTCTTCTGTCTGCGTGGGAAAAGTCAAATGTAGAGTCATTCAACCTCATAATACCAATGCTTGTACGACACAACTGCCTAGACCAAAACAATCTATATTTATACGTGTAATATGACGAGGTGTACAAAGACTGCTCAAGGTTCAATCGCAGCACTCAGGCTTATGCGGAAAATTCATCAAGAGCTTTCAGCATAAGTTAGATTGTTATGTGTTGTATCCAATGGTCACCGAAGGCATGAAAAATGTAGCATACATAAGTACATAATTGTTGACCAATCAGTGGTCAATCAGTGATTGCTATACTCAAAATAATAGTCTCATATAAGCAGGACTATAGTCTGTCTTTATTCCATCGGCCATCAAAGATAGACAATCACTGAGCTGATAGAATTTGTAAATTAAAAAATATAAAACATTGCTTGTTGGCCAACCTCCAGAAGTAAATAACATAATGTTATTAATAATGTTATCGACGGGCAATTACCAAAACTAACATATCGAAGACCTTATCCACTTCGTCTTTGTCGCGTTCATTGAGGGTTTCTGGGTCAATTCTCAACACTTTATCCCAATTAAGAGCTGCAGGCATCTTGGCCATGATGTGTTTTAAAGACTTAGCTAAATAGGAACTGATATAACATCGATGTGGCACTTAAATTGACGGTTATAGAATAGAGACGCATTGGCTGCTAGGTTACGGCTGACAACAACAGTTAGCTAATGAAGCTACTCCAGAAGAAAACTACAAAAAAATCGGTAAGGTTCCCGGAAACTTAACCAAACCGTAGCGAGACGGTGAATATAAAGTTATTAAAGTGTATCGTCGCAGTTTTGCAACTCGGTACTGTCCATATTCACGTCAGTTAGTCCACAAAAAGCATCAAATCTCGCTAGGTTCAACTTGCGCGGTCACCTCTGCACCGGAAGTGATAGTGGGTATTCGCCAAAGCTACTTAGCACATATGGAACGCCGCTTGATGAACTGTGTATTCCGTCTATGTTTTGTCAGCTAAAGTGTGTTTTATGAGCTCAACTATCAGCCCTGTTATAGACACGGTGAGAAAGACCTAAGCTACTTCTCTTCCCATCTTATTCAGCCTAAACACAGATGACAAGGTAGTTAGCTGTAGCCGCTAATTTAGCTTCATCGTTAGCTAATGTTATGTTGCAGTTACGGCGGGTCTGAAATTGTCATTACATGCTGTTTTGGGCTTTTTGTGCCATTATGTAACCATTATCGATTGGTCACAATGCCGACTGAATTTCATTTATCAAACACCTGGTGTTCGATTTCTCGTAGCTAATCCTCTCGAGTAAAATTAGCTGGCCACGACAGTGCTGTTGGAGTACGCCCTCCATAGCTTTTGCTGCCAGCTGTCACTGTACCGGTAACCAAACTATTCGGTTTTTCAGCAAATAAGCACAAATTTAGTCACTTGTACTTTTATTCGTTCTATAATTTAGCTGTTATATTTCCATTTACATCTGAATCTGTAGCTTTATCAACAAACCGAGGAGGCACACTCTAAGAAGTAATGCTGGCATGGCATTTAATTTACTGGGTGCTGTGATGAGGAATCGGGCTAAGAAGACTTGTTTACATACACAGTACATCACAAAGTTGCACTATTAGTGAAAATATGTGTCCAAAGATGAAATAAGTTTGAACTTATAAGTGTCTATTTCACAAATCGTCATGCCATCAAAATTGTAATAATACTAAATCTTTTGTTGTCCTGCACAGTGATCAATGAAGGCTTTGGTCAGCAATGGCTGTTGTGTCATGGAAGGAGATTTTACTTTTGAGTGGACTGGTGGTGGGGTGTTACTGGAACAGCTTGTCATGCGGGTTTGTGTTTGATGATGTCTCAGCAATCCTTGACAACAAGGATCTGCGCCCATCAACCCCAATCCGCAACCTTTTTCTCAATGATTTCTGGGGAACACCCATGGCTGAGGTAAGCTTTAAGAAGAATCAAACTCAATACGAGGTTATGTAATTTCTCTTTAGAATTTTATATTACGGATCTAATTTGTCTTTTTGTCATTTGTTGTTACTCAAAGTAATTTAGAGAGAAATAAACCTCCAACATGTGTCCCACTACAGGAGCGCAGCCATAAATCTTACAGACCCCTGACAGTACTCACCTTTCGACTGAACTACCTCTTCAGTGAACTCAGTGCAGCTTCCTACCACCTGCTCAATGTCATTTTACATGCTGTCGTATGTGTGCTTTTCCTGCGAGTGTGCCGATTGTTCCTGGACAAGACTTCCAGCTTGGTGGCAGCATTACTGTTTGCTGTGCATCCCATTCACACTGAAGCTGTAAGTGTACATTTGTTTGGCTAGCAAATGTTAAAAAATGTGTTTTATTAAATTAAATTTGGCCTAATTGAGACTTATGTTCGTGTACAAGTCCATGAAAAAGTGTAAATTAGTGAGAGAAGTAACTGGAAATACTCCCAATTTATCTTTCACTTTCTAAATTAAAGTAATCTCATCAAGTTATGCTCCACCGGATGGGACAGACCCACTGGGAATTATAGACAAATGCTAAACATTGGTCAGGTGGTCCTTGAGTCCCATCTGCAATCCGACTCCTGACTTCCTCAAAATTCTCATGTTCTATTTTAACCATTTCCATGAGCATATGTTAGGCAAAGTTTTAGGAAAAATGAGATAGAATACAAGGTCACTTTTTTAAATTTTAGGGACATCTGTCTGGGTTTGCATAACTAAGCATTCCACTTGGCTATCATGGACGATCTATCATGGATCGTTCACAAATCTGTTGCAGGGATAACACAGATACACAACCATTCTAGTTTAAATAGATACTTCTGGCCAATTTAGAATTGCCAGTTAAACTGACCCATGCTTGTCTTTGGTACCGAGTTGCAGCACTTTGGACAGTGGGCTCCAGCCAGGGTATCTGGAGAGAACTTATACAAGCATGCAATGTGCTAACACTGAACTGGAAGCTAGGTCCTTCTTGCAATGAGGTAACATAGCCAACTAAGCTGCCCTAGCTAAGCACAGGGTTTTCCACAGAAATTATAACCACTGGATGTCCCACTTGATCTCTAGTATCGCAAACCAAACAAGCAGTAGTGTCAGCCACACCTTCACTCTTCCTTTAAAACAAGATAGGTGGCTTTGTAAAATACGTGAGAAGCCCTGCAATATTCCAACTTAAGCTGAGCAATTCACTTGATAGTGCTGTAGAAGTATTTTCACCGCACTGTAAATGTGGCTGAATTAAAAGGATTCTGCATAGAAGAATGGGCCAAAATTCCTTTAGATGGGAAAGACCAGTTATTGCAAACACTTGCTACAATGGCGGTACCAGAAATTATTAGATTTTGGGGGGGGGAATTTCTTTTTCACATAGAGGCAGATAGGTTTAGATAACTTTTTCCCTTAATAAATGAGTTTTTAATTTAATAGCGGAATGTTTTATTTATTTAGGTTATCTAATACAAATCTGAATGAAGTCACAAACATTAAAATAAATTAGGAAGGGGACAAAGATCTTTTGAAGTTTGAAATCTACATGTGCAATAAGGTGTTAAAGAGACTTTAATATAGAAACAGTGTTTACATTTAAAGACTTTGTGTCTTTGCTAAGCGGTGTAGGACAGAAACTTAGCTTTGCGCCAACATGTCCACTGTGGCATCAAATCAGAATGCGTTTCAGTGATTGTTAAAATTGCGTTAGAGGGAACCAGACAATAAACAGCAGTTAAATTGTCACATCTTGCCTGTTATGGCTTGCTCAAGAAGGGACTCCACCTTATTCAAAGAAACCCTTTTGTTCATGCTCATGATATTAGCTTACTTGTGCTACACGTTACATTAAACCTCTGTTAATGCAGCCTTAAATGGCAACAGTAAAAACATTCTTTAAATGCTTTAAAATTATGGCTTCATATTTTTTTTCTTTTTGAAATATAAAGATTGTTATTATAGCTTATCATGGATGTTGTCTGTAACACAAAGCTTATTGAACTTAATAGGAAATCAAAACCCTTTAGCTTATTGTTTATTTGAACTTTATCTCATTCTACTGTCTGAAAAGCCTCTTCCCCAATTAGGACTTGTATTTCATCCTTTTGAACATAGCTGAACTGATGACCAGACAGGCCTTGACCAGAGTAAAAAAACAAAGGAAACATTCTGCTTCTTGGGTGTGGAGTGCTACTGTTACACAGCATGCATCACTGTTCCTATCTTCCTCATCATGTTCTCTAATCTATGCACAGTCTTTCAGACTTCTTGAATGGAAACAATTTGCCTCACAAATGAGCCTTTAGTGTTAGTCCAGCAAATGCCCTTCATGTTATCACCGTCTGGAATCTCTCACTGAACGGGTCATTTGTTTTTTGAATTATGCTTCAAGCACTGAAGGTCCCTGCATTATAAGCTTATACAAAGAGTGCCTGTGTGTCCCATGTCTTTTTCAGTAGTTTTTTTTTTTTTTTTTTTTGGTGATCTGTCTTTTTGAATGAGGACTTCAGTTTTTTTTGTTTTTTTTATATCTTCAAACATCTTTAGATACAAATTATTTAGTGTACACCACACCAATATCTTGGGTCAAACATGGCATTAGGGTGAAAGGAGTTGCCAACTCTGTATAGATGGAAAGTGAAATTTGTAGTTCGAGTATTTTCAGGAAATTGAGCCAACTGTAATCAGTCTTTCTAAGATTCTGTTGAAGTAACATTGCACTGACCAGACATTTTTAGGGGGCTCTTGAATGCTGCCAGCATTTTTTCCTTCTCCCACCAGTTGACAAATAGGTCAGTCAGAGCACAATGCCTGTGCTTGTTTTGAATCTTCATGGCAATCCCTATTTATTGGAAGCTGCAGCCCTCTCATGATGCCAGCTGAATTCTTAAAGTGTAAACAATCCCCTCTTCTTTTAGTGAGTGCTTTGTAGAACTATTTGTGGGACCTTTATGTTCTTAGAGTATGTCTCTTTCTAAGAACTTGATAATGATATTTCTTCCGCATGAGGGCAGTCATCATGTACTTAAATGACAGACGTTGCTGTCAGAGAGACTACGTTACATATAATTGCGTGCCCATCAGTTGATATGCGCTGAACAGAGCTTTTTTTTTTTATTTTTATTTTTAGAGCCTTAGACCATGAGCTCTGGTTCGTGCCAGTCGAAGACACGTGTGTAATGTTCTCAGAGTTATTAGATATGTTGTCTGAGGCATGGAGGTCATGTGGTGGTGGCTTCAGACTCAGAGTCGAGGTAAAGTAGCATGGGCATAGAATAGCACCTCCTAATAGGAAAAGTAAACTTTTCTGAATGATTTCACAAACTTATTTCTGACACTTTTTTTTATCTACATTTCAACTTGAATTACCAAACAATGAACATTTAAGTATATTTTAAGAAATCATCTTTCCAAATCTTTATGGTTGGGTCTCTGTGTTGATTGACTGTTTATCATCAGGTCACTGGTGTGGTTGGCAGAGCTGAACTTCTTTCATCAATCTTTCTTCTGGCTGCTTTCCTGGCGTATACAAAGTCAACTGGACCAGACCATTCCATTGGTAAGTATAATGTTCTTCCCTGGCCTTTATTTATTTCTGTCTCATGTGCAAAATCTGCTGGGTCGTTAAGTATGAACTTATTTTCAACATGCTGGTCTCCGTTAAGATTATATCATTATTTTAATTACCAAAATAAGCAAATACATATACAAAAAATCAAGACAGGGGCAGTGGAAGTGTTGTGGCAACAGATTGGATAAGATCAAACACCTGGGTATTCAGGTGTTAACTTCCATCTTTTTTCCACCAGTGTTTTGATATAAATAAACACTTCCCTTTGAGGGTAATTAATATGGAATGTTCAGTCAGTGTTACTTAATACTTATAGTCATGGTAATAAATCTAAGTCTAAAGTTTTATGTATCCAGACCTGATTGTTAACAGCTCTTAAAATTAGGTAAATAAAACTTTCGCTATACTACAACTTGTGATCCATTTCATTATTTATGTATCCAAAATTAAGCCAAAATGTGGAAGTGGTGTGTGAAAGTGCACTCTTGCTGCTTATATTGGAACTAAGAGAGTAACAGCACATGGCTGTAACTAAGTTACAGCTATGTGCTGATAATTAAATGCAGTTGATTAAATGATCATCAGCAGGTGTTTACCACCTGTGTAAAAGCAGTAGCTTTGGTAGTCTGCTGATCTTGAGCACTCGGGCATGTATTAGAGCAGTTTAAAGTAGAAAATGTATCTGCAATGATCTTTAAGCAAGCAATTGTCGTTGTCATCTATCAATCTGGCAAAGATTTTTATTATTTTATTATTATTATTATTCCCAAGCAATTTGAAGTCTATAATTCTATAGTAAGAAAGATGATTCACATACATGCAATCTTCCCAGGAGTCTATGTCTCAGGAAGTTTACCGCAAGATCAGACCACGTAATGCTCAGAGAAACTGCAAAAAACTGTAGCACTGCAGCTCATGTCAGTTAGCATGTTAGATGTTCAAGTCCATGACAATACAATTAGAAAAAGACGAAGCAAGTATGGCTTGTTTGGAATGGTTGCTTGGAGAAAGCCTTTCTAAAAGAACATGGCAGCACAGCATAGGTTTGCAAAGTGGCATCAAACCACAAGATTTCTGGAACAATGTCCTTTAGACAGAAAAATAAAGAAGTGGAGATGTTTGGCTATGATGCACAGCGCCGTATGTAGAAAACCACAGTAAATCAGCAAAAATACCCCATACTATCTGTCAAGCACAGCGATGGAAGTGTGACAATTTAAGATTGTTTTGCAGCCACAGACCTGGGCACTCTGCAGTCATTTAACTCCTCTATATGCCAAAGTATTCTAGAGTCAAAGGCCCTCTGTCTAACAGCTAAAGCTTAATCAAAATTGGGTCACACCGCAGGACATTGAGCTGAGGTACAGCAGCAAATTCACAACAGAATGGCTGAAAAAGAAACAAATCCAGCTTTTGCAATGCTCTAGTCAAAGTCCAGACCTCAATCTGATTGAGTGTTGTGGTAAGAGCTATACATAAGTGAATTTTTGCAATCTTCAATTATCTGATGTAAAAGACTGATAAAGTCATACAGAAAACAATTACTTAAACTTGCTGCTGCTAAAGGTAGCTCTAAAGCTACTGAATTATGTTCTTGTTAAATAAATAATGACACTGTATAACATTCATCTCAGGTTGTATTTTTAAGACCTGGTGAGGATTAGGTCAGTTTTTATGATGTCCTGATATGTAAAACCTTAGAAATGACAGAGGGTATACTTTCTTTTTAGTATGGCTACACCTACCATGCCTCTAGATGATGCAGCTGTATGTATTCCTCAGTCTCCCAAAACAAATGTCTCTGGACCATGTGGAAGAAATCTCTTTAAATTTGGAATTCAGTTGAATTTGGTAAACACGCACACAATTTCTGGCAAATGTTTTATTGGATAAAATTATAAAGTGATAGCATTTTGTATCCAAGAGTTCAAATTTAAACTTTATTCTGACATCATAATGTTCTGGAAAAAATGATTTCTGCAGTTATTCAACAATAAAGCTTAGGAGCAGAAGAGGAGTTTGTTTGTTTTGTTGAGATATTGAGTTTGTATCAATTGTCCAGTTGTATTAATCTGTGGTACTTGCTTTTTAAAATTGCTTTAGTTTTCAAAGAGGATATCACTGTGTGCGAGTCTGGACATGCATGTTTGCTGGTGAACACATAACTGTGAGGCAGTAATTTTTAGTTTTGAAGATGCAAGATCAAGTAATTGCTTATAACAGTAGCTTTTAAGTTTTTAACTTGTATCCACAGTGAGCTGTTATTTTTTTTAAATCATTCTTCTGTTTATATGGATCACAATAAATCAGACTATTAAAGTAACCCAATTTAACATTTATGAGTTTTTCTTCTTCCCATTTTCCCCAGTCTAGAGAAATACTGAAAAGATCAAAACTATTAAATAACACACATAGAATTATGAAGTAAAAAGTGGATTAGATCGTTCAAATTACTTTTTTTCTTCTTTGAGGTTTCCACCTTTTGTTGTTCAGTTTTATTATCACTTTAGACACAAAATTGTGTCTAAACTTGTAACTGGTGCTACATGGAGACGTTAATAAGACATCTCAGAGGTTTTTATGTTCATAATGGATCAAGTGAATTTGTTAGGTTTGTTAAGTTATCAATGCACCAGTGGCTACAAGGTTAATAAGCTGTCATGTGTATATATTAATATTTTTTTCTTCTTCTTTTGTTCAGTTTGGCCTCCCATTGCTCTGACAGTAGTTTTAGTGGCAGCAGCAACACTGTGTAAGGAACAGGGAATCACGGTTGTTGGTGTCTGCTGTGTCTACGAGATCTTTGTTGCACAGGGGGTAAGGATCAGAAACCTTTTGTGTGTTTGTGTCATAAAACATTATATAAATTATGTCTACATCTGACTACACACACGCACACACACCCCTACACTGTATCACAGTCATCCGGCTTTTAGTATTTACCCATGCTGACCACAAGATTTCTGCTTTGGAGATGCTCACACTCAGTTATGTTCAGAACTGTTCAGATCTTGACATGTCTTCTATCAATGCTTTATCTTTGAGTGTTCATAATGTTGTTGTTTTAATTTCTTCTATAGGCATAGATTTCATTATTCACAGGTTGATTCCTGGAATAAATGTGTATATCATATGGGTATTGCTTTATATGATGATGTTAAATTGATTCTTTATGTCTTTTACTCCATTCTCAGTTTACATTGCCCATGCTAGTGGACACGATATGGCAAGTTCTGCAGGGTAAAGATGGGTTTCCCTATGCTGTCCTGCAAACTCTTCTGAAGCTCATTGTTCTAGTGATCAGCACCCTGCTGCTCGTTATTATCAGGGTCCAAGTCATTCAGTCCCAGCTTCCTGTCTTCACAAGGTAGGCAGTGTTACAGATGGAAAACTCATCAGCATTTTAATAAAATAAATTTTAGCCAGTTTTGTTATTTATTTATTAATCTAAGCAAAGTGAACATAACAGGAATAACAAGAAACACAGACAGTTCTGCTAAAAGGTCATTTTCATAGGAAGGAAAAGCCCAGTTTCAGTCATTTAGTGAACTGGTAAAGACACATTTCACAATTTAAGAATATATTTCCTCTAAGCAAAATGATGTGTTGAAGAATTTTCAGTTTGTTTTAATTGATTTGTCATTAAATCTTTTGAGTTTGCCCATTTTTTTTTTTTTTTTTTTCCTCTCCAGACAAAAGAAAAATAAACTACAAGTTGCCACTAAAAAAAAAAACCCTGTGTAATATCGCCAAATTTATAATTTGTATTGTAAATGTAGTCTGGTAACATAAATTTGGTGTTCTTGGATTATATAAT
This sequence comes from Oreochromis niloticus, assembly GCF_001858045.2. Classification (NCBI taxonomy): domain Eukaryota; kingdom Metazoa; phylum Chordata; class Actinopteri; order Cichliformes; family Cichlidae; genus Oreochromis; species Oreochromis niloticus. The sequence continues at coordinate 41,784,039 of NC_031972.2, read as the reverse complement.
ATTTACCAAGTTTTTCTTTATTGTTCTATAATAATGTCTTACAGACAAGCAGTCACAAAGTGCTGTTCAAAAATTAGAGTAAAATAAATAAAACTAGGAGGAATCACAGTAAAATAGAAACAAGCAAGGGCTGTTGTACAAGGCCTCTCCTTGACTCTACCCACTGGTGGTTGTTGTATCTCCTCCTCCTATCTTTCAATGTGTTCTACACTCAGACTTTATCCTGGCAGGCCACATTGGTATAATTTAACAAGCAGACTTACCTTTCTTCTTTGCACTTATTCTTCATATAAGTGTTATATAAATAGGAAATTTCAGTTTTCTTCTGTCCAATTATAGTAACAAATTTTATGTGTCAAACTATGGGTCACTTTATAAGGAAGTTTGTCTCACCACATATGTCATGGAAAAGCATGGTCCTCGCTCTATTGTTACAGAACCTCCCACAAAGATAGTTTTGAGCATTTGGTACACTGGCAATTACTAAAAACTTCAGTGCTGAATGAATCAACAGGATGAATATATAAGAGCTTTGTCTGTGCTCACATTCAATCAGAAAAACAACAAATCTAAACATATGAGTAAAACATTCCAGACAGCTTTTACGAGTGAAGGAGTGGAAAAACCTTGGAGGCCGAGTCACTGATGCCTTTATTACAAAGCAGCATACTCTGTATATTTCTCAATCTGGCTTGACTACACCTACAAACTAACATAACCAGCAGTTATGTTGAGTGTTGCCATAGTGGTGATTATCAACCTGGTTGGTCAGCAACGAATGATAATCCTTAAATTAGAGACAGAAAACTGCTGATGGTCCAAATGTGTAGCTAAGTTAATAGGCTTATTGCTATTGCTGCCCTTTTATTAAGGCACAAGTACATTTGACCGAATTTAGTTTTGAATTCCATAAAGATGTGTTTCTTTTATTTTACCACATCTTTATGGATTTTTTTTTTTTTTTCAGCCATCTTAGGACCAAGTTAAAAAGTAGCGTGAAAGCCAGATTTAGATCATCATTGAATAGGACTTATTTATTTATAGGAATGCCATTCTACAAGACAACTGAGTGATTTTAAGTGTTAATCTATTATCTCAAACATTGCTTGCCACAGAGAGGGTTATGGAAACCCCCTGAAATTGCCTCACTAACACCTAATTTTGCTCTGATTTAGGTGCACTCCACCTAAAGAAAACAGACTAAAGACAGAGAGATACTAAAACAAGGAAGGGCTGTTTTTGAAGGCCTGGAACAGGGAAGATAACAGATTTTGCTGATATTTATGTATAGAAGACCTGAATGGGGTACTGTGGTTGTTAGCACTGTGGCTTCACAGCAGCTACACACTGGGTTGACTCGATAATTCACAACAGCTGATGTGACTGGCCTGTTCGATTCCTACTGTGCATTTCCAGGTACTTTTTCGCCACAGTTTTTGAATTTATCAGTAAGAGAATAGCAATCATCACCTCAGTTTAATTAATAATAAATGCAACAGAGGGGATTCTGTTGAAGTGCTAATAACATAAAACTGTTGGGTTATTTTTGTACTTTTTGCACTTTTTTTATACACAAAGATGCAACCTTTGAGCTTCTGTTAATCTCACTTGTCTTACTATCCTGCTAATGTGCTCTTAATGTGTAATACCACTAAAGAAAAAAAGAATAAAGGAAAACTGTCATTGCTCAAAACAATTTCAGAGTAGGATTAATCAACTGCTGCATGAGATTCAATGTTCTCTCTTCGTCCTGCATAATAAACTATTCTGTGTTTTATTCTCTCTAACACTGGGTTTGCACAGATGTTGCAAGAGAAGCCTGTTCGTCAGCTATTCTGTTTGTGCCACACAACAAGCTTTATAGTAGGTGGATGGCATTATATTAATCAACTGGATCATCCCTCTGTTTGCCAAAGCCAATGGGCTTAACGGTTTTTCTTACTGAAACCTTGTAAGTCAAGTAAAGTTAAAGAATTAGCTTCCTTTACAAGCTATTCTTACATGACAAATATTAGAATGAATACCTTTTTGTTTTGGTGATCTAGAAAAAATTCAATTCCTTATCGATTCCCTTATCGATTCTCATTGGCTCCACTTTGAGAGTCACCACCATCTCTAAGCAGCATATCAAAGACATTACATTCATGCAAATTAATGACATGTTGTGTAGTCAAATGTTTGTGCATGTTGGAGGTTATTTTCCTCTTTGTTGTGATCAATGTTGGGGTCATTACTCAAAGTAATAATTAAACAAATTATAAAGAACACTTTTCTTAAAAGTAATGCAGTACATTACTTAATTACACCCAGGAGAAAGACATTAGTTATATCAGTGTTTCCCAGCCACTGTGCCGTGACACATAAGTGTGCTGTGAGAAATGATCAGGTGTGCCGTGGAAGATTATCTGGTTTCACCTGATTAGTACTCTAAGCAATCTGCGTGAGTAGCGGGTAAAACGATTACATTCTCTTCCACTAGAGGGCAGTACAACTACCTGCTCTAATTAAATTGGTTGTCAACTGCCAGTAAAACAGAAGAAGACGAAGAAGAAATTACATAATAGTCATGCTGTGAGACAAGGCAGCGTGTAATACCAATATTACGCCCTGCCTAATACAGATAAATATTTGAAACTAAAAAGTAGTCAATCTGACCTGGGTCCTGGAGAAAATTCCGACCCAGATGAAGGGTCTAGGATGAGTAGTGGTCAGAAGAAAGCAAAAAAGGTATACTGGGGACAAACCAAGCCAATTCCGCTGTACCTGGTGGGGAAAAATTATCAAGGACACATGTGATCTTTCTCTTAGTATTTAGGTATGAACACAAAGCCGACAGCATAAATCAAAGATGAAAACCAGAGACTTTAAGGAGACTTTAAAGCGATCTTCACAGTGATTCTACTGTAGAAACATGAACAGGTAGAAATAGAGGCTGCAGCCTGACTGGTCATTAGTTTGTTACCCGTTGAAGTTCAGCAGCGCTTGGCTTCACCGCAAATTCCAGCTCACCTTATCACGGTGCTGGGCTGGGGTCTGCGTTTACTCAGCTTTAACATCACTCTGGACTCTTGGCTAATGTAGTGTTAGGATACTGTGCTTGCAGAGAGCCAAAGATGTGTTAACAGTATAATGCAATAAAAATAAAAGTAATGTGCATATCCACACTGTAAACTGCGCCACTATTTTCCTTCTCCAACACACGAACTGAAATCAACTGATCACAACAAGAGTGCAAGAATCAATAAGCAGAATCGATAGAAAGACAGACTAACAATTCCAAGCAATTGAACTTCCTATCCCTACCTATCATCTAGTATCATATTGAACAGTAGAAAAATGCTATACAAGAATCAGTCCATTTACCATTAACTGATTTTCAGCATTAACTGCTGGGGACTGCATCCTAATCTGAACAACAGCCTTCTTGTGGTACTTAATTGTATTACATGAATATACTGCGTAAACTTGTTTTAACTTTAGCTGATGTACCTTAAATATAACACACAGAACTGTTAGTCATCATTGGAAGGTTTTTAACTATTTTTAAACATAATTTACAATAGGTCCTTTGTAATGTAGCTGAGAAGTTTCATGGTAAATCTCTTTAAAACACAGAGCCAGATGAATGACAGATATTTAATGCCCAAATTCCTATAATATGGAGCTATTGTTGGGATATTCTAAGAGGTTAGAACACCATGAAAATGCCAGATTAGTAATAATTCAACTAGATTATGCATTTATTGAGCCTAAACTGTCTTGAAATTGTCTGCACAGGATTGAGCCTAATGCCATTTGACAGGAAAGATAGGATCCAGTTCCTAGATGGCCTAATCCTCTAGTTATAATCCTCAAGCTGTCTCCCGATTGTCTGAGACGATTTCTGTGTTCAAGCCATAACAATACCACACCTTTAGATTATAAAATCCCCAGCTGTGACTATTGTGGACTGAAACACCTCTGTAAAGCAAGTTAGGGCAATGTGTTTTGCCCAAACAGTTCAGATACAAAACATTCCTGTGGTTCCTATTGTAGCGTCTTTACTGGCAGCTGCATAGATAAACCCAGAGACCATCTTGTTATGAGATCACACCAGCCATAGCGATTTGTAGGGCTGCACAATTAATCGTTAGAAAATCGCGATCTCAGTTCATACTTATGTGCGATCTCATTTCCAAATGACAACGATTTAACCAAAAAAACAAAAAAAACAAAAAAAAGAAGATGACAATTGTACTGCATTTTGATCCGGGACATAATCTGCATGAAAACAAGCGCTCACTCTTCCTGCTCAACAAATGGCAAGGGCGGAGCCTGATACCACGTAATACCGAAGCCAGCTGGGGAAAAAACAACGGAGAGCACGTGAGAGATGACGAAGGTGTAAAAGCCAAGAAAGTGACAGGAAAAAATCCGTCCCGGTCAACCACATCAATAACGGGAACCTTATACAGCGCTTCCCCATACCCGTCGAACTCCCGCAGGCACAAAGAAATTACGGAGGCTATCACTTATCACCTGGCTAAAGATATGGCTCCCATCAACACTGTGCAAAACGAGGGATTTAGGAAAATGATCAACACCCTAGACAAACGCTACACAGTGCCGTCCCGCAACTATTTTTCAAATGTTGCACTACCTGCTCTATACACGCAGTGTCGAGCAACGGTGGAAACGGAATTACAAGCAGTACAACATTTTGCGGCAACGACAAAATGTGAGACATTTATTGTTTTTATGTTCATTTATTGTTTTTATGTTCAGTCTCAACTGTTACGAAGTTGATGTGCAGTTAATAAGTGCAATAAATATTTATATTGGAAAAGAAAATCGGGAGAGAATCTTGATCTCAATTCTAAGCAAAAAAATCGTGATTCTCATTTTATGCAAAATCGTGCAGCCCTAGCGATTTGTCATCATATTGGTAATTTGAACTATAAACACTTTGAGATTCCTTTAGCGCAAGGGTGTCAAACTCATTTTCACAGAGGGCCACATCAACATAATGGTTGGCCTCGAAGGGCCAGAATAACAGTATGAATGTAACAAAATGCAATGTAATTTAAAATAAACGAAATTACCCTAAATATAAAATATCAATTCTGAATCATTTTTCTTTACTTGTTTTGCAGTAATTTGATCCTTCCAATCAAATAGAATATAGCACTGTTTTATGTTTACAAAAATGTTTGGTGTTTATGATTTCATGATAACACCAAGGAAAAGGAAAGTGGATACTATGTTATGTTTATCATCTCCTTATCTCCCTATGTAATGTTCTTGCAGATTTGATAACCCTGCAGCAGTCAGCACTACACCCACCAGACAACTGACTTTCAACTACCTACTTCCTGTAAATGCATGGCTCCTGCTGAATCCCTCAGAGCTCTGTTGTGACTGGACTATGGGCACAATCCCCCTGGTGGAATCACTTGTAGATCTGCGTAACCTGGCTACACTAGTATTTTACATCTTTCTTGGACTGCTTGCTTATCACAGCCTGCGATACAGACAGAGTTCTGCCAAGACAGTCATCATGGTGAGAGAAAATTTGGTTAAATAATGTATATTTTAAAGTAAGTGTGTGTGTGTGTGTGTGTGTGTGTGTGTGTGTGTGTGTGTGTGTGTGTGTGTGTGTGTGTGTGTGTGTGTGTGTGTGTGTGTGTGTGTGTGTGTGTGTGTGTGTACTTTTTTTTTTCTTTCACAAAACTAAACCAGACAGTTAGGCAGTTCTGAAAACTGAAGTGATACTTCTGGTTGGTCAGGTTGTAATCAGTTTGATGTAATCAGTCTCCACGTCCAGTGTGGGCATATCAACCCCAGACTTAAATATACCCACCACCCTGTTTCACTGTGGGTTTGATATATTGCAGTTTATTCAGTTTTGTTTGTCTCCTTCCATAAGCTCTTCTGCTACTGCCACAAATCTAAAATTTGTAATTATTTATATTATTTCTAGCCACCCACTGTGAAATATTCATGTCTTGGCCAACCCCAAGTGTTTGGCCCTTTTTCTCCTGAGACCACTGCTAATAGCCATCTTTTGACAGTACTTCTGCCGATTGGATTTTGGCCTTCTTTATTTTGTGTGTCTGTGATGAGAGAGCTTTTCTGTTTCCCAGTAAACAAAGCTTAAGGTATTCGTCTTCTGGTTGTGTGGCCTTAACCGGTGACAGGCTTTTATTTGTTGCTGAGAAGCTGAAGCACTTTGACATATAAAACTTTAATAGAACATATAACACAAAGATATCTGATGTTTTCCTTCATTTTGTTGAAAAATAGTGAAATAGAAATTGGATTGGAATGGAATTGGAAATTTATAGGATCTTAAATATCTCCTTATCTTCTGTTTTTAAACATTACCAAATCCTTATTTCTAGCTTTATATCAAAATAACACACAACAAAATAATAGATTTTCAGTACTGTATGACTTTTGAACAACACTCTTTATAACCACTGTTCATAAGTATTTAGGAAAAGTCAGAAAAAAATCAAAAGTATTACTACTGAGACATATGACCAACAAAATATGGTTTCCTTTCTTGGGGAACATAGCATGATTCTTGAAGTATTTGCACAATATTTACTGCCAGTATTCATTGTACTCAACTCAAAATACAACAGTATTGCGACATGAAAAGGCCTCTATAATAGCTTAAGCATATAATCTACATAGGCCAAAACTGGAGGAAAAAAACACAACATAAGGGGTTTTTTTGTTTTGTTTTATATAGCGTCTGTCTGCTTGTGGGGGGAAAAAATAACATGTTGACTTTAATTACTTTCTACTATATTCTCACTGTAGGTCCTTTATCCCCCTCTGTAATGCCCTGGGTTCACATTGCCTACACATTGCATAGCTTAATGGGATGTAAACGGATTATAAATACTAGAACTCGTTTTTAAATATCATAAGAGAGCCCTGACGTTAGAATAAAAAGCTAAAGTGGTGTCACTGGTGTCCACTGGTCATATCCACTGCTTAGTAGACATTCCAGATAATGATACTTTATCCTGCTAAATTAGGTAGTGGCTCAACATACAACCTGATGCAATAGTTTACCATTATGTTTTTTGTGTTTTGTTTTTTTTGGGGGGGGGGTTTAAGACAATTTTTATTACCACTCTTTGTGTATATTTCACTTTTTTTCTTCAAATGAAGTTGGCCAGCAGAAATGAGCAATGAAACACAAGTTCTTAGTTGAGCTTTGAAAGGATGAATGGGAATGTTTATAGAGGTACACAGAAACAAATTAGCATGTGTTGTGCAATAGGTTCATTGTTCTCATGCTTAAAGGTCAGTAAACTTGCTCACAATATTGCTCTAAGCTTCAGCTTTAGAAAGGGGAACACAAGTCAGCACAAAAAACTGAATTATGACCTTTTGCAGTGTTTACTCTGGTTTGCTAAGAGCCTTTTGAAAAATGTTGCATAACAATATCACAACACATTAACATACTGCATCACTGCAAGGTTGCCAGCTGTCTAACATGGAGCATGAGATATTAATAAATAATTTTAGATAACCACTGTCCACTGAGGAGCCCCTTTCTAGATTGTAGATGTGCTGCAGGAACTATCACAGAGTCAGTTTTCAGTGCTTAAACCCATCTTTATTTGGAGTTCTGTTTGACATTTTGGAGATTGGTCAGTCCAGTAGTTTTGCATATTTGTAAGATAAAATCATAGAAAAACTTTGTAGGCGTTTAGCTCATAGCAAAATGAAGGCAAAGTTCAAAGAGATGTAGTGTGTGAACTTGGTGGCATTGTGGCTAATGTTACATCAGTTTTACCTTTAGGTGGGTTTTTTGAGGGGGGTGGGGGGTGGTTTGGGTTTTTTTGTTTGTTTGTTTGTTTGTTTGTTTTGCTTTTGTTTTTGTTTTTTAAATTAATCCTTTTGTAGATAGACGATAAATGTCATTCCTATATCGTCATGTAGCAAGCATCTAGAGAGTGCTTGTTTTAGGTGATCACTGGTGAAGAACCTGAAGCTAACATGTTTGTCATACAAAGATGAGAAAACCTGCAAATTATTGTAAGTTTTACAAATTACAGATTTTAACCTAACCACCTGCTACCTACAAGTGAATGAAGTATTAATGAACTTCTGAGATTTAAACATCAGAAGAGCTCCCAAATTGAACACATGTCAAAATCCAGTTTTCTTGTTTTTAGTTAGACTTTTTTTCCCCTTAGGTCCGTCTCCATGATAATTTTTGAGTGTTTGTTACTTATTTCAAAAAAAGAGCTCTGAGCTTGTCATATGAACTGACATATTTCTTTTTTTTTTTTTGTCCTGCAGGCCCTGTCTTTGATTGTCCTGCCTTTTATTCCAGCATCCAACCTCTTCTTCCCTGTGGGGTTTGTTGTAGCAGAGAGAGTACTTTATGTTCCCAGTATGGGTTTTTGTGTTCTTGTTGCACATGGATTCAAGATAATCTCACATAAAGGGTAGGTTCTTGTCCAAAATGACGTTTAAAAGAAGAATCCCTCAGAAGTGCGAAACTGTTTGTGAAATTACGAGTTTCTGTTTGTGGTTACACTTTTACCCGTTTTTGTTTTGTTTTTTAATATTGGTGCAGATAATGAGGTTTTGTGAAGATTGTGAAAATGTGTATTTAAAATTACATTGATCTGCTTAATAATTTCCTTTGTAGACAATTGAAGAAGATTTCCTGGTTGATGATTGGAGTGCTGCTAACTACGCATACAGTGAAAACTTTTCATAGAAATTGGGACTGGGAGTCAGAATATACTCTCTTTACATCTGCCTTGAAGGTATGATGGAAATGCTGTTTTTGTGGTGGCAGTGTGTCATGGCAGTTTGCCAAAGTCTGTAAACACCTTGTGATTAAAAATGTTGAGTAAACTAGAAAATGAATCATCCACTGACAAAACTGAAGAATGACTCTTATCGTCATGTCTCTTTTACTTGTCATCTACCTCAGGTTAACAAGAACAATGCCAAGTTGTGGAATAATGTTGGCCATGCCTTAGAAAATCAGAACAATTATGCAAAGGCTTTGCGGTATTTTCTCCAGGCTACTCGAGTCCAACCAGGTGAGACACTTTGATGTCATTCATAAATCACTGAGAAAGGAAGGATGGTGTCATGGAAGTGATGAAAAATCCACTACAGTTTGCCAATTTGTTGATCTTCTTAAGAACTATTTGTTTTTTGGTGGGAGATACCAAATGAGGTTACAGTAATTTTCTTTGTGTTGAGAGTAACTGTTTTACTTGTTGTTCTACCTGTTCCAACAGGTATACAAAAACAGAAACACTGTATAACACAGTATAACTGCTTCAAAACACTAATATTATTAAATGAAAAAGACCCAAATACAGTTGAAGTGTAGACATTCAGCTTTAATTTAATGGGTTAAATAAAAATATTGCATAAAAATGTGAGGAACTAAAGCATTTTTAAACACAATCCCTTCACTTCAGGGGCTCAAATTAAATAATTACAAATAAAATTTCATTTCTAATGAAACTTCATTTCAAATACTTAGTTGGATTTCCTCCATTTTAATGCCAGGTCTTTACTGCAGCAGCTTTCAGTTGCATTTTGTTTGTGGGCCTTTCTGTCCGAAGTTTAGTCTTCAACACGTGAAATGCATGCTCGATTGGGTTAAGATCAAATGTCTGACTTGGCTATTCACGAATACGCCACTCCTTTGCTTTAATAAACTCCTGGGTTGTTTTGGCTGTATGTTTTGGGTCATTGTCCATCTCTGTTATGAAATGCCGCCCAATTATTTAACTTAATTCAGCTCATTTTGACCAGACAATAGGTCTCTAAATACCTCAGAATTCCTTCGGCTGCTTCTGTCCTGTGTCAGTATTACCTAGTGTCCCAGTGCCACTGGCAGTCGTGAACGCCAAAGCCACACTGCCTCTGCCGTGTTTTACAGATGATGTGGTTTGCTTTGGATCGTGAGCTGTTCCATGCCTTTTCCATACTTTGTTCTTGCAATCATTCTGATAGAGGTTGATCTTGTTTTCATCTGTACAAAGAATGTCTTTCCAGAACTGTGCTGGCTTTTTTTAGATATTCAATCTAGCCTTTCTATTCTTGAGGTTTATGAGTGGCTTGCCCCTTGCAGTGAATTAATTACTTTCATGCAGTCTTATCTTTATGGTAGATTTGGATATCAATATACCTACCTCCTTGAGAGCATTGCTCACTTGATTGGCTGTTATGAAGGGGTTTCTCTTCACCATAGAAATAATTCTGCCGTCATCCACCACTGCTGTCTTCTGTGGACGTCCAAGGTTTTTTGTATTGCTTAGTTCATCAGTGCTTGCTTTCTTTCTCAGGATGTACCAAACTGTAAATTTTGCCACTCCTAATATTGTAGCAATTTCTCAGATGGGTTTTTCTGTTTTCGCAGCTTAAGGATGGCTTGTTTCACCTGCATGGAGAGCTGCTCTGACCACATGTTGTCGGTTCACACCACAGTCTTTCAGATGCGAGCACCAGACTCAGATCAGCTCCAGGCCTTTTATCTGCTTAATTGATAATCACATAACAAAGGAATTGCCCACACCTGCCCATGAAATAGCCTTTGAGTCAACTGTCCAATTACTTTAGGCTCCTTTAAAAAGAGAGATCTATTCTTGCCATTAACCATTGTGAGCATGAAAATGTTTGTTGAATGAAAAAGAATCAAAAAAACATCCCTTGCATTGTTCAGCTGATCTTTCTACTGTTTATGGCAGACTAAACCATCCATCAGTCTACATGAAGGAAATTAGCCTTTGTGCTCTAGCCCATTAGTGCTCTACCCACGGTGTAGCCAAAAAGACCCATAACAGACCTCAGGCCTATTTACTTTTCTGCCAGAAACCATGTTTTGAGTCTGGTCATGTAAATAAACTGCAGTTTCACTGGTGGCTGGATGCAACCGCAAGAAAGTAATTCTAGCTTGAGACGGTCAGAGGTTCTCATTGTACTTCTCATAACATTGTTCATTTTTCAATTTGTAGGAATAGTAAGCAAGTACATTTCATTGTGCTTTTTGGTTATATCTTATTTCAGGGTATGATTATTGCTAATTTTGTTTGTCATGTAGAATTAGTTGTAAGGGTTTTTTTTGTTGTTGTTGTTGTTTTTCTTTCTTATTTAAAAATGAACACACCAACTATTGTACAATAGTTGCACTTACACAAGATACTACTTTTCCTCTTCAAATTCAAACAGCAAATCAAGGAAGCTTATACAGTGTGTGAAATACCTGTTTGATTCCCTGCTGAATTTTCTCCCTTACAAACAAATGAATAATCTCTCATTTTTATGGTAGTATAATTTTAATGGAGAGAGACAGAATGTCAACCAAAAAACACATGCAAAGGTGTCTGCATGTCACTGAGTAAAATAAGTACTTGATCTCTAAGCAAATTATGACTTAGTACCCTAGCACTATTTGTACGATAAGATTGTTATTGGAGCATTTTTGCCTTTATTGGATTGTGGAGCAGTGAAAGACAGGAAATTAGGAAGAAAGAGAGAGGCCTCTCTAAATCCTTTGTTGGCTTCTGTTTGGCAACTCAAAGCTTCAGTTCCCTTGACAGATTTTCTATAGGATTAAAATCTGGATGCTTAGTAGTCCACTCCATGACCTTAATGTGCTTCTTCTTTAGCCACTCCTTTGTTGCCTTGCCAGTATGTTTACGGTCATTGTGACGCTGGAAGAACCATCCAAGACCTTTCTTCAGTGTTCTGGGTGAAGAAAGGAGGTTCTCATCCAAATATTTACAGTATAGGTTACATCCATTGGCCTCTCAAAGCAATGACGTTGTCAATACACTTGGCAGAAATACAGCCTCAAAGGTTAATGTTTCCACCTCTGTGCTTGATTGTGGGTTTTTTGAGTCATACTCAGCATTTCTCTTTTTTCAAACACAACCGATGCTAAAGAGCTTGATTTTGGTTTCATCTGACCACAGCACTTTCTCCCAAACCTTCTCTGAATATTACGTGTTCACTGGCAAGGTTAAGACAGTTGTATACATCTGCCTTCTTGAATAGGGGGACACTTGTGGGCACTGCAAGATTTCAGTCCATTACGGCATAGTGTGTTACCAGTGGTGTTCTTGGTGACTGTGGTCCCAAGCGCCTAACAAGCACATATAAGCACAGACAGCCAGCATTTAGTTTTGGGCTGATCTTCACCCTTTCATGTAATGTATTTTTTCTGGATTTTTGGCTGATGTGTTGTCTCTCTATTAAAATAAAACTACCGTAAAATTTAGAGACTTTATTTCTTTGTGAGGAAACTTATAAATTCAGCAAGGGTTTAAATAATTATTTCCCCACTGTAATCACTGCTTACATTATTGCTTTGCCTCTTCCAAAAACTCTTAACTATGTCAGATGGTAAGCCAGTAATGTGACTTCAGATTGCATTGATAGTGTATTCTAAACTGTTTGAACTACTGCTTCCAACCTCTTTCATTTAAGTTTTGGTAAAGTAGGAACTTGTTTTAACAAAGGATGTTGTGCAATGCTCAAAAGACCCTGTCAGAAGCTGTCTGTTAATGCATTTGCTTGTTTTCTTATAGTCAGGGGAACGAAAACAATCAATGGGAAATTGTAAAATGCGATTAAAAATGAAAGGGGATAGACAACAACAGGCTAAAGTATGGCAAAGATTCAAAGAAAAAACACAGAATATTAAGAAATTAAATGTAGGCTCCATCAAATGGGCTGCAAATTCACATGTAACAGGGTGTTTTTGTGTAATGAAGTTAACTCAATGACTTAATTCGGCAGCAGTCTTAGAAGAAATGAAAAGGGTGACTGTTGGAAGATTAAATGCTTACATAGTAACACTCTTGGCTAAAAATATGACAAAAAAAAAATCCCCTGGACATCTAGTTCAGTTGAAAGTCCAACATGCTTTTTTTAAACTTCTCTTGACACATAGTTAATAGGCAGCCAGTTGTTATGAGTCCATTCATTATACTCTAAGATCTCATGACTGCAGTCAAACAGACCAAAAGTGTAATCCTACTATCTAAAGTGTATCATTTCGACATCTTGGGCATCTTTCTGTTTTTGTTTTTTTTGAATTTGTGCTTAATGCCTTAGTTTAGAGGAAGCCTACCATAAACTGAGATATCAACAGCTTTGCCCGGTTCATCACCCACAAGTGTTTCCCCAAGATTAGCAATGTAAACACATTTTCCCAGCGAGGATTTCCTGCTCTGCTAATCATCAAGCATCAGTTCTGGCTTTACAAACTGACCTCTTTTAAAGCTTAACTTTTCTTACGTCTTCCCAGAAGGATTAAATAAGCTCCTCAAAATAATGTTGCTTGTTTTGTCTTACACTATTGATGTTATAACCAAAAATTATTTATATTTTGTAGTCATGTTTAGCATTAGTTGGTATTTAATATAGTCATGTTTAGTAAATGTGTTGAAACACACACAAACCGATGGGGTAGGATTTTGTTTTCTCACTGCTCTTTCTCATTCTTGTTGCTGCAGACGATATTGGTGCTCACATGAATGTTGGAAGAACCTACAAGAACTTGAACAAGTCCAAAGAGGCAGAAGAGGCTTACTTGGTTGCCAAATCCCTCATGCCGCAGGTATTTAATCATTTGCTTTTTTGGGGGTTTTTTTCTGCTTCCATTTATGCAATTGTTACCCATTCAAGGCTGTAAGGTTCATTGTAGCCACTGTTTACCACCTGATGGTGGCAGATCATGCAGCATACAAGAGCCTTTCAGTCATACCATGGAAAACTTTAATTATATATAACGAATGTGGACATGGTGTTGATGAATTATAGTTATTTTGCTTATTTAATTACAGTGTTAGGATAAACACTTACAGGATTTTTCCTGGCTCAGATATGGTGTTTCTGGGGTGACTATACCTTACATGGCAGAAACATTTGTAAATATCCTTGGTATTTTAACTCCATTTTCAGTAAATAAGTAAACAACAATTAACAAAACTGGTTGAAAAGGCAAAAATAGCTTTCTTATAATGCTTGGGTCTGGTCAAACTTTCACTGGGGGCACCAAGTTCTTCTATTCAGGAAAACGGCCTTCCTAGGATAAAAGCATTGATAGTGATAAGAGTTATAGTTGCAAGGTGCACTACCCAGAAAGGCCTGAGCCAAAAAAAAGGGACTAGAAATCTGCATTAAAATCTAATCTCTCATAACAGACTGTAATACGATGATGAGGCAGATTTTTTTCCACTCCCTTCTAATTCTCTACTTTATTTGATGTTACACAAGCTTTGATACTAATGAAATATTGTTTGTCCACTCATTAGGTTATTCCCGGTAAGAAGTATGCGACGCGTGTTGCCCCAAACCATCTCAATGTTTACATAAACCTAGCAAATCTGATCCGGGCCAATGATTCGCGGCTGGAGGAGGCTGATCAGCTCTACCGGCAAGCAATAAGCATGAGACCAGACTTCAAACAAGCTTACATCAGCAGGCAAGTTTTGTTTATTTATTTTTTAACTCTTTATCTGTCAGATAAAGAGTTAAAATGGCACACATATTCTTTAATAAATGAATCAATTCTTCATCTTAAATGTATTACTGTCAAACATTTGTACTGAGACATTCCCCTTATCTCAGATTTTGTTGGTCAAATAATGTAGTAATGTGTTAAAGTGTTTTTACATTATCACCTCTATATTTATTTATTTCTTTTATACTTTTTGACTCAGAGGGGAACTGCTTCTCAAGATGAACAAGCTCACAGAAGCCCGGGATGCCTACCTCCGAGCCTTGGAGCTTGATCGCACCAATGCTGACCTGTGGTATAACCTGGCCATTGTCAACATTGAGATGAAAGACCCATCTGAAGCCCTGAAGAACTTCAACCATGCCCTGGAGCTCAACCCACGCCACAAGCTGGCACTCTTTAACTCAGCACTTCTCATGCAGGAGTCTGGTGAGTGTAATGAGGAAATAAATAATTTAACTGCAATCTCCAACTGAAGTAAAAGCATGATTGTTCCTCATAAGAAGAATGAGGAGAGCCTTACTTGTCACTTGTTAAAGGAAATAACCTTTTATTACCTTTTAGGGTGTAACCAGATGCTTATTTTGAAGTGCACACTGCATGTACTGACACATTTCTTAGCCAAGTTTCTGTTCGTTCACCCTTCATCAGCTCAATGACAAAAGTGTTTGCTAGTTTCTCCACCCCTGTACTTTGTTTTGTTTGTTTTTTAAACACAGATGGCAAAACCCTAATATCAGTTGGAATGACTCAGCATGGGGAAAGAAACACAACTCAATAATTTCTATTGAGAGCTCCATTAGGTTTTCTTAGTGTACAGGTGATTAGCTGACCTGCTGGTCATATTAACTTGATACTAGACAGACACTGTGTACTGGTTATACACACTGTTATTTACTTTAAATCCATCGGCGAACAGCAAACTAACCTGTTTATCCTGCACTAACTTGCAGAGTATTTTCATTCAACCGTTAAATAACACAGTTAGTCTACCTTTGTTTTTGTTTTGCAGCAGATTTCACAATATCATAAAAAAACAATGTCACAGTACAGTACAATGTACACAGTACAATGTACAGGCCCAGTATCTGATTTTAAAACATGAGGACTTACATCTAAGCTTTAAATTTCCATTTCATCAAATCCCACTGAGCAGTCCTTACCTGTAAATCTAACCTCTTCTTCCTCTCCTCTCCTGTCTTTGTACATCATTAAATCCCACCTCTGTTTTTAAATGACCCACCAAACTACTGCTGGAACATTGCTGCCCCAGATTAATCAGAATGCCTTATTGATTGTAAGGGGCTAAAAATATCAAGTACAGCACTTTTTTTTTCTTCTTTTTTTTTAAATTTATTGCAAAATTATTTGAAAAACATTAGCAATTACTGGAGTAGTTAAGTTCATGAGAGCGTGTTTCCAGTTTCCTTTTGTAAGACCTTGTCAAACAGTTTGTATTTCAGGGAATTCTTGGTTCAACAGGTCTGGCAGTAATCGGGCCTGGCTCTGGCAAGTGAAATCGAATTCAGCGTTTCAAAAAATGCATGCTATATGATTAGTTTGGATAACCTTTTTTTCCTGAATAAATTAAATTATCATTTAAAAACTTCCATTTTGTTTTTACTCAGAGTATCTTTGTCTAATATTAAGATTAGTTTTCTGCAATTGTGCAAAAAGAACAAGAAATCCATAAGGAGGCAAATATTTTTTTCCCTGTGTAAGAGTTGCGAGGGGGCAGGAGCCTATCCCAGCTCTGTATATGATCTGTAGTTGTCTGTCAGTTCTGACACCAAGAGCAATAAGTCCACAATCTTTTCTACTGTAGATAGATAGACATACGTTGTAAGACAAATTAATTTCAATAAAGGTTAGCCTAACAGTGTGCTGTTGTAAAATGGACTGTCCTAGCATCCAGTACAGTCTCTCATAAATTCTACAGTCTGATTTTTAAATAAGCTGAAAACCCATGCACATATTAACTCTCACAAACCTCCATCCCTCGGGTTTTTGAATTGTGGATTCCATACCAATATAACAATATTAGCAAAATTTGGGGGAGAAAAGTCAATTAATCCACATTTCAATACATGAAAAACCTTGGTTCAATCACTGGTGGTGCCGACTATCCACTCAGTGCCTTTAAGCGATTGTGGAAAAGAGACATAACAAAATCACAAAACCTCAAACTGTGAAAAAAGATATCAGTAAACATGATTTACAAAGTCTGTTTCCAATGGATTTTGTCACATTTAGCTATTATTGTTTTAAACTTTTTCATGCCAGCTAAGGATAAAAATCTTGCACAATGCACATAAAAGCACCTTTTGTGGTTGAATATCAACGTTTGATTACCCAAAGTCACCCTGTGCTTTGTGTCTGTTGCCTGTGACAGGTGAGCCAAAGTTCTGGCCTGAAGCAAATCGTCGTTTCCTCACCTATGTGGAGGAGGAGCCTGACGATGCCAATGGCTATTTCAATCTTGGCATGCTGGCCATGGATGCAAATGAAAATGCAGCAGCTGAGCGGTGGATGCGCAAAGCCATTGGTCTGCAGGCTGGCTTCCGCAGTGCTCTGTTTAACCTAGCTTTGCTTTACTCTCAATCAAAACGTGAAGTCGACGCATTACCTGTGTTGGATGAGTTGCTACACCACCATCCAGAGCACATCAAGGGCCTAATCCTTAAGGGCGACATCCTCATGAATCACAAGAAGGACACCCGTGGTGCTAAGGCCTGTTTTGAGCGTATTTTACGCATGGACCCCACCAATGTCCAAGGGAAGCACAACTTGTGCGTGGTCTACTTTGAGGAGCGCGACCTGCCGAGGGCCGAGCGATGCCTGGAGGAAACGCTGGCCCTGGCACCAAATGAGGAGTATGTGCGTCGCCACTTGAGTATTGTACGTAGTAAAATGGCTGCCATGAGTGCAGCAGGCCAACCACTGTCTTCAGCTAACACTGAGGGAGCAACCACAGAGGGGGTAGCTGCATCATCCAAGGAGGAAGTGCTGCAGAGTGTTAAGGAGGGCACGGAAGAGGCTGCTGCGGGTGGAGAGGAAGGGAGGGGTGTTGATGCCGTTGGAAAGGAGGTTGGGGATGAGAAGAATGAGCGGAAATCCTCTACAGAAAGTGTCAGAGGTGTGGGTGTGGACCAATCAAAATCTTTAGATAATAGCCAGTCTGACAAGCGGACTAAGGGTAAGTCCACTAAGGACATTAAAGATATAGAGAAAAAAAGAGCAGCTGCCTTGAAGAGACTAGAGGAGATTGAGCGCATATTGAGTGGTGATTGACATTGTTGCAATTTTTAGCTGGACTACTTTTCTGGAGCTCTTTAATGCTCCAACTAAGACTTCTTCCCTTTAGCAATGTGTAATCATAATCAATTATCACTTTATTTCTTTGATTTATCTGCTTTCACAGGCTACTCAGTATTGTCTGCTGGTTTAACATTAATTATTTAAGGAAGGGAAATTTTGATCTGCACATGAAATTCACAACATTAACAGTAAAATTGAGCACAAAGCAAACTTGGGATGATCTATTTAAAGCTTATGTAGATGCCTATGTGTGCATATGTGCTTTATCTGAATGTGATCACATATCATAGATCGGTAGTAGTTGTTTGTTTTTTGTTTTTTCATTTGTAATCATTGTTTATCACTGGATTTCTTACTTTTTTTTTTCTTTTTTTTTGTCTCACCAAGATGTGAGTCATTGCGCTATTGTTTTTAAAAACAGAATGATTGTATCGTGGACAATTAAAGGAAGTGACATGTTCGTCAGATTTCCTCAAAGCAGGATTATATCTGCAGAGTTTGCCCCCTCAAAATAAACCATACAGTGAACAAAATGACTCCACACTACACTGACATCAGGCATATGTGTATTCCATTGCAGCCACATTTGCTAATCTTTATTGATCTCACTCAGTACTTCCTGCTACTGCATCATCAGCCTGTACTCCTTGCAGTCTTTACCTCAAAATTTCATTGTGAACCCATCTAAAGATATTTCTCTTATTCATTTTGTCACATTACCCATCCCTCCTCCTTACATCTCTACAGCTGGCTCCTATGATTCAGACACTATGGCCCCATTAGAGACGTTTTGGATGGGGGGTTTTTTTGTTGTTGTTTTTTTTCCCCTCCCTCTTTCCCGGTAAACTCCCATAGACATTGCTTTGACATTGGCAAGATCCATTTTATATGACTGTCAACCGTGACGCACGGTCATCCTCAGCGTCATGCGTTCTTCATTTTCCAAAGGTCCTTTCACATCACAAGAAAGGGGGAGGGGGGGATTTTCAGAGCACATTTGAAAATCCATCTGAAAATGGATCTCCCCACAATACTTCTCTACAGTCATGATTTTTATTTTATTTTTTTATCTTGCTGGGACTGAAACATTATTGGGGTGTTCCACATTTTCAAATTTTGATAATAGACCTTGTATTTGGAGGGGGGCGGGGGTTGTTTTTCCAGTATTTACATCTATGTGATCAGTTGGATCAAAAATGCCCCGAAGTATCAACAATAAAACTACCACTTGATCTGCTGGTGAACATGTACACAGTTTTGTTTTGTTTTTTGTTGTTTTTTAAGTGCACAGATTTCTCCCTCTTGTTTCCTTGGCTCTTTTTTTTGTTATTACACCAATATAAAACCTTGTGGCTGATTGGCTACCGTTCAAGAGGTCTGATGCTTAAATCAGTAATAGTGAGGAAGTGACAAGCTAGAATACTACCTGGTACTGCAAATTGTTACTGTCAGAGCCATCTTCAGAAGCCATGATAGTCATGAAGAGCCTATTGACTACTGTTGTGAGTCGCCCGTGTACAATTCATTGCTCAAAGTAAGCAGAAGTTTATTTTTCCTGTAAGATGATAACTGTGTCTTCACAGCTCCCAACATGATGTGGTTTCCTCTACACAGTGCTGTAATTTGTTTCAGCAAAGTGTTTTGCTTGGTACTTTTTTTTCTTTTTTTTCTTTTTTTTAGATTTCAAATTGGAGATCTGATTACTGTAGGTTAGGAGTATTGTAGTGGTACTACAAAATCTTGCTATGCATTGTGTGACCCTGAAAGTCTATGTACATACATTTACAGGATATTGTATCCAGTGTTATTTATTATTTTGATATGCTCTAGATGTTTTTGTTTACCAGTGGTAATCGTTCCATTTCAAGGTGCATTATTTAGTCTCTGCAAATTTGTGTGTATCGTCACATTTTTTTGTTTTGTTTTTTTTAAAGTCCTGGATTTCAGTAGAGTTCATGTCAGTGTTAAACAAGTACGAAATCATTCAACTGGCTGTACAGTTAAACAAATACAGTTTTGAACAAGGATGCATCCAGTTTGCCACGACTTCTGTTTCGCCTCATCTTGCATAATTTTTTGTAAGAATGTTTTGTTTTGTTTGGGTTTTTTTTTTTTAATCTCTTGGTGGTGGGGGGTGTTGGTTATTAAATAAAGTGAGCTGAAAACTTGGTGCCTGTTCTGTGTGTGTTACTAACGTACAGTAAATGTTATTCTTGAAATGGATTGATCCTACTGGTTTGCTGCAGAAAATTTCAGTCTTTGAAAAAGGAAGCTATCACTCGAGGTGCCTTGAACCTGTGTTTCTTCTAATGGCTAATGGGGGTGGGGGTCCGGTGGTTGTAAGGTTGTGTAGAAGTCTAAAGTAAACAAAAATTACAAAATTTAAAGAATAATTTCTTATTTTTCCCACTGCTGTCAAATTTAACTGCAGGGTGACATGCGAGGAGGAGATGATTTTTTTTGATCGGTCTCAAAACATTTCACCACAGCAGTATGACGCAAAAGTCAATTAATTAGTCTGACCTGGGGTTAAAAAAACCCACTTTTGTATGACATGACAACAAAGCAAGAATTCTTCAACGCTTTGAACTGTGCCAGGGCCAAATCTGTCAGCCTGAGAGGAACAGAGTGTAACTGTCAGTAGCTGCCAGTCAAAATGTGCCTTTCATGCAGTGTGATGTACTGTTGGCCCCAAAGCCTTGTGCTGTCAAATATACCGGCTGTGTATTCTGAGATTATCTTGTCAAAAGATATGTGAAATACTCTGAGATTTTTTTTCAAAAGAACTTTTCTTTACAACCATAAAAAGTGACTACAAAGTCATATGCATTGAGGTTTTCATAATGTCATAGTGAAGGTTACAAATGATCATCTTAGGCCCTCTGACAGTGGACTCATTGTCCTGCTAGACCTCAGTGCAGTTTTCGATACTGTTAACCATAATATCCTTTTAGAGCAATTAGAGCAGTGTTTCCCAGCCACTGTGCCGTGACATATAAGTGTGCTGTGAGAAATGATCAGGTGTGCCATGGAAGATTATCTGGTTCCACCTGATTGCTACTTTAAGCAATCAGTGTGAATAACGGGTAAAACAATTACATTCTCTTCCACTAGAGGGCAGTACAACTACCTGCTCTAATTAAATTGGTTGTCAACTGCCAGTAAAACAGAAGACAACGAGGACGAAATTACGTAATAGTCATGCTGTGAGACCAGCACTTAATAGCAATAAATAAATAATTGAAAATAAAAAGTAGTCAATCTGACCTGGGTCCTGGAAAAAATTCCGACCCAGATGAAGGGCCTAGGATGAGTAGTGGTCAGAAGAAAGCAAAAAAGGTATACTGGGGACAAACTGAGCCAATTCCGCTGTACCTGGCGGGGAAAAATTATCAATCTGGTTTTTGGGACATTTTTGTTTGGTGGTGTGCTGTGTGATTTTTCTAATTTGAAATCTGTGCTGTGGTTCCAAAAGGTTGGGAAACACTGGATTAGAGCATGCTTGTAGGTATTACAGGTACTGCACTGAAGTGGTTTGTATCATATCTATCTAATAGACTCCAGTTTGTTCATGTAAATGGTCTTCTTAAGACACACACTAAGGTTAATTATGGAGTTCCACAGGGTTCAGTGCTAGGACCAGTTCTGTTTATGCTTCAACTTTATCTATGCATGAAGCCACATAACACACACCAATTAGTTAAAATGCAGGAATGTCTTCCCTATTTCAGTAGCAGACAGGTGAGATAGGCTACAGCAGAGAGCAGGAGCAGTGAGCACTGCAAAGTGTCAGTGAGGAGTGTTAACAAAAAACTAACAACACAGTCATTGTGAATAAAGTAAAAGCTAGTTAGGGCTGGATCAGGTGACCCGAGTCCTCCCTTAGTTATGCTGTAATAGGTGTAGGCTGCTGGGGGATGATACACTGAGTATTTCTTCTTTAGTCGACTTTCTCACTCACTGTGTGTGTTAACAGACCGCTCTGCACTGAATCATACTTGTTATTCATCTCTGTCACTCTTCCACAGCATGTCTTTTGTCCTGTCTTCCTTCTCTCATCCCAACCGGTCGCAGGAGGTGGCCTGTTAAAAGGGAGTTTTTTCCTTACGACTGTCGCCAAAGTACTTGCTCATAGGAGGTCATATGATTGTTTTTCTCTGTATGCATTATTCTAGGAATCACAAAGGATTAGAAAAAATGTGTGCTTTATTGTCAGACGATTTTCCAATCCATATTATACCTACAAGTCAAACATTTCCACTGTTAGGGATATCTTTTCTTTATTTCTCACACACTCACTTAAAAAAAAACAAACAAACAAAATAAACAAGTTTATTTCACATATTTTGCACAGCATCAACGCGTTAGCGCGGTTAGCTCGTTAACGCGTTAGCGCGGTGCAGCGCCACGTTCAGGGCCATCCGCGCTAACTCGCTAACGATTTGTCGCGTTAATGCGGTTATGGAGTTAACGTCTTTTTAACGAGATTAACGCTATATATATAAATAATATGTATTTATATATTTATATATATACATAGCATAGACTAGTGTAAAGAAAAACATCCATACCTTATACATCATTCACATGCTGTTTCTGTTCATAGACTGACTGAAAAGTGTATTGTCATGATTAAGTGTACAGAAAACTATAATTATCCATCCATGCATCCATTCTCCTTTGCTTATCCAATTAAGCATTGCGGGGGGGATCTGGAGCCCATCTCAGACAACCATTTGCACTTCTCACCTAAGCCAATTTAGAATCACCAGTTAACCTAAACCCCACTAACTGCATGTCTTTGTGACTCATCCATTTCCATGGTGTTATCTGTAACACCGACCATCTTTACACATATTTTATAATGACAGTATTATAGAATATAATTATATGTTATAAAAACAATGAAATAGTCAGTTGGTTGACTACTTTTTGGAATAAGTTTGAATAAGTGCGTGTGTGTGCCTGTTTGTGTGTTTCACTACCATCCAAAAACTAGAGGGGGAGGTACTCTGCACATGGCACATGCACAGACAGTGACTGAAAAATCTTCATCATGGGGTACTACTAAAACAACACAGAGATCTTCAGAACAGTTCCTCTCATAGCTGTTACATGACTGTGTAAACTGATTGATGCCACCATGATGAGATGATTAACAGTACACATGCACACACAAACAACACACATAATTTGACTTTAGTTGCCCACAAAACTGTCAACAGGAAGTGCAACGAGGAAAGTCTTCCAGTTGGTCCGAGACAGTGCGACTGACACACAAAGGCTAAGAAATCATTGCATGGATGAAATAACATGATGTTCAGTTTTTTAAAGATGCCAATGCTGGACTGATGAGGAATTGCTAGGTTCGTGAATCCGATTAAACAAAAAACACTTGGTTTGCTGTATTTCCCCACATGATCTCTATATGTAGTGAAAGTATTACAAAGCCGTATGAGTTTTCTGTAATTATTATTAATTAATCATTTCTATGAATCCGTTAGTAGAATTATTTTTTTCAGCTTTGTTTCTTAGAAAGAAGTAGGCAGACACACAAGAGGGGCTACTGATGCATAGAGCAGTCACTTAAGATTGTCCAGCTTTCCAGAGATTGACTTGACTGACCAACCTGTGCACTGCCTGGATTGACTACAAGAAAGTCTATCACTCAGTGCTTCAGATATGGATCATGGAATGCCTAAAACAAGCTCAACAAGAGCCTAAGAGCCTTCATCAGGAATTCCATGGGAATATGGCGAACAACACTAGAGGCCAGCTTCAATCCAATTGCACAAATCACCATTAAGTGTGGGATTTACTATGTTCTGTCCCCACTGCTGTCCTCTATAGGCCTGGACCCTGTCAGCCAGATGATTATCAAGACTGGCTGCGGAAACCGATTACGAAATGGAACAAATGTCAGCCACTACAATAGAGGCTGGGGTCTACCACATCAGGAAAGACCCCAGTTGCAGGCTGTGCAAAGATACCCTTATGACAATCCAGAACGTAACAGCAGGGTGCAAGGTGCTAGCAGACAGGGCATAAATCGAACCATATGGATGGCATAGTATACAGGAACATCATAGAGATCAAAATAGGTTAGCCCCCTAGGACAGTTGAGAATGACTGAGCTAAGATCTTGTAGGACTTCCAGATACATACAGCTAACCAACCAGACACAGTAGTAGTGGACAAGCAGAGGAAGAAGGCCGTAGTGATAGATTTAGATATACCAAGTAATAGCAACATCAGGAAGAAAGATCATGTGAAGCTTGAGAAATACCAAGGGCTAAGAGATGAGAGAGATGAGCCAGAGAAGAGGTGGAGGACGAAGGCATCAGCAACTCGCCCACTGCTCCAGCAGATTAAGGAATGACATCTGAGATGTTTGTACAGAAGACAATAGTCCTAGGAATAGCAAAGATAATGTGCAGGAAGCTCCTAGGAGGCTGAAGCTAGTGCAGGGCAAGTGCAAAATATATATAGTGCAAAATATATATATGTGTGTGTGGAATATATACACATATAATATATATATGTGTGTGCGTGTGTGTAACATGAATGTCTGTTTACAGGAAAAAGCCACATCTGAACCCAGTCGGGTGTGACTAACTATTTTCAGAGCTCATGTCCAACATTAATACAAAGAGGAACTGAGCTTCCAATTAATGTTAGGACAAACTGATTTATTAAGGTACATAAAATACCCAAAGTCCTATCATTAATGTTAGTTATGATTAAAAACAAGATAAATGTGAAGCAGCCATGCGTGCTTCCTGGAAAATTGGTTTCCCCTTATTGGTAAACATGTTCACTCATCCATCAGGAGCACCTGTTTTGTATTTCATGATGCCATGTGCCCAAGTAGAGCTTCCTCTGTTGCTTTTCATGTCAAACAGTGTTGTGTGTGTGTCTGGGGGTGGGGTGAAAACAAGGACTGTTTGCGATTATGCAGTCAGCTAAATACAATTCCATTTTCTGAACTCTCTGCTGTTTTTTATCTGTCCATCATGAAAGCAGATCATTGAGGTTGTTGTGGATACACTATAAAGCACTGTGCATGGTATTTGTTTGTTTGGAAACAAAAACATATTTATTTTGTTTGCAATATGTAACAAATTCTAACTTACAACATTCCTAAATCTAAAAGTAGAAGAAACCAGGTTAAACTCATGTGTTCAAAGGTGATTCCTCTGTAACAAATATACCAGTTAATTCTAATTAAATTTCTACCTGTCTCACAACTTCACTGACATCAAGAATGGCTATAAAAGCAGGTATTTGTATGAATTGTTTTTATTACACCCTAAAATGTTCAACTTTACATGTTTCAGTAAAACAAGTCTAGTGGGAATCCATGTGACTGCTGTTTACTCACAGGATCAAACTGTATGATGGTGAAAAACAAGTCTGAGAACAGAGCCCACGTGTCCTGGAATAGTGCAGAATGAAAACTTATTATGGGGAAACATCAAAGCATAGGGTTGATAATATCTTTGAAGTTCCAAACTTGAAATAATAAATCAGAGATCCGAGACTCTTTGTAAATTTGATGGAATTGTATAAACTATCCAAATCCAGGTGCACAAATTGAATTAAAACAGAAATAATTGTTGTCAAAGTGTCCTATAACTTTTACCTATAATTTAAATTTACAACAAAATGTCTTCAACAAAAGTTTTTTTTTTCTTTTTAAATCATTTTGAATCACTGAATGTGGACGAGTGGGGACTTTTAGGACTTTTCATGTAATGACAGTTCAGAACCACAATTGCGTCAAGGCAGTTTATATTGTAAGGTATAGACTACAATATTAGAAGAAAACCATGTAATGGAATTTCTTTCACCTATGTGTTAATCACGTTATTGTAATGCCTTGGTGATTTTAGCATGTCTGACACTCATACTTAAGACAAATGGTAGGGGGTGTAGTAGGATGTTGGGGGAAACAGGAACTCCAGAGGACCAGTCTTTTGTCTCTGCAAGGACTCTGGGAAGTAGCAAGGGAGTGTGAACCTTAAGGTGTGAAACAGCTGTGTACTGCCTTTTGTTCCTGGAGAAGGTATTTAACTGAGAGCCACACTAGGCTCAGTGAGACTCTGCTGACCCTGCCCCGTGGTCATGCAGGCTCTCCACCAAGCTTGGTTTTCTGTTCTGTGTGTTTTGATTAAAGAATGTTAGCTACCGCTCACCGCTCATCTGCAGGCTTTATTTAAGTGGAAAACTTCCACAACAACCACTATGGTTGGCAACAGTGGAGGAAAAACTCTCTTTTAACAGGAAGAAACATCTGGCTCAGAGAAGAGGCAGAGAGAAACAGGACAAAAGAAACTATGAGATAAAGAACCTCCGTTTAATAATTACTAATGATTAAATACAGTAGTATAAACACACAGGGAGTTAAAGGAGAGGAGTCAAGAAAGAAACACTTAGTCTCTTTTTTTATTGCAAAGTAATAATTTTATCCCTTTCCACTTTCATATCTCATATCAGTTAATCTATACTCCCTTTATGAATCAAAAAAATTAATTTATTAAACACTTAATTTATTTAAAAATGCTCAATCTTATAGGCAAAATATTCAATTCATAGATCCCACATGGTGCAGTGGTCAGATACATTTGTCAAACATGAGCAATGATTATATGCTCTCTCCAAAACAAAGACAATATTTTCTCATTTTCTAAGGGGATATACTGTACATTGGAGTCTTCTTTAAAGTAAAACATGGGAAAAAAATAAACTTAGCAAGGCATCAAGACCCCAGAAATATTTCCAAAGTGTTAAATTTGAGAGGAAATGTTAGATTTTATTACTTTTAAAGGACGAATGCAGTGCCCAGTTAGAGAATAATTTTTTAGTTACCATTTTCAGGTGTCACATTTGGTCACGTCATTCGGAATAACTGAGTCTATCGCACGGCTAACACATAGAGACAGACAACCATTCGAACTTAGAGTACCATCTGGAAACCTGTTAACCTTTTTAACAGAACAGTCTGATACTTTTGTTTCTGTGGTACAGTTTGTCATATTTGCTCAATGCATCATTAAAGTTTAATGAAAGTTATTCTTCTAGCTCTTCCAGCTCATTGCAAGAGTGTTTATTGCCTTGCAAACAATATTTGCCTGCTTCCAGAGCTGTATATTTCTCTGGCAATTAGCAATAAATACAAACACAGACTGTGGTCTTTTTCCTGTGGATAAATATATGAGGTTAGATACACCAACACTTGTTTTTTTTTTACACCAGGATGCTTAAGTGGATATAGTTTTGCTTCTCAACCAACTGCTTTTTTCAACCAGTAATTCTGGGACCTACAATACTGAACATTTTTAATTCATGCTCTATGCCCACTAAAGATAACAGTGGTTAAAATGAGGGTGGGCTGGAGTATACTACTCCAAGAGTATACTGGAGATTTCCACTCAGTAGTAATTTACTCTGTTTGACTAACATCAGAAGAAGATAGGGGAGTTAACTTCCACACGTTCCCTCTTCAGGCTGAATTCATTTATCAAAGGACCGCGTTTTTACTTTCCAGTTATTCTTAAACTTAAAAAATGTATTGCATAACTGACTTTTAGCCTGGCTTTTGATTAGAGTGACTGTTTTATTAAGTTATTTGATTAATTGCATTTATATTTTAAATTTCATTTGTCACTAGTTTACTTTTAGTAGTAATCCTACTTCTCTTTTTGCATCTTTTCTCACATGGCTTTTTCCAGCTAATCACCCAGCTATTTGATGCCTTGTTTTTAACTCACGCAATAGGGTTTTTCAATTCGGACAAAAGCTTAGCGTCTGGGTCAAAATTTGAACTTGTGAGAAGCAAATGAGAGCTTGGCTCCTCTTAAGACATGAGCTGACCTGAAAACATGACTTGTATCATCAATTTCTGCTTTTCTTACTCTTTATTTAACCACAAAGTGAAACTGTTAAGCTCAAGAATAACTTTTTTGAGAACATGGGCAAAAAGCTGTCAATGTCCAGCTTGGAACTCAGTTCAGGCTGTCAGACAGAGACAGTGATGGGGACAACGTGTGATCTTATGTATGTGGAGCAAAAGCAGACATTCTGTTCTTTATCAATGATGAGAAAGGCTCAATGTACTTAAATCTGTAATTACATACATTGTTTTGCTCAGAGCTCAAACCCAGATATATTCTATTGTGAACTATGTAAAGCAGGAAAAGCCCAGCAAATTATTACATTGCTGTTTAAACCCCCCACGAAACAACTCAGTGTTTCCTATTTAAAAGATATCATGGTTTAGCCAACCTAAATAAAGTTAAAGTGAGATTCTGATCGTTCTCACATTCTGTTTGAGTAAAGCAAGCAAGGAGATTTTTCTTGTAGCTAAATAAGTGCAGATGTGTTTGTGTGAATGAAGCAGTACTTCATCAGATGCTTCTGGCAGCAGTGAATGAAGTACTTTGACCCCTGTTCATGCATTCTGAGCTAATGGCAATACATGAGTGCAGAAGCTCTGCACCAACTTGTATTCTTGAAGTTTCTATATTTATTTTGGGGCACTTTTTTTTTTCATCAGACCACACATCTAAATATATCTTGAACCAGAAACGACTTCCTTGAATTCTGTGAGAAAAAGTTCTGGACTCTGATACACAGTGCAGAGGTTTAAATTACGCAGGATGTCTAACACATTTTTCATGTTAGATTTCTATCTCAGCAGTTTTTCCAGGACAGATGGGCTTAAATGACATGGATGCAGATGTTCATGTACCCAGTTTATTACATATAATATAATCTTTTAACCGCAGTAA
Organism: Oreochromis niloticus; assembly: GCF_001858045.2. Classification (NCBI taxonomy): domain Eukaryota; kingdom Metazoa; phylum Chordata; class Actinopteri; order Cichliformes; family Cichlidae; genus Oreochromis; species Oreochromis niloticus. Next base: position 41,755,425 of record NC_031972.2, on the reverse strand, counting down.
GAGTAAGCACCTCAGTGAAGACTCAAGATTCATGTAGGATGGAATAAAATTAGATAATGTTCACATCCAAGTCCAAATAAGTAAAAATTAAAAGAATGGTTTCATCTATATACATATACACTATTAGATTTTTTTTTTACATTTCTCTGTCATATATTTGTTTTGTAATTCTATCTCAAATTTTGAAGAGCATAACAAATTGAAGAAATATTGGAAGGCTCAAAATATGACTAGCATACTAATAGAATGCCTGACTTACTTAATCATACAATTACAAATGAATAGATTAATAGATTGATATCCTAAATTCATTGCTGTCTCACTAGAAAGCTTCTAGTGGTATGAATAGAAAATTTGATGCTGGGAAAGCTAATAATAAAGAGAAAAATCTAAATTTTTACAAGGGAATTGATTATCTTATCAACTTTGTAATTTTATTTTTGGACTCTATTTGAGTCACTTTGCGCGAGCCATGGTTTAAAAAAATCCACTACTTATTATATTATTATAATATTACTCTCGGTATTTGTGCAGCTGCTCAATTTGAGTCTTTAAAAAAACAAGAACAACAACTTAATAGGTTCTTGTGGCAGACTCTTCCAAACCAAACACGGTAGGTAAGGGAGGCGGATGTGCTTATGAGCCAAGATATTACATAACTATATGATACCTCACAGAGTTAAATGTATAAAATATGAACCTCAGTATTAACAGTATATAAAGAAAATACGGAGAAGCATAATAGGTTTATTTCAAATTTACTCCAACTAATTATCCTTTGAATAATTTTAATTGCTATAAATACAATGTAAAAGTGGTAGATCAGGAAAAAATATATCACTTAACTGCGGAGTTCCACACACCTCAAGAGAGCCTTCTAGCTTCTTTCAGCTCAGTATTTGAAACAGAACAGTTTGAGCAAAAGAAACGGAGCAAAAAAAAGTCTCACAAACCTGTTCAGCTGAGCCAGTAGCTTATAACTTTAGCCTAGAGTTTAGTTGCTATACGGTCAGATATTTCCCTGAGGGAGTTGGTGGAGGCCAAACAGGGTTAAAAGTGTAAATAACTTATTCACTACCAAAAGTTAAATAAAACTGCAAGTGTAACAGATACAGTTATTTAAAGTACCAGCATTAAACACATCCATAATGCAGAGACTGGACTTCTGTTATAGACATTTTGTATTATGTCTTGTCATGACAAGAAAAGATATATTAATCATCTATGGGATTGGTATAGTGTGCTAAAGAAATTGCACACACAATTGCAACATTAAAAAGTAAGTAACATTAAAAAGTAACAATGCACCTTACCACAGTCAATAGTTATCTGGTCAAGGTGATTTTAAATATTTCAGATACTTTCAAACTTGTTCATAGTTGCAGTTATATTTCAAGGATAAATCCAAACACTTTTTGATACCTTATTTTAAAATGTAACTCTTTTTAAACATTTCAAATAAAGACTTTTTCAGTAAATACTTACTGCCCAGTTGTAAGGAATATGAAAGATTCTGTCAGTGATATTCAGGCCTCATGCATAAACAATGCAGTAATGCTGTCCATATGGCTAAAAGCAGGTCAACTACCTCAAGTACGGTTTAAAGTCAAAGTGTACAACCTTTGACATTCTTCACCAATTAATTCAGCTTATTGTATGTGTGATCATATTTCCTATGTTATTGTAGAACGAGAGCTAGTTAGAGGCTGACAACTGTGCACAATCAGTTACATTTCCTTTAAAGGGGGCATGTTGTCTAGTAATTCATCTGGTTGAAGTTTAATGAAATAATTAAGAAGCTTGTTCATTTCCACTAACTTATGATTTAACAGTCATGAGTCAGTTAAGTACTGAGGCCATTTCACATGACAGGAGTTAAGTGTGAGGACGGATGCTGGCACGCTGATAAATCTGGGAATCAGGGAAGTGGAGTATTAAAAGTCAGATCATGGGAGTAGCTCATGGTTAATAAAAGTAGAAACTTTAAGATAAGATAAATTCCCGATGTAACTCTCATGGAACAAAACGTAATTTGTCATGGCAGTGGCTTACAGCCTATGGTTGCCAAGTCTATGCCACTCTCTCTGTTATTGCACTGCTTTTGCTTGTTGTTTCTGTGTTTATGATGGGAGAGTCAGGTCACTGTGTACAGTCATCTTCAGTGCATCCCAAAGTTTCTCAATGGGATTAAAATGTGAACCATGTGGTGGCTGATCTATGTGTGAAAATTATGTTTCATGCTCTCACAACCACTCTATCGCAATTTGAACCTGATGAATCAAGGCATTGTCATCTTGGAATATGCTTGTGCCATTAGGAATGAAAAAAAAAAAAAAATCAAAATCAGTATATTCTGGTAGTCAACACTGCTGAACCTAGACCTGACCCCAGCTCATAACACTGCCTCCACAGGCTTTCACAACAGGCACTAGACATGATAGGTGTTCTTCTTCTGCCTCACATCAGTGATGAACATTTGCAAACTGGGAGAATGTAGTGTTGCCCATTGAAACTTCCTTCCTGCTTGAACTTGGCATCCACATTGTGAACAATGGACCTAACCTGATAACAGTACTAAAAGTTGAGGCTGCTGGTGGTGTAAAAGTGTGGAGATTGTCTTCTAGGCCGACTTCACACCCAGTCAATCATGATTTAAACAACACGTTGTATCAGACTATTGTTGGCCATCATCAGACTAGATGTTGACCATCTGAATCTAATTATGTTCAGTTTACAATTCAAGCATAACAATGCACCTTACCACAAAGTTGCCAGACTGGTTTTGTGAACATGAGGGTGAGTTCAGTGGCCTCACCAGATACCAGATATGTACTACTACTGCTGCTAAAAAAACACCTTTGAAATGGAAGACCTGAATAATAAGTAAGCTGGCAGTTTGAATGCTGCAGCTGACAAATAGGGTGTAATAGTGTGATACAACCACGCACACATGGAGTGGAATTTCAAGGAATTTTTTCCAACATCTCACAGAATCTGTAGCATGAATTAAAGCTGTTCAGAGAACAAATTCACAGAATTACTATGGTGTTTGGATGATTTGATATCCAAATATTCAACTATACGTGAGTGAAAATGTCCTTTTGTCCTTTTGAGGACAAAAGGACATTTTCACTCATTTTATAAAATTCAACATCAAGATATGGAACGCATGGATGATTAAAGATATGATGATTCAGATATATATAGATACATATTCAGACAGATTCAGATACTGGATAGTTTGTTATTTGCCTTAAATGTATTTCAGAAACATATTTTATTGCCTATGTTGATAATATAGGAAAAGGGTTTGGTAATGTGCTGCTACGTTTGTTTCACTATGAATCCGGGAACTGTCAGACCAGACGCTGTAGAAGAGGGAGAGCGACTATCAGTCATCTGTTGTTACTCTGCTTAGTTCACCTGTTTAACATGTGTGCTGGGAAGTTTTATAGTCCCTTGTGTTAAAAAAGTGCCCCTGAAGACATAGCAGGTTAGGACTTGGCATTATTATAAAACAATCATTCTGATGACTAAACTGTTAACTTGTCAGTCAAGTGACTGCAGAAATGACAGAAAGAAGTTGTACAATATCTGCTGGGTTTTTACTTGCAGACAACTTTTCACCTCACCCAGAAACTCATAAAAAACTATAACTTTGAGTGAAGATACCCAGCAGAGCAAGATTTATATGCAAGGATGTGTCAGCTTTACTACACCAAACCAAAAAAATGCAGACCTTACTAATGGAATGGGGGGGAGGGGATTCAATGAAAGAACTGCTACTTTGATGAACTGATTACAAACATAAAATGAGCGACCTATATACAAATTGTAATATGTAATTTGAAAACCATGGCCACCACACTGCTGCTAGAGCTGTTCAGATGAGGGCTGACTACAAGAGTTTGGAATCCAACTACAGACATTTGCTTCCATTTAACCACTGAGGTCAACCAACAATGTTGTGTGAAAAAGCCTGGCTCACAGCTGGCATTCAAATTCTTCCTGATGCTGTTAGGAAAAAAGACAAAACAAAACAAAAACTAAAAACTATAATGAGACAAAACAAAAAAACTATACGGATAAAAAACAGGAATCATGAGAAAATTGGAATTTTAATAGAAAACTTTCTATGTTAACACTAGAATAGTAAGGCAATCCAAACCGATACCCAAGATTGCACAGACACTAAACAGCAGTGACGGCAAAAGTAGACACTCAGAGTGGGGACATGATTGATTGATTGATTGACTGATTGATTGATTTGTCACTTTGCTCACTGAAATGAACAGAGAGAGACAGAATATCAACCAAAAATCCAGAAAAAAAAACACGTGACATAAAACACATTACAGAAGTATTTGATCCTCTGCAACCCAGCCAGAATTCTGCCTCCCACAGATTGGTTGTGCGCCCACGTGGCACACAGATTACAATCAGTCAATTACAGCTGCTCATGATCTCACCCCTGTCACCATGATTAACATGGAGAAGAGAGAAACTAATCCAACCCGCACCCCTTCAGACAACCATTTTATGTGTATAAAACACAGTTGTCCATGGAATCAGTCAGTCAATGCCAAACACTCCACCAGCATGGGCAAGACCAAAAGGTTCTCAAAGGACATTCGGGACAAGAGTGTATACCTGCACAAGGCTGAAATGGGCTACAAGACCATCAACAAAAAACTTAGTCACAAGGTGATAATGATTGGTGTCACTCAAAAATGGAAGAAATGTAAAATGACCATCAATCACCCTCCTCTTTGGTCTTCCCCTTGAGATGAGGATGATTATGAGAAAGGTGGTGGACCAGCTCATATGTACATTTGTTAAAGTTCTGAAGGCAGCTGGGACCACAGTGACTGTTGTAAATGATTGAAAGTGCCCACTTGGTCTTCCTGCTCAAAAAGTCCCATCTATGTACAGCCCTATCTTAAGTTTGTCAGTGAACATTTAAATAATTTGGAGAAGGCATTGGAGAAAGTGCTGTGGCCAAAAAACCCCAAACACAAAGTGAGCTCACTGGCTTCAAGTTGACCCAGTGTGTTTGCAGGAAGTGAAATACTGAGTATGACCCTAAGAACACCACCCCAGTCAAGCACAGAGGTGGAAACATTATGCTTGAGGTTTGGATTTTTCTAAGTACAGGACAACTTCAGTGAATTGAGAGTCTAACAAATGGTGCCATGTGCTGTAAAACCTTGGGTGACAACCTCCTTTCCTTACAGTGAAGATCAGTCTTGGATGGGTCTTCCAGCATGACAGTGACTCAAAACATACTGCCAAGGCAACAAATAAGTGGCTAAAGAAGAAGTAGATTAAGGTCATATGATGACTTTAATGTGAGTCTTTGAATGTTTCTGTAAAGAGGAGTGGGACAAAAAAAGCTAGGAATTGAAAACTCATCCAACACTTTGAGCACTTAACATAAATAAACATACAAACTTAACAGAGATTCAAAGCACAACGACGCAACATCCTGAGACCATAACACATACAGTATTAATGCAGGAGGTTATGATTTGGTGAGAGGCTGCATGTTGCATGGAGAAATAATTCTAGTAAAACTGCACAAATGTGGGATCTGGCTGTGATCTTTGCGTCCTCAGGCTGGAATGCATGAAAGACACGGCAACTCAGGCTCAGGAACATTTCCAAAGCCCATTGTCAGTGCACTTTGCTTATTGCTGCAGTCATAAATGCAAAGAAAACCCCCCACTAGTATTGTTTCTGTGCTCAGTGCTTTTAAGCACCGACTGGAGGCCAACAGACAGAGTTTACAGTCTGAGCGTGTGGGGTCTGAAATGATTGTTCTTGCCACTTTCCTCAGAAGACTGCAAGTCCTAGAGGAAGGGCAGAGTGCACCATCTGAATCCCCTCAGTAGTTTGGAATTTGGGTTGTAGTCGTATATCTAATTTGGTAGCTGAATCCAACCACAGAGGTATCGAGGTGTACACAACATAATCAGTAACAGCTTAGTAGAAAAAGAAAAGATGCTTCTGTTGTATTTTTAAATTTCCTCAGATGGCAAATAAAGTACAAGTTCTGCTGGGTTTTATATGGGTTTCAGTCATTTGAAAATCATTACCTTCTGTTATAATTTATTACAGTATCCTCATATTTTTTGAAAATTGGGTCGTTATTTTGAAAAACAGCTACAGTAATGGTTAACGGAGTGTGTGCAAAAGAGTAAATCAACTTTACAGTGTTGTTAGGCAAGTAGCAACCATCAGAAATGTTATGCCTGGCTCATTCAGGGCATAACAAAGAAGGGAGAGTCATACAGAAACAGTTTTACTAGGTCCACTTATTGAGCGTAAACTGAGAAAAAAGAGAACAAAGGAAAACTAGGTGCTATCCTATAAACAACATGTGACTGAAATTAGAAAGAACTCAAACAGAACCAAAAACCAAAGCAGAAAGACAGAAGCGTTTGGTGCCAACAAGGCACTTCCAGTGTATGAGGCTGAAGGAACAACAACCAATGCATGAGACTCTGATTGCTGTCGCGCATGCTAAATAAAAATGTTAACAGGTTATGATCTATGTACACAGTTACTGGCAGTGATGATCCAACATACACTTCAGAAAACTTCAATCACAAATAGCTGTGTTTTCTTTTGGACCGCTAAATAATTCAGCTGGTGATGACTGAATTTGCATGGAAAACCCCCCAACAAACAGGCAGGATGCCAAACAATAACAAGGCCGGAGCTGTCACACAAAGACAAAGTCAAACTTTTCAAACTAAAGTGAATTATTATTGTATTAAAATAGGTTCTATAATAAGTTGTCTAGTTACAAGAATGGAATCCATTCTGGTCTTTAATTTGCTCATGCGAATTCAGAAAAATATTCGTCAGGAGTACAAAGATCAGGATGGCAATCATTAGGCTCACAGAATTTGACATGTGGTAATTTCATTCTGCAAGTGTTTTTTTAAATTATGACAGCTGTTATAAAATGCCCTTGTCAGTCATGTCATGTCCAAGCTGATCTTTGATGATCTGTCAGGGTGATGACAATAGCTCATCAGCCTTTTACGGCTGAGGGGTAAAAAGTTATTATAGAATTCAGTTTACTGTTGTGGTCACATACCATTCACAAACCACTTTTCATTGAGTTTGCGAAGGCTGAGACATAGAAAAAGGAAGCAGCACCAATTTCATTAAATTCCCTTGACTTTAATTCATTATGGATAACTGAGAAAGACAAAGAAACCATACATCTAAAATGAACATACAATTCCTGTTGTATATATACACAATGATGTTTTGAAGTAAATGCCTTTTGCTTATTTTTGAGCTGTGGTGAAAAAAACCCTCTGCCCCGAGGAGTAAATAAAAACAAACAATTAAAAAAACAAACAAATAAAAACCTTTTCAAATGGCATTCTTGTGATTTTGTGATCACAAGTACGACAGCTTTATGAATCAACCCATTATTTAAATCAGAAAATTTGATTTAATTTGCTTCCTGTTTGGAACAACATATTAGACTTTTGTGAAACCTCAGCCCTTGGGATGGTAGGTTTGCATATCTGAAATTCCTATTCAGTTCTCTGCAAAAGCAGATGCAATCTTGAGACTGCAAAAAAAAAAAAAAAAGAGAGCCCAGGTGGCAAGTAATCTGATGGAAAGATTTTTATTCTTAAGCCCAGATAAGACTTAGAAGATGCACAACAGAGATCACTCTAAATCCCACACTGTTTTGCTGAAAACACACCACACAAGCAACATTATTTAAAATTGGAGCACATGCTTGACTTTCATTACAACCAAAATCTGCTATGAGTGACTCTTGTTTGATCTTCCAGTGACTAATGGGAGGATGAGACATCTGAATTGTGTTAAAATGAGCCGAATTTCTCAGAAGATTTTCCTTTCTTTTTTTTTCTTTAACCAGAGACTCGGTATTAATTTTGACCAGTCACCTGTTTGTCATCTGCACCTCTCAGGCCTCCAGTGCTGACCACTAACTACATTTCCAGTGTAGGAACTTAGCCAAACTTAACATGTGGTCATTGTCATAGATTTTTGTTTGTACCTCACCCACACCCTAATGCTGAACCCATCATCCTGCAGCTAAACACGGCAATCAAATCAAATCAAATCACTTTTATTGTCACGTCACATGTGCAGGTACACTGGTACAGTACATGCGAGTGAAATTCTTGTGTGCGAGCTTCACAAGCAACAGAGTTGTGCAAAAATACAATAACGTAAAACAAGCGTAACACTGTTTACATTATTACCACAGAGTAACGTGACTCTTCAGTTATGAAGTCTCAAGCTGAGCATTGTTCCTGTCGCCATCTCGGTGTTTTGAAACTGGACATGATGAAAGACGGGTGGATTTGCGGATTACAGCTGGAGCAGAGGAGTAAAGGCTTGTTTTGGTTTTGCTCCCCTGCAAAGCGACCTCTCTGCATATATATTTTGGATCTCGTCGTCCCCCTGCTTTAAACTACTTCTGCAGTGGCTTCAGTTTTCATTCACAGAAGCCACGTCCACCTTTTATACTGGCTACAATCACAACAACTAGTGCTAAAACAAACCACAACAATATGAAAACCATTACTTAAATATTACATTGGGAACATTTGGACAAACCAAGATGCCTAAAATGAAGCCCAGCAAAGAGCTGGAGTCAACAGTTAGAGAGACCAGACACGGTTCAGAACATTTCTCAGTCTGAACAGTTTATTATTTCTTCCACTCTGCCAGGCAGTGCAAAGAAAATATGGAGAAAAATGATTAAAAAATGGAAAATAGATGGAAAAAGCAAAATCAAACTACAAAGTGGTTTGACGTCCTGGACATTTTCCTATTTTTTCAGCAGCTAATTTATTGCTGGCTTTTTAAGATGGAAGACTGTATGCAAAGAGGAAGGAAACGACTACATTTGCCAGAACTTTTAAATCAATGGTTTACATTTCTGATAAGAGAAAGTTAGTGTTCAATAATCACTATAAACAATATAGAATAAACATTATTATAAACAGTACCAGAGGTAGACTATATGAAGTGATGGTTGTTAAAGTTAAGCTTCAGTGACATAATCATACCTGCTTTTGTTTTTGTATTGCTTCAACATAACATTGTTTTTTTAAGTAAGTATTGGAAGTATTTTAGCTCAGATCATCCAATTCCAATTTGAAAGAATAAGTGCCACCCACACTACATTGCTTTATGAGACAAAAAATAAGCAGTGCTAACATTTTTATTATCCACAACAGAGAGTTTCAAAAGACTCTCCAAACACAATAAAACAAGGTAACACAGTTTTACAGAAACAAAGTACTAGTAAGATCAGTGAGTCATACAGCGGGACATCAAAGTTGATAGAAAGCAATTACAGAAACATTACCCTCCTATAAAATCTGTTTTCTCACACTTGCAGGAGAAATTTGTGACCCAGGTCAAAAAATTCACCCTCTGGAGGTGAACTTTAGGTTGTATTGTCTTATGGCAGCACAGGGCTAATGTCAGCCAAGGCTTTGTAATGTAACAATCTAATATGTCTCGATCTGGCAAAAAGTTCTGTGTCTGACTGTATGTGTCTCTTTGTTCACACAATTGTGTTTGTGGTTTAGTTCAGATTGGAAAGCTTGTGTCTCCCTTACGATAAGTGGGTTATGCACATGGATTTAAACTAAAGCACACTGGGTTTACTAGGTGTGCTATAAAAATGAGATAGCAGAAAGTAAAATGTTTATAACACCTAAATGCTATTGCATGGCAACAGTAATTCAGTAATAAAATGGATCTAAAACGTAATTAATTTGGTTCATGCACAGACACACAGGCTTTCTCATTAAAATCAGTCTTATAAAAAAAATCTGCCTTGCCTTTGCCAATAACAAACACGATACTTTCATTAGCACTAAATAATTTTCTCCAATCAGTCATCAGAGTATCAGCACAAGCTTAAACCCCATCAGTGTAAACAGCCAGTGATAAGAACACACACACACGCACATACTTACACACACACACACACACACACACACACACATTGAACTAAGAAAGAAAATATAAAAATTTGGAAAAACACATGTTAAGTCCATAATTAATTAACTGAATTGGAATCAGGAGATTTGCTCTTTGAGGCAAAAATAATTCATTTTTTGGTCAAATGTGAACTGGGAAAGGAAATCTAGAAAGGAACTCTTAAGGCCTAACAAATAAGAAATAATGACTTCAATCAGTTGATTGACCAAATAAAAAAAAAATCTTTTTTTTACAACTTGTAAAAAACAACTTGTTTAGAACTTGTTTTCCATGTTGTATTTCATGTTTATTTGCAGCAGTGGAACAGAAATAACACAGAACATGACATACAACATGGAAAACAAGACAATTAAAAAAAAAAACAGGGGTATATGGGGGTATTGGAATGTGAATGACTGTGGTGCATACTCTATGTGTACTCCAAGGTGTTTATAGTCCTCCAAAATGTTGATGTGGACATTGTGGAGGACTATAAATACCTTGGAGTACACATAGAAAATAAAATGGACTGGGTTAAAAACACCACTGCACTCTACAGGAAGGGCCAGAGTCGTCTCTATTTTCTGAGGTGGCTGAAGTCCTTCAACATCTGTCGGAAAATGCTCAGGATTTTCTATCAGTCTGTTGTAGCCAGTCGCATCCTCTATGCTGTTGCATGCTGGGGGAGCAGGTTGAGGATCGCAGATGGCAAGAGACTCAATAAACTGATCCACAAGGCCAATAATGTTCTGGGGATGGAGATGAACTCCCTTAAGAGGCAGATGTTGTCCAAGATAAGGACAATGCTGGACAATACTCGCCACATGACGTGATGGCCGGTCACAGGAGCACATTCAGTGAGAGACTGAGATTACCCAAATACACCACTGAACGACACAGGAAATCACACAGGATCAGACACAGGATCCCCATGGCTCCTCCCTGCACAGCTCCTCTATCTGATGCACAATACACACTGCAATCCAGTTGTAAAGTGATGATGCATGAACCCTGCTTCTGGGTCCAAACTACTCTGTGTTTATTATGGCTGTTGTGTTTTTAACAAGTTTTAATGCTTTGTATCTTGTTCTATTTAAAATGAACAAGCCCCTAAAAAAACAGGTCAGTGATCACTGTCACTCTTTCTCGGTTTTTATTGCCACTTTTTATTGGCAGCATGTTTTAAAACCTTAAGATCTAACTACAGCCCAGCCCATGCAGCAGTAAATGAATGGCTAACCTCGTATTGTGGATGGATTATCTCAGTTGTTCTCCTGACTGAAGTTTGGTCCGTTTACAGCATCCTGCCATGTGATTGCATTTGTCCCTAACTATTGGGAACCCTCACGTTAACTTTTATTGAGTGGAAAATAGTTAGCATTAATCCTCCAGCTTCAATCTCTTTATATATTGCTAACCATAGCTGTGTAGCTAGCCACCACGTAGCACATCATTATATACCAGCTAGCCCAACTTCAGTAACCCTACAAACGCCATTGCTGTTAAGTTTTCTGTCTTCATTTATGTCAGAGGTGATAGCAGAGCTGTACGTTTTAATTTTTCAAAAATCCCTCAGTCATTACATAGCATATCATCTGTAGATGGAAACTCGTGAGCTAGCTCACTGCTAACTTCAAACTCCATTAAACCTCATAAATCCTGTTTTCAAGGATGCCTGGATGTAAAACCTAATTGTTACACCTGGTAAAGCAGCAACAGCGATGCTGCAGTGTTCGTCTGACTTTGGGACCAGAAGCAGAGTTTGGACTCGGAAATGGCTAATGATGTCAGACTTAAAGACTGGATAGTTACACCCTTTTGCTCATCCTCTACAGTGGAAATAACAAATAACAAAATTTTACAGGTTAGAGTAAAATGTCAGTGATATACATTTAATATCTGTAATATTCTGGATATTTATAATTAGAGCTATTTCTTATATATTTTGTAACTTTGTAATATATTGTATTATTTAACTTAGTTCAGTCTGTTATTACTATTCTTATTGTCTTGGAGCAACTGTAACCACATAATTTCATTAGGGATTAACAAAGTATTCTGTATCTGATCCTGATGATTGTATTGAAAGCTGTGTGAGACCTGACACATGCATAAACAAGAGACTGAAATAAATTGAATAAAAATAAAAGTTTGGACCTTCTCATTTAATGTTTTTCTTTATTCTTATTATTTTTTACATTGTAGATACAAATGGAAGACGTCAAATATATGAAGTAACATATATATAAAATTATGTAGCAAAGAAAGATTCCACCCTTTGCTTTGTTGACAGCACTGCAAACCCTTGGGCACCAGAAGGTGTGTCCAAACTTTTCACTGGTAGAGTATATATACGTAAAGTAGTTACATAGTAAGGAGTTCATAAAGACACAACAAAACCCAAAACACAGACAGAGAAAGACGAGAAACGGCCTCCAGAAGACCCCATGGGGGCACTAATACTTAAAAAAGTTAGAGACTTCCCAACTTTTATAGCATCAGTATATTTCCTAGACTGGGGTCTGACAACTCTGAGTTGTTGCCAGACTTAATTTGAGAAAACTCAGAGCATGACAGCCATCAACAACAGCCCCTAGACCCAGAGGAAGGACTCTATTTATATGGCAGTAAGTGGTCAACTAATGTTGTTTAACACTAGTGTTGTATATGCTTTATGAAAGTCAGTAATCTTTTGACCTGGATGACCCTATTTGGTTACACCAAAATATCCCAATGCCCTTCATGGGACTGAAACACAAATATATTCAAATGTATCCGGAAAAAACAATCAAAATACTGAAAAGGAGGGAGGACATGCAGGGTTTAGAAGGTTTTTAATGTGAGCTAATGCTAAGATTAAGTATTTTATATCAATAATAATAACAACAGTAGTAATTATAATTTTTAACATTGTTAGGTTTGAAACAAAAGTTGTTGCAGTTTTTGCTTTAGAAACCGAATACTAAAAATATTATAAGTAATAATGAAATATCATAGGAAATATATGATCAACTATAACAATGGACACAACCATGCACATGTCAAAACATGTGCATACACACAGAAACACACGTTTGTGGCAACATACTATTATATAATTTCTATCGACTTAGTTAAATTACATGCTTCTCTTTTTAAGGGAGACTGCCATTTTTTCTCTTAATGGTAAATGGACTGATACTTACATAACACTTATATAGATACTTTAGGTGAAAGGATTTTTTTTTTCAGTTGTTTGCCTCTTCTGAACTGAAGTTAATTCATACTCAAGGGATATACTATGGCAGACACAGCTAAAGGAACTGTGGGAGGCACTCAGCTGTTGCCTCAGTCCCCTGATGCCTCAGGTAATTGGTCTTCAGTGTCAAAGACAATGTTCTTTATGTTCAGATTGCATGCAAAATGTAAAGAGTGAAAATATACTGTTGTACAGTAGCGACTCAACACAGTAAAATGTAGCCACTGCCTATACCATACTGTGCAAAAGTACTAAAGCACAACTCATAAAGAAATGAGAGGTGGTTCAAAGTATTTAATCTACTGCTGTTTGATCAAATAGCAATAAATTAAATTCTTTCTATCAGCTGTTTTCTCTGGAATTTCTCACCCTCATGTTGTTGTGTCTTTTCTTAGAACAGTGGAAATTCCCCTTTGGAAAAACAACATGCTACCTTTCAAAAAATCAAACAACCAAAACAACAGCAGATAAGACTGATAAGCTGCAGCGACTGGCTTTGTGTTCTGATTGCATGCAAAATGTAACGAATGAAAGTTTAGTGCACTACAGTAGAGACACAGTAAAATGTATCCGCTGCCTAAAGCACCACTTCTTGAGCAGCAGTTTTCTAGGCTTATTTACATATCTATATATCTATATATATATATACACACACACTTGTATGTATTTTTAGTGGCATCTAGCATCTGTTTACATGTCCCTTCTGATTTTGTAGTTCTATGTGCCTTTCCTTTGCATCTATCTTTGGACTATATTTTGGCTTTTGGTCATTTCCAATAGCAAATTAAATTGGCTTACTTTTAAAGAAATTCAGTCTGCCTTTGTCTGCATTTGTGGGTCTCTCACTTCTTGTTCGCTATCTGCATACAATCAAACAGGCAATTGACTGACTCGTAATCACAATATACTTATTCAGGGGAAGTGGATTGCACAGTTTAGAGAATGTTGGACAAATGCTGGTAGAACAGGCGTGGGATAATTTGAAAGCCTGAGCTCATCCAGCTGAACAGCTGGCCAGAAGGGGCGAAGCCTGCAGGGCGCATTGCAGACAGCAGCGAATCAACATAGAGCAAAGGGGCATTTATTTCGAAGAAAGTGGGCATTGTAGTGAAAGACGCCATTGCTCAATGAGTTTGTCCTAGACCATTTGGCAACAAGGAAGCTAGTCAGCTGAGATTTTCATGGATGTAGTAAAAGAACTCGATATTGCGTTTCAACATGTACCTCCATTCATCTAAAGATTAACTGCTCCAAAATGGAGCAGTTCGCATAACATCAGGCCTTTGGCGTAATGTGAAAATTTTTTATACAGTGTCTTCACTGCATTGCAGCATGTCAGGAGTCATAGCTTCGGTCCAACATAATTCTGTAAACTAAATGCATGTATCACAATATTGCTGTATGCTAATAAAGGTTAATACTTGAATACAGTTAATATTTATTTTTAAAAGTTGTGCTTACTGCCACATCAGTGTGGACAGTATATTAATCAAATTGTGAGCCATAGCACAGCAGAAATACATAACGGTAATGATTAGAATTTGTGCAAGTGCTAAGTTATATACCCCAATATATAAATTAGATTAATCGCTGATTTCCTCTCTTCTTAAGAATCTAGTTCTCAGGTGGATTAGTGGGCAGGTGCTCCCTAGATGCACTGATGAGCAGAATTTTACTGCTTGGGTTGTCTTTCTCATAGCTTTTCTGTTTAACACCAGTTCTTTGCCAGATGATTTATTTCTGCCATGGTGGTATTGAGGCCCTCTTGGCTATCTGTTAGTGTTTGTGTTTTTTGTGCCTGAATAGCACTGAATCACTGCCTGCTTCTTGGTTATGTTTGAGCTCTCGCACACCTGTTCCTTCCTGAACATGTGCCAGTGCCAGCCACTCACCTCTGAAACCTGCAATGAGAACCATAATACCTCATCTACCTGCCCATTCTCCACTTGGCAACCTGGAACCCTGCCCGTTCACCAGTCACTGCTCCAAAGTGTTCACTTACTGTATCAGCAGTAGGTATGGCCTGCAGGACTCCAGCTGTCTCACCTGCACTGCTCCTGTGTATTGTTTCAATTGTTTAGACATTCCTCTGAGTCTGTCAGCACTTATGGTACTTGTAATAAATATAACTTGTTCATAACTTTGAATGCCAGGCTTAGTGAACTGGAGAGCCACATCTTTGAAAATAATCCTTCAACTAGTCAGACCCTGGTAGTATGAGCCAAGGTATCACCCTGGTTTGTTGCACCCAATTGGTTCCTGACTTGGCAGCACACCTGCTAAAGAAAAAAATGGTTATTGGTGGCTTTATTCTTAGAAACATGAAGCTAGAGACCATAGTTGATTGTATTCCTGTGGCCAGAGCAGGTGAAACAGAAGCAAATTTAAAATCTCTGGCTAGGGGTAAGCATAAATTGGGTACGATTAAAATTCATATCAACTGTAATGATACAGTGTGTAATTTTGCTGAAAATAATTTTCCTGTGCTCCCCTCCCCAGTAAGATCAGTATTGACCTGTTTAACTGGACGTTCTCCTTAAAACGATGACTGAATATTGTCCAGAAAACAATGTGGGCTTCAGAGATAATCATTCTTAGGATAGTTGGGGTTCATCCCACTTCAGCAGCTCTCATGTAAAACACCCCAAAACGCAACAATCCAAATTTGAAAATAGCAACAAAGGTGCAGTATTACACACTTCTGTAATTTCTCTCTTCCTCTCATCCCTGACTGTAGCTGCTCCCAGGCGACCAAAAACAAATTCAAAACCAGGAAACAAAACAAAACAAAACAAAACAAAACAAAACAAAACAATTTAACTCTAAAAATTCCCAAAGAAGGAACAATATGACATCCTCAACTGCACTGATTAGTAAATCAATTATGTGTGGACTGTTAAACACTGGGTCTCCCCTGTTAGTCCCTGTTAGTAAATGATGTAATAATTCACCAACATCCCACATAGCAAGCAGGTCTGGCCCGGATCTGGTATCAAGCCAGCACTGCTGGCTGACTTCTGGCATGATAAGACGTATATCATCCAGATATGAGCTAGGCCTGGCATAGATGGCACTGTCTATGTGATGGCATGCCACATCTGGCTCGATTGTGGTTTGGTTTATGTGGCCCAGGCCCATAGAAAACAGGCCTGGCCGGGATCTGGCATCAAGCTGGCACTTCTGACTGACTGGTGTCATGGCAGAGTGTATGTCAACCAGATGCGGGCCAGGTCTGGCAATGAGGCACTATTTATGTTCCTATTTTCCTATTTTAGTTAGAAGACCCAAATGCCATGTTGCAATATTATACTACTATGTTAGCCAACGTTTCAAATGCAGGTTTGACAGGTTTGTGAGTGTACACTTTATCCAAAACCTAGTGAGGGTTTACTGATCTTTGCCAGCGGGTGGCTGTAGCTCAGGAAGTAGAGCAGGGCTCCTATTGATTGGAAGGTTAGTGGTTCGATTCCTGGCTTCTCCAGTCCGCATGTCGTGAGTGTGAATGTGTATGAATGTAGTTAGGAAGCACTCGGTTAAGAGAAAGTATGTGGTTGGGTGAATGTGGCACGTTGTAATCTGGGAGAGTTGAAAAATGCTATATAAGAATCAGTCCATTCACTGTCTGAACAGAGTTTCATCGTGTTACTTTTGCACTATTATGCACATGTTGTTATTACATGGCTTAAATAAGGTACACATTAGGCTGACATCTGGGGCCAGAGCTGAAACTGTTCTGGGCCAGCACAGGGTCAGCAGTGTGTCTGCAACTGGCCCTTGGCTCCACACAACTTACACATGGCCCACATACTGCAAAGAATGATGGCCCTTTGGTGGCCCAGACCAGGTTTGCCAGAGGTAATCCACACATGGGCCAGCAAAGGCCTACCAGTGTGTCTGCAACTGGCCTTGTGCTGGCCCATGTGTGGGGCACCTTTGGCAAACCAGATCTGGGCCACCAAAGGGCCGTCATTCTTTGCAGTATGTGGGCCATGTGTAAGCACATTGTGTGGGCCAGATCCGGACCATAGCAATTTTGCTATGTGGGATATTAGCTCACATTTAGTTTAAATTAACCAACACCTCCAAAATTTTCTTAGACTCATTCTCAACATTGGATCTAGCTTCAGTATTTTCCTCCTCTAAACCTTTTATACCTCATTACCACAAGACTACTCAGTTTCATAATTACTTAAAATTCAAGCTTGCTTTAAGACTGCAGCAATTAGACCATTACTTAAAAATCCCTTACTTGAACCAGCTGTCTTAGATAATTATGTGCCAATTTCTAAACTTCCTTTTATTTCAATTTTTTTTTGAAAGAGTAGTTTTCAGGTAACAGTTCATTTGCAAAGGAATGGTTGAATGAAGAATTTCAGTCAGAATTTAGAGTGCAACAGAGCACAGAAACAGCACTAGGTTACAAATGCCTTAATTATGGCCTCTGACAGTGGACTTTTCTCTCTGTGTGTGTCCTGTTAGACCTCCGTATATCATTAAGCATCACTGACCACAATAGTTTAGTACAGACATTAGAGCAAAATGTTTGTATTAAATTAATTTTTCTACAGTGGTTTAAATGATATCTATCTGATAATTTCCAATTTGTGTCTAAATGGGGAGTTTTCTTCATACATAAAATCTGGTCACAGCCAAAAGGCTGAGACCAATTATCTGTCTGCCATAAGTTATCATTGCCATGCAGATGATACCCAGTTTGATTTATCGATGAAGCCAAATAATACAAATCAACTAGTTAAAGTGCAGGCATGTCTTTAAGACCTAAAGCGCTGGATGACCTCTAATTTTACATTTAGAATGCAGGTTATTTTGCTTGGTCCCAAAAATCTTAGAAACGGGTATCTAACCAGATATTTTCTTTAGAGAGGTATTGACCCTCCGGTAACTGTAAAGAATCTTGAATCTTTTGATCAGGGTTATTCCTTCAGTATTTTAAGGAAGAGGACTCTCTTACTAGTATTATTTGTATTAGATCTTGTACAGCACCTTTCCACTTTATTAAAAGCACTTTAACTAGCACTTTATTTAGCATTGCACTTTAAGCATAGATTTGTACATCAATAACATTTGCCCACAATAGGTTTATTTATTAAATATTTATTGTGTATTTTAATAATTAACAGGTAGCCTTTTGTTCCAGGTCCTGGACAGCTTCATCAAGAAGTTTGGTGGTTGTCAGTGAGGCGGAAAGATTTGGTAATGGGAGCAAATAAGGTCTACTATTAATGAAAACTTAGGCAAATGTGTGTGCAAAGTCTAGAGGTAAATGTTGGTGCAAAGACGTTGCTGTTGAGATGCGATTACTCACCTGTCTTTTCTGTGTCCTCTCCATGGTGTTTGGGCAAATGTTTCCCTGGGGGGTCCAGACACCATTTAAAGGTTCTGCGAGGCCATGGGTTAAAGCAGTGTGGGGAATCTCTGTGCATGGGGTTTTTTTGGAGTTTTTATAATAATTGTTAAGGTTTAAGGGTGGAGTGTAGAATATTTAATCATATGAAAATGGTAAAATGTATGTCTAGACTTATTAAAATACTGTATTGTACAATGTTGGTGGAAGGTTAGAATTTGGAAAACTCATCTGACAGTAAAATAAGGGTTTGGTCCTTAACAGCTGAGAGTATTTAAGACTGCCAGTTGTCATTAGACAGTAGAGTGATCATTTGTGCTGTGGGAAGGCTTGACATGTGAGTGATTGTCAAGGCCTATATAGGCAAATAAACGCCTCTTGCTTCCATACTGTGTCTTGGTCTTCCTCACTGTAAATCGAGTCCAAAAGGCCGCCTTGTTACAAGTGTGTATGTTAAATAAATATGTAGGACTGCCTTTGTGCCTCCCTGTCTGTTTCTGCAATATTGCTAAAAGTTCTGTCTCAGAGTGATGCTAAAAAGCTAGTTCATATGTTTATTACTTGTAGTAGGTAAATGTACATCTAAATAGTTTACTTACTTTGGCTTTCTAAATGATAAAATGAACATGTTATATGTGTGCTTATTAATCAATAATAAATTTTTATATCTGTATTCATAAATTACATACTAAGGACGAGTAATGCTTTATACATGAGAAATTAAACACTTACTAATATCTTGTTAATGCTTAACACAATGTCATTATTAAAGTATATTTTATGTCTTCTTTCTTCTAAAAAACATGACATTATGCATGACATCACTTGGAATGACTTAAACAGTAATTACCATTACTTACAGAAAAATACCTGAAGTGATGCAATACTTAAAATTACTCATGCACTGCTTGATATTACTAACACATTCCTCCACAGTACAGTATATTTATCAGTTTCCTGTAAAAACTTGACTCGTTATCCCCTTAATCTGGTATAACTACTTTGAAGTATTTGTAGGTAAATATAATTACATTGTATAATGTCAAGTACAATGCACTGAAATTTGATTTAATTACAGGGGAATTACGCCCTTAGTGGCAGGTGGTATTATAAAGTGTTGGAAAAATAATACCTGAACTTCTACGTAATGTGCCTGAAATGGGGTTTTGCCATCATAATCCACTGCTTCCAAACGTTTTTTCAAGGAGTTCTTGCCAGGGCTTGCTTGTATAATCCCCTGCAGATTAAAGATATGATCTCTTGATGATGGATTTAAAGGATAAGACTTTCTGGTTTCCGGGTGTTTGTGTATCAGCTTGGTAAAAGTCAACTCAGTCTGACTCATTGACTGACTCACACAGAAACCTGATTTTAAAAATATGGTTTTTAGCCTCAAGTAGTGAAAGTGAAGGAGACTCCCTGGTTCAACATGTGCTCTGTCGCACTACAACTCTACAGCAAACAAAAGGGAAATGAGTGTGTTAAACCCTAACGGCATGAAAGGCAAGGCTAAGAGAGATGAGCAAAAAGTGCATTCAAATAAAATCTCCTACATATGATGTAAATTACTCTGGGACGCTTCAGATATCGCATGGATGTGTTGATTTGGAACATGCATCGGTAAAAAAAAAAGAAAGAAAAAAAGAGAGAATCCAAAGATCTCAAAGTGAGTTGAATTGAAAATCTAATGTTATTTAACCTTACAACTTTCCCATTACATAAATCTCTCTTACCTGTGCATGGTGCTATACATTTCAATAGTTTTTAAGACTTGCAGCTCCCATTTTTAACACTTTTTTCTATCAAGTTCATTAAAGCCTATTTATAATGTATTTTTAAGAAATTTAAACAGACAAAGCAGTCCCTGGCTTTACTGTGTTAAATGTTCAGAAAAGACAGGCTAGATCTTATGTTTCCATGTATGAGTTTAAAATACCAAGACAAAATAAAATACTAAAAATAAAGTTCTTATTAGTCTCCTGTGCAAACCTTTAAGTGCTTGATTTTAGGCTTTAACCTTACTGTGGAATACAGACCTCTTGCGTTTAAAAGGTACGCCTGAATGCATCATGAAATTCCTTGTTTTGGCTGTGTATAATCTGAACTTTACACTGCACAATGGAGAGTTAGAGAGAATGCTGAAAGAGTGGGTGCAGAGTTTGCACCGGGACTTAATAATACATTTTTAAGTGTTTATTTTTTTAAATGGAGAGAGCATTACCAGGTGTCTGTTGATGGGGTGACATGGGTGTAGTGAAAAGAAAAGCAAAAGAAGGGAAGAAAGGAAGAGAGAGCATTTTGAGAGAGGGCGTGTATGGCTGTAAAAACAGAAAATCCACTTGTGGTGGGCAGTGTTGGTCAAGTTACTTGAAAACAGTAATTAGTTACTAAATACTTCTCCAAGAAAGTAATCCTGTTACTTTACTGATAACTAATTTTGATAAGTAATTAGTCACTTTATTACTTAGTTACTTTTTAAAAACATGATGCACAGCCTGAATACATTATAAAGCAATAGACCTTTCAGCCCAATTCTACTCATTCTGCATAATACTTCATATAAAATTGAATCAAATAAAAGGTCTCTTTTTAAAACTTGTTTTATTAGTTTTACTCTTTTAACTTTATGCACATTGCATCAAGTAAAAATTTAATTATATGCAGTCTTTCACTTGAAGAAATTTGTTTGGCATTTAAACCTATTTTCTACATATTCCAGCATATAAAATTTATTTTTTTGTGTGTTTACACTCACTCCTTCAAATAGATGCAAGTAAAACACAGCAAAAAATGATAGTCCTGTCGCTCTTAAATCTATTGTCACCTGTTTAGTAGGGCGGGTGGAGGTTTGTCCGGTGCCGCGGCGGTCATGTCAGTTGGGGGATCCGCGGGTTTCTCTGTGAATTTCACATTCCCGTGGCAGCGTGCTGGGTGCTTGCTCAGATTTTAAGTTTAATTTTTTGCTGTAGAAAGACGTTTTCTTCCCACGCAGAGTGTACAGTGGATGCTAATGTTTTTGTCACTTTTTAAGGAATCAAATTCAAAGTAATGTCAGTACTTCCAAGCTTTAAACGCTGCATGGTTGTACTCTCATCTGCACCATATTATCCATTGTGATCTACACAATGTGATCTGTGTGATCTACACAGGTTTGTTGCTGCCATGGACGTCGCACGCTGGTACATCATTGTCATGAGACACTCTCACAAACAATATAAGGGTTTAGTAACACAGTAACGCAGCGTGCTTACAGGAAAGTAACAGTAATCTAATGACTTATTTGCAATAGTAATCCCTTACTTTACTCGTTACATGAAAAAAGTAATCGGATTACAGTAAATGCTACTTACTACCCATCTCTGGTGGTGAGTTATCAAAAATAAAACGCTTTGCACCATGACCAAAGTTTCGTGCATGGTTAATAGATGTCCTTGGCTTGTGTAAGACCCAAAGCTAAAGCCCTGTAAAGACCCCAGTGTAGTCCTGAGCAGTTGGAGTACACTGGTGCATTCATTTGGCTTTCAGCAGTGATGACAGTGCAGGTGTACCCTTGTCCCCCAGTGGAAGCGCTGAGGCATGGCGCGTGTCTCCAGGCTGATGCAATCATTTACAATAAAAGCCTACTCATCAGCACATCTTTATGCATCAGTTGAGGTGCTTGGCAATGAACATTAATAGTTGAATAAGAGTGCGTGGAGAGTGTGATTTGAGGCCAGTCCACCCCCACATATTATCTGATGGATTCTGAATTACAAAGAGAACACTGTCTGCAAATGTGTACAAATCAGCTTTTGTGTGCATATACATTTTTAGTGGTGCACCTACATGCTGTTTTATAGAGTAAATTGCAGTCCTTTAAATGTTTTTTGACAAAGTTCAAGTGAGCTGCCATGTTTCTTTTACTCAGAGTGGTTTCTATTCTGCTCTGCTGAAACGACAGTCTTTCTAGCAGGGTCTCCCATCTCTACTAGAACTTTTTAGCTTTACTCACCATTAGGCTCTTAGTCACTTGAGTGACAAAGCTTTAATGGAACAATTGAAGCTTTAATGGAGCTTTCTGAACAGTCACATTTTTCAGCTCAACACAGATGGGATACAGAAACAGATGGGGTTGAACAGTGTCACAGAAAATGGGTTACTGTTCATCAGGCATTTTTACAGGAAAGTAAATTACACTGTTGATGTTTAATTTTTTTTTAAATCCTGGAAATAAGGTGAAGAGAAACTGAAAGTCAAATATTAAATGCTATAGTTTAGCAGTAAAGTATATGAAACTACATGGCAGGCAAACAGAAAGTCAGACTTTGCAGTGACTGGATACAATGTGATTGAGATTTCTTAAAACTCTGTAGACGGACGTGTCACCTTCTTCCTTATGAAAATCTAAATCTGTTCTTATGAAAGATGCTTTCTAGTCTTTGTCTTTCAGTGTCCACTTTGCTTTTTAATAAATGGAGTTTTCATTCTGCAGTTTGTCCTGTGTTTCTTTAGATAAGCAGGCCCATCAGAATGCTTGATTATTTTGGATCCCTGCATCCCTGGATCTGCCCTGATTAGGGCGTTTTCTACTTCATATTTTGTGAAAAAGCTTTCTTTGCCACAGTCTGTGTGCTTTATATGTCAGGCATGAAACTGTGTAAACATAGAAAATCTGAAGAATTTGTTAGGAGGAAACATGTCAAGAGGGCAAGCCTTTAAAAAAGTGCTTTTAATCAATTACTGATTTCAATCAGTGCTCATTCCAGTATCAACATGTTGCACTTTTGCACTGTGGAATTTTTTTTTATTATTTTCACTTCATTTTTTCATTTTTCATGTTCACAGCAGTAAGAACACAAGTAGTATTGCTGGTATTAAAAGGGTAGTTTCCCAGCATTTGTTTTTTGTCATGAATCCAGTTTTTCTCTGCAATTAACTAAAGTGTATTAAGGGTATTGGTTTAAGACTGGACATGGATGACTGGCAGTGCTAGAAGCTGACCATTACTTGTAATGCATATGTAAAAATAAATCCATAGCTTTGATATTATGTAAAAGCAGCGATGTCGGAAAGCTCCAGAAATCGCTCTGATCGCTGATGTGTGAAACACATGTGCAATCAGCAATGGATCTTTAAAGACACTGCAGTTTGTTTTTGAATTCCAGACCTTGCCCTTCACAAATTCTCCACACCTTGTGCAAAGGGTTGTGCAAAAACTTGTAAAAGTTGCAGATGCAAATACTAAAACATATACTGGACAAACAGAAGAGCCCCGATCAGAGTGATGGAACACAATTAAATGCTTATAATATGCCCTATAACTTACATACATTTTGGCATCAGTTCATTAGTGACCTGTTGATATAGAGCCGGTACTCATGTTTTGCCAGGATCCCACCAGCTTGTTTGAACTCTTTTATGCGGAATGCAGTGATGGATTCGCTCCAGTTTCCCGTTTTTGATTAATCTTTCCATAGAGCATTGTTCCAAAGCTCCAGAGAATCATCATGTGCTTTTTGGCCAACATTAGATAAGCACTGACATATTTTTATTTGGGAGCAGAAATTCCAGCCTTGATACTCTGACATGAATACCAGTTTTCCCAGAAGTCCCTTTTTGATTGTAGAAAATCATTAGCACTTAAACACTTAAAAGCCTGCAAATCACAGGATAATTCTTTATGTAGATTTCTGTGCCTGCATGTCTTTCTCTGTCTCTAACTCTCTCTGTTTCTGTGTTACACACAGGGAGAGATCACAGGAGTCCTTGTACCAGAAATAACAGAAATATATATATAAATGAAGACTATGACTGAGGATTATGCCCACATATAAATTAATTTCTATTAATTTGTTAAAGGGAGAGATTAAAGGTAAAGATGTGCAAACAATATTCCAGAGAAACAGGGGCAAAAATATTTCCACAGAATGATGGAGCAACTTTGAAATGTCATATTTATTGATACTGAATGACTCTGCACCTCGGGAATAAAACAATTTGGTCCCTTTATGCAATAAACAGAAGATGAGAATGCAGACCATGTGTTGGTGTTGGACATGTACCATGCCTTCTTTTATGTGGTAAGTTCGGTTCCCATCACAGGGTTGCAGTGTTTCTTTTTCCTGATGCAATTGCTGCCTAATGATACTTTAAAATTTCATGGTTTCACTTACCATGACCTTGCCAAAATTGCCTATTTTAGAATTACTGCCATTGGATTAAAAAAGAAAACAACCCCCTCCCTTCTTCCCAGTTCCGGTTTTCTTGTTTGCCTTTAGTGCTGAGTTAACCACAACAAGAGACCAAGAGGATTAACAGTCCTGCGGCTTCTGGGTTTGCTAGAGATTTCTTCTTGTAACCCCCCCCCCACTCACCCACCCACCCAAACAAAACGTATTTTCCTACCTTGCTGATGATGCCGTATCTGTGAATTGGCCTGTTTCACAATGCCAAAATACCCCGCCCTTTTAGGTAAAGGTTCGCTCAGACATTTAGTAGCTACAATAATAGCTGACATTTGGGCTGGTCTTCTGAAAATAACAATAAGTCAGTACAAGCAAAGAGAAGTAAAAGAGCTTCTGTGGCATCCTGCAAAGACTTAAATTACTTTGGGGTATTTTAATAGGATGATAGACTGTTTTTCCACCAACATTTCACCAGAGGAATTTTATTGTTTAGTGTGCCCTTGGTTTAAGAACTTAACAAGTGGAGATTCATTCTTAAACAAACGTGAGCATAAATACTATTAAATTAAATGAATCTGTGCTGAGAGAAACTTGTTGAGTGGGATTTTTTCCCAATGCCATCTGTGTTCTGGGACAAGATTTCAAGCACTTCAATAAAAAATAACTATTGGAAAAAATAAATAATGGATTAGGTAAGACATCAAAAAGCAACATTTTATGTCCTCTTATATTAAGAATAAGAGCTTTGAACTTTCATTGCTTCCTGCATTTACACAAGATTAACTAACAAATCCTGCAGCCATGATGCAACTTTAGAAAACATCTCTACATGTGCACAGCAAACAGTTCAGTTTTGAAGATCTCAAGAAATAGTTGTCACAGAACTGAAAGAAGGCTTTGTCAGACTTATTAATTGACAATCTTGTGAAGTCTGTGGTAACATATGTAATAAAAGTGTATTTTTGGTGTTAACATAACTTGTGTAACTTTTCTAGTCATAGCTCAACAGTTGCCTTTCAATAGCCTTATTGTACACAAACTTGTACCATTGGTGTTGGTGTTTTATTTCCATCTGTACCACAAAACACATTTTGTGTGGGGGGAAAATGAACTTTTAGTTCATGAAATTCCTGAAAAAAAATCTATTACTAATTTACAACTTCACAACAAATTACAGCATAATTCGCAGCATATTTACCGAGAGGCTGTGACATGAGCTAAACTGATAAAGGGAACAAACAAGACATGAGGTCTGTGAACAGGGGCTTATATTTATATGACCTTAGAATAATTTATTAGTGTGAGAACACTAAAAATCAAATAGCTGGGACAGAAAAGCAGATAGAAATTTTTTCTCATTTCTCTAAAGTTTTTCTGCTTTTCTTCTCTGTTCTTGTTATATTGCTAGAGAATAAGTGTAGGACTCAGGGAGCAGTTTAACAGTTTTTTTACAGTCGGATTCTCTGGTAAACACTACAGGTCCATCAGGTCAAAGACAAACAGACTCAGTAGAAGCTTCTACCCACAGGCTATCAAACATGCCCAGCACAGTTAACCTTCAATCAGGCTCCACCCTGATTAAAGATGTACAATAAAGATCTATCTTATCTTATCTTATCGTATCTTCTACACTGAAAAGAAAACTAAAACAGGCAGGGTGGCAGGATAAGTGGGACTATTTGATAAGGTTGGGCAATATGTAAAAATTTTCCAACCGACAATTGTCAATCAAAACATATAAACTCTAAATGCGCAAATCAGCCCGAGGATGATTACACTGCTCCACCCATGAAAAATTCTGCGCCTGCGTGAATATATCACCTATTGTCAGCAATAGGTGACCTTCGCACAAGCGCTAAATTTAAACTCCTTAAACTCCTCCACTTGGGGCAGGAACTCGTCCCTGTCCCGGAGTGGGCACGCCACCCTTTTCTGGCTGAGGACCATGGCCTCAGATTTAGAGGTGCTGATTCTCATTCCCACCGCTTCACACTCGGCTGCAAACCGTTCCAAGGCGAGCTGGAGGCCATCACCTGATGAAGCCAACAGAACCACATCATCTGCAAAAAGCATAGATGAGATCCTGAGACCACCCAAGTGAAAGCCTTCCGCCACTTGGCTACGCCTAGATATCCTGTCCATAAAAATTATGAACAGAATCAGTGACAAAGGGCAGCCCTGGTGGAGCCCATCATCACCCACCAGGAATGAGTCTGACTTATTGCCGGCTATCTGGACCGAGCTCTTGCAATGGTTGTGTAGGGACTGAATGGCCCGTAGCAATGGGCCAGACACCCCACACCCCCCGAGGGACACGGTGGAATGCCTTCTCCAAGTCCACAAAACACATGGAGACTCTTTGGGCAAACTCCCATGCACCCTCAAGTATCCTTGAAAGGGATGAAGAGCTAATCCGGTGTTCCACAACCATGACGGAAACCACATTGTTCCTCCTTATCCGAGGTTCGACTAACGGATGGACTCTCTTCTCCATCACTCTGGCATAGACTTTCCCAGGGAGGCTGAGTAGTGTGATTCCCCTGTAGTTGGAACACACCCTCCTGTCACCTCATCCACCGCAGGGGCTCTGCCACCAAGCAGCTTTTTAACTGCCTCGGTGACCTCGCCTCCAGAGATTGACTGGTAATCCACTTAGTCCCCAGACTCTGCTTCCTCCACGGAAGAAGTGCCAGTGGGATTAAGGAGGCCCTCGAAGTATTCCTTCCTCCGCCTGACAATTTTCTCAGTCAAAGTCAGCAGCACTCCACCCACACAATACACAGTGCTGGTAGAACACCACTTTCTACTCCTGAGTCGCCTGACGGTTTGACAGAATCTCTTCAAGGCAGTCCAAAAGTCTTTTTCCATGGCCTCTCCGAACTCCTCCCACACCCGAGTTTTTGCTTCAGCCACTACCCGCGCCGTGTTCTGCTTAGCCTGTCGGTGGATCTCGCGCTGCTAGACTTTCCCAGCACACCCTCACTGTACGTTTAGGCGTGCCAGGTCTGTCCAGTGTCCTCCCCCACCACAGTTGACAGCTCAGCCCCTTTCTTTACCAGAGTGTCCAAAACATATGGCCTTAGGTCTGGTGATATGATTGCAAAATCGATCATCAACCTGTGGCCTAGAGTGTCCTGGTGCCACGTGCACTTATGGACACTCTTATGTTCGAACATGGTGTTCGTTATTCAATTCAATTCAATTCAATTCAATTCAATTCAATTCAATTCAATTTTATTTATATAGCGCCGAATCACAACAACAGTCGCCTCAAGGCGCTTTATATTGTACAGTAGAACGTACAATAATAGATACAGACAAAAATCCAACAATCATATGACCCCCTATGAGCAAGCACTTTGGTGACAGTGGGAAGGAAAAACTCCCTTTTAACAGGAAGAAACCTCCGGCAGAACCAGGCTCAGGGAGGGGCGGCCATCTGCTGCGACCGGTTGGGGTGAGAGAAGGAAAACAGGATAAAGACATGCTGTGGAAGAGAGACAGAGAATTCATGGCTCCTACCTCAAAGCACACTGTGCGCTGTCGATCTCACGTGCTGCACAATAATGTTTAATATTTAGTATTTACTGTCATATTCCCATAGATCATTGTGATGTTGTTTATTACTCTCGTTTTCTTCTGCTTGCTTTCTTTTTTTCTTAACAGGTGATCCAGGTGATCGATATATGTATTTTTTGTCTGCTTATTCTGTTGGTTTTTGGTTTTTGCCCTTCTCCCCCGTCCCTCTTCTCAGCTGTTTTTCTTTCCCTCTTTCTTTCTCCCCTTTTCTTTCCACCAGTCAAGTCTGTCCCGTATTCAGCAAGTGAAAATAAAATAAACAATAAAAGGTGAATCAAATGGACCATTACGGCAAGGCTGGGATGGTCCATTTGGTAAAGTAAATCCGTTGGGCATCTTTCTTCGCCTTTAGACAATAATTCTGATGGCAAAAGAACCAAACGGGACAGGTTAAAAAAAAAAAAAAAAAAAAAAAAAAAAAGGAAGAGAGACAGAGATTAATAACAAGTATGATTCGATGCAGAGAGGTCTATTAACACATAGTGAGTGAGAAAGGTGACTGGAAAGGAAAAACTCAATGCATCATGGGAATCCCCGGCAGCCTACGTCTATTGCAGCATAACTAAGGGAGGATTCAGGGTCACCTGGTCCAGCCCTAACTATATGCTTTAGCAAAAAGGAAAGTTTTAAGTCTAATCTTAAAAGTAGAGATAGTGTCTGTCTCCCGAATCCAAACTGGAAGCTGGTTCCACAGAAGAGGGGCCTGAAAACTGAAGGCTCTGCCTCCCATTCTACTTTTAAATACTCTAGGAACAACAAGTAGGCCTGCAGTGTGAGAGCGAAGTGCTCTAATATGGTGATATGTTACTACAAGGTCGTTATGGCCAAACTGTGGTATTGTACAGAAGACCAATAACAAAACACCGCTCGGGCTCAGATCTGGGAGGCTGTTCCTGCCAATCACGCCCCTCCAGGTCTCGCTTTCACTCCACCAGATTTTGGCCTGCTCAGTGGTGGTAATTAGGCTACTACTCATCTTTGAACTCTTCTAACGATGATTTCTTTGGTGTTCCCTCGCTGCAAATGCTTTTCTTGAAAAAGGCTCAGTTTGACTCCTTCAAGTCCAACTCATCTACATCCTTGAACCAGTCTACTTCTGCTTAAGTAAAGAAACACCAATGCTCACCTGCCCGCCCACTCTTTACTTGAATTTCCACTCTGGATTTCTCCAGCCTGTGTGCCTTCCTCCCTACAGCCTGATAAAACAAAGTAAACAAGTAAGGAACCAAACAAAAGCTCAAAACGATCTGAAATAGTAAGGTTGGGCGATTTGGTAAATATATCGACTATCGATGGTAGGCTGAGCCTTACACTGATCGTTTTTACAAGAGTGATTTATTTATGTATTTATTTATTTATTTGCCCATGAGTACGTTTGCTAATAATGTTGGTTGAAGCTAAGAGAAGCAGTCAAAAAAATAATAATAGAGCTATTTTAATTGCACCCTCTTCCATCTGCTAACAAATGCACCCTCCTCAGAGTGCAGGTGGCTGGCCTCTCCCTTAGAGATAGGGTGAGAAGTTCGGCCATTCGGAAGGGGCTCAGAGTAGAGCCGCTGCTCCTTCACATTGAAAGGAGCCAGTTGAGGTGGTTCGGGCATCTGACAAGGATGCTTTCTGGGCGCATCCTGGGTGAGGTGTTCCGGGCATGTCCCACCGGGAGGAGGCCCCGGGGCAGACCCAGGACACGCTGGGCTTCTCTGCTTGGGCTGCTGGCCCCGCGACCCAGTCCCTGATAAGCGGAAGAAAATGAATGGATGGAGGTTTGATGAGGTGATAAAAAACAGGTATGATGACTAGAGCCCACACACTTGTACTGTCAAGCAGGATTTCATTCTAGGTAGCTTTAGGGTTAACCCGGGTTTTCCTGTACTAAAAAGGCAGTTGACCTCTTACCTTTGTAAAATTGTTAATGTAACTGGTAACCTAACCTGCGTCGGAGCAGATTAGATTAGACATCTGCAAGTGTAAAAGCACCACTTACTAACCAATCAGTTCTCTGGAAAATAGCATTTACCTTTGCTCTCAGGCTACTAAACACCATGGTAGCTCGATCCATTATATTCTTCAGTGTCTTAATGACAGTGCTGTGATATTGGTAAGTCATGTTTACACAATCAGCATTTTTTTTCCAGCTTTTCTTCCTGCCCTTGAATAGGCTACACTTGATGTATTTAGCTCTTTTCATGTCTTATTGACCAAAATATTTATAGCGTAGACATGTTCATACAGCACTTTTTAACACTAAACTACTGTACAGAGTGTTTCATGTTATATTACTAATTTACTTCCATTCTGTAGTATGTTGCTAAAATTTGTTGCTCAGCTGCTTGTACACCCAGATGTTACCAGCTTCACATGTAGTGGCTTATCCCGATTGTCAGTATTGGGCTAAGTGAATACATATAATGAAAAAATATCCTGGGTATGTTGAACCTGTTTTGTAGTATGGGGTTCAGGAAACTGGAGGGCCCATCTGCAGGCAAGCATGCCTGAAGAACAAGTTCACTGCTCCACCTCAGAGGAGAGAGCGAGAGACAGAAAAAAGAGAGAGGAAGAAAAACAAACCCAGACTGTGAGGACCATGTACTCCTGCCTGTGACCTAGAAATGTGCTCAGTATACTATGCAGAAAGGATGTCTCAGTTCCTAAAATGCATGGAGGACATACATGAGAAGAGACCTCAAGGAGTTGTAATCAAGTGCTCCTTTGCAGAAGTGTTTTTACCCTGAGTTTATAAAAGAGAATGTGACACAGCTGGAATATATGAACCGTGACAAGTGGAGAACTCTTGAAATAACATTCTTTGCATTCAAATGTCGATTCACTTATTTAAGGTGTGCTGTAGGTCATTTAACTGACATCGCTTTAAGATGATGCTCCAATATGGAATTAAAAGTATGCAGCTTGGGACATGAGAAATGGATGAGGACCCACTCTTTGCGTGGGTTAGAAATGGTTAAGTTGAACTGGTTGATATCAAACGTTGTATCGCCTTGGATCCTATAGAGGCTGAACGTTCTGTATTGTAGATGTTAACATGTCTAGGTCCATCTGCCAGGAAACGTACTTATCTGGAGTATTCATTACATATTTTCTGTGCCACATCAGAGAAAGAACAGGTGTATTTCATGTCATAATACTAAAAGTGGGAGACGGCTTTTGTTTGCATTTAATGTCAGCTAGCTTTCAAAATTATCATGTTTCCCCTTTGAAATCAGTCAAAAGGAAGACTCAATAGGGAAGCGGTGCGTTATTCAAATGTAGACAATAAGGCAACACCCATTCAACTTCTTTTGTCGATGCATTTGCAAATAAACAGCCTCAAGGGAGACTTGCCAGTATTAATTAATTACTCTTAGAAAATAGAGTTGTGTGTGTGTGTTTTTTTTAATAGATTGACATAACATACCAAAGATGCTTTTATAAGGGGAAACAGGAAAAAGCCAGCTCACAGCATATTGTAGCACAGCGTGGTTCACTTATCTGACTCTGATTAAAATAACTGCTCTCCAGATGGTCTGATGAAACCTACAGCAGCTCTCGTGTGGGGGTGAGATGCTGACCAATGTTCTCTGTGGAGTGGAAACATGGGTGCCTAGTAACGGGATCCTCTCCAGAAATAAAAGGCTGAAGTTAAGTGATTCATCATCAAGTGAGAGCTGGCGCTGAAAGCAGGCCTGAAAGAAGCATTCAGGAGCCACTGAGTCACAGTGTGCGGAGAGGTAATCTTAGATCAGATGACAGGGGTTTGAGTTGTTGCACACCCTCACTCTGCACTGAGGTGACACCGAACAAGTGCTCTCAAGGTCTCCGATTCATCTGCATGCACGCCCCCGTCTCTCCTCTGATGCTTCATCCCACAGAGGTGATCCAGCTCCCTTCATCACTGTCTGTCTCAACTTTTGGTCTTGCTCTCTCTGTCCTGTCATTAGATTCATTCAGCTTACATTTAACTGACATTTTTCTGTTATCACTGTACTCTTAGACATAAGATAAGATGGCCTTTATTAGTCCCACAGGTGGGAAATTTGTTTTGTTACAGCAAAAGTGCAAAGTTATGTAGCAGAAATTAGAAAACACTGGAATGCAATAAAATACAATAAAATAAAATAAAATACTATATACAATAGAATAAAATAGAATAGAATAATATATACAATAGAATAAAATAGAATAGAATAATATATACAATAGAATAAAATAGAATAGAATAATATATACAATAGAATAAAATAGAATTACAAATACTATATACAACTGAGTAGGAAAATACAAACACAACTTCGTCAGAAGAAGAATTGCACATATAGCAGTCTTATTGCACATGTGTGGGTTTGTGTGTTTGATCAGCTGCAAAAGTCTTTATTGTAGAGTCTGACAGCAGTGGGGAGGAAAGACCTGCGAAATCTCTCCGTCCCACACCGTGGGTGCCGCAGTCTCCCACTGAAGGAGCTGCTCAGTGCTGTCACAGTCTCATGCATGGGGTGGGAGATGTTGTCCAACAGGGATGACAGCTTAGCCACCATTCTCCTGTCACTCACCACCTCCACTGGGTCCAGAGGGCATCCTAGAACAGAGCTGGCCCTTCGGATCAGCCTGTTCAGTCTCTTCCTGTCCCCAGCAGAGATGCTGCCCCCCCAGCAGACCACACCATAAAAGATGGCTGAGGCCACCACAGAGTCATAGAAGGTCTTCAGGAGTGGGCCCTCCACTCCAAACGACCTGAGTCTCCGAAGCAGGTACAGCCTGCTCTGCCCTTTCCTGTAGAGGGCGTCTGAGTTATGAGTCCAGTCCAGTTTGTTGTTCAGATGAACACCAAGGTACCTGTAGCTGTCCACAGCCTCAATGTCCATACCTTGGATGTTCAGTGGTTGCAGTGGAGGATGTTTGTGCCTGCGGAAGTCTACCACCAGCTCCTTGGTTTTACTGGCGTTGATCTGGAGGTAGTTCAGCTGGCACCAGTCCACAAAGTCTTGAGTCAGTCCTCTGTACTCCTTGTCGTCCCCATCAGTGATGAGGCCGACTATTGCAGAGTCATCAGAGAACTTCTGCAGGAAGCACTGGGTGGAGTTGTGGGAGAAGTCTGCAGTGTAGATGGTGAAGAGGAACGGAGCCAGAACCGTTCCCTGTGGGGCCCCCGTACTGCAGACGACCCTGTCCGACACACAGCCCTGAGTCCTCACATACTGTGGTCGGTCGGTGAGGTAGTCCAAAATCCAGGTAGTGAGGTGATGGTCCACTCCAGAGTTCTCCAGCTTGTCCTTCAGAACCGAGGGAAGAATGGTGTTGAAGGCACTGGAGAAATCAAAGAACGTGATTCTCACAGTGCTCCCAGCGGTCTCCAGGTGAGCGAGGGAACGATGTAGGAGGTGAATGATGGCATCATCCGCTCCAATGCCAGGCTGGTAGGCAAACTGAAGTGGGTCCAGTGATGAGCTCACAAGGCGCCGAAGCTGAGCCAGGACCAGCCGCTCCAGGGTCTTCATCAGGTGGGATGTCAGAGCCACCGGCCTGTAGCTGTTGAGGTCCTTGGGGCGTGAAGTCTTTGGCACTGGAACAACACAGGAAGTTTTCCAGAGCTGTGGGACTCTTCCCAGCCTCAGGCTCAGGTTGAAGAGGTGCTCCATCACACCACACAGTTGGTCCGCGCAGGACCTGACGACCCTCGAGCTGATGCCATCTGGACCCGCTGCCTTCTTGGCTTTAATCCTCCTCAGTTCCCTCCGAACCTGGGTGGTTGAGAGAGACAGGCTGGAG
Source organism: Oreochromis niloticus (assembly GCF_001858045.2). NCBI lineage: Eukaryota > Metazoa > Chordata > Actinopteri > Cichliformes > Cichlidae > Oreochromis > Oreochromis niloticus. The sequence goes on along the minus strand of NC_031972.2, from coordinate 41,721,320 downwards.
CCTTGTGTTGAGTGTGTATTGGATGCTGTTGTTGGGGGTGGGGAGGAGTGAGCAGGGTGAATAGAGGAGGTGTGAAGTGTCTGAGGTGTCAGAGGTGGAACAGCAGCAGTGGGGGTGGGTGAGTCTGCAGCCGATGTTGGAGACTGCCTCATGGCTGAATCAAATCTGTTGAAGAAATGATTCAGTTCATTTGCCCACCTCACATCCCTCCCAGGCAGAGAGTTCTGATGTTTGTGGCCTGAGATGGTTCTGAGGCCTCTCCAGACTTCACCAACATTGTTTTGCTGAAGCTGGTTCTCCATCTTCTGCCTGTAGCTGTCCTTCCCATTCCTTATCAGTCCCCTAAGCTCTCTCTGCACCCTTTTCAACTCCTCTTTGTCTCTGGATTTGAAGGCCCTCCTCTTCTGCTTGAGGACAGCTTTAATTTCTGAAGTAATCCAGGGTTTGTTGTTGGAGAAACACCGTACAGTCCTGGTAGGTACGGTGTTATCCACACAGAAATTAATATAGTCAGTAATGCATGTAGTAAGGCTGTCGATGTCCTCACCGTGGTCGTCACAGATCACCTCCCACACAGTCGACTCAAAACAATCCTTAAGAGCCTCCTCGCTCTCCTCCGACCATCTCTGCACTGTGCGGGTGGCTGGTGGCTCCCTGCGCACTAAGGGCTCATACACAGGGACAAGGTGCACCAGGTTGTGATCAGATCTGCCTAGGGGAGGGAGAGGTGATGAACTGTATGCCTCTTCAGCATTGGCATACAGTAAGTCCAGTGTTTTATTGTCTCTGGTTGGGCAGGTCACATACTGGGTGAAGGTGGGCAGTGTGGAGTCCAGTGAGGCATGATTGAAGTCCCCTGATATTATGAGAAGGGCTCTCGGAGATTGTGTTTGCAGTCTGCTGACCACAGAGTGGAGAGAGTCACAGGCTGCATCCGCGTTGGCCGAGGGGGGGACATACGCTGTTATCGCGATAACATGCGAGAATTCCCGGGGCAGGTAGTATGGACGCATGCTAACGGCTAACAGCTCAATGTCTCTGCTGCAGAGTTGTTCTTTTACAGTGATGTGCCCAGGGTTACACCATCTGTCATTCACGAACACTGCCAGTCCCCCTCCTTTCCTCTTACCGCTCTCTCTCGTCCTGTCCGCTCGCAGCATCTGGAATCCCGGTAGTGTCACGCTCGTGTCCGGAGTTAGCGGTGTTAGCCACGACTCCGTTAGCATCATGATGCTACATTGCCGGTACTCCCTCTGTGACCAGGTTAGCGACGTTAGCTCATCCATCTTATTGGGCAAAGATCGTACATTTCCAATAATTACAGAAGGAAGAGATGGTCGATAACGTCTCCTTCTCGGGCGACGGCGCTCCTTCCCAGCACGACACCCCCGTCTTTTCTTCCTCAGTTCACTGGGAATGTCGAGTCTGTCCGCCGGCAGTACCGCTGCGGGACGCAGCGCTAACAGCTGATCCCTACTGTAAACAAAGGATCCCTGCTCTGGGTCCCCAGACACGGGTGAAAAAATAGAAAAAAACTAAGAAAAACAACCAGAACTAGCACAAAACGGTAGAACATGGTTGCAGAGTCTAATTACTAATACGTTAGTTATAAAAATTACTAGAAGAAAAAAGATAAGAAGGAAAGAAACTCAGAATGAGCAGAGCTGCTGTAACAGGCTGCCGCACACGGGGGGCGCCGGAAGTGTGTTGCAAATCGCTCTCCACTGTCATGGAGTCTTCAAACAACAATAACAAATAACTGAATAAATAATTCTGTCAGTTTTCAGACACATCCAGCTTAAATAAATCGTATCATACACCATGCACTTTTGGAAAGCCTAGTCCTTAGGTCATAAAAAGCTGGGACAATCTAAACTACAGAAGACCTAGACTATGAATAAACAATAACACCACAAAAACATCAACTGTTGGGGAACACTGGAACAACACAAAGAAGATGGGGTCAAATGTTTCTGACACAAATCAATAGACAGCCACAGAAAGAAAGAACATCATGATCAGGCACTGCAGGCTATTTTTTTTTACTTCTTATCCCTTGTTATCATGTGGTCAGTATTAAAAACATAACGTTTTTGTACCCTTACCTACGTCTTTAAGACTAAAACCGCACGCTTATTCCATTAAATTTCAACATTAAGCCGTTTTTTTTTCCTAAAATAAAGTTTAAAATTTCCATGTGAAATTGTGGCCCGTACTTTGTTTACCAGCGTCCCTCAAAATCTCTTTCTGAATCAAATCTTAGGATTGAGTGGCAGTTACCCCCCTGTATAATAGAAGCTAAGACAAAGACATTCTGTTGGCTGATGCCAAATTGAAAGCACATTGGCAGTGGCATTTTTGCATGGCTTTAATACTTCAACAGGACACAGGAGCTGCTTTAATACTTATATAAGAAACTTTATAACTTCCTTTATACCTTAATGAATAACACAGACTGCCTCTTACAACAAAAACATTAAAGTCACATTTAATTAAAATTACCTTCCCCCAGTTCGGTTGACTCAAGGGGTTTTCCAACAGAAGCTTACTTGGTCCGGTATAACCAGTTTTGACGAAACTATATTTTAGCTTGTCACAGATAAATCTAACACAAGGAGATCACAAGTTAGTTTGAATGTAGCAGGAATGAAAGGGAACGTTCATAAGATGGTGTGGCTAACAAAAAGACAGGAGGCAGAGCTGGAGGTGGTAGAGGTCAAGATGTTAAGATTTTCATTGTGATTGACCTGGATGGACAAGAATAAAAATGAATATATCAAAGGGACAGTCATTTTTGGAGAAGTCAGAGAGGCACAGTTTAGAAGGTTTGGACATGCGAAGAGGATATACTGAGCAAGAGATGCCGAATATGGAGCTGCCTGACAGGAGAAAAGGGGGATTAGAAGAAACTAGGATTAGATTCACAGTTGCAGTGAAGGAGGAGATGCAGAGGCTTGGTGTGGCCGCTGTGTCTAGCCCTAAAGGAACTAGCCAAAAAGAAGAAGATGACAGATTAATAAGACAAAGTGCGCATGACCTGACCTACTGGCAAATATGTAGTTTCCTGCTTTTGAATTTATTACACTTCGTCGAAACAAGTCACTAATGTTGGTGTGTGAATAGGTCATAGGGCAGTTAACCTGAATCGTCAGTGTCACAGCTACAGTGGCCTGCTGAGCTAAGGTTACATGAATGACTTTATGTGTAAACTGCACTTTGAAGGTTCCTTATTACTGATTTTGGTGGGTTAGTGCTACATAAAAACATGCTTTTCTCATGACTGGTTGCAAAACACACAAAACTTTTTGAAAGAGAGGTTTGCAGCCCTTTTCAAAAGTCTTTAGTGAAAAAATAACGTTTTCCTTTTTTTCATTCATATGCAATTTATATATTTTCTATCTATTCAATGTATATATTTTTCTATTTTCATATGTTTTTTCAAAATCACATTCCAGCTATAAAGAACTCCGTCTGAGGTAGTGAGAAAGTATTTCAGTCTGGTTCGTTTATGCGAACAATAAGATCCAGTTTCAGGACACTGAAGTTTAAAACACAGCGGGTGTTGCCTGGACAGAAAAATAGACATAAAAAAAATCAGACCACACGAGCAGTAACTGCTCAGTGTTTATAAATCATGAAACAAATGAGACTGCTTTTTAGTCTGCCACCTGCAACTAGTCCACTATAGAACACAGTCTGTGGTGAAAAGGTTATGTAAGTGCTTCCTTTATGTAAACAGATGTGAATAACACATTAGCATAGGCGATGCATGGGTGTGCTGACCCTGCCATTCCTAACCTTCTATCTCTACCTGTCTCCTCTTCCTCCTCCCCAGGTCCAGCACTACTGAGGGGGGCCTTCTCAGTTTCCCTCCTGCCCAGAAAAAATCAATATTGGGAGGCGGTCTGAAAGACCTTTCACAGGAGTATTACAGCACAGCCCAGCACTCTGATAAGCCTCGTGTTACGTCCTCTCGGGACGGGGCTTGCCAGGCCTGTGCTTCCCACCTGGGGGGAAGGCATTCTGCTCTGGCCACAGGGAAGAGCGCCATAAAGGGCAAGATGTGAATCACAAGTCTATTGGTGTGGGTTATTAGTAACATTAGAGCGTCTGACTTGTGACTAGAGGCCTGTGCTGATTCCCACACACACACTCACAGGGAGAGGACATGCACAGAAAACATGCTTTATTTTGAAAAATATGCTTTATTTACACAAATATACGGAGAGCTAGGGGCACAGCATTCACAAAATTACCTTAATGACTACAGGGATTCAGTTGTGTCCTCCCACACATGCTCTTTCCTGTGCCTCCACACACCTGGACTCACACACAAAAATCTCATGCACACATACCACCCTCACCAGAATGATTCATGGGGACAAAAATGTACATGTTGGAAAAAAGAAAGCAAATGCCAGGAAGCCTACATGCCATCAGAATAAAAGAAAACCTTCCTAGCTCTTCACATATTTACTTTCCATTTTTTCTCAACTGAAGAACACATATGGCAAATCACACTGTCTTACATCAATTAACCTTGAATAACCCTGTCAGGCAGAATTTGGTGAGGGTCGGTGGTTGGTATGCCTGATATTTACTCATATCAGATTCATCTGCTTGGTGACCTTACACAGAAAGATTGATGATAATCATAATGTTTGTTCCTAATCAAAAAGAAAACTATATCTCTGTTAGATAGATAGGCAGTACCATTTTTTTCGTCCTGTTCTTTTGTGTTCCCAAAAGTGAACATGTTAAACCTGTAACCGCATCACAAGTTCCTTTTAGTGGCATGTCTTAGCCTGTCAAGCTTGTTTAAATATTTTTAACCTTACCTTATCAAATGAATTTACTTTAGGTGGCAGATATCCAGAAACATTTATACCAAGCCAGAACTATTTAGTGCTGTTACTTAGTAAGTTAGATTTGTTTTCTTTGGTAGAATTTAATGAACTTTTATACTATTCAAAGGAAGCATAATAATTTGTTGGACTGTATTGTCACTGCATTGTGGCGCATGTCATTGACTCGATGCTACATCGAATCTTAAAGTCCTGGGAAAAATTACTTGAAATATATAACTTTGTCCTCATATCATGGCTATTTCATGGCTAAATGGGAATGTGGGTTTGTTTTGTTCAGTTTTGAATATTTACACAGCCATCCAATTGTGCTAAACTCTGGAATTAAGTGACAAGTTTAAAGTCTGAAAAAGACCCATGTGACTTTCATAGCCAATCAATATAAAAATCACACAGACAAATACCGACAGACTGTAACATATTATCCCAGATTTAGTCATTTTGTCATATAAATGTTGACCCAAATCCTTTTACTCAGTAATGACTTTGATATCATGTGAGTATTCCAGGAACACATCTACTGTGTATTTGAGCCGAAGCTGAGCAGCATGATCTTGTTTTATTGTGTTTACTATGCACTGGCTCAGAGTGTTGGCTGTGAAGGGTTTCAAGCTGTTGCTACCACAGTACAGTTGCAAGCATTGTTATTTTTGGATAAGTCCCACAGTTATAGCCCTCTCCAAAGTGCATCCACTTAAACGCTGTTTGTCATAGTTATTTGTGCTCAGTTGTTTTTCAGAACTGTTATCTAAACCAGAACTTGTGGAGAAACACTGACTCACATCTATCTTTTCCTGAGACCAAACACAACTGAAGACAAATTAAAAAAAAAGATTAGAACATGTATCCAAGTCCCATTGAAGGGTGCATAAGGGACTGATCCATCAAGTGTGCTCACACAAAGAGCCAGCACACTGTGGTCCAAGTTCAGCTGGCTTACAGTCACAAAAGAAAAAAAAGAGAAAAGGTCTCGTTGCTAAATGCACTTCCTTCTTCCATTCGTGCATCTGGGAGTCATCTAAGGGGAAGGATGGGAAAGCGGAAGCTCCTGGCAGTGAGGCAGAAATCAGCGAGGTTATGAAAGCTAGTGTTGAGAAATGGGAAAGCTATTTTCACAGGAGTTGTCTGTGGAATTAGTTTATTTTCTTCATGAAAGCATTGCACTCGGTCTTTACAAGTCGACCCAGAAATTCCAACAGTGACACAATTTTCATATACTGGGCTCTGTGAGCCATCACAATGGACTTTGGAAAGGAAAAAGTGAAAATGAAAGACTATTAGTAGGTGACCTGCTCTACCACCTGAGCTACAGCCACCCAGCCAAGTCCATTGATGGCAAAATAGTGTATGTTCACAGAACACTTCCCATGTTAGAGAAAATCCTTTCACTCCTTTCATATCTAACCAAGTGCCGAACACTCTGCAGGAGGTAGACACTTCTTCTTTCAGCTACTCCCTTTAAGAGGCTGCCACAGATCATCTGCCCGGTCTCAGTCTATTCCTAGGAATCTCACACCAACCCTCTGCATGTCCACTGTCACTACATCCAGGAATATTCTCTGCTGTCTTCTTATTTTCCTCCTGCCTGGCAGCTCCGTATTCAATATTCATTGTCTAATATGCCCTCTGTACGGCTCAGCCTGTCTTTTTGTCAAACTCACCATTCCATACCATACATCATAGAAAGTCTCATAACCATCTTGCAAACTTTCCCTTTTACTCTTGCATCTTGATTATTAGTCATTATCTCTCTCTTCCACAGTGTTTCTTTTTTCCTGTCTTCCTCCCCTAACCCTAACCAGTCCTGGCAGATGGACGCCCCTCCCTCAGCCGGGTTCTGCTGGAGGTTTCTTCCTGTTAAAAGAGAGTTTTTTTCCCACTGTCACCAAAGTGCTTGCTCATAGGGGGTCATATGATTGTTGGGGTTTTCTCTGTTGTATTATTGTAGGGTCTTTACCTTACAATATTAAGCGGCTTAAGGCCACTTAATATTCAATTAAATAAAATTGAATTAAATTGAGATTCCTGTCTGACTTCATCTGTCCACCTCTCTGTCACCTCTTTAAACAAGAGGGACCTCAGAACCAACCCCTTATTTAATCACACCCTCACCTTAAATCCATCCGTGACTCCTACTGTACACCTACCACTGTCTCGGTGCTCTCGTACATGTCCTGCACGAGCCTCACATACTCCTCTGCCACTCTTTGGTTCCTCATGCAGCATCACAGTTCTTCTCTTGGCACTCTATCGTATGCTTTCTCTCAATCTACAAAGACACAATGCAACTCCTTCTGTCCTTCTCTGTATTTCTCTATCAACACTCTCAAAACAAACATCCTATAACCAGTCAGACTTGTGCAGGCCAAAGCAGCTTAGCTAGTGAGTGCTGCAGAGGAGCCAGTAAATTGGATGATTGTGAGGAGGAAGTATATTCTGTAACAGAAGCCTGTGGTCCAGTTCAATTCAATTTACATAGCACTGATTTACAACAACAGTTGTCACAAGATGCTTTCAACTGTAATGCAAAGAAACTACATTTTAGAAAGAAACAAATAACGTGACCCCTATGAGCTAGCATTTGATGACCCTGGGAAGGAAAAATTTGCTTTTAACAGTAAAAAACCTCAAAAAAGAAACAGGCTCTGACAGGGGCAGCCTGTCGCAACAGATGGCTATCTGTTGCGACTGGTTGGTGAAGGAAAATAGAACTGCAGACAGAAGAGACAGGGCAAACTATCTGGAAGAGAGCCAGAGCTATTTTTTAATGATTACACATAGTACTGGTGTATAAATACACAGAGTAAAAAGAAGAGTCAATTAAGTCAATGAAGAGAAGCTAATATGGGAGAAAAATTGTCCCTTTTTCTAGTTTCAGTTGGTATTCTTGCTGCAGCATTCTGGTTCAAATGAAGGCTTTTCAAAGTACCTGACTTCTAGATGCATGCATTTATTACTCCTAGAAATAATAAATGCATGAACTCAGCAGCACTCTGAGACAGGATGTTTCTCATTTTAGTGATACTACGGAAATGACTGAAGGCAGTCCCACATATTTGTTTAATGTGCTCACTGAATGTCATACCCTGATCAAAAATGACTTAAATATTCCTCACAGTGTTACTGGAGGCCAGAGTAAAGCAATGCAGAGTAAACGTCTGGTTAGACATCACGTTTCTACAATTTTAGGAACCTCTTTTTGAAATTTTGAAGTAGGAAATTAGAGTTCATTTAGGCATTTACATCTTTTCAAAATGCCTGCAGATTTCTGTCAATTGGATGAATAAAACTGGGCATCATCTGCAGAGTAATAAAAATGTATGCATTGCCTAAGGTCCCATGGTGCCACTTTTAAAATTCACATAGCCCACCAACAAAGATTGCTTAATCTCATTTAAAAGTGAAGCATTCTTAGAATGGGGTTTAACAGGCACATTGATGGTTTGGAGGAAGAAAATACTGAAGATAAAAAGATTGATCAGAGATGCGGCAGTGCTTGATAGCACATCTGTGGGATGGCTGAGAAGAAAAGCTTGGACAATGTTTTGGATTGACTGGGATGGCTATTCTTTTCTCTAATAGTTAAAAATTTACTTGTGAAAAATTCACAAAGTCATTATTAGTTATGGTTAAAGAAATACGTCTCAACAGAGCTCTGACTCTTTGTAAGCCTGGGTACAGTACTGAAAAGAAATCTGGGGTTGTTCCTGTTTTCCTCTGTATGTGTTGAATGCAGTAGAAAGATGCCATAGATTTCCAAAGGGCTTTTTGTATAGAGTAAAAAACTCTTGTTCCAGATCAAATGCAGATCTGCTTAATGGCTGCACCCCCGTTTCATTTCCATTACATGCTATCTGCTTTGAAGTAAATGTTATAGAGTTATGCCTCTAATTTGCTGCCTCCTGTTTCAGAGGACCTACAGTAACCAGTAATGTGTAATCAATTATTGTACATTTTAAATGTAATAAAAAAGTCTGACAAAAGAGGAAATACTGTTAAATGTTCAGTTTCTATGCTCTATGTTCGGAGAAGACTCAGAGTATAAAACGGTGGTTACGTTTTTAGAGAAGCTAACTTAGTCTAATAAAAAATTAAATGAATTTTTGAGGCCATCAAGATCCCAAAGACTTCTGAGATCTACATGGATGTTTCATCATTATTTTATCAAAACTGAGCAAGAAATCAGGTAGAAAGTCTTGCTTTCAATTTCTTCATACATGAGCTCCTCTCCTTACATCTTTTCAACACATTTAGCTGGTAGACATTGTTATATCCGCCATAAAGTGAAAACTTCATAAGACAAAGTATGTTTACATGTCTGCTTGACAGATTCAACTAAGAGCCACCAGAATGGGGTATGATGACAAAGATGTGTAACATGGGCTTGAAATCACTTGTAATACAGCTCAGAAATATGGCACCTCTAAAACACATGTTTTAGGGGTGCAACATATAAAGGACTGATATACACAGAGAGTTTTACAAACACCTTACAATACTCACCAAAAGACTTAAAAACAACAAAAACTTCCACAAATCCACTACAAACTGGACCTGGGAACAATATGCTTATTTGCACACTCAGTCACATAGTTAGTGACCACACTCAACGTACTATATTTGCACATTTTGCATCTTGCACATGGCTTTGTCCTGTTTGTCTACAATATCCTGACCATAACTTGAACCTGGTATTCGATACCTACTGCACAATCCACTTTGTATTGTCTCTGTCCTGTCTGTGTTAATTGTACAGTTAGTAGTGTATAGTTATTATAATAGTATTGTATAGTTGGTAATTAGTACCCTTTTATCCCTTAATTTTACCCAAATTTAGCAAGTTATTTATTTGTAATTCCTAGTTTTCTGTCTCTCTGAGATGTATCTTCTATATTCTTATAAATACACCATGGGGGTGAAACAGCATTTTCGTACGCTGCATGCTGTGTATACTGTTATATTGACAATAAAGTTCTTGAATCTTGAATCAGTGCATTCACTGGCATGATGTTTATTGTCGATGTGAAAGAGGACAGAGGGAGCAAAGTGTATAGTCAGATAAGGTCTGGTCAGAAATGCAAAAAGTTGACTAAACAGCACCTTAAAGTAAAAGAAAGAAAGAACGAAGGAAACATACATTCTGGTAAGTCAACCCACTAGTACCAAGGGTACTTACCTCATTTTTACCTTTGACGTATTGCACATGCATATTCTGGACGCCAACATTCATTTAATCACAAATGTCATCAAATATTCCTGTTTATTAAGTCTGTACTTTAAAGTACAGGGTGGGCCATTTATATGGATACACCGTAATAAAATGGGAATGGTTGGTGATATTAAAGTCCTGTTTGTGGCACATTAGTATATGTGAGGGGGCAAACTCCTCAAGATGGGTGGTGACCATGGTGGCCATTTAGAAGTCGGCCATCTTGGTTACAACTTTTGTTTTTTCAATAGGAAGAGGGCCATGTGACACATCAAACTTATTGGTAATGTCACAAGAAAATCAATGGTGTGCTTGGTTTCAACGTAACTTTATTCTTTCTTGAGTTATTTACAAGTTTCTCTTTGTCCACAGCCATTGACATGTCGAAGAGGTTAACACGTGAGGAGCGGATCGAAATTGTGTTGATATCTGGTGAACGCAGTAACCGAGTCATTGCAGCAGATTTCAATGTAAGACACCCTACGAGACCACCCATCTCCCATGCTACAGTTAGCAAACTGCTTGCTAAGTTTCGTGAAACTGGTTCAGTGTTGGATTTGCCAAAATGTGGACGCAAGAAAACTGTCACTAATGAAGAAACATCAGTGGCTGTCCTAGCTTCATTCAGCAAGAACCCACAGCGTAGCACTCGCCGCATGTCACTGGAGAGTGGCATTAGTTGAACATCCCTTCGGCGGATATTAGCTACTCACAAATGGCACCCTTACAAACTCCAGCTACTGCAGCATCTCAACGAGGATGACCCAGATCGGCGCACAGAATTTGCAGAATGGGCAAAACAAAAATTGGAACAGGACCCTCAGTTCACGCAGAAGATTTTGTTCAGTGATGAGGCAAACTGCAGCACCTGAAACTACGGATACTGGATGCCCGTGCTGGCATTTCTCCTGCGGTGTTGCTATCAGGGTGTGAAGAGTGGGAGAAGAGGGTTGCATTGACAATCCAACACAATGGGCAGCACATTGAACACATTTTATAAGTGGTCAGAAACTTGTAAATAACTCATGAAAGAATAAAGTTACGTTGAAACCAAGCACACCATTGTTTTTCTTGTGACATTACCAATACGTTTGATGTGTCACATGGCCCTCTTCCTATTGAAAAAACAAAAGTTGTATCCAAGATGGCCGACTTCTAAATGGCCACCATGGTCACCACCCATCTTGAAGAGTTTGCCCCCTCACATATACTAATGTGCCACAAACAGGACTTTAATATCACCAACCATTCCCATTTTATTACGGTGTATCCATATAAATGGCCCACCCTGTAGTTCAAATCCCAATCAGAATCTGCAATCAGACATGGGAAAAACTCGAAGTTATGCATTTGCAAACAAAATGCACTCATGGAAATCGAAGTATTATTTGAAGCCATTCGCTATAGTGATAGTCCTTAAACTGACATGGTACGATGGAGAAAACCTGTATAACACCGGAAAATGTTGATTTGATGACGGCATTTACCTCTGAAGTCGGTAAAACATTCTAAGACTTGAATATTTTCATCATCATGTTTCGCTGTGTGACAAATAATGATCACACGGTGTGATACACTGAATAATACCACTTTATATCAGACAGTGGCATCATTCTCTCTGAAGTTCTTTTCCTCATATGCACTCTTCTGTTGCAGCCACAAACGTTTTTAGTTTTATCAGTAAGAAAGATTTTAAGACATTCATGGTGAACTGCTGAGAACTGATACAGAGATCACTCCTCATCCTCTGAGAGCAGTCGGCCACATTCATTTGAAGTATTTGCTCAAAGTCCTACATATCTTAAAAATTCTGGACTTGTAATACTGCTTTTCATTGTTTTACAATTAATTAATTGAGAAGTAATTTTGCAAATTACATGGTTTAAGTAGATTAGACTTAGCAAAGCATTGGGGAATTTTTACTTTTACGAATGGGCAAATAATCTTTCTTTAATAGCGAAAACAGATTATCAAAGGAAAGCTGTTATGTTTGTCTCTGTGGAGTGTGCTACAGTAAATGTTCTCAAGACCATGTTAAACCACGAGATATTGGCACACTGAAGCGTATATATAGACAGAAGGCTGAAGGCTAAGTACTCCCTCTGGTGTAATTGCGTTAATGAAATAAAATATGGTGAAAAGGAGCAGGAAAAAAATGTGTTTAACTATTTTATGCTTGTACTCTTCTGGGAGAAATGTCTTGGAAGCCAAGAGAGGTGATTTACTAGATTTTATGCAAGGACATAGTTTTCTTTATCTTATAAGCTGGACCCATAACACATTATTGTAGACAGCGTTTTCTCAAGTTATCATTGGAACTCAGTTTAATTCACACAATAACATTTTACAGGCTAATAACACAAATGCAACCAGTATGGAAGTATAGAACATGGTCATAAAAATCAAATTGTCCAAGCTTTTCTTCAAGAACATTTTAGAAAATTTAGAAAAATCGACTTTCTTCCAAAGTACCTAAAGGTCTTTCACTCAAGTACTCAAAATGTGATGTGTGGATTCACATGACATGTGGATTCCTAATCAAGCAGATTCTAAATTAAAATTCTTGAACAAACAAACAGATAACAGCTGGATACATGTACTTTATTCATATTTCATATATGTTTGTTTACAATTATACAAAAATACAGAATACAGTAGAGTTTTCACCCAGAATACCAACCAGGCAATAATAACATTTGCTTTTTGGCACCCAGACTTATTTCCTGCCTAGAGCCATTTGACTCACTCACTGAAGATAGATGGATTGAATGACTCGCACACTCAAAAGCACTGTTCAGGATGCATCAGAACACATTACGACTCACATAGGAACAGTATTAAAGGGCAGTCATTCTCTTGACTAATGCAAGAAATTGCTTACTTTCTGGCTTCCCTGCATTAGACATACTGCTGCTTCTGGCTCTTGCATAGACAGGAAAATGGGAGACCATGTTTTTTTTGTTTCTTTTTCTATTTTTTTGTTCACAGCTTAGACCTGTTGCAGCTCATTATATTCAAAGAACATGTATAAAAGCAACTTTTGACATAGTATACCTTGTTTGTTAGCTCATTTGTGGCTAGAGAAGCCCGTATCTCTGTCAGAATATGGGAAACTGCATGTAATAGTCTTCATGTGGAGAAGCACAACCTAAAGGTAACTGAAGAGAAAGTCTCAGGTCTAAACTGCCATAGATATTATACTTCAATACTGTTCAAAAATGCATCCTTGAAAGGAAGCAACTGACTGAAAACTTTGAAATTGCAATACTTTGTCATACCAGAAGTTTAGATATTGCCTCTCAAAGTACTGTTTGTGTAGACTACACGGACAGCAAGGTGTTATACTTTTTCCTAACACAGACTGGGCTCGCCATAAAGAACATGTCACAGGAACTGTGTCATCATCGAAAGCGTTCCTCAAAAATGCATTTTTGAACATTTTCTTGCAGTTTAACACTAAAAACAATACCACACGAAAAAATTCCAGCTATTGATGCTGAAAGGTAAAGTTGATCTGAACTATATGAACACCAATGTGGTATACATTAAAAAACAAACAAAAAAAGCAAAACAAAACATATATTTAATTTTGCACAATATACTCTTGACTCCTATATGAAAAAAATTCCCAACATATAGTCCCAAATACACAGGAAACAAGCAGTTACCAGATTAAAAGTTTCCTATAGGATATAAAGGATAAAATGTAACGTGGACAGAAAAGTTAAAACCACTGCAGTTTGTTCAGCCATTTTACTTTTCACATTCTGAAACACTGCTTTACTAGATCCAAATCTTTACTGGGCACAAGTCAAACGAACTTAACTCTCAGTTAAAAATAAAAGAAGAAGAGCGACTGGAACTCCTGTCTGTTATTTTTCTCTGCCCTGTAATGATCTCGCCACTCTGCTAAAACATGGAAACATGGACAGGCCTTTACATTTCCACACGAGTCACTCACACCAACCAAACAAGGCACAAAAACAAGAATGGACATGGTACAATGTAAGACCACAGATGTAAGAGAAACACTCAAACTAGATATAGATTACAGATGTTTGTGTCCTGCCAGTTATGTCATTGTCAGGTATGTGTCTGATGGGAAAGGTCACAGTCAGTGTGTCCTAATCACACTGCTACCTCTTTATTGATTGTCATTAAAAATTACTTGACTACAACCCATTATAATTTATTGGATTGCCTACTTTGTCTTTGGGCAAGGCTGTGAAGATTAGTTTCCTTTTTAAATAGTTTAACCCTTCTGCCCGTTTCCTCAATACTGTGATAAGTTGGCGCAACTTTAAGGCAAAAAATTCAATATGTGGAGAACTTTGTGGATTATAAAGGTAAGATGCATTTTTGTCAATTTTTAGAAACTCATATCATCTGTTGACCTTTATTAGCATTTTGATTTTGACAAATGCACTTACTATTTCATCAGATTGTCTACGAGTGCTTTTTCTGTGCAACACTAATTCTGGCAGTACTGAAAGGCAAAGTAAGCAAGAACAGATGAACCTTATGAGTGAACAGTCTTCACTTGATGAGCCTGATTTACGATTACATTTGGTCCTTGAACGAACAGTTTAAAAGAAAGATATTTTATCATAAATATCTAAATGCTAAGGTCTTTGTTGAATATTTCTGTTTCTGTCTCCCACAATTTAGTGTTTTTTCCTTTGAGGAATGGCCATCAAGAAATCTCTTATGTAACAGTTTTTGCCTTGCAAACATAGATGTGTGTAAAGTAAAAAATAAAGGCATTGTCGCACTAAAACATTTGCTAAGGGAGGCCGATTGCTGTCTTATATGTGCCTGTCTTCTATGTTCTGAAAAACTCACCTTTAAATTAAAAAAAACAAATAATATTAATCCACAGAAGTCATCCCTGATACTTGTTAGCAGAATGTCATTGCAGATTTTAACAGTCTAGATCTAAGTTAGTCAAAGCAGCATATTCTGTATACATGTGTTCTCACACATTCTAAATCACCCGAGTTATATATACGCACAACAACAACACCAATAAGAAAATGACACTTGTTTAGGAGGAATATGTTTTGGAGTTTGTGATGTGTTAGTATACAGAACTTTTTTAAATCTTTTTTTTAAATGCGTGGCCCTTTAGTAATGGTGCTCTTAAATGACTTAACTTCAGACATTATAGTTGCATGAACAGCAGCCACTGAGTGCTGCCACCAATAAATAAATACATCATATATCCCCATGGGTACATACTGTACTTAAAGCAGATAATGTGACTACATCTTGGAACAACAAAGATTAACATTATTAATCTTAAGGAAACCTTGGAGGAAGAGGAAACTGTGGAGATGTTGAAGGTGTGGTTAACATGAGGGTCACCGGAGGTAGTAATTCAGGCTTAAGTTCATACAAGACATAACCAGCAATAACACTGGTCACCCTGTGGTATGTTCCTTGAAAATGAAGCGGCAGGCCCAAAAACACAGCCAGACTGAATGACACGCTGGTAAAAAGCTTTCCCCCAAAGATCTGTCGATGCAGCAGATTCTGATGAACGATTAGTCAGAGCCATAGAGTCCAGGGATGAGTGTGGAACAGGAGTTTTTAACAGCAAATATCTCACTTTTTTTCTCAAAAGCATGCAGTCTTAGAAGAAAGGCAAGCTTATCCACATGATATAAGTGTGTGATTAAACCAGAACAGTCTTGGTGACGTAATATGCCATCGTGAATCTGGAGAGCAGTCATGAACAGGCCTTTCGCCTCTACGGTCTCACTATGGAATTCAGCTTCATGTTTTCTTTTCACCCTTGGACACCAACAGGAGAAAAGGGTAGAGCCCTGTGAGAAAGGAGAGTGAGATGAGGTTTTAGAGGTTTTTAAAATGTATTTGCTCCAATGTTAGTTGCTCTTATTTACAGCAATGTCAAAAATCTTACCAAATACACCGAAGAACACCAAATGCAGAAGCGTTACACTATTTCAATGACGTTCAGCATGTTCCTGCGGTTGAACAGACGGACATTATCTTTCAGTGAAAGAAAAAGAAGAAGCGGAAGAACAAACAAGAAAAGACTTCAAGAACAACAGAGATGGCTTTCACATGACAGGAGTCAAGGTTGGTACAGTAGGACAACGTGAGCAATGCAATCAAGACGCTCTCCCCACAGAGCTGAGAGTACGTCTTCAAGTGAAGTACTGCCTGAGTGAATTATGAGTTCAACTGGAGTTGAAAAGTGTAGGAAAACTACTTTTGTCATTTTTTTAATAGTCCTGGCAGTAAATATATATCTTAAAACCTTTTTCTATGATATGAATATATACACTCCCTAGCTACTTTATCAGGCAAAGTTAACTAATGGAAATTAATCAGTCACATGGAAGCAAATTAATGCATTTAAGCATTTAGACACAGTAAAATTGATGGTTTTCATGTTTTTTTAAAATCATTTTTTATTGTTTTTTTTAATCATTTTTATCATTAATTAGGTTTCCCTGGGTCTTTTCCTGTGTGTTACAAATAAATCTTCTTTATTTTGGTACCGGTACTGGTTTTATTTTGTTGTATTTATCCGTGACACCTTAAAGGCCGGTCCATGAAAATACTGTCGGAGCTAAACCGGTCCGTGGTGCAAAAAAGGTTGGGGACTGCTGGTGTGGAGCAAATTTCCTTGTCACACTTTGTGCCCCTTAGTATCAACTAAGCATTGTTTAAACACAACAGTCTACATGAGTGTCGTTGGCGACCATGTTCATCCCTTTATAACCACAGTGTGCCCATCTTGTGATGCCTGCTTCCAACAGGATAATGCGCCATGTCACAAAGCTCAGATTGTCTCAAGCTGGTTGCATGAACATGACACTGAGTTCAGTGTACTCAAATGGCCTCCATATCCACCAGATCTCAATCCAATAGAGCACCTTTGAGATGTGGAGATTTGCATCATGGGAATGCAATCAACATATTTGCAGTAACAGTGCTGTGTCCGTCATGTCAGCGCTGTCATGAACCAAAATCTCCGTGGAATGTTTAGTACATTGTTGTGATGTCAACTCAGGACTAGCACAGAGGTGTCTCCTAAACTTTTTAATAGGGGTAGCAATATGGGGGCTATATATATATGAGCACAAGAGAAGAAGACACCCTACAGTTAGCTGAAAAATTACCTTGTCATTTATTTTGTGTATATATTTTTTAATTTAAAATAATGACTTATTATTTTTTGTTTCTTGCCATTGGGCAAATGTTAGGCTATTAACCTTCTTTAAAGAGTCTTGATTGCACAGTGATGATATTCTATTGTATTTCTATGAAATCAGGGGACTTGCAAAAGAGAGAATAAAAAGAATTTTAACAAAACCCACACCTCCAATATTTCACTGTAAATTTGCTATTTTAGAGTTTTCATGCCTGAATAATACCTTTGATCTCTATTTATATTTTTTTCTCTGTTGATCTTTTGTTTTCCCATTAAAAAGGTGAAGAAATGGTACATAATTAACACACTGCTTGCTCAATTAGTGTTAAGCAACTAATCCAGCTGTAGTAAGAAGTCAGAGCCTTATTTTACTGCTGCAAATTTGCATTGCCTGTAAATTAAAAACAGACAAACAAACAAAAAACCTCACTTTTCTGATATTTCAGTATCTAGTGGAGGTGCAGTCCCTTCTGTTCCTGTGAGTCCTTCTTCTGCAGGATTCTGTTGAACACCGTCCTGGTTCCTCCGTGATCTGACCTGTGTCAGGTTAGAAAATCACTCTTAATTCCAAAGTTCACCACAAGGATCAACAAGGTGTGTAGAACAATGGCACCAAGTTGAAAGGCTGCCGCCAGCTCTCATAAACTCAATAGAACAAAGCACTACTGTATCTCTCGACATTTTCATGGGCTCATATCTCTTAGGTACTTAAGCTTAGTGTCTGAGGTCAAAGGTTGGCTCACCTTCCATACGAGCAAGAACACGATGGCTAAAAGTGGAATGAAGAGTAAGGAGAGAAGGCTTCTCTCCACCACCTCAGGCAGGAGTCTTTGTTGCTGACCTAGGATTAAGAGGACAAATTCTCTTTAAAATTACTTAAACTATGATTAAATATCAATAAATAAACTATGACTTTTTCTTCAGTGATTTCTGTTTTTTTTATAATTAAGTTTTCTTTGTTTTTACTGTGAAAAGTACAGATCGCCACCAAATAAATATTATACTGTACCTTATTTCTTAGTTCTTATATCTTTAACATAAAGAGCATTTTCCTGCACAAGCTACTGATAATGTGCAAAGATTTTCTTAGCATCCATTCAAATAAAATTTTAAAATTTAATCTCTCTGGAGGTTAATCTGGTTATCAAGAAAGCAACAATAAACAAACAGAAACTTGTATTATATCACCATGTTGTTGATTCCCTCCCCCCTCACTTCAGCGTTTCTGTTGTGTTACTACAACCACTCAATGCACTTACACTTCACACTGTAATGAATGTTTATGAATCAGTATTTAATGAAATGTACAATCTGTCTGCAGGTAAACATTTAAAAGGACAAGACAAGACGAGGCACATGATGAGGAATTTGCCCCAGAGAGCACTGCTCATCAAGTGACAGCATTCTGAGGACACTGGCTTACTTGATATCAAATGTGGAAAAACAGTGTTGCCCATTTGGCACACCAGCTGGACTGGTTTTGCAGCCCATTTTTTTCCCTGAAATATCCACAGACTTACTTGTTTTGCAGTCATTTGGACACAGTGGGGCATTACTGGTGGGAGTGGGGGACTCTGAAGGATAAACAGAAAAACACAAAAGAGATGGATTCAGAGTTACCAGAAAACACAACATGACAAATGAAAAAGTGACATAAAGGGATGAAAATTAAGGGAAGAGAGGAGTGTCAACATTTTATTGTCAGGTGTTAAAAAGGCACCTCAACACCACTTTTTCTACTTTCCCCTCAAACACGCACAATAGAGCTCATCCGACCACTCTGCAAAAGAAAAGCAAAGCGCTTGGGAAGATTGCTCTGTATTCAACGTGTAGACAATCAGGTTTCGGCTCTTTTCTTCCTTTTCACATGCGCTACCTTGGGACATCTTCCCTCGGTCCTGTGACTCAGCCGTGTCTCTATGGGCCATCTGACCGCTGAGAACATTTTTCAGCTCTTATCTTGCAAAGTTCTTGTGAAGAAATAATGGTTCCTGGATTAAAAGCTTCTTCAAACAGCCACAAGAGGTCTGTCCTAAATAAAGCCTTTTCACTATATTCCAAAGAGGGTGGCTGTAGTTTTACAAGCAGGAATGAACTTGTGATGGAAATGTTCCGGGTTTAAATTTATTTTTTTGGGAGGGCATTTTCAAGAGTTCTGAAAGCTGCCTGCTTTCCCACACCTTTAACTTATACCTTGGGTTTGTGTGTTTTATTGTCCTCAGTCCTTAGTTTAGATTCTTTTGTGAATTTATATTCTTGTTAGTATAGTTATAACATT
Source organism: Oreochromis niloticus (assembly GCF_001858045.2). Lineage (NCBI taxonomy): Eukaryota > Metazoa > Chordata > Actinopteri > Cichliformes > Cichlidae > Oreochromis > Oreochromis niloticus. Next base: position 41,701,785 of record NC_031972.2, on the reverse strand, counting down.
AATGTTTCTTTGGATTATACATTTCTCAGAGTTTCAAAGTTTCATTTCCAACTGTGATTTTGACAAGGTCGAGTTTTAATTATGTGCATACTTCTCTGAGTAATCTGGTGTTAGTTCTTCATAGTTTCCTAGTTTCTGTGTAGATTTAAGTGCTTGAGTTTGGGTTTATCCCAGTTCCCCTGTGCTCCTCATATCTGCTGTTAAGTCTCCTTCTCTGTGTTAGACGTTTCCTTGTTTTGTTACTTTGTATTTTATTTTGGCAGTTTTTTTTGTTTTCAATTTAGTTTTCCTTCCTATCCTTGACTAGACTTACCTGTGTACCAAGCTGTTCCCTATTCTCGCGATCAGCCCTAGTGTGCCATGCAGTATAAATAGCCCCAGTCTCCTCTTGTTCTCTGTTGTGACGTCTGTCATTCTTTCTTGTTTTCTCCTGGGCCCTATACTACAAAGCAACCTTGGCATACCCAGGGTCTCTTTCCCTTATCTGGATTCATTTACTGCGACATCGGTTAAGTCATTAAACTGGCTGTGTAAAAACATTTTTTAAAGTACTCTGCAGCTGCCAATTATTTAATTCACAGTTCTCTGTGGTAAAAAATTCTTAGAGTTTACTTTGATTATAAGAAATAGATGTTACACAAGTCTGTGTAGATCTTTTAAATTGTCTTCTTTGAACAACGTCCAAAGAAAATAACTTTGCAATAACAGCCAGACTATGAAACTTGAAGGGCTCACTCATTAATTTAAACAGGTTGTCACTCCATTCCTGTCAAAATCGGCAGACTTCAAATGACTGCAGATGACTTCATAACCACTTCGCTCAGCTTCTTCCGTTGGTGCTCATATCTGTCTTCTTACTTTGACAGCTTTCTAGTAAGAGCGAGGATCCACATTATAGGATTATATGTCCAAGAAACAGATTTACAATATAAGTAATTATAAAGTGGAACTGATGCCATCTTCTGACTGATCAATGTGCATATATTTGGAAACATCTGTAAGGAATAAATCTCCAAATTGTCATTACTTATACACTGCTGGATAACTCTATATTAACATAGTGCTATATATTACTAGATAAATATATATTACTTAAAATGAATAATTAACTAAAGTTTTGGAATAATTTGTATGAAGTACAAAAAGTATTTCCAAAAATATAGTGAAGTATAGGAAGAAGGGAGAATAACATAGAAGTATTTAAACTGTATGTGACCTTCAGCTGCTCCCGTAGTCATCACAGTGTGTAGCTCTGTATATTTGAATTGGCAAAATGAAGTACATTAAAATAATACACTGACTTCACAATATGTCGTGATATAATGCAATATATCATACATGAAAATATGACTAAATGATCTTGATGATACAGAGAAAGTGGTAACTTCATAAAATAAAAAATGTTGTGCAAATCTTAAATTCGTATCTTTAAGAGTACATGTAGAATATCTGGTGCATTACAAAGTGATCTTAACTGTGAAACTAAAATATGAAAAATATGATTATCCTCTCCTGAGATTTTTTTCTTTTGTTTCTTTTGTCTTTGTTGCCTTGCTGACTCTTTTCATGCAGAATGCAAAAAAGATGAATTCAAATTCAGATTGTGAAATCCAGACTGTCTAAAAAACATCAGCTTCGTCCAACAAAAGCTGGACTGATTGATAGATATTTCGCCAGTCTTGTCATTTATTGTAGTGTGCTTTGGCTTAAAGCATCACACTCCAGATGGAGTGAACACGAGTGTGCAACATGCAACTTGTTGTGGGGGCGTTACAACTGAACTTTTGCAGAAACACCTGAGATATATTAGTTCAAATAGTTCGACCCAGTGCTTTTTCAAACTCAAATGACCAAACATTTATATATCACAAATGGCCTTATAGTAAATTTTCTGCAAAGCCCAGTGCACAGTAGCTACAAACATGCTGCAATCAATACAAACTTTGCATGAGAATCCACCAATAAAACTACAAATCTCACACATCTCACATCTCAATTAACCATTTAGTTTTTCTTCATTTAAACTAATGAAGTTATGCGAACATGTCTAACAACATAAAAATGTTATATAGAGTACTCACCTTCTGAATACTTTTCTGTTAATGGTGAGGTGGGACAGGGAGGAACATCACAGTCATGTGCATCTTCTTTATTCTCTACAGCTCTGAGTAAATCTTCGATGAAGTCAAAGTATTGGTTGGTGTCAAACCTCTCTTCCCTATAGTGGCACTCAAAATCAAGCATGATGTCATTCTGGAAATACAGAGACACCATTTTCATTAAATACATTTATTTAATTTCTTTCTTCTTTCCAAAAAAAATCTCTAATTTTGCTACACATGTGCAATCTTGCGCTTTTCTACACATTATCAGATGAAAGTGCATGACTATGCAAATGCTTCATGTATTTCAGACATTCAGTGTTCTTCAGCCTGTCATGTCTTGCTTGCAAAGCTGGTGTGAGAAAAGCTTGTGAATTAACAGAGTGAGCATCATGACTCCTACTTTCTGCACCTAAACCAGTAGTGACCATGTATTTGAAACAGACTGCGAAATACCTGTCAGAATGGGTAACTTTTTCAAAATGTCGAAAACCCATTTCTACCCATATTAAATGAAAATCATGTGACTGAATGCGTACCTGAAGCTTGCATGCTTTCGTTCTTTCTTTTTTTGTAGTCCAAAAATAACTTCATTCAAAATCATTCAGATTTAAATAATTAGGCCTCTATATATTTTGATTATGTGTTTTTCATAAACATTATCCAAATATATATAATGCACATTTCAACACTGTTTGTCATGGATGCTAGATCTGTGATGCAAAAGATAACCAGTAAACAATGAACTTACCAGATCCTGCATATGGACCCGTTGTTCTTGGAGTATCTGGATGAATATGCTAATGTTCTCTTTATTGGATGAAACGTTTCCAAACTTTTCTGATAACCGTTCTAAGCTTTCCTCCAAGTAGAAGATATTTAATTTCATCCAACACATCCCAGCCTGGAAAAAAAGGAACACATATGCAATATAAAATGCATGAACTGTGTGATACATACATGGCATAACATAGCAGCATAGCTGATGTGTTTACTGATAGTTTGACATGGGGATGTAGCTCAAAAAAGGTAATCATTGTCACTGAGTTCCTGCTGGTAACCACAAGTGGTTGTTGTGGTCACCAGCTGGTCACCCAGAGGTTGAGCGTGCATCACGTTCAATCTCTGAGTAACCACTTTTATAGGCAAGGTAATTACACAGGTAAGAAGCAACCAGTGTCAAAACAGTTGTGGTCCAAAGGACTCTGATCATTCTCAGACAGACTGGTGAAGGTGTGCCAGTAATTGCTGCCTAATTTATTAACACAGATTGTTAACGCACTGCAATTAATCTGAGTCAATGTGTGGCGTTGAGTGCAGTCTGTGGCGATAGGGGACTTGACTTTGCACTTTCTGTTCACATATCAAAGTTAATTGCTGTATTATCACAACAGATTCTATGTTAATAACAATTTGAACCAATCCAATTGCAAATTGATAGCAGACTGGTTCCATCTTATTGCTGTTTTATCACCGTCCTGGCGCCCCAAATCAATCCAAATATGCCAAATGACTCAGAGCGGTCATAAATCTGGTTCACCTCTTTGAAGTAACCATGTCAAATGCAAGGACAGTTAAAGCTTTTTTTTTGTGGTTATCAATGTGCTAGATTTGTCATTAATTCGGTTTCTGCCTGTGCACTGAAAGATGTCACAATATCTTACCTCTTCTTTAGGAATGTACTCTAGAGGAATTAGGTAATCTTTAGGAATATTTTGTCTCTGTAAAAAAGAAAGTACATTAACATTAAACTGCAGGCAAAATCATAAAAATGTGAATTTTCATTCAGTTTGAAAATATGTGAATTTGTTATTATTAAAACCATGAACACAAAGGCTTAGTGAAACAATTACACAGCTTTCTTTTTTGTTCCTGTTAGACCTGTGTTCAGGTGCTAACTTTCTTTTTCCACCTCTGTTGATGAGTAGTTATTAAAAATATGTATTCTAGAATGATAAACAGGTAGTTTTTACATTACATGGTTAAGTTATGGCAGTGATCAAATATGGCTCCCTGGAAAAACACAGTGTTGTCAAGTATTTGCAGCTGTTTGACATAAGACTTTCAAGATCTGCCACTGGTTTGAATACAGTTCTAGTGCTTGTGCATTGTGCTTTGTGTGTTCATTTGACTATATTTTAATAGCTATAATAGATGTAGATTGTTCAGTGGTAGCCTGCCATGTATAACATACCAGAATAGACATTTAGTTTAGAATTTCTCAAATACAATTTAATTACAGTGTTTCTCTTACCAAAGTGGAGAGTTTAGCGATGTCATCGGTCACTGGGTTGATGTTAAGTCTATCTGAATGCACCCCAAGCGTAATGAACAGCAGGAAATGGACACAGACGTGTATCCAACTCTGCAGGTCAAAAGGGAGAAACATGTTTTGGCAATTAGTTACATATTCAACATAAAAAGCCATTTATGATCAGAATCCCATGGGAGACATTAGATTAGAGTTTCACTGCACCTAAAAAACAAACCAAAAAAATTAACACTAAATCAGATTAAGAACAAAACGAGTGGATTTTGCAGCTGTTCCTGCAACTTTCCAAGATTTAGAGTTGTTGGTGTTTCCATGCTTAACAACTCGGCCTCCCAAGCCTTCGGCCATTACTTGCACAAAGATGCGTTTTCTGTTTTAGAAGTCAGCAAGAAATACAATTGGCAATGAAATATGACAATTTTACAGCCATATAATAAATGTGTATTGCCAATGCTGTGTTAAGTACTATTCTTACTGGCTAGTCTTTATGGTGGAGACACATCAAAGCATTTTACAAGGACGTGTAATGTCACACCTGCAATGTTGGATAAATTATCAGTACCGTCTTTGTTCTGGAAAACCAATTCAAGTTATGTCTTAAATCTACACCAAGGTCTCAAAGAATGCAATAAAGAGTCTGATAAGATGACTAACAGAATCCTTACTCAGAGGGCTGCTTTCAATTTCCACTTGCCTTCTGTTTTAACTGGCAGATGCTTTAGTTGTAAGAGTATTTTAGTTCCTGGCTCTTCTTTAACTTCTAGTGAAGTGAAAAAAAGAAGTAGATTTTCTGCCATGCTGGAACAGAGTTGGGTAATGACACAATACTAGATGTTATTTTTATCTTTTTATAACTAGGAGTTTTTGTTGTCATTGTCTTAGTACATGTTTTAATGTTTTTATGGTTTTCTCAGGTCGGGGTAGCTCATATGGGTAGCCAGAAAAGAGAGAAAGAGCTACTTTAAAAGTCTTGAAGTATTATTTTGAGGCTGTTTAAGTCAAAGTTGTAAAAGATAACAGCTCCATAACAAATAACACAATGAATTACTTCTGATTCCATGCAAGAAACAAGCAAATGTAAGTGTATTACATTTCCTGAATATCATATCCCAGTATTGTGTTGTAACATTTGATCTGGTGTTATTAAAAAAAAAACCCAAACCCCATCAAGCATCAGCAGACTTACATCAGGCCTGACTGTGATTAATTATTTTAAATTTGTGTACTTAAATAGAAGATATCAGATGCCAATCGTTAACCTCTTAAAATGGTCATCTTTTGGATGATATCCCTTTTTGTCATATTGCTATTTGCCAAGTGTCAAAATGATTAGAAACAGAGTGCTGCCATTTAAATGAGATATTTGTTCTTAAAAGCATATGTCTTGCAGTAAGGACAATAATGTAAACATAGCTTCTCAAAGTTACTCTCAGGCTCGTGAAGAGACAGCTTGCAGTCTTTTGGCTGACCTCCTGCTTCTTATGCAATGGATCCCCAATTCTCCTCTCAGTAAAGATGAGAGCCAAAAGGAGGAGAGCCCAAAAACACATTAGTAACCTTGAATGTGAACTTGCTGTTTGGCGGATAAAATTTTAAGTGTTTCACAAAGTGAACTGTGCCATGTCTAATCTGGCAACCTTTATAACAAGATTTTGTTCTATTGTTAATGATGATCATACTATTTTGCAGCAACTAATTGTGGCACAGACCTGGACCATCTACATTTCCCTGCCAGCCTGGGGTTGAGATCAGTAATTTTCAAATCTTCAAAGCCACCAGTGTTCCTCCTGTTACTATATGTAAGTCACAATAAGCCACAACAGGAAGCCAGTGGAACAATGATCCATCAGCATCAGGAAATGCTAAAGGAAAAGAGCCAAGCAAAGGGCAGATGGAATGTAATTCAATTCCTTGTAGCTTGTATCATCTAACTATTGTCTTTAAATGGAAGTCGGGGATGAGAAACAAATTTATTGGACACTTAAATTCATGAGTTACGCCTCAATCTTTAACCTCTAACCATATCTGTATAGCAAATGAGGGATAATAAAAACAGAGTTCCCTATCTACAACTAAAGTACAATGTTGGGATTTTTCAGCAAAGCAAAACTTGATGTTTATCACACAACATCTCAAACCAATCCAATACTTTTAACTCTTGTTTTTTCTCTTTAACATACTGTCTGTACAGAATGTGTGCACAGTGATGTTCATGAACGAGAAACAAGTGTATCTGTTGTCTCCTTTAGGTTAATGTCCAGTGTCCAGGCTGCCCCTAATTTCTTTAGTATGGATTAGAAACTTGCTACAGTACCTGAGTGTATGTAGTTACAGTCTTACAATGAATTCAGCAGGCTAGAATCCTTACAATTCCTCTTCAAGCCACCATATCCATCTGTTTACATTACTTACATAGCTTAAGCTTACATAGCTTAATGGACATGCTCACTATATAAAAACCTTTTTTTAAAAAGATGATTCAATATGTGAAGTGTGCAGTAGTTGCTCATGCTGTAATAAAAAAAAAAAACCTAAAACTTCACACAGACTAGAAAGCATCCCATCAAATTTAACTCAGTGAAAAAATTATAAAGAAAAAATGTGCTAATTATGTTTGGTCATCAAGGACATTCAGAAGACATGTTATTATTTTACTATCAAGCTAGTAAACAGCTAAACTGTTGTGCACATGTGGACCTCCTGTGACTGGTTTGCTGCGATCAACTTTATAACTTCTGAATGTTTGCAAATGCAAATATACTAACAAATAAAACGAAAAGCCAACAAATAGCCACCATTCCAGGATCTTTATGAGACAGATTCATAACCCATGAAATAAATTAGCTGAGCACAACCAATCAACCAACGTTAGACTGGGTATAATATGTTAAGGAACTCAATTAACATCTTGGTGCTGACAGTTTAAGTGTCTTTCTGAAACAAATCTTCACAAGATTTATGGTTAGATTGGGCTGATGAGGGGAATAGGGCAACTGATTCAATTTCGGTGGTGGTAGTGACCTGACATTTCTGTATAATTAGTGCAGATCCTATCACTATCCAAGAGGTTTCTAGTTTTATATCATATCATTCTATGAAAAGGTTTACTTAAAATAGATGAAACTGAATATGATGATGGCCTTTTGAGAGTGGCCAGAAAATCAGAATTTAAGTATTAAAACAAAACATTATTTAACATTTTCTTTTGTTGACTGAGTCACTAAAATCAGATTATGCAATTGGTTAAAAGGAAAAAAGAAAAAAAGAAAGAAAAAAAAATCAAATGGCAGGACTCCTAGATCTGGATTACTACCAAAGTATAATTAATTGTTTCTTTGCTCCAAGGCTGATCTGTCTTCCTGGATTAGGAAAACCATTCATATGTTACTTCTGTGCTGACAGAAGAAAAAAGAACCCAAACTGTAGTTTAGAATTCCCATTCATACTTATTGTACTACTGTCTATCATTTTGATTTTTATTCAGCAGAGGTTTAAGAGCAGACCTACCATTAAACATTTCAAATAAAAAAATAACAACGGACGCAAACCTGTTTAAATTTCTGCTGTTGGATCAAAACAGCTGTCGATTTACTTTTGCGTGTTGGCAACACAGGAAGGAGGTACAGACTTACGCAAGGACACAATGTTAAAAAACAACACTGTTGAAGAAATGCTGTGTAACAAGAACGACACTGAAGAGTTTTAGCTTCAATTTTCAAAAGGTTTCAGTGTTAAAACCTTGTTTTCTAAAACATATAAATCATTTATTTCACCAGGTAGGAAGTGTGCGGGACAACATTGCAACAACTATACTATATGGGTACTTTGAAGAAAATAATATAAAGATAATGGGAATTTGTAAAGCTGTGTGTAGAAATCAGTTGGTGCACAATACTGCTGCAATAACTTCTATTTTAGTTGAAGATGGTACAGTTATGGAAATCTAAGTCCTCTAAATGTACAATTTGCAAAGAGAGTGACTGTAATTCATGCACTCTGACATATATTTATTCCTACAGTGCACGATAGTGGAAACATTCCTAAGACTATCAGTGTAATTTGACATCCATGTAAAATGTAAATGTAAATAGTATCATATTGTCACGTAGTCCATATTTTTACACAACTTTATCTTATCGTGAGCTGTCTAATTTCAACAATAAAAATATATGGGAACTATCTTGTTAAAATAATACACATCGAAAAAACAAACAGATCTTGTTTCTAAAAGTTCCAGAAAGGCTCTGGGATTCCCAACACAGCTCAGGCCAAACATATCAATAAACAACAAGGCTTCAGTACCGACAGCACTTTGACTTACTTGAACTCAGTCATCTGAACATTTCCCTGACGCTTTCTGAGTGACTGTGAGATGAAAGTGTCTCCCATGCTCAAAATTGCATTTTTCTGTCGGACACTTTACAACCACTTTTGTTTTAAGAGTATCAGAATCAGTAGTAGTAATAGTATTAGTATCAGAACCAAAATCATTGAATATTAATTCACAAGCTTCCAAACTAAAGCCCTGTTCTCCATCATCAGGTGCATTACAGTTCTTGAGGCCTGCTGAAAGCCTGTTTTCTGCTTTCATTATAATGATGCAGATAATGATTATCCCGTCTGATTTTCCATCACCACTTTGAACCCGATGCCTAATTAGCTGAACAGGCTCTCCAGACTGCCGGGCTCGTGTCCCTCTTATCCACGTAATCTCATAAAAGCAGAGCACAGTACCTTGCATGACATTAGTCTGCCATGGCAACATGCAGCCTGTTGTGTCAGATAGATGGACATTTCTCATAATCTTTTGCCTACATCACTGTTTTGAATTTTGCCATTAGTCATTAGTTCCCATGTTTTGTAATGAGGATTAAAACAGACCAGATGATGAAGGATGGGGAGGGAAAACACCAGGCTGCTGTTTCTGTCCAGAAGTTCTCGAGTTGATCCAGGTTCAAGTTAACCGAGGATTTCCAATGAATACCCTGGAATTTTTTAAACCTTTAAACGTGTTTTGTGGTTTTTTCCTTGTTTTTTTGTCAAAGAATATGTTAATTACTACCAGCTTGTTCTCCTCCTGATTCAACTCATCAGGAAGTAGTGTAGTCAAATTTCCATGTTAATATTTAACATCTTAGCGCACAAAACAGTTCATTATTCTGGAGCTCTGGTTTTTTTGACCTCAAAAAACAGATACGACTTTAGAGATTGATTGAGAAATTGTAACTGCTGTACAAATTGAACTAACAGCATTGCAAATTTACCTTAAGGTATAAACAGTAAAAACTGTTTCCTCAACTAAGTTTGACACATTTACAAGCGACATTTGTCTTGAGATGATAACTGTCAGACATCTGGGTTATGAGGAATATTTTCCTTCCTGTTCAACTTGACAGCCCAATGTACTCTACATTTCTCTCTCTCTCTGTACCCATTCAGATAAACTCTTTTCTTATAATTAAATATCAGCTACACTGTTGAAATGAGAAGCAGAACGATTTAAAGATGAAATTTAAAAAGAAAAAAGAGAAAGAAAAAGAAAAAATACATCAAAGATTATGGCTAGTGCACAACCCGCAAAATAAAGTATAGCTATTTTGTCACAAAATGAAACTGTATCCGATACATGAAGAGACATAACTTGTAGAGGAAACAGTGAATTTTATTGACACTGATTTAATGTGGATCTATAACATACCTAATTTGTTATATAGGGCTATTAACCCAATTGGCTTGAACCGACTGGTGTAGCCCTACAAATAAACAGCTAACAGCTAAATACTTTGAATGGCTTTGAAGATAAAAATTACTCGATCTGTTAACTATGTCTGATGGCTTACTTTTTAATTAAAAACATACAATAACCTCACACAGAAAGGTGGTCTCCAGTGGGCAATTTATTACCAGCAGCTGAGATCAATTAAACTACTATGGCCACAACAAACAAGTAGCGATAGCTAATGACAGATTTTCAGAGAAATGGCTCATTTAATAAAACATGAAAACAATTTGTTTTGTTGTGTGTGCCATTAAGCATATGTTGTTGAGAAAAACAGGAAACAAACAAACCTATTCAAATGTCTAATGAGATCAGACCTTGCCAACATTTAGGTAGAAATTAGACAACCCCTGCTGCGTTAAACAATAGGTTTCAGAGATGAGAGCGCACCAAATGTTTCAGTCCTTTTAACCAAACAGCATCAACGTGTGATTGATCTGGAGCACATTAAAGGCTTTAATGATGAAAACACAAATAATGATCTAGCTAGGAAATTAAAAGGTAACACAGAGGAAAAGCCAATCCGCAGGTGTCTTTTGGAGACAGTTAAGCGTCTGCTGTTAATGTCATTTTTAGGGCAAAAAGTCTTTCCAGACTTATTGTTGTATGACACGACAGAGCAGTGGCCAAATCACACTACTGTCGCTAAGACTTGTCCAAACATACGAGTATGTGCATGAAGAATTAAGGCTCCCATTATCGTAATTTACTGAGCACACAATTTATTTATTATTTATTTATTTTACAGTCAAAGCTGTCATTTTAAATGTCAAAACAGGCTAGTTAATTGACTAAATAGGAAATCCCTTGAATGCTAAATCCTTAATAGAGGAGATGTTGAACTAAACAATGAATACTTTTAATTGCAATTATAGTGCACTGTTTGCGTCCAGCAGGAAATCACATGTTGCTACTGTGAAAAACATTTCAAAAAGGGAGGAAAAGGATAAAATGGTCCTGTGTACTCTACATTGTTTTTGTTGGAAAGGAAAAGAGTGAAAAAAAATGTGTTTTATGATACTCTTAAAATCCCTTTATATAGCTGCTTATCAACAAAGAAAGGGTTAGACAGATCTGGTTAATATGCACTTACTGAAGAAGGGGATTTTTTTCCTGGCCAACAGGGAAGAATCTTGAGTTGTGCAACTGCATTTTTTCAGATCATCTTACAGATGTAGGTGATATATTTCACACCTTCTCCCCAACAGCTTTGCTAAATTTGTACAACATTTTCCTCATAAAAAAACAATCATAATATTTTGAACTTGCGATTCATTCTTGAATCTGTGAATTGGTGGTCCATAGTTGTCAGTCTTATGGTAACCAGTTTATGGTAGATCAGTTTATCAGATTCATATACTTTCAGATACTTTCACGCAAGTAGATCAACGGCTTCGTTGAAGGGCGCCCTGTACTTGATGCTGTTAAAAAGCGGTCTAACAGGAACAAGGAAGTATAATTCGATTACACTGTGAGGCAGAGAATTCAACCATGACTGAGATAGAGGTAGAGACAGACTAAAAGATAACAAATGTTCTCTCCTCAAAAAGCAAAAATCATTTTCTGTTGCATACTGAACTGCACAGACAGAAATGTTCAGCTGACAGTATGAATTACAGACAGTTTACAATTCTTCGATTGAAAGAAATTGATTTTTAGCAAAAGATTTAGGTTTTCAATTTTAGTTTATTCTTACTTTATATTTAGTGTGAAAGTATGTTGGCTCCTTCCGTTTAAAAAAAAAATTCCAGTGTAGTCTAGCTTTTGGTTTTGTTGCTAACCACTGAACACAGCGTGCCAAAAAATGATCTCCTTGCGGCTGGGCCCTAGTCTGCATTGGGCTGCTCATGCATCTTTCAGTATTAATGCACTGGCAAGCCCGTGGCAAATACCACAAATGCAAATGAGCTGGAGGCAAGGGTCTGTGTTGTAGGAACATAGAATTTCCCGATGGTAGAGAACTTGCAGAAATAAATTTCTGCAACAACTTGAAAAATTGTAAACTTTCTTGGAGATTGCACAACTGTATCTTCTTTTGCTAATCAAGAAGTGAATCCAGATATTTTTATTTACATGCTTAATGACCAGAAATTCAGCTTTAAAGTTAAGATTAAAGTTAAAAATTGAACTTCAAAACAGAATATTTGCCATATCGATATCTTGTTGCTACTGTTATCCTTGGGGGCTGCTGAACCTGGTCAAGACTGAATCTACTGGTAAATCGCAACCTGTTGAGGGTATATTAAGTTTGGTTTAATTCATTTTATATAACCAAAATCACTATAACAGTTGCCTCAAGGCGCTTTGTATTGTAAGGAAAAGACCCTACAATAATACAGAGAAAGTACGAACGATCAGATTGCCCTCTATGAGCAAGCACTTGGTGACATTAGGGAGGAAAAACTCCCTTTTAACAGGAAAAACAGGGAGAATTAGGCTAAGGGAGGAGAATCCATCTCCCATGGGGTGAGGGGAGAAGGACGGGACAAATTAATTCATTAAAGATTTAAGCTATGACGTAATGGATATCACCATTTTTATACTGTATTTGTGTTAGATTACATTCAACAGAGTTGAAGTTGCAGATCTTTAGGGCAGGATCAGTAACAGTCGGTTTTTGACTTCAAAAGATTTATTCATTCTCCAACTTACAGTATTTTATGGGAGAAGTATAAATGTTAGGTGTCGCTGTATATTTTCAAGGTTGTTAATTTTGGTCCTCACAGTACAGAAACTGAGCTTTGTTAAGTGGGAATTTAACAAATAATTTGCGGTTTAAAAGGGTCCTGGATGTAATGTGAGTCACATTAAAGCTGACAGCAATTGAAAGTGACATTCCCTGAACCACAATTTAAGTTCACCACAGAACATGTCAGCCTTAAAGTAAAATGGATATGACAAAACCCACACACATTTCATTCATGTTTCTTAAACAGCCCAGATGACTAACACCGACTTGAAATTCTGTGTCAGTTGTCCTAACTGATCATGTGGAAACGTCAACTTGCAAGCTAATGGATTAGAAACATGAGGGAGGAAAAAAAGCATCATCATCTTAATACCCCCTAGCAATTGTTCTGAATCAGATGTATACCACAGATGCTCAGTGATGGGATAATTTGTGCTCGTAAAAATATCTGAAGGGCCTGTATTCATAAGGGACACTGAATTTCTTGTAATTATAAGAGTTTAAGGCAAGATGCCATTCTCAAATGAAGAAAGAAGGTCCTTAAAAGAGAATGGACACACATGTGCAACCACAGTATGAATAGTGTGTTAATTATATTAGATATTTCTTCAGAGAAAAGATGAACTAATCCACAAAACAGATGATATGTTTTCACTTATTCTGCGAAAGCTTTTTCCGACAAAACAACAACAAAAAACAAAAAAACAAAATAAAACACCCAGAAACCATATTAACTAAAAATCCTTCTTTGATGCAGCAACAACTAAATCCACAGACAAACTCTAGTTTAAAGGCAACAGATTATAAGCTTCACAATTGTGAGGTGTCACCTGACAGCAGGAGAAGTTCACTACTTTCAAAAGAAATTGCACAGGAGTTAAATCCAAAGCTCATGGAGGTACTTAAAATGATGTTATAGATACTCTTTGAGAAACCTTAATCCCCTAAATGTAAACCTTTAAAGCACCAGCTCAACCAGATTTTGACTTTGCCTGACTGGAGACTGTAACAAGCAGATTAAAGAAGGTGAAGAAAGGAGAGGTTCCTTTATTAAGAAGCTCTGCGGGTCCATAGCTGATTCACACTATGCACTTATGTCTCTTGGCTAAAGCAGAAACCACTCTGAAACACTTTGCCCTGTGGGAACAGGGATACATTTCAACTGAATTACAGAGTCTGTGGTGGTGAGATCACAAGCATTCATCATTTATTAATATTTCAAAAGAAATCGATTGCCGTTTAAAAAATTTGTGGAATACTTTCAAATTTCAGTTGCAATTTCTCTGCTCCAAACACTCCAAAACCAAATCTTTGACATATGTGAAAATATAAAGCACAGCAAAAACCATAAAATCCTCTTTGGGAAGCTGCAACTGTTTACCTTTTGTCTTACTCTTTATTGGTCGTGTTTATAAATCAGTCATGCAGTCATTAGAATAAGAAAATGAGATGCAGAAATGTCTCTCGAAGCAGTTGTTTAAACTCAACTTCTCATTGAGAAATAAACTGAGACTAATAAATCCTGCAAGGCCACACACAGTGCATCAAGTCTACACTTACCAGTCCAACAGATTATACTGAACAGCAAATAAGGGATCATTTGGGACAGATTGTTGGACTTTTAAAGAGGGAAACCGAAAAAAGGGCCATGTTAACTGCTTCTGACAAATAGATCCCTATGGTTTCTGCTCAAAATCTTTTGCCAATCTACAGAATAGATCCATCTGCTTGGCTCTCGTCATGTACCTCTTCCTTGTGACAGTAATTTCCCCAATAATGTTTGCATTCACATGACATCAAGTCACAGTGCCTTTTGTATAGAGACCAATCCCAGGTTTGATAAATCGTTGAACTGATCCAACCAGTCGTTTCAGGCTTGCACATCAGTTAGAAAAAAGCCTGCAGGAATTCCTAACTGACAGACCTCAGCATGAAGTGGTTAATGGATCAGAGTTCTATAAACATTGATTTTAAACTCTCAGGAATTGCTTCAATCGTGTTTTCTTTCTCCTTGCTGGCTTTATGAGCACCTTGTGAAAGCTCTTCTACACTCTTGCATAAAGACAAACATACTTAAGGTCATCTGACACATAAAAGATGACTGGAAGAGAAGAGCTCTGTGGTTCTGCATCCCAAACCTCACTGAAGTCAAGAATGATTTTCAAACAGGTATAGACACGGCCACCTTTCTGGCAAAATATTGCACTCAAAGACATGTGCCCTTCATGGGAGCGTTAGGTTAGACAGGGGATAAAAACAAGGCCTCTGATGCATCTGGGACAGGACACTGAATGTCTTGTTCCTGCAGAAATAAGACATCAAACGCTCAGACACGAGGCCTGGGCTCTGTGACAGAAGAAAATCCTGTAATTCAATCCAGGTTTGCAGTGTTGCTTTTATGGTGTTGCTTTACAAATCTTTTTCCACAAGGGCAAAGTCACCATTGAAGACCATAATTAAACAGAGCTGTAGAGCAAAATATACCACTTTGCAAAGAGAAAAACACACACGCACACGCTAATACATCATGGGTTTGGTAGTCATCTAATAGCTGTATGTTTAGATGCCGTACATTCCCTTTAATATCGCTGATGTTCTGAATGGTCTTTATAGGTGGAAGAAATCATTTTGAAAGAACAAGCATTTCTTTTTTGGCTCCAGCAGTTTTTGGTTCCTCAAAAAGGGCTTAAATTCTAGGAAGTACTGAATTCCTCCTGTTTGGACCTGAATGGTGCATATGGGGTGAGCGTTTTGCAACTGAACATCAGCTCTGTCTGCTTTAATTTTCACAGTTGCTGAACTGTGCAAGCTTTGTCTGCTAAAACATTGCTTTTGGCTATTTCCTCTTCTTTACAAAAGACCTTGAAATTGGTCCTTCAATTCTATGAATGTCCCCTGATTGAGGTTTCATTTCATTGGGCTCTGATGAGATTAAACATGTTTGCAATATCAGTCCTTAACCACTAATACTCTGGTATGAAGCAATTTAAGTTATACTCATAGTCAATTATTCAAGCTTTTCCCACAGGGCATAAAAACAAAATAACAACCAAAGCGGATTCATTTTCATTTTCACCAATAACATGTGATCCTTAAGATAAATAAACCTCTCCAATCCCATGCAACCTCGAGTTAGGTGGCTCAATCATCACAAGTTACTGTAGAGACCAACATGCTCATAAACTGGTTAATCCTTGCTGTCAAATTGATTGTGTTAACACAGATTGTGTTACAGAAGAGCAGGTGTGAAATGGTCGCCAATAAATCTAATAAATGTAATGGTGCAACAGCTAAAAAATACACCTGACAGGACGACTATCTGAAAAACTATTGAAGCATTTAGATGCGTTCAGTTAAAATGCCAAACAAAAATTCAGCAATGATGAGTCTCATTCACAACAAAGCAAATAACGTGTGGATAGATATGCAGTGAGGCATGGGCTGTGATTAAAATGTGAGTCATAGGGTTGACTTGATATGCAGCACTAACAAACAGACACTCATCAGTAGCGTGAGCTGCTCATGTGTTTAACAAGACATTAGCTAACATAACTGGCAGCCTACCTGGGAATGTCTTTGGTTTAATGCTTTATCTTCATAGGTGGCATACATTCCCTCGGGGTGCTGATGTTAATGAATGTGAAAGAAATCCCTTAGCCAGTGGAAACCAGTGTTGACTTTAATACAGTCTAGTGCGGTTTCTAAAAAGCCATAAGCATCTCAAAGCACTAAATATGTCATGCAACAGCAGCAACACCTCGTTATGCATTGAACGGATTTCACACAGCCCAGCATGCGGGCTCTAATTTAATGCTTTGTGTTTCCTTTCCTGCTGTTAATATAATCTCATTGTTAACTAATTCATTCAGCTGTGATTACTGGAGAGTGTAATTCTGACACATTAACACCCACTTTGTTGCAACGCCTACCTGCAGCATGCCTTCTGGAACATGACACAATAAATCTAATTATTCAGAGTGGCCTGTCATTCGATTTTATGATTTGTCTTCAAGTCAGAACCTTCAAGTTTATACTTCCTGCACTTCAAAAAAAAAGAGAAAAATTTAGTTTACTTGAGGGATTCGATTGCGTGCTGGTCCTCAGCAGGCCAGAGGCCACAACAATAAAGTAGAAGGAAACTGAGCCTGGATTATGTGAGCTGTGGGCCTTTGGATTTACAGCCTGTGCTGGACTTGGCTCCAAAAGCCAAACCATGTGTGCGTCTAAATTATCCTGGTGCTGAAATACTCCAGTGCCTCTTCACCTGCCTTGTGTCATTTTATTTGGATTGAAATGTTTAATCTGGGCAAGCAACACAGTCAGTATACAGAGAGCAGACTGTAAAACATCACAGGGATCTTTGGAGGAGCAGGGAGCTGACAAGATGACTTGTCGAAATGTTAGCTGTCTGAATGTTTGGCTTGAATCTTTCAATCTTTCTGCTGAATTAACAGAAAAAAAGCTAAATTCCTTCGTGTGTCAGGAAGGGCACAGGAGACCAGATACACGATGTCTCTCTAAACCTCACACAGCTCAAAGCCCTGCGTGGCTGGCATCAGAAAACTAGCGCTCCCTACTGGTGCCAAATGTTCTGTGGTGTGATGCAAGAAGCACGCACTCATGCTTGTTTCCCCACATCTTGTGTGCCATAGCTGGTTTTTATGAATACTTGAGTTTAAAAAAAAAAAAAACTCTGACAAATGACACCTTTATTAGAGTGCATTTGAAACACTTTTATAATATATACTAATCTACTGTTACATGCCCTAACCTTCATGAAAATTATGAGAGGAATAAACAAGGAGCTCTCCATCGCCAAGAAATACCAGAAATGTTTCAGCTTTTACAACAGATTTGATACATATAAACAAATAAAATAAGTGAAATGTTTATTTTATTTTCTACTCCTGATAACAGAGGGGCACACCTCAAAGTGCTGCAATATCAGTACATGAAGAAAAGATGGAAGGTGTCCTTTATTGCAGGCAACCACACAGCACAACTTACTGTATAACTTCATTAAAAAAAAGAATAAAGGAAACTGCTCCGAATGAGATTAACTGTGGCAGACATGCCCAGCCTTAGTCTGCGAAACTTCAAAGACTTCCCTTATGCATGGACATACACGTACACACCCTGGTATATCCATATTGACGTGTTTCATGTCCTTTGATTTATTTATTTTTTAATCTGATTTAGTCATTAATATGGGCTTAAGCTGCCAAGCAGAGTGAGGCTAAGATTAGTTAAAAACCTGAAATGCACAGGGTTCAGTTACACAGCCTGGAGATGAGATTTAGGTTAAACCTTCCTATGTTTAGTTTAGCCAACAGGCGCAGCACGCAGATACGCGAACTAAATGCTTTCCATTCCATGCAGCAGACTTCCTAACATCAAGATATAGGCATAGTTTCAATCAAGGGAAACGGGCTTCAATTTAGATAAAATTTTGTCAAAAGCAGTTGCTTGTGCTCAGGTGAGGACCTGCCGGTATACATATGGAGGCTCAAATCTTTCATCGTGGGAATAAAAATGACAGATTGGTAAAACGCCGAAATTAAATTGAAATTTACAGATTTGCCAAAAGTAATGGTGATGTTAAACTGTGCATTTAGTCTTCTCCTTGTAGCCTACAGTTTTCAATCAGTCAAGTCACAGGTCACAGACTACAGTGTCAAGGCTCGCAGACAGAGCCCCGCAGCGCACATAAAGCAGGCTGATGAATAACCTGCAGTACTAGTAGTATAAAAGATTACCAATTACCAGAAAACAAGCAAAGAGCCACTGACATATGCACACATAAAGAAATACAGTGACACGCTGTCCTACACTGCACCTGATTAACCTCGGCTTAATTTACCTGCTAGTGATTTGTGTCAACCTGGCGAGGTGGATAAAATATGGCCTCGACATCAAGCAGTGTAATTATTCTGCAAGCATCACCATTCTCATAGAGTAAACTAGTGTTACTCTATAAACTACACCTCAAATGGAAACACCGTCAATTTACGAAGGTGTGCGTGCAGCAATCATAAACTCTAACCTGCAAGTTGAAAAATGACTTAACCACCCTGCGCTTCACACATCAGTGCAATCATTTTAACAATTAGTGCTGGATAGTTAAGCACAGCGCAAACCGTTCTCAGAAGTGAGGGCTGAAGTGACAGGGCGGCGTGGTTAAACTTACTAATCGGGGTGCAGTGAGGACGCTGCTCTTCCAGCGAAATAAGGTAGACGCAAATGTGCCACAGTGATCATAAAGTGTGCACAGGTGGAACATTTTTAGCAAACATAACTTTAAGGAGGAAATCAGATTTGCCACTTTGCAACCAAATCAAGCCACGCCACAACGTGGAAGGAAGGACGCGCGACCCAGACGACTTGATCCCGCTGTCACTTATATCCTGTAATTAGTCGGAAACACGTCCCCTCGGTTTATTCAAATACAACGCAAACTCGTCACAAATAAAAATCGTGCCCGATCTATATGGTTTTCCGGTTACTCGAGAGCAGGAGAAACAAGTCCCGCTGCGTCGGGTAAGCCGCAGATTAAACTATTTATTCCGGCAAACCAACGAACAGACAAACAAAAAGCATCTACTTACTTTTGACTTCTTCATATGGAATGACAGGAGCAAATCCAGTGTGTCCGAAAGCCTATTTTATTTTACTTCTACGGGGAGGAAAGGGGTTGTCATCATCCTGTGTGCACATATCCAATGCCTAAGTCAGCAGTATCCAAGTGGAGGAGAAAAGGAAAAGCCCGAAAAGGAGAAGATCGGCAAAAAAAGTGATATTTAACTTTTAAAATGTGCAGCCTCTAGGCTAATAATGTGTGGCATATAGCCCAGCTATCTACAACATAGATCCAGACACTGAGCGCTTGCAGCACAAGAGCGGGACAACGCGCAGAGGGAGGGAGTTAAGCCTTTATAATGATACGTAAAAAAACAGTCCAAGAGCCGCCCTCTGACGAGTTACAGTGCGAAGAGGTGCTCTCCAAACCACTACCGCCACTGTAAACATATCAGCTATGAAAACATTCTCGGCCCTTCTGTAAGGTGTTTTCCTAATAGTGAGTTTCATGAGTGCTAAATGATTATTTTTACGCTTGAAGCCGTGCTTGGCCTGTTCAGTGTTGATAATATAATGGCAATAGTAATTATTATTGGAAAACGTCAAACGAGTTACTTTAATACGTTTTTTTCCCTGCCGTTTTATTACTTAAACCTACCTCCAGCTTTCAGCTATGTCATATGCTATGCAGACGTTGCATCGTTATATATAGCAGACACACGTTTAAGCAATCAGACTGTTAGACTGTAAAGTGAAAGCATGGGCGTTGTAACGAAAAAAATCTCTTTGACATATTAATTCAGTCTTCTCCCTTCTGTGATGAGTGGAGTGACTCAGTTCAAGAATGAGTCAAAGTGTTTGTCATGGGTTCTCTGGAATATTGTCACTGGACTGTGCCAACAAAAAGTATTTTCTCAAGCAATCAACAGAGTGAGCAATTACGGCATGGCAGCTTTCACTTGGTTTTAGTATGATATTTGTATGACACTGAGGATGGAATTTCAAATAGTTACTGCTGGTACTTTAAAGCCAAGGTTTGTTAGAGTATGTTTCTTTATCTGTCATGCCTATCAAAATGTCAATAGCCAAATGCCTGTGTAGGGATTTATCAGTGAGCCAAACTGAAAGTCTACCTTTTGTTACATAGATTTTGTCTGATAAGAAACTTATGTGTACAAATGGTGTTGTAATTAGCAAGGGTGGGATCCTTTGCAAAGTTATTTACATTGTTTTAAATGTGATTTTAGAATGACCTATTGACATTTAATGCTATTTCCTGTTGGCGTCCTCTGTGATTATTTGAGGGTTTTTTTTCCTGGTGGTCATTCAGGACAGTTTTAGTGCTGTGATATTTTTATCCATGACTTCCTTAGCAGTAAACATACAAACAATAACTGTGTGCTGTCCTATTTCAAAAGAGCATTCTTGTCCTGTATTAGGACTGTCTTCTTAAAGCCGACCATTAATTTTCATTTTAGTTTATTTCAAACTATTATTTTTTTCATTTGTTGTGACCAACTGACAAAAAGCTTCATGGATCTTGGATGTATCATGCTTTTCTGTCCTCATCTAACAATAAGCGAAATAAGGCTTTTCTCACAGTTGCTTCAGTGCAAACTGTCACTGTAGGTGTTTAGAAGGGAAACTTGGATGTCTACTTAGTCCTTGCCAAAAGGTAAGTGCCAGTATTAAAAAAACACCAGAGTAATTAAAAAATGGCGGCTAGCCACTTTGTTTTTAAACTTCTCAAGACATGACAAAAGTTCAACATAGCACTATTTAATTAGACCTACATGGTGACAGACAAGAAAGTACATAAAACAATAAGGCACAGGTTGTTTTAAAAGTTGAAAATAGTTGCCTAATTAAAAATAAAAGTATTCTAAAAAAAAGACTGGACAAATGTCCACCGTGGTGCCCTCTAGTACGTCTCATTTCAGAGAATTTTACATGAGAAAATATCAGTTAGAAATATGTACTTCTTCTTTTAAAATATTTTCCCAGTTGTTTTTTTTTCTGCAGTGGAAATGCATTGCATAAAACAAGTCAAATGGAAAGGAAACTGTGCTCTGGTAAATCAGTTTGAGCCTTCATTCTTAACATTTTGGCTAACACTGACATTCTGTTTAGGTTGCACTGCATTTTCCTTAAAAATGTTCATCTAAACGTGTGGCAGTGTGTCTGTGTGGAGAGATGTTTCACGCATGAGAAAGACAGGGAAGACCCTGGGGCAAATGCAGGCACAATGTTTTTCCAAAATAATTTTGATTTAAATGGGATGTAAAAAAGATACCCTGGGGACATTATGTCTCCTGGCTGGCCTGGAAAATCCTTGCTATCCCCATGGAAGGGCTCTGTTGGAGGAAAGGAGGCCTAAGCAGCTATGTTTGAAGCCAGTGTGGACATGTGAAAAACTGCTCTTCCTCTAATGGCCACTTAAGATGAGCCCAGAAAATGAATCAAGTCCCACAGACTCCTATGTTTAAAATGCCCTACTTCAGACGATAAATGTTTGCAGTCTATAAAAGCTACTGTTGGTTATTCCTGGACCAGAAGAAAACAGAAGAAAACAAATCTAGTTTTAGTTGGAACTAACTAGTATCAGTGTTCATGTACTGCAGTCTTACAGCATATAAATACAGCTTGCTAACCAAGCTCCAAACTTCAGCCAAATATGGTCACTTCTGGCTAACCCCCCCCAAAAAATACTCATTGAGGCTTCAAAATGCAGAGCCCAGGAAGCATAGGCTGATGTCATGGTGGTACCGTCCATAATTTATCAGTTTTGTTTCAGCAGCAGTCTCCGCTGTCTAGACCTATTAGAAGTTGATAAGTGAACAAAAGCTTACTTTTTTAATATATCCTGTAATCATGCATGTATGTGTATATGTAATCAATGTTATCTTTAAATGAGCTGGTGTGACAAATTATATTTATTGTGCGAGGGGAGAAAGCTCTAATTGAAGCACATGGTCTGTCAGTCTGGCAGAGGTGTAGCGACTGCCTTCAGGGATAAACAAACTGGTTTGACAGTTCTGGAGAATCTGACAGTTCTTGGGAATCCCATTCAAAGTTTGCAGCCCTTTCACTGCCTGTATGAGACTTCTGTGCACTGACTGAATGCAGACATATTTCCCAGTCAGCTTTCAAATTCTTTTGTAGATGCAGAATGTTAAGTAGCAGAGAGGATTAAAAGGATACGATGGGATCAGTAATCATTGTTGTTTGCTGAATAACCACAAACTCAGCCTGCCTGCTTCTCATGTTGAATGGCTGTCTGAGAGGCATAATTACATAAGGTACTTGTTTTGCTAATCTGTCTGTGAAATACTATGACTTCATGGATATTTGTCAATAAATGTAATCCACAGTTGCAAGAAACAGGATTTCCTGTATTTATGAAATACAGGAAGTCTTCTGTGGAATGGCTGGACAATCTGGAGACTGTACTAATTGATTTTTGGTTAATACTGATGAGGGAAAAAAGCACATAAACACACAGTCCTGCACTGTCATCATGTTGTAGCGTTAATGTACCTGAACCTGAGACTGAATCTTTGCATAAATGTGTCATACAAACCAAATTAATGAGCTAAATGCTCATTTTCTAGTTATTCTCTACAAACTTTCTTGTGTTCCATTTCATTTTTTATGATCATTTATTTTTATCTGAGCTAGTCTCATATCTAGTACCAAGTAACTAGTATCTAACCAAGAGGCATACAGAATATGTCAGAAAGCAAAAGATCAGAAAAGATCCCAGTTTTCATATAACCCTGATTTTGCTGCTACAAAAGTAAAGTGTAAAGCTGCTGTAACACAATTTAATTTATTTACAGGTCTTTAACATTAATGCAAAATAGCAAGGGATAGTAAGGAAAAGGGTGTTGTGATATAATCCATTAATTTCCACGTTGAAAGTGAAAATTCAGGAGATTACTTTCACTTTTAACAGTAATCTTTTCAATTTTGATGGCAATACTTGTTTTGTTTTACTCAGGTATTGCCTCTAAATACCACTTACTGACTCCACAGTTTTCAGTATTTGAACTCCATCAAATCAAATATAAGCACTGCCAGTGGCTACATTTTTGATTATATGCTGAATGAATGAATTTACAAGGTGCACACACGCTACAGATAAATTGTTTGCTTGGAGAGCATTTAAAATGTCAGTGTAAATAACAAGCTTGAGTGCACAGCAAACGTAAAACTGTTTCAGAAACAAAATTACATCTGTACCTCAGAAGTTTTCAACCATTCAAACTTTGTATATTTGATCCCCTGCTGAATTTAAGTTTTCTCACTCGCAAAAAAAAAAAAAAAAAAAGAACAGTCTGGAGAGAAACAGAAAATATAAAAGTTATAAACTGATTTGCATGTCATTGTATGAATTCAGAATTGCCTTAATCATTTTTGGCGTAGATAGGCTTTTGCATACAAATACAAATCACCATTCTTTTACAGCTGGTGATAAATTGCTTACAGTTATCTGCCTGATTATGTTTATCACAGTGAATAGAAAGAGATCATGTGGAAAGTTTCATACAAGTTTTGGCAGGTAATGCTTTCTGCTTGTAAACTAGTGAGGAGGGGCAAAAAATGTAAATGATAGCTTTGCACATTTTGCCCTTCACGCCCTAGGCTGTTGTTTGATATTTCTTTTTCATGTGAATATAAAAACATAATGTTGTGGAGGGAGAGACAGTTAAGGTTACTGACCTCTTTGGGTCATGGTAAACCATTAGTAAGTGGACCTTTGGGTTTAGCTTCTCCTCGCCATATTCTTAAAGGTCAAGGATAAACATTTGTGCAGAATCACACTCACATTTTAACAATAATCTGAAGGCCATTAAAGAAGCCCAAAGGAAAAATAAGTTAATTCAAGAGACATTAATCATTCATTATGAAGTTCTACCACACTAATGATTTTAATGAAACTGTTCCTCCTTTCAGTCACTGCTCAGTGATGAAAGAAGTGATGAACACAAATCTCGTTGCCATTTGTAGCTAAAGTTTACCTTGCGAATCTTTTTTAACAATGGCTCTGTAAAATATGTATAAAGGGAAATACCAGCACTTCATTGACAAAATGTAAGGGGAAATATTTTCCTTCATATAGAGAAGTCAGAACATGCAATCCAAAAAATGAAAGCCACACACACTGGAAAGAGGCCAGACTTGACAGACAATAAGTAGAATAACGCTAGGCATGCTTGTTAAAAGCGTGGTCAGAATGCATTCTACTTTATCACAACTGAAGAAAAACACATTCAGTTCATCTTACATTTAGTTGCACAGCAGGAATGAGAGAGGTTACTAACAAAATAAAGTATTTGTAAGGCTGCTGTTAGCACATGACAGTCACTGCAGCTGATGTTCTTCGTTTCTTGTGCCATACAGGAGCATTTATGCCATTGTAGTCTGAGTACTTCTTACTGCAGGGGACGTTTAATAGAAGATCTGCACAGTGCACAGGCATTTGTGATCATCATGTCAAATCAAATCAAAATCAAATCAAAATGTATTTATATAGCACATTTAAAAAACAACAATGTCCATCAAAGTGCTTCACAAATTAGGAAATAAATAAAATAAGACAAATTTACCAAACAGCAACACAAGACAAGACAAACTTAGAAGCCAGCCAAATGATAGTCAAACTAACTTAAGTCAGAGCCAAGGTAAAAAGATGAGTCTTTAAGCGACATTTAAAAGACTGAATAGACTCAGAAGTGCGAATGGCAAAGGGAGGATCATGTGATGGCAAAAGGAAAATCTGACTAAGAAGAACTGTAAGAAAGAAGAATACTGCCACTAGTTTGCTACAAAGATATTAGTAAGAAGCTACAGGCAAAAGTGCCACATTACTGACAAGTTTGGGTTTTGAAGTCTGTGTTTAAACATATATAGATATATAAAAGAGGAATTTGAAATCTGACACTGTTACTTTCATGTAACATACTTCTGTGATAACAGCAACATGATATATTACAGGCAGATTTGTGGTTTATTGAAGCTTAATGTTGGATATTCTCGGGTATTAACTGTGACATTAGCTAGTCATACGTTTTTCAACAGTCCAACGTAACTATATTTTCAGAAATATTGCTATGAATGCATTGCTAAGATATTTTCTAACCCAACCTTGTGTATCCCACCTGTCTTCTTTCTTCCTCATACCTGAAGCATGAAACCAAAATATGCTCAAATGACTTCCTCATAGCATAAGCTTCAAATCAAAACATGCTCCACTGATTCTTTTTGTTACAAGGATTACCAGTAGAATGTCTCTCTTTTCTATGAATTCATGTGTGAGCTAACACCCACATGAATACTATGTTTTTTTCCTTGATTGCCTTGATTGAAAATATTTCATAAACATTTGCTCTGCCCACTCTAAAGTTAGCAAAATTGCACACTGTTCAACAGAATATAGACTTGGATGATTTGATGCCGTTTTACATCAAACATGCTTGTGCCTGGGAATAGCCACTGCTGCCACTGTTGCCTTTGGTTGTGTATCTTTTAACCCATCAGTAAAAACTTGTGTACATTTCCTAGATTTAAGGTCCTCGAGACTGTAATACATCCGAACAAGATCCGCTTTCTTGTTCCTACTTTTAATATGTAATCACTGGCTGTCAACATACGCGTTTTTAAACTTCTAGACTGAAAGTGCAGAGATACAGCAGCCTGTTTTACAGACTTTCAATTGTTGAGCTACATCTAATCATCCCAGACAAATTTTCAGTAGTTTTCTCCTCTCCCCAACAAGCCTTTAAGACCTTCTTTGTAGGATGGCTTTCATTATGTCCCCTTAAACTAATCCAGTAATTTGCTGCAAGCTGCCTCCTTTGAATCCAAAGTGGCATTTCACCTCCCTCCACTTGAAGAGGAGATCTCCCGAATGTACCTTTGTAGCACCTTTCTACTCTAAGTTAGCAATCAAAGCACTTTTTACTACAAGCCTCACTCACCCAATCACACACATAATCACACATATGCTGTGCCAACACAAATCATAAGAGCCAGGGATTGAATAATGTTCAGGTCTGTCAATAAAGATTTGGCTGCTGATCCATACACAAAACACTCATAAGTCAAAATTGACCTGATTAGGGCAACATATACAGTATTTGTCTCACTGAAGCCATATCAGTTCCTCACCCTATACCTGTTTAACACCTGATAACACTGGCAGATGGCTCACACCTTTGTTCTATAGTTTAGACATGATCGCTCCAAGCTACTCTACAATCAAAGTGCAGTCCAAAAACCCCCAAAAGCTTTTAACGCTCTTCAGGTTATTTCCATGCAGCTTTAGAACCCTTCCTTCTCTAACTTTCTTATTCAAAAATGACACTGCCTTTTTTCTATTTAATATTTAAAACCCCACTTTTCCCTTTTCTACTTACTTGATTCTGTCTTGCAACGCTTTTCTATATATTCACCATTTTTTCCCAATTGTTCTTACACTTAGGAAGCTCATAATTCCACTGACTTCAGTTTGATGCAGTTAAGCCTTCTCTCCTAACCCTGACCCAATTCTTGTGACTTTTTCCATAATTGTAAGCTTTCTTGACATTTCGACCTGGTATGATATGCCTAAGGATCAGGTCATCATCCTTCAACATCCAGGGATACTTAGCCTCACCAAGTTTTGTGAAATTTAGCAGCTCCGTTATCATTATCCCACCATTACCTTCCAACCTCACCACAACATGAAGGGATTCCAATTTAAACTTAATTTCACCTTCACAACTCTCACTGTCTAATCCTTCCAAGTTAGCCTCCTCATGCTTCTTATTCTTCAGACCTCTCACCGCCTGCTGCCGTTAACTTTCCTTTCTATCCTTTTCACTTCCTCCTTACTTACCTCGATGCTAATGCAGTTATCAGTGTTCCCACCATGACCTTCATGAAAAAGGCACCTTGTCCCTATAACTCCCACACTAAATGTATTACTTGACCCAGCTGTTGCCAAGTTCATATAAATTTTGACTTAATTACCTAAAATTTCCAGTCAGTTTTGATTTATTTTCGTGGGACTTTGAGTTAGTAAGTCTCAGGCAAACCCTAACCTTTAAGCCCTAATCTTATCCCCTAATCTCAACCCTTATTTCAGGTTAGTAAGGCAAAATTGCAAGTCACTTATCTTGAAATTTTAGGATAAAAACTGAAAATTTAAAGACAATAACCAAAAACCGACTCATGGACAGTGAAAAGAAAAAAATCAGTGGCAGACAGAAGCTTCTGTATCCACAGTCTGCAATCCAAAGTCAAAGTCTGTTAATCCATTCAATCCGTTTCAGACCAAAATGATCCTAATTACTTGCACCTGTGCTTATAAAAGGAGAATAAAAACCCTACCTAACAGTAACCAAGCCTATGAAGGGGTGGTGCTTATTCCTCAGCCACATCACATACAGGCCAGATCTGAAGAGAGTCTAGATTAAGTTATTTTTCTCTTTTTTTTTGGTCCTGTCAACACCTACGCTGGTGTTTGAGTAAATGCCACTTTTTTGCCTCTATACATTATTGCTTTTTGTCTACATACAAATGCTATTTTACATTTTTAAAAAAACTATCATTGTGGGTGTTTCCCCCCCAAAAATTCTGCAATTCTTTACATGTGGACAAGGAAGCAAAGTTTTTTATTTTTCAACTGCAAAGGCGCATGGCTTCATTTCTTTGGATAGAGATTTTTTTTTAAAAGTCTGAGATGTAAAAAAAAAAAAAAAAAATCCAGCATACTTGTGGATGTAGGCTTAACATATGTAATGTAATTGTGTTTTCAAAAAGTTTTATTGGTCCTTTTAATAGTCAAGACACATATAAGCCGATGCTCCAATGAAAAGAAATTCCCCCTAAAAAATCAACAGCATGACTATTTTTTAAACAAGCAATATTAACCTTGCACTGGAGCAGTGACAGCACATATATGACAGCTTCACTGGTGTGTTACACTGAGTTTCTTATCTGCTGTAAGATGTGTAGAGTGAAGTTGGGTTGTAACTAAAAAGCTAGCACTCAAAATCCCAACATCCAGCTCTCTCTCTCACACACACACAAAGCTAAACTGAAACTAGAGCTGCAGACTCCTGTCACAAAAGTCAATTAGGATTTTCTTAATCCTCAAAAGGAGCTGGTAATAAAGTATACAACACTGTACGCTGTCTCAAGGAAGCAAAATCTTTGCACAGCTTTTGCCTTTCAACAGAAGTTGTCCCTAATTTTGCTCCCTGTCTTAGACCCTTAAAAGTAAATAAGATTTGATACATTTTGTACATTTTAATATTGTGCCTTAGAAAATACAGTTTAAAATGGTTACATTACACTCAAATACAGTTTACTTATGTCGGATTATAACCTACTTTCTCTTCTCAGCAGGAAGTGGAACTGCTCATGTGGTAGTAGAGCAACAGGATTAACTGCACAAAAATAAACCATACTACCTTAAGGCAACAACATGCAGAGGTGGCAGAAGTACACACATTTGTGACGTAAATAATATTTGTTACACTATGTCTAACACTTCACTTGGACACGTATGTTGTAAAAGAAAAAAACTCTTAATTTCTGAGTGAAGTTATCGCACGTTCTTTTCTCTCCCTATGTAACACAGCAGCTTGCTACTGCTATTTTATGCTATGCTATGGTGCTATGGTGCTATATTAAGCTACAGCAGTTCAACTGTGTGACAAACTGCACAGAAATTTTGTGTGTTTGCTGATATTTAATGAGCTATTACGAACATTACAGTTGAAACTGCCCGCCACTTAAAAAGGCATTACTTTTAAAAATATAAGCAATAGAAAGTGTAAGTAGTAAAAGTAAAAAATTTGTTATCATAAACATAAACATTTAAGCAAAGCATGCAAAATTCCACTACCGTAATACAGTATTTGTACTTTTTTATTTCCTACTTCTTATATCAGGTCCAACTCAGGATCAGTGCCAAATCTTATAACATGTAAGGTGACCGAATGTATACATTTCGGCAAACTCCAAAAAAGAGCTGGTTCTCATGAGTTTTAGAAAGATTACACACAATATAATTATTGACGCCGTGAAGAAAAAGTGGCTGTTAGAATGTTTTCTTCCAGCACAGCTGTATAATAACATCCAGATTCAGTTCTTTATCACAGTGACAGGAAAAAGCATCTGTAGTTTGTTGGGTTATGTATTATTTGGCCACAAAATAGGATATTATCTACATGTGATCCAAAAATATACACAAATATAATGTTCCTAATCCCAAATGCAAACAATTAAAATCTTTGGTTTCTTTAGTTAAAAGACCTCATGTGTATTAACTGTGCAGGGGGGAAAGTAAGCAAACCTCTGGACTCAATAACAAACTGCCTGTGGGAGCAACTAAAAGGAATTTACACTAAACATGAAACATGAATGAGTTGAGCTTGGCCTTGAACTAATGCAACTTTATTTACACAAGCAAGGTATAAGATATGGAGTCAGATAAATATTATTCATGTAAGTGAACAGTGGAGTACTGGAAGACCAGTACCACAGAGTTGAGAAAGGGGTAGGGGACAGTTTCAGAGGACAGAAGTGTGTTTAGCAAGAGGAGTATGGAGGAGGAGATCACCAGCTAGAGCCCAAACTTCACCTGAGAGCAAGAATAATAGCAGGAGAAAAGAGAGAGAAGAGAGAGAAAAGAGGAAACAGGAAAGAAAAGAAGAAAGAGGAAAGACAAAGTAAATAGGGTGCAGTGGGACCATGACAGAATTCACAATAACCAGTTAATTCTGAATAATCAGTATTATGATATGCAAACTGAGCATATGGAGGTGAGAGTAAAGAAAAAAGAGAACTTCATAGTACTTTGTTAAGGTTAGACAGTGTTTTTGGGTCAAAATGAAATGATTTTATTCTGATATTAGGAGGACTTTAAAGATAATCCAGGCCTGTATGCTTTTGTGTCCAATTTTACTAGCTGATTTGTGTTTTCTGGGTGGATGTTATGTACACAAATAAAAATACATGCCTAATATTATTGCCATTTTTTATAAAATTATTTTGAAGTCGTAACTTATACCAGACAAAACAAATCTGTATGCAATCCCAGCTCAGACTTTAAATGCCTAACCAAAGGGGGTGACTTTAACCTGCATGGACTCATCATTTAAACGGATCGGAACTGAAAAGTTCATGACCTTAAGGTTCAAGACCTCAAGAAATTAGCCACAGTGGATGAAACATACCCCATCTGCCCTCCGACAAACAGTTGCATTAACCATAATCCCTCTGCAGAACTGATCTAAGGTTAATGTCTGAGTGTCCCAGTGAAATGGTAGTTTCATACATGGCCTAAATACACATATATAATATATATGTATGTATATGTATTTGTGGTAAATCTATACAAAAAATAAAATATGAGCGTAGGCCACATGATGTCATCTGTATGTTTATTGGGTTTTACATATTTTTAAAAAACATTTAGCATTGGATGGTGTTAGCATGAGTGTTTTGCACTATTATCTTGTAATGTCTCTTACTGATAAAGTGGAAATAATCCTGATTTAACTGTTTTGTCTAAATCCAACAAGGTTTTACCACTAAAAGCCTACACTGTGAGGAGGCATAATCACATTTCTAAGAAAACAGAAAACGTTAACTGGGTCTGACAGACAGCTGAGAGCTCAAGTGGGAGCTCTCAGCTGCTGGAAGTACTTAGGTATTTTATTAAAGGATTTCAGACTTTCAGACCTGTGTTCATGATCATATAGCGGAAATAGTTTAGGAAGATGAGGCAAAGAGTGAACGAAAAGTTGCCAATAAGTGCTCAGCATAAGGCGTTCTCTAAATCCTCTTCATAAGGCAGCCAACTGGAAGGTTTTTAAATGGGAGTCCTAGAGTGTGACAATGAAAAAGGTTGATTTATTGAATTCTTTGTTTTTTTGTTAATTTATTTCACTATGAGAAATCACCGTAGACTAAATCGTCAATGCATTTGGTTGATTACTCTTATAGGTCATCGGGAATGGCCACGCTTCAGTCTGCGGTGACCATAGCTCTATGCCCATGTGTAAAACACACACACACACACACACACACACACACACACACACACACACACACACACACACACACACACACACACACACACTCCTGGAAGCTAGACTGAATGCAGATGACTAATTGTATAACTGAGACTGTGAGAAAATCAGTTTTGTGGTGTTTACTTTCCCCAAAAGATTGTCATGATATGTTATTGACTATGACCACACATTTCCCTTTTGGTAATGCAGTGCAATGCATAAATCAGAATGCTGAATTTACATAACTTTAAATGACTATCTAGTTGCCCCAAGGAATGAAACTAGTTTGGAAAATTGACTGTAGCCGTTCATATACAGTAAAATGCAAATTTGATATTGGGGTATCTGGGCAACAAGGGAAGTTAATTCACATAAAATAATTTTCAAATTAATTAACTGACCATAACAAAATGCTGTTTAATCACTCTGAGTCAAAAGCTGGATTGGAAACTATTGCGACTCGGGTTCTAGAGCACTTTATCCACTATTTGGAAATTCTAGATAAGGTTGCTCCCAAGGACTGCTTTGGGCCCTGAATGCCACAAGTGCTGACGCTTGTCTATAAGTCCATGTATGAGAAATAAAGTGTTTTGCAGAATCTTGCTAAGGCTCAGTGAGGACCATTTCCAGGATAAGCACCCGAAAGCAAGCTGTGATGTCATGCTTTTGTCCATGATATCAATCAAATGCAGCTGAGCATTATTATTATTATTATTATTATTATTATTATTATTATTACTGTTATTATTATTGTTATTATTATTATTATTATTATTGTTGTTGGTGCTTTTGCTATTGTATTTGTATATTTTTGTATTTTTCTTCAATATAATAATGTTTTGGGTCTGAAACTCTACTAGTGGCAAAGTGCATGCCATCATTATCACTTTCTATTTCCTAAGAGCTTCAAACTCGATGACCCAGAGTTGGACCATTTCCAAAACGGGATCATCCGATTCTAACCGCCTGTCGCGGTGCTTGATCCTTGAGTGTGTGGCGATCAGACAGTCTGCACTGTTAGAAGAATGATACACCAGAGGGCATTTCTTTTGTTTGATGATCGTTTTCACATTGTTGATAAGCCTTTTTAGTGTTTTATATTAAATGCAATGTTGTTATCCAGAGTGTTGCTAAATCTATGTGTGAGCAACAGAAAATGCCGGCAGGCTGGTCTCTGATATAAAAAAGAGAAATCTAAGTATTCTGCGTAACACAGTTTGATGAAACAAAAAGTTATGTCTTGCGCCTTTGAGCTAATTGATGTTATTTGGAGTTAGCTGGATAAGTGACCAGGAAAATTTATACATTGAGGAGTTAAACAAAATAATTTAAGTTTCTGATTTAAAAAAAAGTAATTATTGCGTGCAAAATAATTCAAAGATATAGCATATCCAGTGCAAGTAATTTATGTGCTATAATACACTTGTTTACCAGTGACACTATAGTCATGATCCTGATTATGTATCATCAGTGATTGTATAGTTTCAGAATGTTGTTTTAATTAAGAAGGTGCACTACATATTCAGTGTGAAACATAGTTTCTATCATAAACATGGACGTCATAAAGGATCCCATCGGGAAAATCAATTACTACCACATTCCTTCTGAAGAATTAGTTCAAATGTTCTCTCTCTCCCTTGTCAAGAATTCCACAACAAAAATAATTCCTTAGAAAAATTTCTTGGAACAGCATCCATATCTGATGCCTTGTAGTCAGTCTGCCAGACAGATCAGCATGTGATGCAGGGCAAAGTAGCGGTTAAATTGAAGGCATTATAGGCATTTCAGTTCTCTGGAGCCAGGAGTGATTAGATAAAGTAGATCACTTTATGAGGCCTAAAATTGGTTTAAATGATTAATGAATCTGGCCTTCATTTTTGATCCCTCCAAAAGCTCAAACATTTTCAGCAGTTTTCTGGTTATGATTGATAGTGATAGAATATGTTGACGATCAAAATTCGAAATAAACTCAATCAAATTCAGAGACTGTGGATGATCGATGCAGAGTCCATACATTTTTTGAAGTGTTCATTCACATCTTAGACATCCTCACTTATCTGACTTTTTCAAGCTGATTTTGTGAGAATATTGCTCACATTGCTTGAATGTGAGATGCTGTAAAACACACACACACACACACACACACACACGCACACACACACGCACACACGCACGCAACATCAAAACTGCAGAAGGTGTAAAATCCCATCACAAATTCGCCTCAGGGAGCTGTAGAGACTGTAAGTCATACAAAACCCTGCACTGTATGAATGTTGTAGTGTGCTTCAAAGTGCTCTAAGTAACTAAGAATTGAAAAGTGTTGTAAAAAGCTGTCTCTTTTGGTTTGTTTCAAAAAAGTTGTGGACTTACAAATCTTAGCTTTCTGGGTTAACTGCTGAGTTACCCTAACCCATTAACACAGGGGGCTTTTAAATTGAACAATGAAGACTGATGACTGAAGGGCAGACTTTCAGTTTTAATTTAAGGAATTTGATAAAACTAATGCATTAACTGTTTACCAATTACAGCTATTTTTATACACAGCAGTGACCATGTCAACATTCTTGCTTAAGAAGAAGGATTGAACTGCTGGCCAGTTCAGCGAAACCAAAAGACCTGAAAGATCACAAAAGACAACTGATGAAAATCAACATAAAAAAAAATGCATTCACAACATGAAATCAAATCAAGAACACTCTGGAGGTGGTATTATTGTCAAATTCTGCAATGACGACACCTTCAATGATTTAAAGAGAGAGGAAGAACAGGATCAATGGATGAATTTATGTTCTTTGTTTAGATTCCGCCAGAGGTAAAACCGATTAGACAACACCTCACAGGAATAAGAAATGATCCAAAGCAAACTGACAAGTTAATGTCCATGGGTTTCAAACTTAAACTGACAACAAATCATTTTCTTCCAAGTATTAAAAATAACCCTTGTATTTCAGTTATGTTAGTCTGTCCAATTATATTTGTGACTCTGAAAATAGAGGACTGTGTATAAAAATGTCCGTAATTCTGAAACAGTTATTGCATTGTTTTTTATTAAAGCCTTGAACTAAACATAAAAATCTGCCCCTCAATCACCACTGTGGTGGTGTACCAATAAAAATCACTGGTAAGAGTGCATACCATTGCCTTGCTGATATAGAAAACAAAGAGACAAAGACACACATGAATTAATTTTAACAGAAGCATGTGTTAATAATAAAGTGCTCTACCATGAACAGAAATGAGCAGAGACATAAAATATAAATAAGGGATTTAAAGCTCCATCAAAGCATTCTCAGTACTTCATCTTTTTTCACCCGGGGTGTTAATGTAGTAAATAAGAAATCCGTGAAGGACTGTAGAGCAGGAAGCAGGGAAAACAGCAAGTTACAGGGATCAACCTATAAATCAATCTTGTTATGCCGTGTTGAAAGATATCTTGGTTCTTAAAATATATCTCAAAGAGGAGAGAGGTTTGCTGGATGAGGTATAATCCTTTGTATCTTTGAGGAGGTCCAAACTGCAAGAGAGTGCCAACCACGGTGAGCGAAACACCACAGAAACACCTACTTCTTTTTATTCATATGCTGTTTTCAGTTATTTAAAATGACCATGTATGAGATCAAACTTTCCACCCATCTTAAAAAAAGGAAGCTGCAATGTCTCATTTTCATCATTTATTGTTACCTTGACTCCTCTCTCCTTATGTCTCTTTTTCACCTCCTCCATTCTCGACCTCTTTCTGGTGGGACTAAGACTAAAAGAGAGAAAGTAAGGAGAGGATGTCTCCTCTGGCCTCCATTCTCCTGCATGTGGCCGATTTTGCTGAAGGATGTCCCAGAAGTGCTTTTAGCTTCAGTGGATTAAACCAGCATGGCACACATAGCTGGAAAATACCATTGTAAAATATTAAACTACAATATTTGTTCCGTTTTATTTATATGTCTTTCAGGTTTTTAAGATGGTTACTTTTTATTCATTTTTATTCTTAGTTTATTATAAGAAGTTACATTAACTTGTCACATTTAGTTAAAAATGACCTTACATAGAAAAAAATTATATGTCGTGACCACTGTTACATACAAGATCATCTGTAGGCTAAATTATTTATGTAAAACTGTGTCAAAGCTTAAATTTTACTGACATCACTCAGAAATCAAGTGTGAAAGTCTGTCTTACTTCACTAAACGTCTGATGCCTCTGCTCCTCTCTCTTTGTGCCCCTTCCTTGCCTCCTGCACTCACACTGTTAGCAGGATGGACTAAACACAAGGAGAGAATTAGAGGAGAGGAATTATGCATAAGCAATTTGGGAATTGACAAAGGGGTAAATACACGGAGGTAGGAGATAACTGTAAATGAGCGACACCACACTGCCAGGAAACATATGAAAGTAGTCCTTTGCAGTAAAACCCATATGAAATTATTTAACATTAAATAAGATAATGTCTTTACATTACTCTGATGGTTAAGAAATAAGATGGTTTACACTTGTTATTTTTCTCAGAAAGGGGCTCTGTTTGTATTTCCATTCATCTAATACCAAGCTGTTGAGCTCAGCAGTATCAGCCATCAGAAACCACCAAAATATTTTGCAAATTCCCCTTCAAGGAAAAAGTGTTCTTGAGAAAACTTAGATCATTCTTTTTTCCTGTAACGTCTACTGCTTGGCAACAACAACAATGCCAGTGGTATATGTTACTGTATGGATTCTGTCCAGGATTTTATGAAACAGGGATATCAGGTTGCTGCATCTGATATCTCTGGGTTGGTGTTGCTCCTGTATTATCATAATTACAGTTGGTCCAGCATCAACATCGCAACTGGCAAATCACATTGTTATTTTCCACGTCGCTTTGTGTTGGAAAAAGAGAGAAATGCCCTTCTTTATTTAAAATGCTCTTCTAGGAAAAATAGCAAGCATTACAAGTGCATTTTTTACTAATGTATGCAATATAACAAATATATGGTAAATGTAGGTTACCTGCAAGCCAAATATAGGTTACTCATGTTGATTTGCTGGAGATAGTTATCTAACTTCATATCTAATACTAACTGAAAAAAAAGTACACCTACCTAAATCAACAAATACTGTTGATTAACAGGTAAAGGTGGTTCTTATTTATTTAATTTATCAGAACTCGTATTCTTAACCAATGCTAAGAACAAGTTTTAGGGAACAGTTTTAAAGCTGGAAAATAAGCCAATATACTGATGTTTGTCAAGCCAATGGACCACTTTGATTCTCTACTATGATTCACTAATGTCTAATAAATTTAGTCAAGTTGTAATGTAATGTGAATCATTGCTGTAATTCGTGTTTTTGAAGATCCCTATACCAGGACCAGGATCAGGTTACCTGTTGACTTCTATTAAAAATGATTTCAGCATGAGTGGAGCACTTAAACACAGGATATTAGAGGCCAATTAAAATCCAAAATCCAGATCTTTATTGTCAGGCAACAAATCATACAATGGTCATACAAGTGAAACATGAGCAACAAATAAAAAAATACACAAATACAAACTACATCTGAAGGGAAAACAAAATCAAACTACAAAGACAAAAAGAATGTAAAACTGGATGGACACTTTACCTGTAAAGAGTAACAAGGCAACCTGCCAGCTGGAAGAAGGTCAAAAGGTTGAATATATACTGAAGCGATGTCTGATTAGACACTGTTGCGGCAGAAAACTTTCGAAAATACAACAAAGTGCGGAAGTAGAGCTGACAGGAATAAAATAAGGTAAGTAGTTCCCAGATTAAACAGGAAATGACAGAACATCAAAGCATTTTACTTTTCATGTCTTTTACATTATAGCCAATGCAAATGATAATGTAATTTGCAAAAGAAAGAATTGATCAGACAGTGTTTCAAACAATAAAGAAAACATGCATTTATTCTAATAATACATTAGATTTAGTGCTTTATCTTTTGGTTTTTAAGGCTTAATGCAATTATGTAAACAATCCAAGTAAAAACGAGTATGTTTTACTGTGCTGGGAGTGAAATAAAAGCCATGTAAATAAATTAGCGAGGCATGGTGCATGGGTGACACAGAAACAAACATGTTATTAATAATGACCAGTTGCAGTCTTTGCAAAATCACTGTGGCTCAGTGAAAACTAATAAATAATGGCTTCCAATCTGCTGGCCTCCATTGGATTAGTTCAGTATGGTGTACCTTAGAGTAAAGCTGTATAAAGTAGCTTAACTAAGGAGAAACTAACCTGCACCATCTTTTACCCTAATCCATGATCTGTTGGTCTTGGTTATATTTGCAGATTAATTTCCTTTAGTCTGTGTAGTTAACTTGGGGGTACGAACAAAAAAAGAGTAAAGTTCATCCTACTCGTTTTCGAACATAAACATTGTGTAGACATATTGATGCAGTGTTTGTTATTTTTCAGGGTTTTTTTCTCGTTTGAAATAAACTATTCTTAAAAATCTCTGTTCTGAATGTTCTTAATTTTACGACTTAATAAAACAAAATGATTTATAAAAAATTAAAAGTTAAGAATTTGGTACTTTTTACTGGTACATTTCTTTTACTTTACTACTTTTTTTTTTTTTTTTTTTTTACTTCCATCATTGGATTCAAGCAAAACACACACCCTCCCTTGCCACATTTAAAAAAAAAATTAAAACCCACAAACTAGCACCTGTATCTCACTTTCTTAATAACCGTACTACTAACACAAGCTTGCACGGAGTAGACAGGCTTAGTTTACTATTCTCCTGCATTTAGGAGACCTCTGTGCTCAGAGATGGCATGCATTCGAGGCAGGTCACGTTTCCAAGGGTTGATAAACCCTGGGGCAGGTAATGCCCTGACAGACTTTCTGTAATGCCTCACGTTTGGAACATTGTGGCTGAAGGTGTCTCTTCACTTAATGAATGTTCACATCTGTCAATTCAACTCAATCCTGATTAGGATTTGGTAATCATGTTAGCTTTGCGCCAGTGTAGCTGCAAGGGTAGACCACCATTTTAAATATCTATCTGTGCCACTGGCTTATTCCTTGACCAGGTGACTTGCTGACAAACTTGGCACTTTTGCTAGCCACATGGCTTTTACATATGGTACTCACAGTGTGTGACCTGATTTGCACTTGCTATGCCACTAAAGCTGTTGGTAAAACATGTTACACTACTTTTAACACCTGTCTTAGATACCGATGTTCTGAAAGAAGAAAAAAAACAAAGAGAAAGAAAGAAAAGAAGTAACAAATTACACACCATGAGCTCCCTTTAATTGATCCTGCACTAGTAACTGTCATTCAGCCCCATTCTCTATTCATAGTGCTTGGAGCTGGATTATGAGTGTGTGCTTTTTGGAATTTAATTCTTTTTACTGAGTGCTATGGATATTTTTTGTAATGCGCCTGATCAGAAATATTAAACATCACACAAAATGTCCGTTCTCCAAAAATGTCTTAAACAACACGAGAAAACATTGGAATGCTAATTCTTACTGTAGAATGTATCATAGATTGTATTTCTAAAAGAGGAAGAGATTTCAAAGATTCCTGCGCAGATCAGGGAGTGGTGAAGACAAAACACCAGTCAAAATAAACTTCAGAAATTCAAAACATGCAGACACATACTGTAAGTACTCAGGCTTTATGTTTGAATCCAATAACAAAAAGATTTAAGCATTTAAGCACACGTTTATACTGTGAGACCCTGATGGGGGTCTCTTATGCTGCATAAACCTGCCTTAATCATTGGCTCTAGAAGTGCTCTGCGTTTGTCTTAAAGCAATTAACCTTTGCCTCAGCAGTTACCCTGTCTCTGTAACTGGGCAGCATGCTGTGAGACAGACATGCATGTAAAAGGTTACTGTAAATGCTTCTACAAATATGCAAGTTCAACCCATTTTCTTTGTTTTTAACATTTTAGCATAACATGTTTATTGTCTTTTTTAGCATTTAAAAAATAATGTAACATATTTTTAAAAAAGTAGATGCTATGCAATTATTACTGTTAACTCTAGTCCCTGGCAGTAATGTCCTGCCAACTGCCAATGGACTCTACATGAGGGAAGTTGACTTTTATCTGGGATAAAAAATAAATATTTCTGTTTACACATTAATTCTTATAATCCTACTCTGGCCTTTGTAGTTGGTGAGGACTGGATGCCTCTCTGCCCCTGGCGGGGGTTGTACCACTAGTATGATTTGACGTATCGTTAGTTCAGGGGATTTAAATATTCACACTGAGAACAGCAACAATGAAAAGTGATATAAAACAGACAATCCCTTTATTAGAATGTTTTGACTTTAAATAGCATGTGAATGGACCCATTCATACAAAAGGTCACACACTTGATCTAATTGTTTCCAGACGCCTTAATGTCACAATTACAAATGTTCAAAATGTTGCTCTCTCTAATCATTATTATGTGTTTTATTTGTTTTGTCAAAACAAATACCAACCGATTAATTAACAAGCATTACATCAATGGCAGCACAACTGACATATTTACTGGTGAATTTTCAAAGCACGCATTACAAGTAGTGTCATCATATGACTAAATGCTGCACAATTTCTCTGATGAAATTTCTCAAATAATTAATTATATTGATTTTGCCAGAAGTGTAAATATACATAATCCACCTAAAGTTCCCTGAAGAAAAAAAGGAAAGGTAAAGATGGCAGAAAAAAAATGTTGCAGACTTTTTATTAAGCTCACAAGCCAATTGGTTTAAGAGTTGGTCAGGTCATGTTCTTCACTGGTAAGTGCAAAAGTTTTTGTGTGTTATTTCGTAGCTTTGGAACTGCTCAAATAAAAATTCAAAGGTTTTTCCTGTGGGTCTATCACCGGTCTGTTACACGTTAACCTTCACATGGTCCTGCTTGGTGCTGTCATAAAAAATCTCAATATATCCCATCATTCTATGCACATGACACTGCTTCACCTAACCTGAACCCTTTTCCTAACATGATCTAACCTCTTTTTTTTTTTTTTAACAAACTAATAAGCTACACTGATGAAATTAACTCTGGATGTCTAGAAACTTTATAGAATTTTTTTAGAACAGAATTACTTGTAGTTGGTTGAACAAGTCAGTTAGTTCACATTTATCTTCCCTGCCTCTGAAACACAGTAAACAAGTCAGAAACCTTGGCGTCATTTTGAACAGTGATCACAGTTTTGATAATAAGGTCTGCTGCCAGAGTCGTTACACGTACATGGAAATTTAAACATGTTACCAGAAGTACTGAAGTACTTCATTGGCTCCCAGTTCAAAAAGTTAATTTTAAACTTTATGAACTAAACGTTCGCTGCCTCACTGCTCACTGTCTGCAACCCAGTTAAACAACATCAGGTGTCCCCCGAATTAGAGCTACGTGTGGTGAGGGTGGTTTCAGTTACTGTGCTCCTATATTTGTAACAAGTTGCCTGCTGACCTGAGGTAAGTTACAACTGTGCCTGCATTCAAAAAACGACGCAATAAGTCAAAAGCTGAGTGTCTGTGAGTGTGTGTGCATGTGTATGTTAGCTGTTTTAACTATTATAAGATTTATTTTTCACCTGTCATTATAAACCTTTATAGATTTGTGTTTCTTTTTACTCTCTGTAGTAAGCAGATTGAATTTGAGTAAGATGAAATCTGCTACATAACTAAAGTTTGGTCATATTTGCAGATATTTTAGTATTTCTACTGTGTAGTTTGTATGCCCACAGTTTTTCCCTTGTTGCTCCTTGTTTGTTGTGTGTCTGAACTTCTGGATTGTTTTTTGGACTTTACTTTTGCCATATTTGGATTTGTTTGCCTCCTCTGCCTTCCTGTGTACAGCTTTTTGGATTAAAGATCTGGATTTTTGTGTGTCCTGCTTGTGGGTCCTGTTCCTTCATGATCATTGTAATTAGCTGTTTACTCTTAAAAAGCTATAAAATAATCACTAATATAAAAAACATTAATAAGCAACAACTTCAATCTCAACTCGTCACATTTTAATACAACCTGTGACAACAAGTTCAAACAAATGAAACAATGAAAATGAAGCAGGACACAAACATCAACGATATTAAAAAAAAAACATCCTAATCTTTATAAATGCACTACCTAGTATTAATCATTTACAAAGTTGCAATATAAATTGCAACTTTACAGAAACCATCCATATCATTAATTAATTAAACATAATATAAAATATAATATAAAAACAAACTAGTAACCAGTACTATTGTACTATGTATGACTGCAATGACAGTAAAGAGTTATCTATCTTATCTATCTTAATTAGTAAAAATATTGTTTCAGTGTTTGTTTTTGGTAAGTGAGATTAAACTAGATTTTATTTTAATAATGTTAAAGAATCAGCGCCTTTCTGTCTTCACTGGGTGTTCAGTCTAAAAGATAGTTTCAGAAGCACGATGGAAGTTTAAAGCCGCAGCAGCTTGACCTCTGGATGCCTATCGATGCCATGTACACTGTAATGTGAATGTAAAATTCTGTAGTGTGAAACACTTGTATTTGTTTCAAAGATTAAAATGTTAAGAAATAATTAACCAGATCAACAAAAGTGGGAAACTGAAACTGCAGCAGAAAGGTGACACTGAAAACACTGTCAGCAGTGAGGTTTAAAATGAACAGTAATAGCAGTGAAGAAATAAGGCAAGTGTCATGTAAACTTATTTTGTCATTGGGAATATTCCATCCAATTAAGACTTCTTTGTTCTAATGGGGCTAACAGGCCAACATTAATGTTGCACACTGAGTTATCACATCATTACATGGCTGCCTCCTACTGGGTGGTCTTGTAAGAAGGGAGGAAGGGGAGGCACTGGAAACATCTAAACCTTTTCAAAACCCTGTTGCAGAAAGGTATATCATAGCATGACTGGTCATGCATGTTTTCGCTTCCATCTTGCACTTTGTCCTGCCAGTTCTTGATACCTCTCTCTTTGTCAGTACCTGAAAAGGATGGGATGAGGTTAGATGATAGAGCTTACTTTATAATTGATTGTCTTTAACTCAAGTATTCTGTCATTCACCTGGAATGGTGTTATCCAGTATGAATCCAAAAAATCCACCGATGAACATATGTGTGGTAAAAAGCACTACAATCAATTGGTCCAGCTCTTTTATTCCTTTAGAGACAAGAACAAACAAAACAAGTCGTTAACCTTTATTAGCCTAAGATAAAAGAACTATAAATCTTGTACAAGATTTTCATTGCGCTTGCCTCTTTTAAAACTAAATCAAGGCCATCCATCCACCCATTTCCTTAACTTCTTATGCAGTTTAGGTCACGAGGGAGCTGGAGCTTATCTCAGCTGACATGTCAGTCCAGCATAGGGCCAACACAGATAGACAGCATTCACTCTTACTCAGTTTACTGTGTGAGGAAGCCAGAATACCTGGTATGCACTTTTACCACTGTTGCTGAGTTTACCGTACACATTTTATTTGTGTGGTGTGTGGTTGTATTCAAGCATCTTAGAAGCAAATGAGTGAATCTGTATATGTCTGACTGAGATGGATTTGTCTGAGATATTTTATGAGTGGCCTGTAAACTGTTCGTGGTATTTTTTGACAGTTAAAAACTTTCTTTGTTTTAGGTTTTCAAAACATTCGACTTCACATAGACACAAATAGATTAATATACTAAAGTAGATTTCAACATTAACAATGTTGACATGTTCAACGCAAATAATCTATGAAAACAATGGAAATGTCATTATTGGGGAGTTCAAAAAATCAACCTGACATCAGAAGGTTGCAATAAAAACATCATAAAACATCAAAGTTTTAATAAAGCCTTGTGAATTTTCCAACTCTGGGACTAATAAAGGTTATATGTATCTTAACTTGGCCTTCACTGGGAGTTGCACTGTGCTCTTGTTTATATAAAATTTTTACCTGAAGAGTGGATCTTGGTGAGGTTATCTGGTTATGGCTTAATGAGAAATGTCTATTTCAAATTAATTAATTGTAGTCAAACATTAGGCTAAAAATAAAAGGATTTTTAAATCTTATCAAGCCTTATGAAAACTTTTAAAAAAATCTAATTTAACGGGATATTTTGTCTAAGTAACGTGTATGTTCCCTTGACCACTGAAATCAAAGACAAGCTAGATAATGCTTCCAAATAACTATTCAAATCACTTCCCAGATACAGTTAAAAATGGACTGACTTTTTGAAGGAATCTGGGTCAGTACAGAATGTGATGTCACTAGGTTGGTTGGTTGCTAATAGATTCCTATTAGTTTATGTTAGCTAATTAGTGACAAAACCAATAACTCCATGGAAAATGTTTAATTCAATTCAATTCTATAGAAATAAAACTAAAGTGGCTTAATGGTGCTTTATATTGTAAGGTAAAGACCCTACAACAGGGGTTCTCAAACTTTTAGGGGCCAGGGACCCCATAGAGGGGGTACATGTTTTTTCCAAGGACCCCCTTATAACCCTCATGCTTTGTAATGAGATGCCACTTTAGCTTGGCTGGCTTCATTGCTTCATTTGCTAGCACCTGAAGACACACAATGCATTTTGGTCTTCCATCATCATTCTCGATAAAGCCAAACTCGAGGGGACTGTTGTCATACTTTCTAATTTTCGGTTGTTTGGCTTCTGCATTACTTGATGAAGTGGACAGACTTAAATATTTGTCCATTGTGCTATTAGCTCAACCTCAGATGATGCACATGTATTTACGTGCCACTATGCGCCAGGTGACACTATGTGTTTTCACAGACCCCCAATCTGCACCTTGCATACCCCTGGGGGTCCGCGGACCTCAGTTTGATAGCCACTGCCCTACAATAATAGAGAAAAAACCCCAACAATGAAATGAGCAATCACTTTGAGCAATAACTTGGCAACAGTGGGAAGGAAAAAGGAAAAGTCCAAGAATGAAGTGGCTGCCTGCCACCACTAGTTGAATTTAATGAAAGGAAGAGAGAACAAAAAAAAAAACACACTGTGGAAAAGAGTCACAGATTAAGTAATGCAAGGTAAACTCAAACTTAAAATTGGTCCAATACTGTCCTTCCTGTGTTTTTTCTTCGTCTGGTGGGTAAACTGAGAGGGGCAAATAGCTAGCAGAGCAGATGTCCACTA
The DNA here is from genome assembly GCF_001858045.2 of Oreochromis niloticus. Taxonomy (NCBI): domain Eukaryota; kingdom Metazoa; phylum Chordata; class Actinopteri; order Cichliformes; family Cichlidae; genus Oreochromis; species Oreochromis niloticus. The sequence continues at coordinate 41,657,227 of NC_031972.2, read as the reverse complement.
AATGTGATCAGTACCATTTTATGCCATAAAATACTTTCTTTACCCAACACATCCAAACATAACTAAGTTTCTTACCAAAGCACGATCAGGAATCCTACCATCCAGTGGCATGTTCATCTATCCATCCATCCCTGCATCCATTTTCTTTCGCCTATCAGGAGCAGGGTCATAAGGGCAGAAACCCAAACAGAGAAGCCCAGACTCACTGTCCTCAGCCTCCTCCTCTGCTTATCCAGGGGAATAACACCAAGACATTTCCAGGCCAGCTAAGAGATGTAATCTCTCCCATTTGTCCTAAGTCTGCCCTGGGGCCTCCTCTCAGTGGGATATGCCCAGAACACCTCAACCAGGAGACACATAGGAGGCATCCTTATCAGATGTGCAAACCACCTCAGCGAGCTCCTTTTGATGAGCATGTCCACCAAACAACAACAAAAAAAATCTCCCTGTGGACATGCTCATGCGTTCTAGGATTATCAGTTATGCTTCAGTTTCTTGTGTGATACATAAGTAGTAAACTGGTTGGATATGCTTGGGAGAAGAAAAACTATTTTATTGCATAAAATAGCACTGATCGCATCTTGTAGACATATATCTGCCAGTTGATTGAACTGCTCAGTCTGTCCACTCAACCTAACAACAAAAATCACACACAGAGGGGGCAGTTTGTCCACACAGACAAAGGTGAATCAACAGTTAGCCTGACTCAAACAGGCTCTTTTGCACATAGTCCCCATTTATTAAACTGCTCGACAAACCCTAACACTACAGTCAGCAGGAGAATTTTCCCATTACAGTGCAGCTAGCCAACAATAAAGAACAACTTACTGCGTAGGAGACAGAGAGTGAAAGTTGATTGTAAAACAAATTAGTTTTTTAACATAAAAGTTATTGCTATAGCCAGGGACGGTATTTTAAAGTGGGGCTTTATGGTTTAATACACATTAATACACAACCACAGCAAAGTGTGTAATAGACAGGCTGGTCCAAATCGTGAAGTGGATATACATGCAGAATTTGCATTACCAGCTGGGGGAGATAATATATTTAAAGTCAGGAAGACAGTAGTGAACACAAAAAATTATATGATTTACATTCTTGGGTCATTAATCGACAGAAATGATAAAGCTACTTGGCTAATATGTATTTACATATGAATAATGTCTGTTTAAATGCTTTCCCATGATTATTTTAATGTTGGCTTGAAATAAAATATCTCACTCTGCTGGTTCCGCAGCTTCCTGCAACTTTGCATGCATGTCTGTTTCATGGTTTGGAGAGGCAAAGTATGAAATGGCGGACTGGCGTGTCTGTTGCACGTTTTGCCGTGATACTGTCATGTCCACTTTAAGGTGATTGTTTTCTTTGTCACCACTTTCCAAAGTCTGCTTTTATAATAACTTTATAGTGGCCAGGACGTCATGACGATAAAGCCATGATGTAAAATCTGCTTATGTATTTGGATAAATCTACAAAGAGCAAAAAACCTCAGAACAAGCACTGCTAACCACAGTATATGTGACTGATTTCTTCTTTTTGCTGCACTGCCCCACTACACTGGACCTTAGGGTTCCCCCACCTACCAAATCCCATTTTAACTCTTTTGTTATTAAGATTTGTACCATATCAACCCTTAGTTATTTTCTTAGGATTGGGGTATAGAGGAAGGACATGACTTTCAGGAAACAGTTTGGAGAAACATGGTGCAGAGGTGCACAAGGAGATGACCTAGAAGGGGACAACTTCAATGTAAAACTAGCTACTATCTGATGCCAATAGTAAAAAATATATATATATTTGTAACTGATGAACTGATGTAAATTAAAATTTTACATGGAGACATTTAAGTGAAGTGGATAATAAGAAACAGAACATGTAGTAGCATTCTAAAAGAGCAAATTTGCAGGTAGTTTGATAAAAGCCACATTGTAGGGCTGGCTGTGGTGACACAAAGTGGTACCTAGGTACAATTTGCCTGTAGCACCTCACAAGAGCGTCCTGTGACATTGACAAAAGAGCCACGGATGTTTAGATATATGGATTTGTAAAGGTTTCTGTTGACCGAGGGGCACCTCTTTTAATCACTAGAGACCACTAAGATACTCTAAAATCCTGAGTCAGAGTTGGCTTTTCATGTGGCATGTGTGGCCACGAGCACATGGTGGAATACAGAGGGCCATTCAAAATGGAAATGCCTGCAAGTCCAAGGCCCTGCTTTCATAATCCTTCTCAGGCAATAAACTGCATAATGAAGTTGTATTGAATTGAATCAAGAACTGCAAACAGCGCTGACGTAGTTTGACTCTGAAAAAACTCTTGTTCAAATAACCCATCCCAAAACATATACACACAAAGGAACACACACACATTTCCTGCCCAAAACGGCAGCAGTCAAAAGTTCAAGGCATCCACTGAGTTGATTTTAAATCCAACAGCTTGTACATCGAAAGACGTCGGGATGAGCAAGAGTTTGTTTACAAAGAGCACTAACAGGTTTCCTCTTGTCTGGAGCTATCAGCTAAGTGTTGAGGCTGGGGACAGACTCTGGAGCAAGAGTGCTTTATCTGAGCTGGGCAGATTACAGCCAGTTACATGGGGGCAAGCCAAGAGGATTGGGAGGTAAGCAGCCTAGACCAGAGAAAACCAGACAAGCCCTCATGCCCAGTATTGAACTCTGGATTAGCACTTTCTTGGGAGACACTAGCATCACATGACTCATAGGATCAAGGTCTTATGTCTGCGGAGAAGAGCTGTTTAATCTTGAAGATTGCTCTTTTGATGGCGCTTCATAGGAGGTGGTCACAAAGCCTACGAATCAGCTAATCAAAATGTCATCAAAATAATGTAATTATCAGTTGTCAACCTGTGACGATCTATAACTCTCTTACTTCTAAGATCTCTGACTGATCATATTTACTTCACATTGTGTAATTTCATCTATTGGATTAATGTTTGGACTGATGACTGTATTAGTGTAAGCTGAGAGTGATCTATCAGTTGCATATGAATGCATATTGTATTATGTTTATGTAATGTAGAAAAACATTTAAAGTATTACAAAACAATTTTACCATTTTCTCCTTTTGCATTTAACTTTATTATTATTATTTTTACAGTTTCTGCTTTTTCACTATTGTTTTTCCCTGTTTAGTCATTCCTCTTACCTGACCAATAGGCAGTAATGTCAATGAAGAATTTGTGCACACTACATAAACAGAGGTGCAAGTAAACCTAGAGTTATCCATGATTAAACCCTTGGAATGTTTTATAGATTTGACCTGGTTCACCTAAGCACTGTGAAACCTTTATAAGATGTATGTGATGGGCTTACCATATTACAAATATTCATGCAGTTGCAGTGCTTTCTTTCTTTAAATTGTTTGCAAAATTGTCAGAGACCTGATTAAAGTATTCAGTTGGCAATATCTGCAATCAGCAAATTCCAGTGTAACATAGAAAAAACTATATTTTTACAAATGAAATCTAGACTAATTGTTAAAAACTAACAAACAAGAAACCAAACAAAAATATTTCAAGCATTAGCTTCTTTTCTGATGTTATCTGCAATCTGCACATCCCTAGATGTAGTGGTTTTCCAAAGAAGCTAAAGTCACATATAACCAAGCCAAGCCCTTAAAATTCTATTCTCAAAGCTGCTGACAACATCCACAGTATTACACTTTAAATAAATGTGATTTCAACCCAGCGTCCTTCTTGTGCTAACAAGAAGAAAAGGCATGCATGGATGTACAAAGAATCAAGCTCAAGAGCCTTATCAGTGCCCCCTACTGGCTGAAATGCTGGTTTTATCCTATTCAACCCGTATAAAAGCTGCCTTAAAAGACTGGACTCCAAACTGAATGTTTTTCTGTCCTAAGTATGTAAAGGTAAAACCAAAGATCCCCAAAACACATTTAGTCTAAAAGACAATTTGCCACCTTTAGCCTACAGACTAAATGTAAAATGTTTGCCATCTGGGCCTGTGGGATTTTGGAACACCTTGGCATTAGGAGCTTAGGCTGGCAAAACTACTGCATCTTTTCAAGGGTAATCTCTAAGTGTCTGTGGGAACACAGCCTGGAATTCAGTGTAAGAGGACTACGTCACTGGATGTTTTATTTTTTGTCACTGTTTACTGATTGTGTTTTTGATTAATAAAAAGCAAAATGGTCAAACTTGTGTAATATTTCAAGCAGAAATCTTACAAAAGTGTCTCACACCACAACTATTTGGACACTTATAAATGTTATCAAAGCACCATTGCTTAGTTTCTTCAATTATGCACCAGATGTTTAGAGCACTTTCTATTGTGATTCCTGTTAGATAAAATCATAAAGGAGGTGGTGAAATAAATGATAGATCACACCCAGTGTGGGTACAGACAAAGAGTTTGTCATGGTACAGTGGCTACTGTGTACTGAACTGAGAAGAAAATGACGTGAAACTGCTGCTTTCCAACATTTTTAATGCTCATTGATGCATAGTAACAAACTAGTGCTGTGCCATAACAAACAGACATGGGTTGTGTGGGCTTAAATTGACAAAAGAGCAGGTGTAAATTCATTGCCATGTCCCATCTTGTGTATTTTATCAGATTACCTATTCTGTCGATATTATGCAGTGAAATAAATTATTATAAACCAGGCTGAATAAGCTAAAATACCACAGTGTGTTAGCAAGCTACATTCGTTGCTGTCTCTATAGGTATCAGATCAAGCGTGTAGATTTGGTTTTGGCATTGGTGGGGACGGATGATTCAACCACCAAACCCTGCCCTGTTTCTTTTTTTTTTTTCCCTCTTTGTCTTTGCTTCTTGATAAAAAAAGGAGAAATATACTTGCCTACATATCCTTTTCTACATGCTTTTAAACCATTTAAAATTACAATTCATAGTTTTATATGTGAATTATGTAATGTTAAATTACTATTAAACAAATGACTGACTAAGTATTTCAGACTTTAGTTTCCTTCAGCCATATTCCATATAAATCAGGTATCATACAAAAATAAAAATAGCTTCAAATACAGTCATGACAATAAAAGAATATGACTTTAAGGACTTAACAACATTAGTTCAGTTATAGTACACCAACATCTCTGACACATTAGCACTAAGGGAACACTGAATGACCTGGTGGTTTTTGTCCATAAAGCTACTCATCTAAGATTACCACAAAGTGAAAGATCTCTCAGCAAAATTATGCAACATTTTAGGCGCACTGTTGCCCCGATCAAATCAGTGAGCTGGGATTTTTTACTCTAAACATGAACTACTGTTACAGCAACAGACATGAACTACTGGTGCCCCACACAACAACTCAATGTCCAGTATGTGAAAGAGCCAAACACATGCCTTCTCCTTTCGTTAACTGAGATAAACTGCTGGCATATTTGTTTTACACCTATACAGTCCAGTCTCTCCTGGTGGACATGGCATACAGCAGCATTGTTTAAACTCATTTGAGTCATTGTTGACCTTAGCCATCTTTTTAGTCTTCTGAGAGCACTGAAGCTTCTTTCAGCCTCAGTACATGTGTTTTATCCTCAGATTAAAATTATTATTATGTGCTTGATGTGCCTCACCTTTGGCCCTGGCTCTTCCCCTCTGACTGCACTAGGACATATTGCGACCTGATAAAATACCACATTGATTCGTGCCATATAAAAAGTGAGACATGTCAGTTCAGATTCTTTGTCAAATATACACTAATGAATCAATTGACATCAGCAGCCTAACAATTGTCATGATAAAAAATATTAGTTAATCTATAGCACCAAATCATCAGTCAGTCACCTGTGACCTTGCCTCTTCAACTCTGTCCGAGCTACAACATGGCAGAGCTGCCTCTCTCACCTGATAAATAACAGTGAGACATTCCAAATACATGTAGTAACACATGTGCTTCAAATACAGTAATGAACTACCAAGCAGGGGCAGATCTAGAGAAATTTTTTAGGGTGGCATGAGGGTGGCAAAGAAATCAAATGGGGTGGCAAAATCAAAGCCCCTTTTTTCCCTCCAAACACATATGCAGGTGGTTACATATGGTTAAAATGATTCAAATGCAGTAAGTATACACGTTTTTCATATAAATATAGTCTATAACTTAATTATTGTCTGTAGCCCACATAATTAAACACTTTAGTTACATAAAACATGTGAGTTTTGATGTTATGTACTGTATGGCCTGTATAATAAATAAATATGTATCCCAATAAGTATAAAATCCAGAAAGCTACACAACATGGGACGATTCATTTACAAACACAAGTCTAACTTAAGTTTCACACTTTCTTTTGTTAGAAAACAATCATATTGTTACAGCTTAAATTACACAAAATGTCAGAAATGCACTGTCATGAACAAAAATTTAAACCTAATTTTTCATAATTTGTTAGATTAACCCACTGAGGTCTGAAATACAACCGGCCATTTTTGACTCCTTTTGAGTTTACGTTTGTATTTCACCCTCAAATTTTTTCATTTTATTTTTTTCCCCTTGCCTTGTTTGGTATCATTCTTTTCAGCTCAACTGAATTTAGTTGTTTTTTTCACTGACATACTGCATTAGTACTACCATTACTATTAATAGTACTATTACTGATCTGAAATCACACAAAGAACTTAAAATCCTAGTAGTATCTTTTACTGTAAAAAAACAAACAAAAAAAACAGACATGTTGAGTAAATTTTTATAACTTGAAATGCAAATATAAATTGTACATTTTGTAAACATATACAACTATTTATCTAAAAATGCAACCTGCTGTTTTTTTTTTTCGTTTTCTACAACCATTTAAAAATATTACTAAAACTAAAATAACAGAACAATCAGGTTTCGCAATAAGAGGCCCCACAAATGATGTGTGCCAGTAAAATAAATGTTTGTCCACCAAAAGACAGAGGAGAACAGCACAGGGATAAACCTGCACGTCACCGCACATCTCCGTCGCCAGCATGCTTTTTCCGCCATGTGCGTATGAAAACAAAGGCACTGCACATGCGCGTTTTACCCATATTCTATCGTGATATTTCATTTTCTTATCGTTGCCCAACATTATACCGGTATTACCATGAACGGTATAGGACCCAGCCCTATCGCTTGCTACTGAAAACAAGAAAAAAGTCGGTCCTGCTATGGGCTGAACCATTTGTTAATGGTGCAGGGGGGGAACACTATCCAATATATTCAGTTTTTGCATTTATATTCATTGTTGACTGTAACTACGCTCCAACTTTTAATGCTATCTTATTTTAATAAACAACACTGCCATATGCAAAACTGGGGTGGCAAGGGATCATTTTAGGGTGTCACTTACCACCCCATGCCACCCTTCTAGATCCGCCCCTGCCACCAAGTCATCATCCAATTTCACCTGTGATCTTGTGTCACCACTACTCTCTGAGCTTTGTGTTGGATCTTCTGTCACCTGTCAAATAGGACATACATGACACTGCTTCAGTGTTTCTGTCAATTTGTGCAGATCTTGACTCATCAGTAATGTTTGTAGGGTGAGTGCATTTTTAAAACAATTTGTGCAAATTGCACTACAAGGTGGAATATTTGCAAAATCATGACTACCTCTTGATATTTTGTCTCAAAAATTAACCCTATGAATATGTCAGTACCATTAGGATGAAATTACTGTGTCACCAACATTTTAACGTTAGACATATAATTTTAACAGCCTCTGTGAACTAATATCCTGGCTTGCTCGAGGCTGCCGTTTTCTCCGAAAGTTTCAATCAAAATTAGAAATGCTACTCTGGGAGACTGAGATAACTAATAGTGCTACCAGTTAGTTATACTTTTTTATATCCAGGTTCTTCCTTTTGCTGCCATCCTCCTCTCCTCCTTGCAGGTCCTCGCAGCGCAGGATTCCCGCTGCTAAAACTAAACACAGCTCCCTGAAAGGCACAGCCAATCACATTGGCCATATTTGTCACATGACGTAGGACTCAAGTAGAGAACGCAATTTAACTCTTTCTGCACCGCTGAGACGTTGACAGATCGTTTTTTCTTTCTATCGGGTTTTTTTTTTTCTTTACTCGAAGTGATCAAATTATTGGTGGGGACAATTCAATAATTGCTGGATATTGGTGGGGACATGTCCCTTCCGTCCATGCCAAATCTACGCCCTTGTATCAGATATCTTTTGTGCTTGAACATTGGTATTTTTTCTCTGCAATCGTCAAGTGATACCTGGGCAGCTTGGTGCCAGAGCTGGGCCATGTACTATGAAACAAGTTCAGCACACACATGATATTCAATACCTGGCTTCACTTACCCTGCCAATTGTGTTAAGCAGTCACACGAAGGTGGTTATCAGCTCAGTCAGCCCAAGGTTTCCTAATCTAGCTATGCACACATTCACATGAAAGACGTGGCATATGACCAACCAGATGACCATTAGAAAAATGGTCAGATTTTTTTTTAGTTTTCCTTTCGTTTGTGTCTGATTTCACAAACGAAAGGAAAACTATTTAAAATATAAAGACATTAACAACAGGATACAGCAGTGACACAGTTGCTGCAGACAATGATATCAGTTGCTCTTAAAACAGCTTTAAACATTCTTGCTATCTATACACTATCTGAAACTATTTTCTGGAAAATTGATTGGTCAGTGAGCGGCGATTTTATATGCTACTGAGCTAGAACCTGCTTCCGAGCAGGTTAGTTCTCCAGCTTATAGCTTTATAGGCCCTAACCATACTTTGTACTATTATGGAGGACTTCACTATGTACAGGATTGAAATACTGATTTTTTTTCATGTCCTAAGAATAACATATATACATATATAAATGACAGAAGTTTCTCGGTTAATGACTCAGTCAGTCAGGTAGACTGCAAGGTGTACAGAGTATAGACACAGAATCCAAATGTAGGACATAGAAAGCTGACTTCAGCAACAAATGGTGAGTCTTTAATATTGGCTATAAACAAAAGTCCAAAAGAACAAAGTCCACTAAGACAAGCAATAAGCACAAAAAACGGACAACACAGAGCTGCACAGGAGCAACACAACTAATGCTTTAACAATATACAAAAAGAGTTGATTACATGCAGACTGGATAGGAACAAGACACAGGTAAAACTAAACACACACAGAACTAACACACACAAGAGAAAAAAAAAAAGAAAATAACACAAAATACAAAACAGAGAGAAAAGATGAGTCACATTAACATGAAAACAGAGACAAAGGAGCAGTGTTACTCCAGTGATGTACAGCAGAGGAGTGAGACAGAAGAAGAAACAATTCAGGAAACAACCACAACAATAAATCACAGAATGAGGCATGAAAACTAGACAGGAACCAGAAAAATATCATAAAAGCTCAGGATACTGGGAAAACAAGGAAATCATGAGCCAAAACAGAAACTTATTGTAAGAACATCATGTTATATTGGAATTAGATATCAAAGATTCAACAATATCACATTCAAACTCAATATTAAAATAATAAATCAACCCAGTAATCCAAAAATTAAAGTAGTCTAAACTTCACACACAAAAACAATAAAACACAAACAGGCACACACGCTCAAGGATGAGCTCAAAAAATGAAACCTCACTATTGGATTCAACAAAAAAAATAATAATTTCTTTTAGTTTACTGGAGTAATTTATGCTCTTTCAACAAAATATTGTGCACTAAAAAATGTTTTTGGATTTACTTAAAAAAGTTATGTCAAATAGCCCAACTTTGGGTGGAAGTAACTCCTAAGAAACTATGTTTTATTCCAAAAAGTTGAACTGAATCATTAAAAAGTCCTGAAGTTAGCCTGCCAAAACAGAGTGTCGTATTGAAAGAACACAAGTGAATCAAGTAAAACTAAAGTAAAATAAAATAAATAAATAAATAATATTAATTTGTTCAGTAAATTCAACTAAAAAAGACTTTGAGTGCTTTCACAGATTGGATGGCACCACTTGACATTTTTTAAATTAAAAAAAACTTTCCTGACAGACTGTTTCACATCAATATGTGCATTATTTTAACTGTATTTCTATACTTTTGTGGAAATACTAATTTTAAAGGCCTAAAGGTGTGTGCATGCATGAGGGAGTGTATGTGAGTGTGAAAATCACCAGTGTCAATGATGCCAGGATTGGACTGAAACCAGGTGGGTAGAACCAGACCGCTGAAGGTTGAGAAGCCCAGGATGACAAGGTTACGTGAAGAGTTAAGATCCACATACTGGAGAGAGAAAAGAAGACAGAGGGGGGCGTGTGTGAAATAGGGTGAGAAAGAAAGAAAGAGAGACAGAAATAATGTGATACAAATTTGCTAAAACTGGTTTATTGACTCTCAGATGCAAGCCATTATTTTGTTGATCTGTTTCAGCTAGCTGACATTTCTGCTGTGGAACTTTGGAAATGAGATTAGAAATAATCAGGAAAAAAAGAGACCCAGATTCTATTTTGGTAAGGGATTCACATTTATTTGGTCATGACAGGTTAACACAGGCCACAGTGAGGTCAATGTAGAGATATATATATCTGTGTGTGTGTGAAAGTATGTATAAGACTATATTACCTGCCTATAATAATGAAACATGATACACAATACTGTTACAACAGTACAAAACAAAATAGCTACAAAATATAGGCTGGGAAAACACCATCATTTTTCATCTTTAAAAAAACTGATAGAGCAAGTTCTTTAGCCAAAAAATACCATAGAGGGGTGGAACTAAAAATACAGTCATTACATTGTTGTGCAACAGTTCAGTTAAGGTATTTGCATTTTCTGTATTTTCTAGCAAGTACTTCCTTAAACACCGTCCCACTTATGTTTTTCAACAATTAATTAGTCTCAAAGTAGGAGACCTTTATAACAGCTAAAAATTTACAGTGTTTAGCTTTCAGTTGTCATTTAGGTATTAAGAAAAATGTCTGTCGTTAAAAAACAAACACCCAAAAACCTTTTTTGGAATATCATTAAATTACTATCTTCTTGTCTGCGTGTTTGCCCAATATGTTTGCTGTAATCACACTGAACTAGCTTGATACAGGAAAGGGGATTGTTGACCCTAACTCACTTAACCTAACCTTGAAATCACATATTACTGTACTTACATTGAATTTCATGCATTACAGATTACACTTACAGTGCACTAGCAACTGCCAAGCTCAATATCTGACTATATAATATCGAAGCAATTTTACAATGATCAGACATTTTTGTGCAGTAGATTTCTTAAAGGTTATTACAATTTAAAGTGCCAAATGGTAGACAAGTTAATGACCACAAAATGCAAATAAAGTTTTTAATACACACATGATCCTTATTTTCTGTTTTTGGCTGTATTCTAGATAGATTTAACAACACTGCTCACTGTGGAACCAATGAGTCCAAGAAAGCTTTAATCAGGATGGTGCTTTGTTTAGCAGTGTCATTTTATTTGAAGGTGTTAAGGATTAGGGCATCTTATTAAGCCATGCTCCAGTTACTCTGAATAAAAAAAGGTGCACCAAATAAAAGACAAATACAATTTGATATGCTGTGAAATTGATTGTGTTCACCTGGAGGTTGGATATCCCCACTGCTGCAATCATTCCAAACATAATGAGGAACATGCCTCCAATGACTGGATCTGGGATAGTGATAAAAATTGCTCCAAACTTTCCAAAGATTCCCAGGATGATCATCAGAATTCCAGTAGTCTGGAGGACCAGCCTGCTGCCAACCTAACATAAAAACAGAACACAGGGACTCACTGTAAGGTGTACACAAGAAAACTTAAACCATCATTATTGTTGCAAGGATGTTGGAAGAATCTCTGGGACTCACTGGATATGTGACAAGACAACACAAGAAGAGTGATAAAGTGTCTCGATGCCATAACATTAAATAATAACTATATCTGAAATTGTCCCGTGATAAGACAGTGTGTAAATGTTTTTAACAGGTGTATACATACTAATCCTGTATTTTGTATTGAAAATACAGTAACCTGTGTTTTCAAGGAAGACACAAATACAAGTGGATTTAGGTCAGCATTAACCAATGCACAAACAAAATACATAATACATACAAATCCATCTTGAATGTTGTCAGTGGCTGTCAAAAGTAACCTCGGTTTTGGTCCCTTTCAATTAATGGTGCAAATCTCCCAAAGGTGTCCTTTTAAATCTGGTGCCTGTAGAGTACATTGATCTCATTGTCAAGTTGTTCAAGGAACAGTTTTAAAATATTTTTGTGCTTTGGGACATGGTATGTTACCCTGCTGGAAACATCCCACTTAAGATGGGCACCCCATGTGGTGTAACCCACTAGAAGTTGTGTAAACCACTTTTATTCACTGGCTTTTAAATCAGAATGAGTTTGTATTACTTCTATTTCTCTTATTTCTTACTCAAATCTTCTCATTTTATGCTTCTTTTCTTAAATTTTGTCATCTCTTTTGATTATTTTAAATGTATACCACTTTGCTCAACAGTCTTTTAAATGTGCTATATAAATACATTTGACTTTGACTTTGACTAACCCATGTGATTTAAAGTGCTGTGTATTCAGAAATACTATTCTTACTGGGCTGTAATGATTAATGAGTTACCTTTGCCCTCCTATTAACTTCAGGCAGCCTGGCCATACTCCCTGACACCTGACATCAACAAGGTCAAGTAAATCATCAATTTCTCAAATACTGAAACCAGGCAGTCTTGCACCAACAACCATGAAAGAAATGACATGAATCACCCCTTTTCCCCAATTCCGATCCTTGATTAGAACGTCTGCAGGTTGTCATTAACATGTCTACATGACTAAATGCATTGACTTGCTGTCAAGTAATTGTGTATTTAAATATTTACCTTAATGAGCAGCTGAGCATAGCGAAGAGGCTGGTGAGTGTATATCGGCACTTACAACAGCAATTTACAAAATCTGAGCTTTAACTTAGGCCATGAATCAACAGAGGGCCTGCTTTGACTCTGTAAAATAAAAAAAATAACAGTGACTGCTCCACCAGTCAAACTGTATATGGTCGTCAGTTAAAAATGTAGTTTAGTCTGCAGCACAAACAGTAAGACTCACAAACAACAACAATGCAATATAACTAAATCATTCATGTTTATAGCCTTCCTCTCCCATTAATTGTATCACAAGACCATAATCTAAAGGTCAAATAAAATCATATTTCACCCTGCTTACCCTGCTCACTGTCTCTGCTTCCACTGAGTCCATCCAAACAGTTAAAAAGATAATTATCCACTAAAATACAAATGCATAACTTTTAAAAAATCTTACTTGTATAATCACAGTTCTACTGAACTATTTCTGTATACAGTATGGATTTCCCAAGGCTGTTAACTGCTCCAACCTCCCATCTGTATGGAAAAATATTTACAGATATTTCAGTCACATGGCCATTAATAGTATGTGTTATTATTATTTTTTCAGGCAGTTTCAGTGAATATTTTAGAAGCTCATTTAGTTTCCTCTCCTTTCCTTTTGTATGGGGTAGGAGCATCATATGCCCAGATAAGACAGGGCACAGGACACCATAGTTATTGTTAGGTGAGGAATGGATGTTACTTATAGATACTTTAATGACAGTAACATCTGTATCCTAAAAATGTTTTATTGCATAATAAAAAAATAAAATAAAATAAATATTAAAAAAATCTTTATTGCAGTCACTTATTATTTATGTCCCAATGTTCAAATTCTTTGTGACAAATTAGGCAAGTACACAATAGATACTGTGTGTTTCACCAGAGTTAGAGGGGTTAGCTCAGAAAAAACAACTTAATGTAGCAACTTTTTTTAAAGTAACAAAACTACAGATAGTACAGAGGAGTCTTCTGAGGAAATTCTAGGGAGAAATTTGCTCCTGTATGCCTTTAAAGGTCTTCATTTACTCAAACGCATGCCAAATTACCACAAAAGCTGATTGACATATGTGGTTAATTGCAGTCCAGAATTTCATAATTTATGTAGTCTTACAGCCATTTTAGGAAACCCTACCCAAACTGGTGTGAAGACATGCATATTAATATGTTTAACTCTTACCTGACAATGAATTAAGTGTATGTAGGTAATGTGAAAGATTTGTTCATTGTAATATATCTGGATGCACACTCTATGTGTCATAGTCCTTCTGTCCTCCTGGTAGTCCTGCCAGTTTTTCTTTCTCTCCACCTTGGCTCTCTCTCTCCTCTTGTATGTTTCTGTGCGTGTATGTACGTGAGCGTGCACGTGTGGTAACCACACCTTAACTTTCAGAGGCGGGATCCTCTTGGTTTCTGCACTCCGGCCTGGCATACCTATGGTAATCAACTCACCTGCTACTCATCTGGTGATCAGTTGGCTCCCTTCAAATACTGAGGACATTGTTACGGCCCTCTGCAGCCTTTAATCTCTTTGCAGTGTATGTGCAAGAGTGTTCAGCTGTTGCTAATTGATCACACCTAGTCAGGTGTGGATAAAAGCATACTTGAAGTGGGCTTTCATAAAGGCTCACTTGTCTTTGTCTTAGTGGTACCAGCTATTTTAGCCATCTTCTTATGTAATTTTAAATAAAACCTCTTCTCTGTAAAATTCTGGTATTAGTCTCCACATTTATGTTGTGGCTTTTGAGCTGGGTTGTAGCATAAATGGGGGCTCGTCCAGGATAGTTTGGACATTTTTGTGGAGACAGAATATCAGTTTTTTGTTTTCAGTTGATGCTTGAGCGTTAAACTGTTAGTGGTAGATACTCATCCCTGTTCCGTAAATCTGTTCACCTGTGTAAATGTCATCATTCTCTCTTTGGAGTTATGCATGTGAGTTGGAGAAAGAAGTCTGTTTCACTACCAAGTCTAAATCTATTGGCCCATCAGCTTGGATTCTGTATGTAGGGACTCTGGATGTCTTCCCTTTTTTGAAATACACTATAAATAGGTTTTTTCACATCACTGTCGATAAAATCACCAAACTGCATTCTGAGTCTGCGTTTGAGTCCTGCCTGTGTGACAGAATGCTCAAGCCATAGATGGACTCAGTGGACTCAACTCTGTTCTCGTCGCGGGCTTGTCCAGCAGGAAATTCAGCTGGCAAAACACAAAGCTCTGCTGCTCCACATATCAACAAAACAAGATGAATTAAACCAGTGATATGCTTCGCTTCAAGGTACTGCTAATCCATCTCAGTAAGCCGAGCATGGATGATTTTTCAGTGGACTTTTGAATTTTACCGGAAGAATATTGAGTGGGAAGTGCATGTTTTGAAGGGAGCATATTTTCATGAATTGTTGGAAGAAATGAAGTCTTAGCTAGGTGCAAAAGAATTGCCTACCTCTCTCAATGCATTAATTTCTCTCTCTATCAGGGTGCCCTGCGCCGTTTCCTTGGAGGAACCCGGGGAAGGGGAAACGGAGTGTGGAGAACAGTCCATGCAGCTGGGCTGTGCCTATCTTTCTCCTACCGAACATCTCAGGCACACTGGGGCCGGGGAGTGCTTGTACTGTGGCAAAAAGGCTATTTAGTTGTTGTCTGTCCTCATGGTATAATAGATGGCACCTGGCAGTAAAGGTAGGGATATTGGTGGACAAATTTGAGTATTGTTCTTTCCTACCCTGTATATTGGTTTTGGGAAGATTGCAGACTTTCTTGCACTTTCTGCAGGCTTCAATTGACTCTGGTGCCAAACAAAACTTTTTAGATAAATCATTAGCCACTGAACTTTGCTTACCTTTGGAACAGTTACCTAAGCTTCTCCAGGATTCGGCTCTTAACGGCTCTCAGCAGTAGTCTTCCAGACTTCATACATCGCTCCCTCCCGGTTAACTTCATCATTTCCAGTAACCCTAACGAACTCATTCAGTTATATATGTTGCACCTGGCACATCCCTTGTTTCTGGACATCTTTGGTTGAGTAAATACAATCTGCACATTGATCAGGTCCAGAATACCATTGCAGGATTGAGCCTCTCCTATCATCAGGACCGCCTACTATCAGCTTTGCCCCTGGGGGCCAGTCCTTCACCAGATCACGGGTTTGAACCACTGGATCTGTCCTCCGTGCCATCCGCCTATCATGACCTAGCTAATATCTTCCATAAAGATCTTGCTCACTCTCTCTCCCCCTCCTCACAGGCCATATGCCTGGGCAACAGACCTTCTCCCTGGAGCCCCACTACCCACCAGCAGACTGTGCAGACTATGCAGACTGTCCAAGCTGGAACAGGAGGCAATGCATTCATTGGTGGCATATGGTCTGGTTCACTTGCTATTCCAGCACTGACTGGACGATAACCTTCATTCAGTGTCTGTTCTGCTGGTCCTCTTTCAAGAAAGATGTCCGGGAATATGTGTCTTCTTGCCAGGTTTGTGCTAAAAATAAGGCTCCTCCGACCTTTTCGTACACCTGGGAGGCCTTGGTCTCACATACCCCTGGCCTTCCCCCGCTCACCAGATAACACAGTCATCCTTACTAGCAGCCTACTATATCAGCTTACCCAAACTGTATCCCCACTGGATGCCCAAGTAATGACCCATCATGTGTTTCGGCTGTATGGGAATTCTTTCGGACATCTTGTTGGATCGTGGTCCTCAAATTACCTCCTGGGTGTGGAAAGAGTTTTGTTCTGCCCTGGGACCCCAGGTTAGTCCTTCTTCTGGGTTTTACCTGCAGACATAATGGCCAGGTGGAGAGAACAAACCAGGAGCTGGAGGCCTCCCTCTGATGCACAGTGTCCATGAATCCCTCCACCTGGAGCTCCCAGATAGCATGGGTAGAATATGCCTATAACTCCCTGACATCATCAGCAACTGGACGATCAACCACCCTTGTTTCCCTCTGTGGAAGGTGAATGTTGTACTGACAGTGCAACACAATTTCTGCAGATGTCAGCTGCTCTGCTCTGGAGGGTGACACAGGTAGCTCTGCTTCGGACAAATGAGCAGAATAAATGAAGTGCTGATCATCACAAGACATCCGAACCCCATTACTTAACAGGTCAAAAGGTTTTGGCTTTCCATTAAGCATGTTCCGCTGCGGACTCAATCGTGCAGAGTCTCACCTATTTCCATTGGACCACTTGAGATTTACTCTTTATTTAACCATGGAACATGCACATTCATGTATGTGTCTCGGATGGTATTATGAGACGGGACATGGCAGAGTTAGAAGACCATTCTAAATTCAGGAAATATGCATGAAATATAGGATCATCTACTGATTGGAATGTTCCATGTTTCCCTGGGAATGACAAAGAGTTGTCTTGTCACACATGAATTACCGTGTGTGTGATTGATAAACCACTTAACAGGCAAACCATATGCTGTAAGGCTAATGTCTTCCTCCTTGCTTTCCTGTCTTTTCTTTACTATTCTTTTGGACCAAAGGTTTAAAAATCACCCAAATGTTTGTTATGCTTTGAATCAGCTGAATTAAAAATCTTACAAATTGCCTTCTTAAAGAGATCTACAACCAGATAGGAGACAACAATTGTATATACCTTGGTAATACCCAGTGCAGCAATGTTTTGGCTGTAGGAAGTGGTGCCATTTCCAGTTCCCCACAGAGCAGCAAGTATGCAGCCAATACCCTCTACGGCGATGCCTCGGTTGACAGCGTGTATGGGTGGTGGAGGGGCACCAGACAAGCGAGCACAAGCATAGTAGTCACCAATAGATTCCATGGTAGATGCCAAGACCCCGGCCATCATACCCAGCACTGATGACAAACTCACTGTGGGCACACCCCATTGGCCTGTGGATACAGAGGAGGCATACTTAAGCTTCCCTAAGCTATAGGGACAGGAAGACTGAAATCATGTCAGTGGCTACAGTACCTAATAGATAAATCAGTCAT
Organism: Oreochromis niloticus; assembly: GCF_001858045.2. Lineage (NCBI taxonomy): Eukaryota > Metazoa > Chordata > Actinopteri > Cichliformes > Cichlidae > Oreochromis > Oreochromis niloticus. Next base: position 41,639,418 of record NC_031972.2, on the reverse strand, counting down.
TGTCAGTTTTAATAAACATGAAGATTTATTTATTTGCCGGAGTAAAAAATTGTAGTTTGAGTGCCCATTAGTTTAGTTTGATGAAACCATTTTTGTGCTTTTTAATTATTTAACTTATTTTAACACTCTAGATACTCTAGAAATCATGTTGGCAAAGATGAAACCTGGTCAGTTGGAGCTTACTTGTATTCACATGCCATATTAAATTTAATTTAAATTTAATTTTTTAAAGAGAACGTTTTCTTAAATGCAAAAATTTATAAACACTTTTAAGTAGAGTCAAACCCAAATAAAATAAGATATATATGTACTCTAAACTAAGGTATGATTTTTTTTATCTTTACTCTGTCATTTTGGAAGGCTTTATGAGTTTTTTTTTTTTTACATGCGTTACTATGCATTAAAATGTGCAAGTGAAGGAGTGAATGAAGAGAAACGAGCATATCAGCATTCTGAAGTTTGCCCTGTGCTTCATTGCAAAGTTTTTGTGCTGTTGAAAACAAGACATTATGATGCTGTAGACGTTAATATTAACAATAATTCATGGTCCAACCTAAAATCCCTCAGGTCAGTGGAGTTTTACATGCCCATGTATATTTTTATTGGCTTGTGAAAAATGCTTTAATATTTATATTTTTAATTATTAATGCAATTTAATTGAGACAGTATTTCATATTATTTTACTTTCAATCAGAAAAATGTTATGAAAACCTTGAAATACACACCATGCCCCCCTTTAGGTTCACCCCTGTTTGCTTCCATCTAAAGTAGGAAGGTTGTCGTCAGCCTTCAGCAAGATGTATAATATGATACTATGGTTAACATAGTATCAGACTAAGTTAGCATCTCATCTGAAAAAAGTCGCTGAAAACCCCCCCGGCTCTGTTCAGCCAAGCAGTCCTTTGATCTTAACTAGTAAAAACTTCATTAACTTTTTTCACAAATAAATAATTAACAACTATCTCACAGATGTAACAATAGATACAGCGACTTTCAATTATAAATATAAATTTATTTCAAAACAAATCAATTTATACTTATTTACTAGATTATATTTATATATTGACTCTTTCCCTAATTGATCTTTTTGACTTAACTTCAGTAATTACTTCCTCTGAACCATCAGCATGTCTTTTAGAGCCCATTCCCACAAGTCTACTCAAAGTCCTACCCCAATATCAAAAATTATTGAAAAAGTAGTTGTAAAGAGAAATGAAGAGTTTCAGTCATAAAACAATAGAGAAACAGCATTACTGAAGGTTACAAATGATCTTCTTATGGCCTCTAACAGTGGACTCATCTGTGTGCTTGTCCTGCTAGACCTCAGTGCAGCATTTGATACTGTTCACCATAATGTTTTATTACAGTGATTAAACCATGCTGTAGGTATTACAGGTACTGCAATGCAGTGGTTTGAATCATGTCTATCTAACAGACTTTAATTTGTCCATGTAAATGGCGAGTCCTCTTCACACACAGAGGTTAATTATTGAGTTTCAATGGTTCAGTGCTTGGACCTGTTTACAATGTACATATTTCCATTAGGCAGTATTATTCCATTAGGCATAGCATACTTTTTTAAAATACATAAAACGTTGGGTATGCAGATGATACCCAACTTTATCTATCCACGAAACCAAATGACTCCAGGAGTTCAACTCCAGGAGTGTCTTAAAGACATAAAGACCTGGGTGACTTCTAATTTCACTTTCCTTCTAAATTCTGATCAAACTTATTGCACTCGACCCTAAAAATCTTAGAAATATGGTGTCCAACCAAATGCTTACTCTGGATGGCATTACCTCCAGTAACACTGTAAGGAATCCCGGAGTTGTTTTTGACCAAGATATGTGGTTTCTTCAATTTGTGCGATATCTATAATATTTAGAAACATTTTGTCTCAGATAATGAAAAAGTAGTAAATACATTTATTACTTCAAGACTGGACTACTGTCATTTGTTATTATCAGGATGTCCTAAAAGCTCTCTGAGAAGTTTTCAGTTAATCCACAATGCTGCAGCAAGAGTAGTGACAGGGACTAGAAAGAGAGCATGTTTCACCCACGCTGGCTTCTTTCATGGGTTCCCTGTTAAATCCAGAATCAAATTTAAAATCCTTGTCATCACATACACATTGTCACAACTGTAACACAACAGGCACTAGAGCAGGAGTGGGGAACTCCAGGCCTCAATGTCCGGTGTCCTGCAGGTTTTAGATGTGTCCTTGATCCAACACAGCTGATTTAAATGACCAAATTACCTCCTCAACATGTCTTGAAGTTCTCCAGAGGCCTGGCAATGAACTAATCACTTCATTCAGATATGTTGGTCCAGGGTGATATCTAAAATCTGCAGGACTTAGGCTTTTGAGGCCTGGAGTTCCCCATCGCTGCACTAGAGGATGCATTTATTCTTAAATCTGGCGCTCCAGTAGATTTTTTCAGCTATTGAAAAGATGATTTCCCCAGCAACTTTGAGAAATTGCAACATAAAACTTTGTTTTCCTTGATATTTGGGAAAATCTCTTTCTTTAGCAATCTCCTGAGCAATTTTCCATTGATTAAAGGTGTAAAAGGTATATAACTATTTCTACTGTACCAAAATCTTCAGATTATCACCAGCTAAACCCAATAAAACCCAAACATCCTAATTAAACTTATTTAACATCCATTATCTTTGTCAATGTCTGCACTATTGCAGTCAATACTGCTTTCAGTCTCCAACTTCTAACATTAAAAACTATCATGTGCTATCAAAGTTCTTTGGGTTCACAATAGGATATCAGAGTGAAACCAACAGTTTTTTATATGTTATCTTGTTATTATTGTTAATGAACATACCTGTAACTGACAGTCATTTATTCGCAATAAACAATACCTGTCAAAAACATTGTACAGACATTTTCTTTGTTAAAAGGCAAGTATTTTTCCTGCCATCATTTCAAACAATTTTGTTCATTTGTTTGGCAAGTATCGGCAAGTATTTGCTAATCTGCTCATCTGCCTTCACACACACATCAACTTGAGTGACATCCCATGCTTAATGCAAAGGGTTTAATATGATGTTGGCCCACCGTTTGCAGCTATTTATTTATTCCAAAGGTGTCAGGTTGAGGTCAGGACTCATGGACCAGTGTACAAATTAATGGACCTTGTGATTGGTGATGTAAGGCTTGGATGCAGCTGTTTGGCCATTGAGACCAATTCCATGACATTCTCTATAAACTGCTCTTCTGTGGCACTATTCTGAAGGCCACATGAACTTTGGAGGTCTGTAGTGAAGGCAGAAGGTTGGTGTCGTATATGCACTATGCACCTCAGCATCTGCTGAGCTCAATCTGTGATTTACTCCTTTGTGGCTGAGTTGCCAGATAGGAGTAATTCCCAACCGCTTCCACTTTGTTATGATACCAGTAGTAGTTGACTGTGGGATGGTTAATAACGAGGAAATTTCAAGCCTGGACTTGTTGCACAGGTGGCAACCTGTCACAGTTCAGAAGAAAAGAAGGAGTAGACGCAATTTGTATGCTTTAGTGCTTGATTTTATATGCCTATGGCCACGGAAGTGATTGGAATACCTGAATTCAATAATATGGATACTTTTGTACCATCTGTAAACAGCAGATGATACGTGCAAACAGCTAAAGTCTTACAGCTGACTTTCCCAACATGTTTATTGAATGAAAAATACTGACATCAAGCTGAACCTGTGAGTTTCCAACAGGGAAATGCATTTTATACCCTTACATGGACTATATATTATTCCTGTTACAAAATGATATTGTTTTGCTTTGATCTCCTTTTTGTTTTAAAAATAGGTCCAAATTGTTTCACCTTTGCCTCTACAAACGTGTTCTTTCAAACTACAAAACACACATTCCACAGTCAAATCCCACATGACTTCTTACCAGTCAGAGCCAACTGACTGTTGGCACGAGGTTTTATGTCGTGATACAGTTCAATCTATCTGTCACTCTTTTCTTACATACCAAGGTTTTAGCAGATACGCATTAAGCAATAAATCATAAATAAATGTCTGGTTTCCTTTCATATCTAATCATTTGTGAATCAGTTAAAAGCAATTGTGCAACATTTAACTAACCACAGTTTTGGATGTTTATCAAGAGTAGCATAATGCGAAGCAAGCAAGCTAAATGCTTTGTAGAAACATAGCTTCTAAGAATTTTTACTTTATCTGTAATACAGCAATAAATGGCAGATCTTTAATAATGCAGTTACTAAAGGACTTTTGCAACTTTAAATGTTTATGAAGCAAAGTAGTTTCCCTAATAAGTGTGTTGTAAAATACTAAAATGAAAGATTTATGAGGAAAGGTGTTCAAAAAAATTCAAAAAGTAAACAAAAAATATATATATAGTATAATAATGATAATTAAAGAAGTGTTTGAAGTATGATACCTATTCACTTACCAGGGTAAGGCACATGGAACCATGGAGAGTTTGTAACAGCATCCAGGTTTATGTCGGTTCTGGCTGAGAAGCCATACGTATCAGACTTTGAAGGCAGGACATCAAAAATGGTCAGCAAGAAGCAGATAAGCCAGCCACCACACATGCCAAACAAAACCTAGAATTTTTATCAAAAACAAAAAACAAAAACAAAAAATTCAACTAATTTAAAAAACAATGCAAGTCTGAAGTTGTTTTCAGTAACACTTTGCGGTAATAAGATGTAACACGGGAATCTGTCTCAAAACCAATAAACCAGTCCTCTCCATTCACACCCCTCCATAGTATGTAAGATCGTGGTGACAGCTTGTCATTGTAAGCATGATCACATTATTGATCAATTTGGTAGATGTCCTTCTGCAGCTGTCATAAATTTGAGCCTGAATACATGTGCATACAGTTTGTCTGGGACTCCAGTTTTGTTTTGTTTTTTTGTTTTTTGTCATCACATTTGTACAGGGATTACAAATTGGGAGAAAAGAACTGTGCACATGAAGGCTTTTATGTAGGACATATCCAGGAAAGTGAAAACATAACTCATAGTCAAGCAAACATCCAAGCAGAATGTGCTGATTATATTTCCTAAATTTCTGCCTTAAAGTCATCATGATACATTGATCTGTAGAATCCATGAATGAAGATTCATGGAAAGTTCATGGGTAAACTTGAGATAATTAATTCTAGAGGATTTCAGTTACCAAGTATCATAACCATTATAATGATTGCCTAAATAAGAATATGACTCGACAGAAGATTGTCTGTACTTTTGTACAACAGCAGAATCTTTTCTTAAATAGAAAGAAAAATACCGTATTTTATGATAATGAATACTGATGAATAGCTAGAGCAGTTAAGCATTGTTTACTCTACTATCAAGAGGCATTTAGACTTTGTTGGTGTTTTCAGACTTTTCTGGAAATGTTTCTACCAACCATTTGATGTTTTGCCATTCTTTAAATCTCTATTTGTTGAGTAGCTTAAAAAGAAAGCCATGGATGACGCTGTCATCAAAACTTTTTTTTTTATTTTTTTTATCTGCAACAGAGATGTAGCTACAGATATGAAACAGATCTCATTCTAGAAAAATGTTTATTCAACAAGCATGCCAAGTTTTGATGCTTGTCTGCTTGCAAAAGGACTGTAGTTCAGCCGAGCACTGACACTTTCAATGTATCCCATTGCATGAACATGAAAAAGGAAAGAACAGCTTAAAAAGAAATTACATTATCAGTAGGTAATTATCACAATAGGTAATTCACAGATATTGCTATTTTCTTTTCTTTTTTTCTTTTTCGTTTCAAAAAGATTTTTTCAAAAGATTTTTTTCCCAGTGTTACCAGCACTATAGCATGCCATAATCATGTTTAAAAGTAGAAGCAATATCATCCCTACACAGAGATAAAAGGCAGATTCGACATACTAGTGTTTAACAAAAAGTCAAATTGTAAACTTGTTTTCAGTATACAAATGTTGTCTGTTATACAAATCGAATCATTTTTCAAGTCTAACTTGACCGGCAGACTTTGAAATTTTTATGAAGCGAGTTTAGGATGTTCGAAACAGTTTTTTTGGGTCCCATAATTTCATTTGATCTTTTTATCACAATGAAAAGCAAATTAGACTTGGAAATTTTGACAACTCACAGAGAACAGCTTGAAGAGTGGGTACTGGAACACCATCCATTTTTTATTCTTGTAAGCAACCATTGGAACATCAACGTTGCTGAGATATTGGGAGAACAGTAGAATCAGACCCACTGTGCTATGGGAAAAAAGAAAATGGGATAAAATGTGTCAATCATAGTAATTTCCCCGAAGGCTTGGCCCTTGCTTCCAGCTATTTGTGGAATTTCTTTTTAGCAGGGCATGGTTCACAGTTACAGGGAGGTCAGGGCAAGTGAAAACATGTCACTTTACACAACAGGCATGCCTGGTACTTGACACCTGAAAATGATGTGTTTTTGTAACACTTCAAATGTGATGAAAGATGTCATACTGTGCATGAATACTGGTCAGACAGAAGTGAAGAGGTGATTTACAAATGAGCTGTCCATGTCTGCTTCTACAAGCTGCAGGATATGGACTGACACTTCTATTGATGGATGAGGGCCAGAGAGACTGCTGAAGTTATGAAGGATATGACTGATTACCATCCATATATGGCACCAGGAGGTGGATGTGCTCAACCTTTTAAAACCCACAAGTATCTCTCTATATAACAGCATTAGTCTGCATTATCTCAAGATAGAAATGTTAAATGAAGACAGATTTCACAGGGTAGCACTGGACAGGGCACAATTCTTAGTTGGAGATGTGGATTAACACAGTGGGCATTTATGTTTTAAAAACAAAAAAGGGTAAATTTGTCAATATAGAATCAATGTCACGATGCTTGGGACTGATTGTGGGTTTTGAATTTGACCCCATATTTCAATCTTGGTTAATGGTTGATGTTCATGGTGGTTCTTAATTTTTATGACTGGATTTTGGTTTGGTGTTTTGATTTCTCTCAGTGTCCATGTCAAAGTGTCCGCATTCATGTCTGTCATGCTCTTTTGGCTTCTTGTTGTTTTATTTGTAGGTCTGCATCATTTGTGTGATTAAATACCAAAGGTGAACCAGAAAGCAGAGCCAATGTAAAAGGTAGTGAAAAAAATTTCACAGGTTTTATTTGCACACAGAAAAGATGGATATAAGTACACAGGGGTCATGGGAGTTTGCTCAGGGAGTTCTTCCATGTCTGGGGGGAGATTTCCTCTAGTGAGAGGACAAAAGTATTCAGCCAAAATCCACAGTAACAGATATTGGTGAGAGAGTAGACAAATGAGTAAAGGGGCATACTTTAAGTTTGATGAGGGAAAGACTTTCTTGAGGGGGGAACAGAATGCTTGAGCGCTACAAACATGGTAAGCACTGGTATGCGGCTCATGCTGCACTGCATTCCAGACTCTTCTCATGGATGCACCATTGCACAGAGACATCTGTGCATACCGCCTTGGAAAGTGACATCCTCTGAGTCTGAGAGCACTGGTGCAGCATCCTGGACTCCCTTCAGGAGCAGAGAGCTAGCATAGAAGATGTGGTTATTGTCACCCTCAATTAAAGGTGATACAGTGAGAAAAAGTACACAACTGTAACATCATTTTTTAACAGTGTGAGTGGCACTGTGACACTGACAGATATCATCTTTAAGATCATTTCGAAATGTGTCACAATCAAACTTAGCCACTGGTAAACAAAAAAAAAAAGGAAAAATCAAAGATATTTAATACATTTAATATTTGATCAGATGTCCTTTAGCAAGTTTCATATTCCACAGATGGTTTGGGTAGCTCTTGCCTGACTTTCAAGCATTGTTCACATTTTTGAAGTTTGAGGTTAAGACTTTGAGAAAGGTGTTGCAAAAGCTTACCATTGCCCTGGTTTATCCATTTCACAACCAGTCCATTACACCAGTTTTAATGTGTGCTTGGGGTCATTGCCCTGTTGTAATACCCAATTGTATCTAAGTTACAACTGATGCTTTCGAGCTATACTGAAGAACTCTGAAGTAGTCTGCCACTGTAATTATTAAGTCCACTGTGTTTTGTACCATTTCCACTGGTACACTGCAGTATGTTGTTACCAGCTCTGTGCTTAACAGCTGGTATAGTTTTATTTTGGGTTGAATGCCTGAGCCTCACTCCTCCAACAATACTTGTGGTAACTATGGTCAACTTAATTTCTATCTAAGTTGAACATAAAACCTTTCTTTGCAAGCATTCACTTCAGAGGAATTATGGAAAGCTCAGTATTACCAAAACATTCAGAGTCTATGTCTTTTGACAGCAAGCATAGAGGCAAGTGACAAGTAAAGAAACGTGTGAATATGGGTTTCCTGTCCAATTAGAATTATATACTTTGATATGATAAAGACAAAGTTTGGACTGGTAGACACTTCTGATGACCTCAGAGACTTCTTTCAACATCTTTTCCAACATAAAGCTAATCAGGATTTTAACTCACAGAGCAGCTATTCCCCAGTGGCCTCCAGACTTCTTTCCAGCCTCAGTAAACAGTGACAGACCAATGAGATTGATGGTGGGAGCGATAGCCAGAGGACCAATATATCTTAGCACAAGGCCCACCAGCCCAGATAAGCCTAGAGTGAGCTGAAGGAGAGAGGATACCAGAATGGCTCCCTGGATCTGTGGAAGATAAGGAAACAAGGACATAATGTCATTCCCTATGCCAACATGAAGGTTTCATATCTAAAATTAAATGTTGTGCATCTTTTGCCATCATAATGCTTTAGTTTGATTTTAACCTTTTAACATTAAGTTTTAGGCCTTTTGCAGAACACAGTTTTAGAACATGAAAATCTAAAAACTGCTCAAGATAAAAGTCTGAAATTTTTCACTGGTTTGACCCAAAATCTGAAATTTGTGACAGATAAATTTGAAACTGACTGTCTATTAGCTATTTAAAAAAAGCAAAAGTCAATCAGTCCTGTAAAGTCCCATATTTGAGCATACACTAATAAAGAACTTCACATTGCAAAAGACAGCTAGTCACAGTTTTCAAATAGTGCGGCCTCTGATGAAAAATATATACATATATATTAAACCACATTTAATGTAGCTATTCTCTCATTGGGTTCTTCACTCTGTCCTTTTTCCTTTTGTTGGATCTACCCTGAAGTACCCCTGACCAAGGTACCGTCCCTACACGCTGCTCCCCGGGCGTCTGATTTGCGGCTGCCCACTCCTTCATTGCTGCTTCAACATTTTTTCCCACTTCTTTGCTCCCCCCCCCCCCCCCCCGTTTTAATTTCATTTTACCACGCAAGTGAACATACCTCACGCATTCTTGTCATCCAGACCTCATCTGAATTTTCCATTTGTAGTGGACTGGTGCCATTATGAAACTGCACCAATAGTTTCACAGGTGCATTTGGCACAGGACACTGCCACTTGGGTAATGCAAGAATTGCCAGGGTTGGAGTGATGAAACTGAATGTGCCACCCTGGAGGATTGGTAACCTGCAAGTCAATAAGTTTAAAGTTAAAGGTCAAAGGTCACTTGACCAAATGATGTAAAGTCTCTTCTGATTATGTTTATCTTTGTATACTCAAAGCAAACCTGAAAAGAATTTTTATTAGCAGATTGTTTTGTCTTTAGTCAGAAAACAAAACAGTATTATTTCTAGGTTCTAAGGTCTGAAGAGTCTGTTTCAATTGCTACCATTTTGTATGCTGTAATACTTTTTTATGCACTTTTTTGATGTTTATGCTGTTATCTCTTTATTTTCTTGTTTTCCAAAATGATACATGATACAACGATACATTTCTGTATTACAAAGGGGAATGAAACCAAAGAAACTTAAATTACTGAAGTACTTCACTCAAAGTATTTTCTCAAATTCCATTGTTGTATGTTTAAGCTTTTGCCAAACTGTGTAGGAGGAACACTTAACTCTTAGTTAATTGCTCGGGCTTAGTGTTACAATAGTAAGCTTGAGCTGACTTGTGGAGCATCAGGCTGCATTGTGATGTATGGCTACACTGCTTCCCACACAAACATGATAAAACTAAAGAAAGAAAAGTATAAAAATGAGTCTTTCTGTTTCAAAAGGATTATTTTAATCAAATTTCAAAATAACTACACTGATTTTACTCTCTCACACACGTATAAATGTATACATACGCGTAAAACAGAGTATAGAGGTAAAATACTATGGATAGCTAATGCAGTTTTGTAGTACAGATGATTAAATTATATGCCAAAAAACATAAGAACAAAGCCCAGAAACAGATCAATCTCATGAAACAGCATTCCATAAGATTGGCCTAAAAGTTAACTTTTAACCTTAAGTGGCAAACGGACATTAATCATGCTGATGTTTTTCTCCACACATAATCATCTAACAGTCAAAATAAATTGCTACACAGATTAGGCGGATTTATTATTTATAGCTGAGGAGGAACCATGGTTCATTCTTCATTTGGACACTTTAGAAATTGGCAGTTGATTATCACGAATGGAATCCCTTTCCTGATATTTCAACTTTGTCAAAACATCATATCTGGCATTCTATTCATCCTGTCTTCCTCCCTTACACACATAAACAAGCCCATCAATCGTTATCCGACTTGGTGGTATGTGTACCTGTCTGCATAGAGCTTACCTCAACCCGTATTAATCAATCGTTTGTTTATTTTGTAGTCTGTAGTACAGCATTTTACAAATCAGTTAGTGCTTGTAAAATGTATGTGCAAATGTATAGTATAGTGTACAATCCATTAGTTTTATTATACTGTAATCTGCCAAAGGGTAGTCAAGCTTTGATTATCACAGAGTCCTGTAATGCACTTTTTGGGAATGAAATCAAATGTTATTTCTTTGCTCTTAGTTTAGACTACACTCGTGTCATAGTTATGTACCTATTTTCCCCTTGCCATATGCTCATAATGAAGAGTGAGAATGCAGTTTGTGTTTAAAAGTAAATCAAACATCCAAAGAAAAAGTTTCAAACTAAATGAAATACACCCATAGTGTTCATTCTTTAAACAAAGGATTTGGCTGTAGTGAGATATTAATGGTAACCCCTCCTTAGTAGGACTTCCCAGCAAGTCCTGGCATTAACCTGAAAAGCTCATTTTAAGTTTTCTGTAGCCTGATAATAAAAACTGTCCGTGCATCAGAATCCACTCAATCCTTCAAATCACGTTTAAAAACCCACCTGTTTAAGCTAGCCTTTGAAACAAATTAGATTTAAAATTTTTGTGCTACGCCACTTATCTGAAACTTTTCCGAAATGATAACTGTATTTTCTTCGTCCCTCTATTGTTGTAACCCCGCAAATGCGGCTCTTATGTGAAGCACTTTGATGTACCTTGGTTTTTTAAATGTGCTATAGAAATAAGTTGGAAATGAAACTGAAACTGAAAAACATCCCCTTTTCACCCAAGCAGTTTCATTTGATTTCTCTACGAATGGCAATCCTGCTATTTATTTAACAGACTCTTCCTGTTGGATATAAATTTCAGCTAACATTATCTGTTAACTAACTAACTACTCTGCTACAGAGGATGCCGCTAAAAGACTTGAGAATGCTACATGTAGGACACATACCGCCATATTCTTAAAGAAAAAGAATGTGCATAAGAAAACTGGCTCTTATGATGAACTCGGAAAGAAATCGGAATCCAATCAGTGGAGTTCTTGGAAGAAAAGAAACCCCTGGCCATTTGCAAGGTATTGTAACTTTTATATCTAACAGCAAAATAACAAAACATGTAACTGTCATTTGCTGATGTTATTCTTGTTTGTGAATCATAATAATCATAATAAAAAGTGATATGTGTGTCAAAGTGTTGAAAAGTGAAGTTGCTCTCTTTCAGAAAGTGCCCTAGCTAGGCAATTATTTACTACTGACATTAGATGTTCTAGAGATCCCCACGGTAAACTAACCCACAGTTTAAGTCCACATGAACCACTACAGGAGCTGGGCTGTTACTTTAGATCCTTTGTGAATGTGTTTTAGGAAGACTTTTATTAATCCTCAATAATCCTCACTGAACAAAGAAATGCTTCCCCAATATCAGGTGTGCCAAACACATAAAACACTCACTCATTCTTAGGTGGGGCATTGTCTCAGTTTCCGCTTACCACAAATCTTAACATACTGACAACCCTATTTAAAACAAGAATACATACACACACACACTGCAAAACTAGTGCCAAAAGATATTACACAAGTGGAAATTCTTGTGTGAACACTTGTGTCTTTGTGTGCTTTGGTTCACTGAAATCGTAAAAGGGTGTTACCTGTTTCCAACAGTCGTCTGCAGCAGCGTACACAATCCTGACACAAAGAATATGGTGGAGATCAGCTGACTTTTAGCGATGTTGTTGTCCTTTATACAGAGCGGTTCAGCTAAGATCAGTGGAACTGCAATGATGCCACCGAAAGCAAGAATGTAATGCTGCAGAAAATGGATTAATAGAGAGAATTTATAGGGTTAAACATATTTTCTTTTTATACAGATTAATTACTGTTTTTATTTTCATAAAACTCCTTTTTATTTAACTTTAATGCTTGCTGTATTTTTTTTATTGAAAAACAGTCACAATGTGCAATGACATAGATGAGAATTAATTTCATACCAGACTGTACTGGATGTCATTATCTCAAAATATCTGCGAACAGATCAGATGCTAATGCCAAGTGTAATTGAGGAAATGTCTAAATCTAAAACAGTAATATTGGTTTATCTGATGTTCTCTACTCACTAAGCAATAAGAGTTCCCCTCTATCAGTGTTGTGTTTCTTTGCTTTAAATCATTATGACAAAGGCTATTTCTTGTAACTCAGAACTAGTGTGGTGAGCTAGAACAATAATAATCTTGTATCTGCTACATCAAAACACAACGGCCTGGCTGGCAGGATATGTTCAGTCTCAGATGTCTCACACTTTAATCTAATTTGAGTGATGCACAGACATATATCTGGACTCACTAAGGCTGGTTCTCAGGCTTCAGCCTGAAGTACAAAACACATAATATGTCATTGACAACACCATAGGTGTGGTCAGAGCAAGGGCGTAGATTTGGCATGGACAGAAGGGACATGTCCCCACCAATATCCAGCAATTATTGAATTGTCCCCACCAATAATTTGATCACTTCGAGTAAAGAAAAACAAACCCGATAGAAAGAAAAAACGATCTGTCAACGTCTCATTCGCCTAGTGGTGCAGAAAGAGTTAAATCGCGTTCTCTACTAGAGTCCTATGTCATGTGACAAATATGGCCAATGTGATTGGCTGTGCCTTTCAGGGAGCTGTGTTTAGTTTTAGCAGCGGGAATCCTGCGCTGCGAGGACCTGCAAGGAGGAGAGGAGGATGGCAGCAAAAGGAAGAACCTGGATATAAAAAAGTATAACTAACTGGTAGCACTATTAGTTATCTCAGTCTCCCAGAGTAGCATTTCTAATATTGATTGAAACTTTCGGAGAAAACGGCAGCCTCGAGCAAGCCAGGATATTAGTTCACAGAGGCTGTTAAAATTATATGTCTAACGTTAAAATGTTGGTGACACAGTAATTTCATCCTAATGGTACTGACATATTCATAGGGTTAATTTTTGAGACAAAATATCAAGAGGTAGTCATGATTTTGCAAATATTCCACCTTGTAGTGCAGTTTGCACAAATTGTTTTAAAAATGCACTCACCCTACAAACATTACTGATGAGTCAAGATCTGCACAAATTGACAGAAACAGTGAAGCAGCCACCGATTTTATTCTTATTGTCATGTATGTCCTATTTGACAGGTGACAGAAGATCCAACACAAAGCTCAGAGAGTAGTGGTGACACAAGATCACAGGTGAAATTGGATAATGACTTGGTGGCAGGGGCGGATCTAGAAGGGTGGCATGGGGTGGTAAGTGACACCCTAAAATGATCCCTTGCCACCCCAGTTTTGCATATGGCAGTGTTGTTTATTAAAATAAGATAGCATTAACAGTTGGAGCGTAGTTACAGTCAACAGTGAATATAAATGCAAAAACTGAATATATTTGCTAGTGTTCCCCCCCTGCACCATTAACAAATGGTTCAGCCCATAGCAGGACCGACTTTTTTCTTGTTTTCAGTAGCAAGCGATAGGGCTGGGCCATATACCGTTCACGGTAATACCAGTATAATGTTGGGCAACGATAAGAAAATGAAATATTACGATAGAATATGGGTAAAACACGCATGCGCAGTGCCTTTGTTTTCATACGCACATGGCGGAAAAAGTGTGCCGGTGACGGAGATGTGCGGTGACGTGCAGGTTTATCCCTGTGCTGTTCTCCTCTGTCTTTTGGTGGACAAACATTTATTTTACTGGCACACATCATTTGTGGGGCCTCTTATTGCGGAACCTGATTGTTCTCTTATTTTAGTTTTAGTAATATTTTTAAATGGTTGTAGAAAATGAAAAAAAAAAAAACAGCAGGTTGCATTTTTAGATAAATAGTTGTATATGTTTACAATTTATATTTGCATTTCAAGTTATAAAAATTTACTCAACATGTCTGTGTTATTTATTTTTTTTACAGTAAAAGATACTACTAGGATTTTAAGTTCTTTGTGTGATTTCAGATCAGTAATAGTACTATTAATAGTAATGGTAGTACTAATGCAGTATGTCAGTGAAAAAAAACAACTAAATTCAGTTGAGCTGAAAAGAATGATACCAAACAAGGCAAGGGGAAAAAAATAAAATGAAAAAATTTGAGGGTGAAATACAAATGAGTTTAAACAATGCTGCTGCATGCCATGTCCACCAGGAGAGACTGGACTGTATAGGTGTAAAACAAATATGCCAGCAGTTTATCTCAGTTAACGAAAGGAGAAGGCATGTGTTTGGCTCTTTCACATACTGGACATTGAGTTGTTGTGTGGGGCACCAGTAGTTGTGTGGGGCACCAGTAGTTGTGTGGGGTAAAAAATCCCAGTTCACTGATTTGATCGGGGCAATAGTGCCTAAAATGTTGCATAATTTTGCTGAGAGATCTTTCACTTTGTGGTAATCTTAGATGAGTAGTTTTATGGACAAAAACCACCAGGTCATTCAATGTTCACTTAGTGCTAATGTGTCAGAGATGTTGGTGTACTATAACTGAACTAATGTTGTTAAGTCCTTAAAGTCATATTCTTTTATTGTCATGACTGTATTTGAAGCTATTTTTATTTTTGTATGATACCTGATTTATATGGAATATGGCTGAAGGAAACTAAAGTCTGAAATACTTAGTCAGTCATTTGTTTAATAGTAATTTAACATTACATAATTCACATATAAAACTATGAATTGTAATTTTAAATGGTTTAAAAGTATGTAGAATAGGATACGTAGGCAAGTATATTTCTCCTTTTTTTATCAAGAAGCAAAGACAAAGAGGGAAAAAAAAGAAACAGGGCAGGGTTTGGTGGTTGAATCATCCGTCCCCACCAATACCAAAACCAAATCTACACCCTTGGGTCAGAGCTCATTCTCCTATCAACACAACCTAGTTTGTCAATGTCATCCAAAAATGTGAAGTGATTTGTAAAAAAAAAAAAAAAAAAAAAAGATTATATAAGATTAATATAAAAGATTAATATGGGCAATGGAGAGGGTATCCTTAGTGTTTCTGCAATGCTGACAAAAGAGGTAATGCCACAAATATGGGCAAAACTGTGATATCCTTTTATGTCTTTGCAGGTGACATTCAAGGCTTTACCATACATCACACAGGGGTGAAAAACACGGGCATCAAAACACTGAAGAAAGATTCTGATCGGACTTGGCAGATTGATGGTTTTAATCCTTTTCCAAACCTGCAACTCCCTTAGACATCAGTCAGGGAGATATCAGTTTCATGGCAGTGAGGAGGACTCCTTGTGGAAGATTCCTGACAATTATCCCCCAATCATCCTTAGTGAGACAGACTGGTAGAAGTTACTCTTTCCAGATGTATAAACCTATAAGATTTTACATTTTGCCCAACATTCATATTTTGTGGTCAATCCTGTAACATAAATGGCCTTTTGCCATGCCAAGTTAAAAGACACAATAGAACCTTCAGTATCACTTATTCAAAGATTCGAGTGAGTCGTCATATATACATATATGCCAAAATGCTAACAGATTATTTTCAAATAAATACAAATCAATAATATGCTACAGGAGAAAATAAAGTCACCAATATTTTTGGTCATTTCAACATCCCAGCCTTGGAGCCTAAATTTAATATATTTTTACAGCATGATCATATTTTCCTTGTCGCTGGTTCAACCAAGGTCACTCAGTCTGAAAGAAAACTATTATTATAACCTTGAAAATATCTAAACTACTTACTTATGACCACACTTTGGATTTTAACCACATTGCAGGTCTTGTAAATAATGTTATTGAATGATTGAAATGCTGTTGCTAATCAGCCATGAAATTAACTCTTGACATTCTAGTATTAGGTGCATGCCTTACCCACACTGTTGTATGTTATTAATAAAATAAAGTCCCATTTCCAAAAATGTTTTGACATGACTTAAAATAGTTTAACTAAAAGTGTAAAGAAAATTACATGTCACATTTAGCTTTCCCTCCGTTTTTACTCAAAATCCCCCTTTCTCTGTCATTTCTGCTCATGTCTAGAACAGTCTCACACATACAAGCACTCACATGTTAACGACTTCACACTAAAGTCACTAAAGAGTCACTAAAGAAGCAGGGTTAGGGTAACTGACGGGCCTTATTGTTAGCAAATAGATACTGATGCCAACATACATTAATTATCACCCATTTTTAAAGTGAGACATTTTCTTTAACTACATTAATGTCATTTTTTGAATTTTGAATTATTGTTTATTTTTTTAGTTTGTAAGTGTTGCAAAAAGAAGACATTACCATCAACTTGTCAGGAATATGGAAATCTTCTAGTTATAATTTAGAATACATTTACCTCAGCTTTAGTCACACTTCTCTTTCTCTGTATTAAAAAAGCTGGAAGCTGGAAACATACAGCTGGGAAAACACTGACAAACCTACTTTCCTAACTGTCCAGCACTAAACTGCAGATAAAGGAAGCTGATGGTGCAATATCTATCAGTAAGTTAATGAGTTATAGAAGGCTTTTAATTGCCTCAAAAAGAAATTGACAAGGATGGGGGATTTGGGAATATGAATAATCACTGCTAATTTGACCCTTCATTTGCTGTAGATATAAAAGAGAATTTGTTTAGCCAATGCAACTTTATTTTTGCAGAGCTGTAGGTTTGTCTCCTTGATTTGGCATTGATCTAATATCAAGAGGTTTCATTAAAAGAGTAAATGGACTGTTTCTTATACACCCCTTTTCTATTTTAGCACTCAAAGCACTTATTCACCCATTCACACAAGCACTTTTTTATGCTCCTAAGTGCTGTCTTTCTACAGTCACACTTTCACAGTGAATGTATCGGAAAGCAACTTGGGGTTCAGTATATTGCCCAAGGATACCTTGGCACGCAGACTGGAGAAGGCAGGCTTGACCTACCCATCAAAGATGTTCAATAATTGAAAGCAGAATGTTTTCCTGCAGTAGTAGCAATATAGTGTTTTTTCTGCTGTGACACTGGACTAAACAAGTCATCAGATAAATTTACCTGGAAGCCAAGCAAAATGCAGAGGTACCATGGAGGCCTGTCATTAAGAGAGTAAACTAAATCTATTTTTTTCCCTGTTGTCCCTTCTAGGGTTTCCTCTGTGTGAGACTCCCCAGGATCAGCTGTCAGCTGTGGCTGTTCATCATCTTTGTCCTTGAAAAAAAGCACAGCAAAAGTCATTAGTCATTAACTAGTCATTAATTTAGCAATGATATTTACTGAGTGTCGGCTCAAATACTAAGACTGACAAGTGGAATCTTGAACTGTGCAAGGGTGGATAAGATAAGTGAAATGGAGGGCAGTGATAATACATAGATCAAAGTCAATGTTTAAGTACACAACATCATTGTCATGAGAGCATGCACCAAATTATTTGAGTTTAAAAAAAGTGAAATGAAAAGGAAAATTGGAAAAAATGGAAAGAATGATTTAAAGCACTAATTTAATTAAAGGCAATGTAATACTTGTAAGGGAACTGTTCACAAGTCTAACAAAATGTTAAATGTAAATTGCAGATTGGGTAAAAATATGATTTTTATTCCTCCATCCAACCCTTCATTCACCCACCCAGCTGAGGTCATAGTGAGACTGGCGCTATGAACAAACATATGACCAGTATACTGTCATATGTTTATTAAAGGTTAATAGGGTAGGAGCCTTTCTCAGAGTACACGGTGGAAAGGTCACCAGTCCAAATATATTAATATTTATGATATATTGAAATTTACAATAGAATACATTGCACAAAAAATGAGGTTGTCTGAAAAATGTCCTGGCTATAATAGCATTGCATTTTTTATGAAGTAAATGTAGCTTTATTGACTTTTTAGAGAACCTGACATATTGATAAATATTGCTGCAAACTGTTACAAATCTTTCGATTGTAATAATGCATGAAGTCCGAAACAAATAAACATCATTGAATAATTAGTTTAATCCACTGCAATGCATTTCTTTCTCTGCATCGTTTCAGCAACTGTTTTGAAGTTTTAATTACTTTAAAAGCCAATTAATTGTGTGCACAAGTTTGAATTTATTTAGGATTTTTTTATGTATGTATATATTTGAGCTTGTATGTATGGTTTTACATAAAAGGCCAATACACACTCAAATCTTTTAATAAGTGGTCCTGAAACTTCTACAATGTCTTTCAGGCCTGTTAACTTGTCATTAGTGACCATGATTGACTATAACTGGTACTGTTTTTTTTCCTTTTTTTCTGTGTTGCTTTCTCAGGTGGAGCTGTGGGCTGCTTTTTTTCTTACAGATGCTGCCTCCAGTTGGAGCTTCTGGTTTTTCTGTCATACTTTTATTCAATTTCCTTAACTGCTTGCAGTAGTGTTGTGCTTCCACACTCTGCCAGATGGCATTACTAAATGCATGGTAGTAATGTTGCTCTGTGATCCTCTTGCCTTGTCCCTGCTTTGGCAGTTATGAATCCTGAATTCTTGTTTGTCTGTGACTTCCTGGTGAAATGCAATGCCTGTGCTTTGTGGGAAAACTGAGCTCAGGTTCATTGCCTCACTTACCTGTCTCTTTAAGTTGCTTGCCTGCTTACAAAAGACATATTCCCCTCTTACTCAACTGCCTGTCCAGTCTCCACCACTTTCTTCCTCTACTGTCCCTGGGATCCTCTGGCCTGCCAGTAATAGCTCCCCCATCTTACCTGAGTATTTACCTGTTGCTAACAACTTCTTGCAAAACATGACAGAATTATCTGGCCAGACACTGGACTCAAGAGACCCAGCTGCCATACATATATGGCTTTATCTAAACAAGGTTTGTCTTTGGGCCAACACAACCATGTGCACCATTTATTCATGGAGCAGCTATAGACCAAATGTGCACCGCAATTCTGACAAGTAATTCCGGCCTCAGTGCCCATCACGAGTCTCCCACTTCTGTGCCAATTGGTGGGGTCGCTGCAGGGATTGCCATTGCAGTGCCATTCACCATAGCCATTCACCCCACTTCTTCCACAGTGATTGGTATCAATTGTGAGAGCTTAAAAAGCTTTAAAGCTTTGCCTTCCATGAAGTTTTTCTTTGTTGAAAAGAAGAGTAAGACTCTTAGGCCATTCTCTGATTGCTGGGGGTTTCCGGAGGTTAAACCAAATCACCAGATTATTTCTGTTCAGTTCAGCCTTTGAGCCTTTTTACACGGCGCCATAATTTTTTACAAAATTAGATCTGTGTAATGCTTATAACCATGTGCACATAAGAGAAAAGGATGAGTGGAAAACTACTTTTACCACTCTTTTGGGACATTTTGAATACTTGGTGATGCTATTTGGTCTTACTAATGCCCCTGCTGGTCTATGTAAAAGCAGAAAAAATGTCCAAACAATAGCATTTCTGCTCCTTCTGAAATTGCATAGACATCCTCCATGCAATTAGCAGAGCTTTCTTTTTGCTATTTATTATCAGTAATTTATGAAAAACAATAGTACTCTCACTAAATTGGCCTTTAAGTGATTGGCCCCAGATGGTAAGTTAAACCCATGTGGCTTTTTCTCCCAACGTCTGTGTCCTGCTGAAAGGAAATATGATGTCAGGAAATGTGAGCTACTGGGAGTGTAATGCTACCATTAGACAAGTGCAAATGCTGGTTGGAGGGGACTGAGCAGCTATTTATCTTCTGGAGAGACCACAAGAATCTCTCTTACTGGACATCTGGTTACGCTATGATGGAGAAAGTAGTGTAGGGTCAGAACCCCTGATAGCCTGTCATGAAAATACCCCATACGACTCAATATTTAAAGGTGTGGATGCAAGATAAGTGGCGAGAAAAGAAACAAAGGGACCAAAGATACTAATCAAAGATTAGATCAAAGATTACTACTATGATTACTAAGGAAAACCAACACAGAGATGGAAATCATTCATGACTATTTTAGTTAATGGTAAAGGTGTTAGCTAACTAGCCATAAATACACTGATCAGTGCGCTGCCCTGACATTAGCTTTCGCTCTGAAATTTGACAGACATTCTGTCCATATGTCAGCAGTGTCTTTTTACTCAGTTTGCCCCACTGTTGGCAGTAAAATAGGATTTTACTTCACCTCAGAGCCCTCACTCTGTATCACAACATTGTGACTCAGGGGCATCAGTACATCACACTTTCAGTCACTGTGGCGGCGTGTGGTTTGTGGCTCAGCTTTAGGGGAGGGATGGACCAGTGTGTTCAGTTTTGTGGTGTCGGCTGAAGAAAGAGTGGGCTGAAAAGCCTGCTGCTGTGTGTGTTGGAAATTGTTTAAAAAGCATTATATAAACTGGATAAACTGTCTGGATTGTTGCTACAGTGAACCGAAAATTTAGTCATGTCATGATGGATCCGTGGCTTGTTCAGCC
Source organism: Oreochromis niloticus (assembly GCF_001858045.2). Lineage (NCBI taxonomy): Eukaryota > Metazoa > Chordata > Actinopteri > Cichliformes > Cichlidae > Oreochromis > Oreochromis niloticus. The sequence goes on along the minus strand of NC_031972.2, from coordinate 41,618,443 downwards.
AGTGGAGGTGCAAACCAAGATAGCGGCTGACCTGGTGGCGGCACGGCGCCATTTTCTAGACAAGCAGCAGGAATAATCCAAACGGCAGATAAGGCTCAAATGTCTGCTTGCCTTGACTGGCTCCTCACTGCCGCTGTTGCTGCTCCCCAGAGTCCCAGCATTGACCACCTGATGGACAAGAGAGAGGACCCCCAGGCCTTCCCTGAAGTTTTGCAAGCCACGGCAGAGACGTGCTGGCTGCCCGAGAATGAATGCTCACTGTGGCTGCTGCCTCTTCTAGAAGTGGACGTTTAGAGCTTAGCCTTCAGGTGGCAGTTAGAAATTGCTTTCCCAACATCCAGCAAATCATCATGGATCGACTGGGGCTCTTGCATGAGCATCACTGCTATTGGTTCCTGGAATGGGAGATGGGGGTGAGAGATTAGCCATTCACCTACACTATGAGGCTCCACAATTGAGTAGCCTGGGGGAAGCTTAGCTGTTGAACATGCTGACACTGATGCAGCTTATGGAGGGGTTCCCAGCATAAACAGTGGAGTCGGTCTGCTGTCATTAGCCAGCAAGCCTCAAGCTGGCCATGATGCTGGCCAAGGAGGAACCCACAAGGAGGAGGCCCTATGGTGCATCCCCATTGCAGCCAGCGGACTCCAACGTTTAATCACACTTCCACTTCTGATATCTCTCCACGGTTCTGGCATCTAGCATCTTTGCACCTGCTACCATTAATGGAGGTCCCATTGAGTCCATTGGCATGAACCTCATTGAGCAATTTCACCAGCATCCAAGCGGATAGTGCATTTTATTACTTGTAGTGGATTATGCAACACGATATCCTGAAGCAGTGCCGCTGCACACCATTTCAACAAAGACTCTATTTTTGACTGGTTTTGATCACAAAGTTGCAGTTGTACATAGTAACAATACAAAATTTTGCAGTTCTCTGTATATTTGTGAAAATGTCCATCCTTGAATTTGTGAATATTTTTTCTATAAATTTAAATCACAAGTATGTGAACATTTTTACACGCAAACATTTCAAATTACAAGTTCATATTTTTTCTACACATTCTGTCTTTTTATTCTACTAGTTCTCACATTTACAACATATTTACCCTCATAGTAATGCCAACACACAGTCAGGTCAAACAAAAGGGATGCTGAGACTGAACGGGTCCAACCAGCTATGCTGCCAAAGTTTGTTTGGATTTAGAGAACATTAGTATGGACATATGAGACCTAAAATCCAAAATGAAAAGTGTCATTCACAAAGTCCTGTAAAATAATACGAAAACCTGGGGCAGCTCAAACAAGAAATAAACCACACTTTAACCTCATTTAACACAAAGCTATAGCAACATTATATTGCCAGATGTATTCGCTCATCTGGCTTCACAGCTGTATGAACTTGAGTGACATTCCGTTCTTAATCCATAGGGTTTAATTTCGTGTTGCCCAACCCTTTGCAGGTATAACAGCATCAACTCTTTTGGGAATCCTTTCCACAAGGTTTAGGGGTGTGTTTATGGGAATTTTTGATCATTCTTCCAGAATTGGATTCATGAGGCCAGACAGGCTTACAGTCTCGACTCTAATCCATCACAACTATGTTCTGTTGGGTTGAGGTCAGGACTCTTTGCAGGCCAGTCAAATCTTTCCACACCACACCAAACTTGCTCATCCATATCTTTATGGACCTTGCTTTGTGTACTGGTGCAAAGTCACGTTGGAACAGGAAGGGCCATCCCCAAACTGTTCCCACAAAGTTAAGAATATGAAATTTTCCAAAATGTCTTGGTATGCTGAACCATTAAGAGCCCCAACTATGGGGCTGAACCCAGCTTTTGAGAAACAACCCAACATTATAATTTGCCTTCCACCAAACTTTATACATGGCACAATGCAGCCAGATAACTACTATTCTCCTGGCAACCACCAAAGCTAGACCTGTCCATTGGATTGCACAATTTTTCACTCCAGAGAACATGTCTACACAGCTTTAGAGTCTAGTGCCAGTATGCTTTACACCACTGCATCTGATGCTTTGCATTGCACTTGGTGATGTAAGGCTCAGATGGAACTGCTCTGACAAGGAAATCCATCCCATGAAATTCTCTATGCACTGTTCTTGAGCTAATCTAAAGGCTACATAGTTTGGCCACAAGTTTGGAGGTCTGTAGCAACAGACTCTGCAGAACAGTGGTGACCTCTGTCAATGATGCACCTCAGCATCAGCTGACGCTGCTCTGTGATTTAATGTGGAATACCACTTTGTGGATGTCATTCCCAATCGCGTCCACTTTGTTATAATATTACTAACAGTTGACTGTGGAATAATAGTATGAAACTACAAAGAGAAACTACGAATTCTATTCAATCATGATGCACTAATGAAAAGTTAACAGGCCTTAAACCTGCCAAATCAAAAGACTTCACTTCAGAACCTTCAGCATATTTATTTAAAAATCTAAGTGAGTGTATGTATATATATAAAAAAAAAACACCCAGCACGCCCCTGCGGGCGGTTTCTCCTTCAAGCTCGGGTCCTCTACCAGAGGCCTGGGAGCTTGAGGGTCCTGCGCAGTATCTTAGCTGTTCCCAGGACTGCGCTCTTCTGGACAGAGATCTCCGATGTTGTCCCCGGGATCTGCTGGAGCCACTCGCCTAGCTTGGGAGTCACCGCACCTAGTCCTCCTATTACCACGGGGACCACCGTTACCTTCACCCTCCACATCCTCTCGAGCTCTTCTCTGAGCCCTTGGTATTTCTCCAGCTTCTCGTGTTCCTTCTTCCTGATATTGCTGTCATTCGGAACCGCTACATCGATCACTACGGCCGTCTTCTTCTGTTTGTCTACCACCACTATGTCCGGTTGGTTAGCCACCACCATTTTGTCCGTCTGTATCTGGAAGTCCCACAGGATCTTAGCTCGGTCATTCTCCACCACCCTTGGGGGCGTCTCCCATTTTGACCTCGGAACTTCCAGGCCACGAGACATTGATTCACTGATACACACTACCAGGCTACACAGCAATGACATTGGAATGTCATTCGGACTGGAGAAGTGTAGTCGGATGGTAACAAAGAGAGGGAAGGTAGTCAGAACTGAGGGGATTGAACTACCAGAAGGCCACATTGCAGACATAGAGGACAGTTACAAGTACCTGGGGATCCTGCAAGCGAATGGGAACCATGAAGAGGCCGCTAGGAAAGCTGCAACCACCAAGTACCTGCAGAGGGTCAGGCAAGTCCTGAGGAGTCAGCTGAACGGTAAGAACAAGATCCAGGCCATCAACACCTACGCCCTGGCCGTGATTAGGTACCCTGCTGGGGTAATAGGCTGGCCAAAGGAGGAGATAGAAGCCACTGACATAAAGACAAGAAAGCTCCTTACCATGCATGGAGGGTTTCACCCCAAGTCCAGCATCCTGAGGCTGTACGCTAAGCGGAAGGAAGGGGGCCGGGGACTGGTGAGTGTCAGCACCACAGTCCAGGATGAGACAACAAACATCCAAGAATACATCACGAAGATGGCCCCAACTGACCAGTGGCTGGACAAAGCTGGACTGAAAGACAGCACAGAGGCACTAATCATGGCAGCACAAGAACAAGCTCTGAGTACAAGATCCATAGAGGCTGGGGTCTATCACACCAGGCAAGACCCCAGGTGCAGGCTGTGTAAAGATGCCCCTGAGACAATCCAGCACATAACAGCAGGGTGCAAGATGCTAGCAGACAAGGCATACATGGAACGCCATAACCAAGTGGCCGGCATAGTGTACAGGAACATCTCTGCCGAGTATAACCTGGAAGTCCCAAGGTCAAAATGGGAGATGCCCCCAAGGGTGATGGAGAATGACCGAGCTAAGATCCTGTGGGACTTCCAGATGCAGACGGACAAAATGGTGGTGGCTAACCAACCGGACATAGTGGTGGTAGACAAACAGAAGAAGATGGCCGTAGTGATCGATGTAGCGGTTCCGAATGACAGCAACATCAGGAAGAAGGAACACGAGAAGCTGGAGAAATACCAAGGGCTCAGAGAAGAGCTCAAGAGGATGTGGAGGGTGAAGGTAACGGTGGTCCCCGTGGTAATCGGAGCACTAGGTGCGGTGACTCCCAAGCTAGGCGAGTGGCTCCAGCAGATCCCAGGAACAACATCGGAGATCTCTGTCCAGAAGAGCGCAGTCCTGGGAACAGCTAAGATACTGCGCAGGACCCTCAAGCTCCCAGGCCTCTGGTAGAGGACCCGAGCTTGAAGGAGAAACCGCCCGCAGGGGCGAGATGGGTGTTGTTGTTTTTTTTGAGCCTGTGTGTATGTCTATGTTTTAACTCTGTATGGTTAAAAACCTGTATTTTTAAACCATCCATCTCTTTGTCAGTGTACTTAATCACTATGTATTAACAGGGTCTATACCAGGGGTCTGCAACCTTTAACACCCAAAGAGCCACTTGGACCCGGTTTCCACGCAAAAGAAAACACTGGGAGCCACAAATACTTTTTGAAATCTAAAATGTAGATAACACTGTATATATTGTTTTTTTACCTTTGTGCTTTGTGTGAACAACTAAAGTAAGTAAGTAAAGTTTATTTATTAAGCGCTTTTCACAGACAGGCAGTCACAAAGCGCTGTACGCAAATATTAAAATAAACAATACAATCAATAGACATTATACACAATGTAAAAGATCAAATGTAAAGAATGTAAAGAATAAAATACGTAGATCAACAACAGGCTTGTTTGAACAGAAAAGTTTTTCACTGCTTTTTAAAAGAATCCACAGAGCAACTAAGGTGTGTTGCTTATAAAATCCATGAAGTGCTACAGAGAAAATTACATTTTATTTATGTAATTAACACATTTTGAACTCTTAAAGAAATATAACAAAAGGAAAGACACCCAGCTGAACTAAAATGATCCATGTAGCAAAGAAAAACTGTTGTCAGCCGCCACCCTTTTAAAAAGTAATTGAAAAAAAAGCACTATGCCGCTAAAAAAAATAGATATTTGCAAAATTCTGCCTAAATATCTATTTTACCTTGTTAATGTGTGTGGCGGGGCGTGGTCTGCAGTGCCGCTGAATGGGAGTTGGACGCACCTGAGCGGCACCCGCAATCACGCCTTGCCGCCTTAAAGTCTGTGCTCTCTCTGCTGTTGTGTTGTCGGGCTGTGAGCTGAAAAGCTACAGCCGGCTGTATGCGTACAGCAACCGTGTGTGAAAAGTGGTCAATAAAGAGATGCTGAAAAGCATGTTCATGCAAACATCGTCGGGTCCGCCATGATATGAGACTTCTGGTCTCGAACCTCTGCGCACAGCGTCTGCAAATCGGGGCTTTCATCTTTACGCAGGACTGTAAGCTGTCATCTGTGAGGCGTGAGCGGTGTTTGTTTTTAACACAGTTCACGGTGGAGAACAGCTGCCGACATAATGTGGATCCGAAGATCCATAATTGGCCTATCTGGGGTTGAAAGTCTCGATAAATGCACGGCGTTTCGGCGGGTACACCAGCTTCCCCGAGTGTGACGCTTATTTTGAGCGATGAAAAAAATAATAAAATATAATTTTATTTTTATATTTCAAAATCACAACAATCTTCCAATATAGAACTACAAGTTGTTTTTTTTTTAAAAAGGAACTAAACACAAATAAAATGCACTTCAGCTAAATACTTCTAATTTATTTTCCCAAACCACGCGGAGCCGCAGTACAAGGACTAAAGAGCCGCATACGGCTCCGGAGCCACGGGTTGCCGACCCCTGGTCTATACTATTGCAACAGCATTCTTTCTACATGTTTCACATATTAGAACCAGAATGTTCTAAAATTCACTAAAGTCTTCATCACTAGGTCCACAGTGGGGAACACAACTGTCTTTGAAACCTGCTGTGCCTCAGAGGTTGTGCTCTGCACTCATCTATCTCTTCAAACAAAGTTGACACCTTGTTGTGTGAATGTCACCATTCCATCTGTCTCAACCACTCAGTTGCAAACCCATCTGTACCACATTTCCTCTCCAGCAAGAAGCATCTTCAGACATTTGCTTCAGTTATTATTTGCTTCCATCTAGTGGCTATCTTCCTGTAACCCAGCATCTATAGATAACAGGAATTCGTATGACTGGACGTGGGTAAGCTGTTCACTTCAGGGTCAGCATAATCTTCAGTTGTTGCTGCATTGTTTTTATTTGTCTGGGTTTTGAGCTACTGAGTCAGATTTCTCACTTCCATGTTTAAAATGCTGTTCACTCTACAGACATCTCAATGTGAACTGCCAAAAGTCTATTTGATAATGTTTTTAGGTTTGTTTATTATGTAAGATGCTACTTAATAAAATGACTATACGCTACATCGTTTCAAAACTGAGGCAAACAATATGCTACAAAAACATGTCTGGGTTTTGATACCCTCTCCACCCTCCACCCTCCACCCGGAGAGGGTGGAGTGCCCACTCCAGGTCAGGGACGAGTTCCTGCCCAAGTAGAGGACTTTAAGTATCTCAGGGTTTTGTTCTCGAGGGACAGGAAAAGGGAGCGGGAGATAGAAGGATTGGAGAAACTGCGTGTACAAGCAGCAGAAACCTGGACATCTCCTGAGTGAGGTGTTCTGGCTATGTCCCACCTGGAGGAGGTCCCGGGGCAGACCCAGGACAGACTGAAGAGATTATTTCTATTGCTGGAGGATAAATACGCTGGAGGAGGTGGCTGGGGAGAGGGAGGTCTGGGCTTCTCTGCTTAAGCTGCTGCCCCTGCAACCTGGCCCTGGATAAGCTGAAGAAGATGGATGGATGGATGGATGGATGGATGATTTTCATATACTGAGTTAGATTTTTCATTCTCCCATTAAAAGTAATCTCAACACTGTTTGATCACATTAAACAGCCAAAAATGATTTTAATACAACACCACACCACTTTTGCTCCAGAGGTATTGGTATACATTAAATTTGGATTTGGAGGATAAAAAAACAAGACCTTAAAATGATTAAATTAAACAATTAATTGCAAGTTTTCTGTTTGGATAATTTGACTGAGGATGTGAAAAACTGGTTGAATGAGACAAGCAAACTATTCACAGATAAGCTGATTGTTTTACTAATGTTTAAACCATCACCAACCTCAACCATCATCATCATCATCACCTTTATTTATAAAGCACTTAAAAACAGCCACAGCTGACACAAAGTGCTGTACATAGGAACTATATAAAAGTACATAAGATATAAATAAATCGTCAGGCTATGTACAGGAGTTGCCTGATGGTCAGCTGATCAAGTGCTGCCAAGTGATCATGGACTGCTGTTAGCTTCTTCAGCAATGTGCTTGTATTGTCTCAATTGACTGACTAACATTAGCTTTCCTGATTCTTCTTCACCACAGGGGGCTTCCTTTACTTGCATCCTTGATCTCATACCTGTGACGAGGCAGTTGGATGGCCACAATCAGCAGATGCTCAGTTAAAATGCTCTCTTCTACCAGAGTTGGTTTATCGTGTCTATGCATCTCACTATTGTTCTCATTGTGCTGTAGTGTCTGGATCTCCTACTTTAATTGTACCAGGTGCCAGGTACTTCTCGGTCAGTGTGGATGTTGGTTATCTGTTGATTCATAACTACTCATGGGTTTGGATGCCACAGTACACTTTTTATCAATATGTCCTGGTTCCACAAGAGGACATACTGATGAAAAATGGCCTTGTTGAGACAGGTGAGGTCTGAGCTGTTATTACTTTAGTCATGTATCTCTTGCTCTTCCAAGGTGTGTGTGTGTTGATTTTCCTTTAAAAGTTCTCACAAAGTTACTTTGTTGCTTTAATAAAATATTACATAACATCATAAATGTATTATAAATCCTACAGACTCAAGTGACACAATAATCTTATAGCACTTATTTTTAGCATGTTTTTGCCAGATAACTATTGCAGAGAATAAAATTTAAGAGAAAAATATAAGTAGACCTTTCTTCCAACAAGGCTTAAACAGAACTTTGACATCTGTAGATGCATGTTGTGTACAATGCACTTTACTAAAACAGACTTAAAAGAGAGAAGTGAAATGAAGATGTGATTTTCCCCAAAGGAGGAGGCTTCGATATATAATACAAGGTTAGCTAAATATGATAAATAAGGCCCAGTTTTGCAGATGATGACAGATTCACGTGCTTGTTCATCTGCAGAAGAGTTTGTTTATGTTCTAATTTTTCTTTCTTCAGTCAGTTGCCATGGGTAGGAAGAGGAAAACATCAGCCTTGTAGTCAGCTGTGTACACTTGAACACCACATGCAGTCTAAACTTTTTTTTCCCATTTATACACAAACAGCCATGGAGTCAGCTCCACTTACATATCCCTCCTTTTGGGCAACACACGCACCCTTTGTTGATTTCACATTCCAGAGTGGCTTACATTTAGCTCTTAGTGCTGTATTGAAAGAATATCACACTGTAGCTCTTTTCACTTTACTAATATAAGCAAACGTACAACATTGTCAAAATGTTAAGTAGTGACTCTGTGTTATTATATGTTTTCCATTTGTCTTTGTGACAGATTTGGACTCTTCTGACACCAAAAAATCAACAATGTCAATCTGGAAACTTTAGAGCAGATGAAGAAAACACATCACTTACCCCAAATGCAGGATTGTCTGTCCCCTGGTCATGGAGTCCAAGCTCTATTGTTTCTTCTGTCGTGAGATGCATTGTGGTAAATCAGGCAAGGTGTTGTAAACTCCGCATAAATACAAAAACACACAAGAAGGGAGTAAATCTCTGAGCAGAAATAAAAGGGACAACATTAATAACCCATTTCCCTAGTTTCGCTAGGAATGCTTAGTATCGCAGTCAGAAAGAGAGCTGCTTAGTTATTTTGTAATCTCCTCTTTGGCTCTGAAAAGTTTCTGGGCTGCCGCTGGGTGAGTGTGAGCTCTAGTTACTCTGACTTTGGATCATGTGCCTGCTGTTGTGTGAGGATGGACCTAATGAGAATAGCAAAGCAAGTTTGTCGCATGCATGTTTATTTACACATGAATCATACTGTTATCAAATATTTGCAGGGGAAATATTTAAGGAATTTAAGAAAGTGGCAGATTTCAGTTTTTGATGTTCATCTTTGGATTGGAGCCATGGATACCATGTTTCTACTTGACACGTTACGATACCTGACACTAATTGCAGCTGTATTAAAATAAATCACAAATGACTGTATTTTGCTCACCTACACTGAGGCATAATTTTTGAAACTTACTGTGATGCAGAATCATATGGGGAATCTTTCTTTATAAGCAATATAATTTATTTTCTCCTAGAATAATTTTTTGTGGTCTATTAATTTGCAACAGCTCAGTGACAAAGAGATTGACCTTGAGAGTGCTATCATGAGCAAACCAGTTCAAAGAGGTTACATAATTATGCATTTTACATCCAACATGGAAAAATTAAGTGCTCACACAACAATATAGCATTTCAGAAGCTTAAATGCACATTTCTGTATTCCTCCTATAGAACTAAACATCTTTAACTAAACATATTATCTGTAGAATTATGCACTTGATTCTGCATTTTGTAGTGTTCCAGTCTTTATATGATTAAAATGCAACTCATTGTAACAGTGCTTAACAAATTTATTTGACCACCTGTCGTAAAAAAACAAACAAACAAAAACAACAAAACTTAAATGTTTTAGAAATCTGTCCAAACCGTCTTTAAAACTAAAACTAAAACTAAAACTAATATTGTTATTTATTAGGGAAAACAATAAACTGGATTTGTTTTTTACTATGCAAATTATCCTGGCAAACTGGAAAATTCAGAAATTAATCACCCATAACATTGAACCACTAAACTTATTTTTTTTTGTTCTGAAATGCAATGCATTCATAAAAACATGAATACTACGTTTAACATAATTGTCCCGCATGCCAAAGTGGAAAACATTTTTTTTTGCTAAGGGAACTCAAAATCAATTACAGTCTCAGTCTTATGGCATAGATGTGTGATTCTCATGAGTCTGGCAGTCAAAGAGAAATGGCTGTATTAAGTAAGGCACAGCTGAGGTCAAGTAATGAAAATGGTTTGCACAAAATTAATTGTGTAGACCATTAGAGTGATAATCTTTTTTTGTTATTTTCTGTCAGTCTGATTATTGTTTAAATAACAGTAAGGTATAAAGTATTTAAGTTCAGTTTAATTTATATATCACCGATTTACACAAATATTTATACCTTAAAGCACAGTGCTGTGTTAGAATAATAATATATTGTGTGTATATTGTGTGCACCTGATAATAATGAATTACAGTAATCCAGCCCAGAAGTAATAAATGCATGCATACATGCATGAAATACCTTTTCAGCATCAATTTGAGATATTATGCAACTAAGTCTTTTTTAAACACAAAGGTTAATTATGGAGTTCCACAGTGCTAGGACTACTTCTGTTTAGATTATACACGCTTCCCCAAGGCATAGGCACAGAAGGCAAAGCATACATTTTCACTGCTATGCAGAAGACAGACACCACACGCCATCCATCCATCCATCTTCTTCCACTTATCTGGAGCTGGGTCACGGGGGCAGCAGCCTAAGCAGAGAAACCTAGACCTCCCTCTCCCCAGCCACCTCCTCTAGCTTGTCCAGAGTAACACCAAGGGGTTCCCAGGCCAACTAAGAGATGTAATCTCACCAGCGTGTTCTGGGTCTACCCTGGGGCCTCATCCCGGTGGGACATGCCTGGAACACCTCACTCAGAAGCATCCTTGTCAGATGCGTGAACCACCTCAACTGGCTCCTTTCAATGTGAAGAAGCCGCTCTACTTAGAGTCCCTCCCAGATGGCTGACTCTCTAATAGAGAGGCCAGCCACCCTTTGGAGAAAACTAATTCCTGCTGCTGGTATCCACGATCTGATTTTTTTGGTCACTACCCAAAGCTCGTGACCATAGGTGAGCTTGGAGATGTAAATCGACTGGTAGAGGAGCTTTGCCTTTATGCTCAGCTCTCTCTTCACCACGGTGGACCGGTACTATGTCCACATCACTGCAGCCACAGCACCAGCTCTCATCCCTTACCCAGAGTGGGCACACCACCCTTTTTTGGTGAGGACCTTGGCCTCCAACCTGGAGGTTCTGATTCTCATTCTGCCCACTTCACACTTGGCTGTGAACTGCTCCAGTACGAGCTGGAGGCCACCACCTAATGAAGCCAACAGAACCACATCATCCACAAAAATCAGAGACGATATTCAGAGACCGCCCAAGTGGAAGCCTCCCACCACTTATACCTAGAAATGCTTTAAAACTGTGCAATAAAAATGATCACTTATTTTGTTCACAATAAAAATTGTGAACAGAATAAGTGACGAGGGGCAGCCCTGGCAGGCTCACCGGGAATTAGTTGAACAAAGTCCCATCCACCCTCAAGTATCCTTGGGAGGGTAAAAAGCTGGTCCAGCATTTTGACAAACAGATGAAGTCTCCTTTCCAGCAGCCTGGCATAGACTTTTCCAGGGAGGCTGAAGAGTATGATCCCCTTTTAGTTGGAGCACACCCTCCAGTCACCCTTCTTGAAGATGGGAAGCATAACCCCAGTGTCATTTGGCGCATAGGCACAGACAACAGTCAGCACCTGTTCCCTGACCCAAAGGCACAGGGAACAAACCCTCTTGTCCACAAGGGAAAACTCCATTATGCAGGCAGCAAACCAAATGGATAACATACCCACACACCACTGAACCCAGTGGAACCACCTCCTGTCACTGAGGGCAACTCCAGACTTGAAAGAGTACATCCCCTCTCCAGGAAACTGTTTCCAGAGTCCAAGCCACTTTATATTTTTGAGCGTATGCCATTATCTGCCTTGAAGTTTAAGTTTTGGTCTCCAAGTCACAGCTATTAGAAGTCTGCTTGACAAGAAAAAGTGCAACTGTTTTTATGAAAGGATTTGGTTTAATGTTCTTCTCAGTATGCACTGCACCATGTTGTGCTGACTCAAAGGAGGTAAAACTGCTTGGGACTGCTGACTTTAGAACTTATTTATGGCTTTCTTTATGTAACTACAAAACATACTCAAACAGAGAGACAAAGAGACTCCTTGGTCACGGTGTGTATTTTGCCTAGGTGTTTAAAACTGAATAATGTTTGAATTGTTTTCATGTCTGGAGAGATAAGAAGTAAGTCAGCAGGACTGTTTTAAGATGCCAGTTCAGTACTTATTTATTTCCCCTTTGACGCTGGTTTTAGTGCATCTTACTTCTTTGGTATCTCAGCTCACACTTAACAGTGTTGCAAAAAATGTCATAAGCCAAAAGAGCACAACTATTTAAAGCTGAAGAAAATTTAAGGTTGTTGTAATTGTTTTGATTTTCATAATTTGAACAAAGGATTTTTCATATAGTGTACACACTTGCAAGTTTTATATAAAAATGTACTATTAAAATATTTTACATATTGCAGGTAAACATATAGTAAAAAACATTCTAACGTTAGGACAGTTCTGGCAGACAGCGACGAATGAAACATGTGAAAAGAATGGATCAGAGCTTTACTTCAAGGTTTTGATTAACCATGGATCCTTGTGATCCTCCAAACAAAAGGCATTCACACAGTAGCCCATATCCACGTGAAAACAAGTTACAAGCATGTGCTCCTTTCATAGCTAAGGTCAACCCATATAATTTAGTACTGAATATAGTGGTGGTGGTGGTGGTGGTGGGGTGGGGGGGTATACATTGGTGAAAAATCACAGGAAGAAAAGGTGGATAATCTACCAGAAAAGGATCCATCAGTGACAAAAGGGAAAGAGTCTTTCCTCACCTTTACAAAAGCTTACCTTAAATTATAACTTTATTTTTATTATTATTATTTTTCAGTCATCTTTTTTCTACATTTACATTTATATTGTTGTATCGCTGGTATTTTTAGATTTGTTTTTTATTGATATTTTTTTCAAATATTACTGCTGGGGAGTCGCTTCTAATTTCATTGAACATCTGATGTTTAGTGACAATGGAAAGGATTCTGACTCTCAGATTCTGAGCCAGGTACCACAGTCGTGCAGTGGTTAGCACTGTTCCCTCAAAGCAAGAAGGTCCTGACCAGGGCATACTCCAGCTTCCTCTTACAGTCTAAACAGGCATTTTAGGAATGTCTAAAATGCCTGTAGACATGATGTGTTGTTTGTCTCTCTGTGTTAGCAGTGTAACAAGCTGCTGACCTGTTCATATCCAGTGACCCTGAACAAGATAAGCGGTGAAAATTGATGGGTCGACAGTTAAGTTGTTAAGTTGTAGGAAATTGCCAAGAGCAAACATGGGGACCAGAGTGAAGTTTTAAATTCTTAGTGGAAAAAAATAAAGATATGAACTTTGAAATAAAGAAAAAAATGGAAGAATTTTAGTGAAATGACTCAAACTGTTAAAATAGTTTTGCTGTATTTTGACTAAAGATTAACCTAGAGATCAGTTTAGCATTGTAATAAAGCAATACTTTATTAAATCATTTATTAATATTATCTACGCTGGGGAGCTGATAAGATGCTGCTGAAGAACATATGTCACATTAATAAGGCCAAAAGTCAGAGTATGAATTTGTAGTGTATGGCTCGTCAGCCAAATTGATATTATAGGGTGCAGTGGTAGTACAAGAAATACAGAAATTGAATTGTTAAATATTAAGAACAACCATAAAGCACCAGATTTGGCCTGGGAACATCACAGGCACAGGGATTACAAAGATTACATTCAAATTTTCACAGATGGGTCTAAGGAGCCACAAACAGCAGCAACTGTGTGAGGAATAGTAAGAAGCTAAAATGCAGTGATTCACTGTCAGTATTATTGTCTATTGATACAGGGACAGCAAGCAAGCACCTGGACATGGTTTATGAAATTTTATCAGATAATTCACGTTTAACTGAACAGGCAAAAACATCTCATTAATGTGTGTAGAGAAGCAGGGGCTCTAAGAGGAAGGAGCATGTGATCATCAGCAGACTTCAAGCTGGATGCAATAGTTTAAATGGCACATAAATTGCGTAAGAATGCAACTTACTACTGTAATCAGTGTAAAGGAAGATAAATAGTACAACACGTTTTGATTTCATGGAGGGATAACGGTGAAGCAAGAAGAGAGCCAAGTAGAGACATGCAAAGTTTAGGGCTAGGCGAGGTCAGTTTGAAAAAATGTGATCATGTCTGGAGACTCAGTAGAGGGGACAAGAGTTTTTCTTACTGTCTTGAAAGCAACCAGAGTTGAATATGTCACTAACAGGACTATATGGGATGACTTTGTAGGCGAATGACAGATCAAAGAAACTGGAGGGGTGGTTGATAAAAATAAACAGATGTAAGGGATGTAACATTTCGAAAGTGAGATTAATTAATACTCAGTAGTTTTGCCAAGGGAACCGAAAAAGAAGTTTGGAGAAGCAACTAACCAAAATTGTCAAAGATAATGGGAGAGGGTGTCATGATACATGCTCAGTCATCAAGGTAAGGAAATCCCAAAAAGTTGATTCTGCACTTGGATGAGTGACGAAACATTTCTCCCACTGAAAACACTATGTCCAGATGAATAGAATTAACTTTTTGGAATATTAGAGTGTCTAAATTAACGTGGGGAGTGATTACAGGAATGCCAGTGGGCAACGATCTAGAGAAACCCAAACAAAATATTCATGATAGTGAGAATAGCTGACTGAAGAAATTGTCTAAAACAATTATGGGGAGAGAGCTGATAGCTTATCAGTGCCTTTGGAATTCCAAAGGTACAGATTAGACAGTCAAGGGGGGTGCATGAACTTTCAGGTTAGACCTTATGTCCTTCCTCCCCTCAGGTGCTACAAATGTCAGAGATATGAGCATTGCAGTGTGCAAATGGAAGCAGAGGCGCTCTAAGTGTGGGGGTGAGCACAGATATGGAGAATGTGATAATGCAAAAGATAACTGTGGTAGGCAGCACAGGGTGACCTATGGGGGATGTGAGGTTAGGAGAAAAGATAAGAAAATAGAAATAGAAGTTAAAGAAGTTCACAGTATAAGTTACATAGAAGCTATAAAAAATAGATGAAAAAAGGTTTGTCAAATAGACATATGACTGACAGGAAAGTCATTGTACACTTACATTGCAGAAGATGATTTTGTTGATTGCTTATCTGATAAATTGCATGGACCAACTGAAACACCAAACAGCAAGACAGAAACAGAACAACAGAAAAAACTGTGAACGGATTAGATGAAATTTTTGTATAAAAGACACTCTGGGAGTTAATAAGAGAACTGAGGCAGATAAGAAAGCAGATGGACCAGAAGAGAGGACAATGTGATTATTTTAAAGTGGGGCACTAAAAGTTTAATTGAAAATTGGAGAATAATTTAAAGGACTCACTGAATTTCAAAGGAAGGACAACAGAAAATATCTGTACAGAGGAAACCTGGTTAAAACGACAAAGGAGAAGATAATGAAATAGGATGCATAAACTTTGTAAAATGGGGAATTCAGTATAGAGTCTTAGGAAAAGGAACACATAACATACAATAACTAACATACAATACATAGAATAACTGCTAACTAAATACTAACATACACCAACTAACAGTAATAGCTAACACCAAGTTAGCTGTCACAAATATTACCTAAGAAAGCATTTGATCCAAAATCTTAGTATCATGAAAATGAAACTGGATCTTTTTGCTTTGCTGTGAAAGATTTGAGTCAGTCCATGTGTATTTTTTATAAGACAGACTAATGTTTTTGGTTTATTTGTGTTTTTTGGTGGAGGGACATTACACTCCACACCAGTTGGTGGCGATAATACACAATTTTGCTGTTTGCCAACTGCCAATAAAAATGACCAAGCAGAAGCTATAGTTAACAAACTATAATAGAAACACTGGGTAGAGAATGATAAGACAAAATAATATTTTAAAAAAGAAGAAAGAAACATTACAAGAAACCAAGAGATAGACTTAATTAATCAATTATTGACTTAATTGATAAGTATTGTAAATTATGTCAGAGAATAATGTGTCTTTTTTGATTTGGTATTTTGCATAAGGGATAGGGGAAATGCTAATGCTCACAAGTGGAATGGGAATACTGTGACTGCTCCACTTTCTACCACATCACGGAAAACACACGATGGCCCTGATGATTAAACACAGCTGCTGAAGATGTTATGCTTAAGAGACACTTATCCAGCTTTTTCCTTTCTTTTGTGATTTATGCACAAGCCTTGGCTGAAAATAAGCACCCAATGCTTCCACCACTAATTAGACTTTAGTATGTTGCTCTAGGGAGGCATCTTTTTGTACTACAACCATATTGTTGTTTCATAGAGGATCAAATGTTTGTTCCTCCAAATACAGCCCCAAAAATCCATGACTGCCATCTCAGTGTTTTCTGCCGTTTTCTGCTCAATTAGTCTGTGCTTTCTGACTATAGTAGAATTCAAACATATGAACTGAAATGAAGGGTGGACAGCTGCTTTCCTTTTATGAGGGAACAAGCAATGCAAACAAAAAATAACAAGGCAACAAGCTCCAGACAACAGTCTGTTTTCCTTATTTTTGGACATATTAATAGGCACAATGGTTGGGGTGTGATCATTTAGTATTTTTTATATTATTATAATTTATAATGTATGTATGTATATCTTGTTTTTATCTATTATCCACACATAAGAATTACTGTGCAGTGTTGAATTTAATCAATTAATTGAATTATGCAAAGTCAGAAATGTACCCCCTTAAAAGGCTTTACTCTCATTTCTGGCCACAAGATGGCAGTACAACCTAAGTCAGTCTTTCTTTTCGTTTCTTCTTTTTTTCAGTTGGTTTTATGGATTACTTGGAAGATAACTATTATTTTACACAAATCATATACGTCTACAGCATATTTCGGACCCCAGCCAAGCATCAAAACGTTTTATGGCAAAAACCTTGGGTAAAATTTCAAGCCCCCATCCCACACACACAGTTAGGATTTCATAAACAAACTGAGATGTAATTGTGAATATGACTGAACACTCATTTTTGAGTTTTAGAGCACATAACCACAACACGTCTGTGCTACTGACTTTTTACAGATACTTAGAGTAAATCAGTTTACTTTGTGTCCTGTTATTGCTCGCTGGGTTGCTTTTTTTCATTTGTTTTTTCTACTTAGGTGGACACAATTTAACATCCCCTCCTTGTATCTGTGTTTTTAACAAACAAACTCAATACTGACGCAAACAAGCACATGGGCCATTGGGAACAATCAATTTATCCAATTTAACCCTAACGCTGACATAAACACACAGGCATCACATGCACTCCCTGACTCCTATTCTGACCTCTAGAGTGTGACTGTGCCACTGGTCAACAAAAAAGGCCTCAGGCCACAGTGAGTTCAGCTGACCCAGTTTACAACGATGTTTTAAGGCATTTACCAAAGATTATCTTATGCTTATTGCCCTCATGAAAGGAGCATTTTAAAGTGAACTTCAGTTCCTCTACTGTTGACACAACATTTTTTAACAAACAGAACAAGAAAAGGTGTATAAGAATGACACATTAATGATATTATTGTCGGGTCTGTGCCTTACAATGTAAAGCTTTCTCGAGCTTCTCATCTTCCTTCTTCCTCATGTTTCTATCACTTGGTATTGCTACAGCTATGGCTACGACACTACATCTGCCTTCCTCTCTTTGTCCACCACTACTATATCCTAATATATATTAATGAGCGACTTCATTACTGTTGTAGCTGTTATGAATTTTAACATTAAGAACCAATGGTTATTTCTCTAATACCAGAGATTTGTTTTGTTTTTTAACATATTTATGTAACTTCTCAGGTTGCTTTTCCAAAAACATCTTCCAAGAAGCAGTTTTTGAGAAAGAAGGCACTGTTCACTCTGTAGCTGAGGCCTTCAAAATCTTTTATTAGTATTAGTTGATTTGCTCATGCTCTATGATAGAAAAGTACAGTACACCCTGCATTTATCATCACAATACATGTAAAGCTCTCCTTACGTTCCCTCCTCCTTTCTCAAATTTGATCTTCCTCTTCAAATGTCTGCACCAAAGCGGTGTTGCACAATCATTACAATTAAATTGCAAACTCATCAAGCATGTAAACTATAGCATTTTCAGTGTGTTCCACTTTCCAATTTTAATCTCTTCTTATCTCCTATTCTTGTGTGTATTGTTTTTATAATAACACTAAAAATCTTCCTTTTCGTCCCACTGATGCAGTGCTAGCTGTTGCTGTCCCTCCTTTGTTCTTATTTCTGAATGAGCATGTTTCCCCCAATGACGACATGCTTTTCCCTCCCACTTAGGCTCTCCAGGGTTTGCTCTCCCTTCCCCCTCTTTCATCCAGCTGCTGTTTTACTGAATGAGCACTGAAATCATCATCATCATAAACCACTGCTGTTGCCATGATATACAGCAACCAGAAACATCCGGTCGTCTCCAGACAATCGCATGTGCACATACACACTAAACTCCGACATGCATGCGCACAGCATCCCTACATTACAGGATTACAGCATTTAATCTGCACAGCAATAGCCCCCCAGATGCTGCTGTAATGCTGAACTGGAAGATGAGTGAAAGAGATGGAGGAGAAACAAAAGGAAAAGAAAGCATGAGAGAAAAAAAGGAGAAATGCCAAGACTCAGTCAGCGATATCATAAAGAAAGACACAGCTATAGTAAGAGATCAAGAGATGCGAACGATGCAAAGGCAGCAAGGAGAGACAAGATTAAGAATGGCTGCTTTTTCATTCATAATTTCCTCTTCATTCAGATTGCCTGTTAGCCCCGTGGACAGCCGTGATCACTCGATTATATAAGCAGCGGAAGAAGGGATGAAGAGGCAGAACTGGTAGAGGGGAGGGGCAACAGGAGGTTAAGTCAGGTAATGGAGGATGGAGATGGTAGAACAAAAATAATCCGATCCTTTCACTACTGGCACATTTACCCTGACGTGCCAATCAGGATGCAGTTCATTTATTGTGATGATGTCTGCAGTAATTAAGTGGCATAGTACATGCAGCACAGAAGCTGTTCTCTTATTGTTTGACTGTAGGAGAAATGTGTGTCCATTGTTATTTCATGTTAATCTGAAAAAAAAAAAAGTTCCTCAAATAAACGTTTCAAAGCTTAGACTGTGAGATTTAGCTATATGGGTATGTCACAGTAAGGTAAAAGGAAACATGCACGTAAGAGGAGTAAAACTGAAATTATGAGAGGATTGAAGAAAAAAAATTAGTACAAACTGCTGCAAAAATTAAGCAAGATTCAGTATACATTTTTGTCCAGATGTCTACTTTTAGAAGTTAAGTTTAGTTTGCTGACAAAGGACAACAAAGAAGAGGAGCAGGAAAATATTATGGCAGTATGGAAGCCTGCAGAGCCACTCTTGAAAGTGTCGACAAGTGTTGTAGTAATGAAAATAAATTAGATTTTTCACTGTATGCATAAACTGTGAAAAACCCAAAGCTGTCTGTCTATATTCCATTAATGTAAAAAAATGGGCATCAGTTCATTGGATTATTATGGATGTACTTTAGTAATATTCCATAAACATTATTGTGGAACAAATCTGTAACTTCAAAGTGTTATTTATTGACTTTATTGGCTTCATAAATATAGTAGCAGGACATTATTCTCTGAGCCTCTGGTGCTGTGCTGCCATGTTTGTAGCCAGGGTATTCAGGTCTGCAACAATTCTATAGGCAGTAAATCTCAAAGACTGGTCATTTAAATGTGTTCCACATTTCCACATTAAAAGAGCAAGCATGACTAGATCAGTGTGTTACATATTTTGCTTACTTATACACAATACAAACCTGATCTCTATAGCTTTACATCAATGATGAATCATTCCTAAAAGCTTTTCATAACTATTATTTTGACTGATAAAAGTGATATGGTAGCTCACGGAAAAGTGTTTCACATGCTGACTCCCACAGTAGCTTTGTGGATTATGAACTCGACTAATAGTACGATAAGCAAGTAATATTATATTAATGAATTTTTGTTTTCATCCAGACATAATTACACATGCGCTTGCACATAATGTGACAAAACAGTACCGTGTTTGGGAACCTAGTATCCCAGTGTTTTGGTTTTTGTTGGGGTTTTTTTTTTTTGTTTTTTAGCAGTGGTGGTGGAGATACAAGTTCTCCCAGTCCCATGCGTGTTCACAATGTAATCCAACCTGGTCTTTTGCTATTGTTTCATTTGCAAGATATGTAAAAGAAAATATCCAAAGCAAAATAGATTTGAAAATATCTTTGATGTTTTGACATCATCAGCACAAGGACAAATAAATCTCAAATTTCCTATAACCAAATTTTGTTGAAGTCTGATTCAAAATCCAGTTTAGAATGGACAAAGACACATCCTAAAAGACAGGCATGGCACTCGCACAGTCTTGAACTGAAATCTACGGGAGACACCAGAAGATATTAAATATCAATTAAAGTCTCATACACTTTGGCATTACAGCTTTTCTGTCCAGAGCTCCAGGTGAAGATTATTTTGAAAGCATTATATGTTACTAAATGAAGGGTTAAACAGTTTTTACCTGACTTAACTTGTCAATCTATACATGCCTGACGACCACTGGAATTAAAGTTATATGTAGATTAAAATAATTTAAAAATACCTGCCAATTTTGTACAAGTGCCCGGATGCATTGTCAAAAAGGCTGCAGGGTGGCAAGAATTGCTTATAGAAGGGTTTATTGGGTATTTTGTTTTGCTGGCCTTGAACTGTGGAACTGTCTATGCACTGGTATGCCCAAAACTTATTCAGTGACCCATCTTTTTTCTTTAGGCTTTTTAAAGTCATTTTAAAGATGCAATAATTCTCTTTTAGTGATGATATGTTCGCTGTGAAGTGCTGCTGTGCTTCATTTCACAGCACATGTTTGAATTAAGATGACTTGTTTTTTGGTTGACCCAAATAGGGTTTTTTTCTCACCTATAATAACAAATACACAGCGGCCAGTATCTTATTGCACGTCACCTCCTGTAACCTCACTGGAAAGAGATATGAAACAGAAGAAGAGTTTAAGGGTGGGGGAACGAAAGAGAGAATGAAAGAGAGTGAACCAAGGGATGAATCATACTGCGATGACTAACATCTTGCATAACCTAGTCTAAGAATCCTTATTGCTTGACAGCAAGCGCCCACAAAAAAAGCTTTTGTAAGCCACCCACTGTGCCCTCCTCAAAATCTACTCTTGTATAAATACTAATAGCATTTATTACCTCATAATACCTGTGTATGTGTATCTTATTATAAGAAGGCTATCGCTGTTTAAATGTCATTGTGTTCAGTCAAACATTTATCAGATGAATGACTGAAAAACACAGATGAAAAGTATCTTGTGTGGATGCAACAAAGGCTGTAGCCCAAATGGCACTGAGGTTTGGATTCAGTTAGATGGGGAGGACTTGCACTTTCACTGGGCCTTATCAAAGATATTGGTATTTTTGGACTCTGTCATAGTTCATGTGCATGTGCTCAGTTTGTTATTCACAGTGGATATTATAAGTATAGGCAAAGAAGAATAGATTGTTACATTTTAAATGTATCAAATATTGCTTAACTTTCAGATTGGATACAAGTTTCATTCATGCTTCTCAAATATACACACATATATAAAAGAAACAATATATGTGGTTACTGTATGTGCACTAAATTATTTTCTCCAGTTCAGCAAGTTCAAATTCTGTCTGGCATGAAAAGGAAGCACAGCCTCATTTAGAAATGGGCCATCACATGGGAACACATGACTGCCTGAGAGTGTAAGACAGATGTAATGTAACTTGCATGAAATGAAGCCATTATGTAAACCTTTGTCATTATTTTTGAACATATAGACATACATAGACATATACCTATACATACACTAGTGATCAAAAGTTTTAGAACACCCCAGTTTTTCCAGTTATTTATTGCAATTCAAGTCATTCAAGTCCAATGAATAGCTTGAAATGGTACAAAGGTAAGTGCCAGAACTGCCAGGGGTTAAAAAAGGTAAGGTTACTCAAAACTGAAAAATAATGTATGTTTCAGAATTATACAAAAAGGCCTTTTTCAGGGAACATAAAATGGGCAGTGGGCAAGTTACTTTGCCCACTTTGCAGCCAAGGCGTTTTCTTTTTTTTATTACCATTTCAAACTATTCACAGAACAATCAGGCATTCTGCAGCAAATAAGAAGTCACACAAATTATTTGTGCCAAATTAATGTCTATCCACTATAAGACAGAGGACAACATAGTGTATCACTCCTCCTGTTTTCCACCTGGAGACAGCGTTTACACTATAATCTGTTTCTGGTGGCTTTTTGGCAGCACCTGTGACATTCAGCATTCGCCTCATTGTTCTAACACACAAAACAAAATTATCGACTACACTACACTACACACTAGCTACACAAGACAGCACACTAACTACACACTCCAAACACGCTAAATGTCAAAAATCTCTCACATCTCAAAACTCTCTCTCTCTTTAGGTATCTCTCTCGCCGCCTTCACTCCTAAAGCTTCCCTCTCTTCCTAAACAGCCAAATTCCATGTTGCCATATATTTTTTGATTGGTCGACATGATACATTTCGCCACTAACAGGAAAGGGGTGTTTTTTCTTTTGTGTTTGGTTGCAAGCAGAGAGTGCTTGCTAGCGTTGTCCTTAGACAATAAACGTGATGATAGTATTCAGGAAAAAACATTGTGTTTTAAGCTCTGCCGAAGGTGTGAGTTGAAGATCTCGCGGACCGGGGCCTCTGCTAGACGTGCCAAGTCTGTCCAGTGTCCTCCCCCACCACCTGATCCAACTCACCACCTGGTGGTGAGTTGGATCAGGTCAGGTGGTCAGGTGGCAACTCCAATTGCTTATTTGCACTGTTTTCTTTTCAGACTGCAATGAGACATTAAACGGCATAATTTTCAAATTGGAAAAATTGGGATATTCTAAAACTTTTGACAGGAAGTGTTAATTTTTATTTGCTAATTTATTATTTTCTGAAGATTTGTGAAAAAGCACGTACACACTCTTTCAATTCTAAGGTTTTATATGGAGCATAATAAGAAAAACCATGTGGTTTTAAAATTAGGTGAATATAACCTCAGATGAACAATTTAAAAAAAAACCTTTAGCCAAAATGCACAACCTGTGTAAAAAAACAAAGTACACCTTTACTGCTTCCACAGGAATGAAGAAACTAAGTAGCAGGCAGGTATTTGTCATCAGGAAGTGTGAGGACCTCCATAAAAGCATTTTTTTTTAGCTAATCGCTTGTCCTGAGCATGCATATGTTAATACAAATCAGATTGCAAAAGTCCAACAACATAATCTGAGTGGTGATTCATAAGGACAACCGAGACAGCAGATTGGTTATCAGTTTTGTTTCACTGCGGGACACTCAGGTGAAGAGAGGAAATGATCTATCAGTTGATTATCACCTGGTGGTGAGTTGGATCACTTAGTATGGGGGGATGCTTAACATCTGGTGACTCCCCTGTCCATGAAATCTTCATTTGCCACCTCTGGTAGAGCTTTCCCAGCATTCCAATGGAGGTATACTGATTCATGATTTAGACTTTTGCGGGAAAACCTTTTAACTCTACGCCATAATTTTCCATGCCATTTAGTGGTTACGCAATGCATCAACAGTGTAGTTACATTTCTTAGGAGGTGCATGTCAGGTCACATGTAAAGTTATGGCATATGTTAAAAACAGTTTCCGATTACGCCATGAGTTACAAGAAAGATCTTTGGGCCTAAATCAGATTATACCTAAATTCTGATTTAGGCCTAATCTGAATTGATGATGTTTCGCATTGTACTGTTCCCGTACAAATACATTCAGAGCTTGGTTTCCATCCTCAATTTAGCAGGACCTTTTGCCAGACCTTGCCTTCGTCATAAATGCTGTTCACAATTTTTATGGATGTGGTTAGAATTTCCAAGTGGCCAAGTAGCAAAGGATTTTAGTGGTCTCAAAATATCATTTCTGTTTTTTGCAGATAATGTGGTTCTATTGCCCTCATCAAGTGGTAGCCTCTGACTGGACCATTGCATCACCACAACAGAGCAAGTCAAAGTCCAGATCTCAACCCAATTTAAACGCTGTACAAAAAAGAGCTGTACATAAATGAGCGCCTGAAAACGTCAATTGAACTGAAGCAACACTGTAAAGAAGAGGGTGCCAGAATTGCACCACAATGATGTGAGAGACCGATAATGTTATGCAGAAGATAATTACCTGAAGTTATTGCTGTTAAAGGTGGTTCAGCAAACTACCGAATCATAGAGGCTACTTTGTTTTTCACACAATCCACTGCATTTTGGATTAGTTTTTGTTAAATAAACAATGATACTGTGTAATTTTATGGCATATGTTATTGCTGTGTTTAAAGAACAGGGTGTGCTTTCTTTTTGTAAATTGTATCCAGTAGCATACACAGATACGAGTTTATGTAAGGTTGTGTTATGAGTAATTTCTTTGTTGGTTTCCCTTAATTTAAGACGATAGCCTACTTTTGATTGTGACTACCCCACCCCCCCAAACCTTCACAACTCACCCCCCAGTCACCTCTCAAACACACACATCCCTTTTACGTCATCCTGCAGAGCCTTCCGAACTTCCCTCATGGATTTTGTTGTTCCATCCAACTAAAAATAAATACCCTATGGGAGAGGATGAATCAGACCACCCCACAACCACCAACCATCGCTTGTACATTGTGATGCGTTGTGAGTAGTGTCTCCTCTCTCCAGTCATCCACTTTCTTCTCTCCTTTTGATTCAGGATTTTTATTCTTCCACCCACGCATTCTGCACTGTCCCCCCCCTCCTCATTGTTCCCAACATTACTTTTACTCACTGTTCACTCATATTATTTATTTATTTATTTTTTAATATCCCTTTAAAATTTGGACTTCCGTATTGTCAAGATTGTTTAGAATGCAATTCTAAATTTACGATTAAACAATCAAATATTCTTGCATTTTTGGTCAAAACATGAAACACTCGATAGTAACTACATGAAAATCCTTAACCCTACATAAATAAAACTGTTAATCATAATAATATGTGCGAAAAATATGAAAAAGTGGAAAAAGCTGTTAAAACAATAAGAGCATAGATGCAGAATGCAAAGCAATATTTCTTTTTTGTTGCCATTTATTCATGCTTAGCTACCAGATTTCTACTTAATCATGCTAATACATAAATGATGAATCGGATTATAACACTATATCTTAGTAGCCTTAATGCTGACTACCTGTTAAAACTGGCAAACAGGTGTGGCTATACACATGGTGAAACTGCTGGCTGTGACAGATTCTGTTTACTTGCATCGAGAAGCTGAGCTGTGTGCAGAATGTTCTTTAGCCTTAATGTGCCACTGGAATAGGCAGGGGGATTTCCTGTAAATCTAAAAAAAGGATTTGGAATTTCCCTGTATTGCTATTTAATAAGAGATAAAGGCTACTGTCAAATACTTCAATAATATGCATGCTTACTGTGGTAATATATAGTGTATGTTAGTGTTGGATTTGCACCCAGAACCTTTGTTCTGTGACACAACATTGCTAACCGCCATGCCACTGCTGTGCTCCTAAAGCAACCTTCTTAAGTAAATTCACTTTTCTTTTTGGATGTAGCATTGTTGTGCTTAAATTCTGCTTCTCCAGATTTTATGGTCACAGCTGAGAAACTCCAGAACCAGTTCAGTAACAAGAGTTTAGATACCTGTTGTTTTAAAGTTGTATGAACTCTTGAGGATGTAAGGAGAATGGCGTTCAATTAGGTTGTCCAAAACTGGCCTTTTCATGCACCTCTACCAACGTGGTTGCAGGGCAGAGTTTGTAGGAGGCAAATGAAATTAAAGTGAATTTTCCAGACAACTACTTGCTTTGTATTCACATAGACTCAACTAGACATTGCACTGACTTGGGCTGAGCTAAAAAAGATAAAGACCATTTAATGTCATATCTGACTGATTTGTATATTTGCATTTTTCATCTCTTTTGGGTAATGGCAACAAACATTCAGGGCTTCAGTTTAGTAGTTCAGTATTTCATCGCCTGGGAAGTGAATGAGTTGGGCGTTACTGTCTGAATTTGGTTTTATTTATTTAATCTTTTTGGTATCTGCTCATGTTATTTCAATCTGAGATTATGCTTACTGTGTATTAAAGTTCCCATCAGACTTTCCCATTGCACAGAACAAAAAACAGCCTCCAAATTTTGCTGGAATATTGCTGACCACAGTAATACACACATGTAAGTGGCAGTACTTGCAGCTAAACCACCTCCTAAATTTCATGACCTCTCACTAGAAATCACATGTATGCATGAAGTAACAGGTGGGTGGTGTTTCTGTTTCCAAAAGCTCCACCAAAAGAGGTGCGACAGGAACACTGACAAGGGAAACTAATAATAACATATCGCAGCTCCAGTGACATCTCACACTTTTCCAGAGCTGTTAAAGAAGAAAGAAAATGAGAATGCAAGTGTAATTAAGCCCTTTCTCATACACATTCACACATGCAAGCTGTAGACTCAAAATGTTGGACTGATGTCTGTCGTATTTTAGCCTCCAGACTTTTCACAGGCTTCCTGTTTATACGTATTTCTCCATTTGTATGTTACTGTTTTCCATATGTGCCCATAAATTTATAACTCTAATAAAACCAAGACAAGACTATGATGTAGGAAGGGAACATGTGAAACTAATCTGAGTGTCTTATCACAAGTAAGTGGGAGGAAACAGATTCAGCAGTTTTTGAATGCTGAGTCTAGATCTCATCTACTCCTTGTGAGTAATAAATTAGAAAATGCTTTCATGTGATGTGATGGATGACTGAATGTTTTCAGCAACTCTGTTTCCCACCAAACAACGCTCCTTTTTTCCATTTGACATTTTTTTCACACCAGTGTTTAGCTAATCACAATTGTGACAGAGGACAGAATGAAATGCTTCACTTGACCTGAAAATTTGCATTGTGTCATCAGTGAATGCTTAGATTTTTATTCATCTGGATTTGAATTTCCTTATATCCTTTGAAACAAATCTTAATGCTTTGTTGACTAGAGAGAAGCTCAGCCACCCTTTAGAACACAGGTGTCAAACTCCAGGCCTCGAGGGCCGGTGTCCTGCAGGTTTTAGATGTGTCCTTGATCCAACACAGCTGATTTAAATAGCTAAATTACCTCCTCAACATGTCTTGAAGTTCTCCAGAAGCCTGGTAATGAACTAATCATTTGAATCAGGTGTGTTGACACAGGGTGATATCTAAAACCTGCAGGACACCGGCCCTCGAGGCCTGGAGTTCGGCACCCCTGCTTTAGAGGAAGCTCTTTTCCACCTTTTGCATCCACAATATCGTTCTTTCAGTCACTGTCTAAGGCTTAGAGCTATGGGTGATGGTAGGAACCCAAATCAGCCACACTCAACTCTCTTTACTACAACAGTTGATTACTGCATCTGCATCCACTCATAAAGGGAGACTGCCTACTTAGGTCAGTGAGTCATTCCTGACCCAGACTTAACCCTTTTCCAGCAAAAGACCACAATCTCAGACTCTAAGATGCTGATCAAGGTTATTATAGTAAACTAAAACTAAACTAAAACCAAAAACTAGTTTTGAAAAATCATTTTAGTTAACAAAATGAAAATAAAAGCAGACTTTTGAGAATAATTAGTTTTGCCTGATCAGCATTTATGAATGTGTTTGAGACTTTGGATGGATACAAGACTCTGAGTCAACTGCTTCAAAAAGTGTTTTTGTTGTGACACCTCTGCTGATTTTCCTAAATCTTGCATCTGACATATGCGCAACACTGTTTTTAATTATGTGTTATATTAACCAACTTTAAAACCAAACCAATCCATAAATCAGTGTTCTGCACAAGACTACATACTGCAAAATTGTAAGCCTAGTTTTTATGCCTAGTTTTTCTTATAATATGCTCCCATTTATACATTTTGTGTTGTTTTCTACTGGCCAACAGGGTTTTGATTTTCACATCCTTGAGAGAACAAAGACATTCACAATGAGGTAATAGCACATGTACATATATGTGTACTGAAGCATCTGAAGTATTAATGAGAAACTTAGCACATACATATTAATATGAAAAGTTAAGCACAGTCTGAGGAAACTAAGATGAGTTCATGTATAATGTATATCCACACTTTGTTTTCTCATTCTTAAGTCTTACATATACTTTCATGAAGTCACAACAGCATATTTGGAGCCATTACAGAGTTATTCATCCTGAACTCACAGCTTGAGGCAGAAAACAGACAGAAAACATGAATTCTTTATGAGCATTCTGAGAAGAAATGTTACTTGATGTTTACTGCTAAACATTTTCAAACTACAAATGAGGTTTACTTTCTTTCAATGAGTTTTATGCCATTTATATGGTTTTAAACTTTTTGTAGTTCTCAAGTTTTGATTATTATTGAAACCGGAAACTTGATTAATATAGTTTATATCATTTTTGAGCACAAGTAGGTTCAGAAACATTTGTATCTTTATATCTTAAAAGTGTGTCTTTCACCACTGTTTTTTTAGTCATTTTGCAGACAAAGTAGCTATCGCAAAAGGCAGAGGGAAGTTGTGCAGTTCTACTCCACGACATACACAAAAAGGTATGCAAGCCCACTGATATATCTACTCCTAATACCACTTTGTTTAAGGAGGTGATAGTAAGTAAATGCAGTATTCAATCTGCTCTCAGTCCATCAGGAGAGGATAGAGCTCTCATATAGCTAGAGATCATATTCTGATAGACATTCAACATTGACATCAAGCTTAATTTGTGTTTATGTCAATTAAATTGGGATTTAACAGATAGAAGAACCCTAAGATTGGGTGCAGCACCTTCACCGAATGGAGAATTAAATCTGATCTACAGTGATAACCCATATTGCTAATCAATTACTACATTTTTTGTGTTCTGCAGCCTGGTGTTGCAGAACACAAATAATATTATAGACATAGATATTTGCTTAGTAAAAAAAACAACAACAAAAAAAACAACATCCATGGGCCCACTTACAGCCTCAACACATTACATTTCCTTTCTGATGCTTTGTGCTATGCGTTCATGGCACAGAGGTAAAGTTTAGGAGGCAGTACGTAACCATCTAGCTTGCAACTTCACAAGAGGAAAAGGGAATAATGTTTTTTAAGTGCCAGGTCATTTCAAATAGAACTTTGCACAGACGGAGTTTGTGAATTTGGTGATATTTATTAAGTTGTCATCTTACTAAACATCTGAATTAAAGTCAAAAAACGCTTCAAGAACACATTCAAAAACATAACAGATGAGTTAAAAAATGACATTTTATTGAAGACATTTCTTAATTATGAGTGCTTCTGGAAAGTCTGCTTAAATTACTTGACTGAATATGGAAAGAGGAAGTTTGAGAAAGTTTATTTGTCCCTAAATTTTACTTCAAAAGCCACATGATGACAGGAGGAAACACCCTAGGTTTGACTCAGGCATGTATATACAAAGAGAATGATCACATCACACAGACTTACCTTAAATTAGTCATACTGCACAGAAGCTGGAAAATGTTTCCTACTGCAAAACTTTCTGTTCATCAAAGCAGCTGGAGATTTTTCATCCTTTGTTTCTGTCTTACACCCACACAAGTACATACACATGTCAGCAAATTACCTCTGCACCTTGGCTCTCCCCAAAGAACCAGATCATTAAAAATCCATGACCCATTTCCCTCCATTTTTTTTTAACGAATGGTTGTCAGAACAGAAGGCTGACCTCATAGCCAGAAGGCTAAATTATGTATGTGTGTGTTGAGATGACATCATTCAAGAGTCTACATCACTGGTGATTCCAACTTACAAGAAACTAAGGGGGGGGGGGGGGGGGGTGTATATTGGATATTCTTTTCTGTAGATTACAAGACAAAAATTGTTAGCTAAAGATTACATTCAGCTTTATGTGCATCTTGGCAACACATAAAAAAACAATTTTTATAAAACCCTTCAGTCTGTGTTTGATGTTCAGCACCTGGATGTGCAGTAACAGTTTCGTTTCATCCATTCTCTTCTTCCAATTTAGGGCTGTAGGGGAGCTGGAGCCTATTCCACCTACAATAGGGCAAGAGGCGGGGTACACCCTGAATAGGTCGCCAATCTGACGCAAGGCTAACACAGACAGACAGAACTATTCACACTCACATTCACACCTAAGAGCAATTTAGAATCTCCAATTAACTTAACCCCACTGTGCCATCGGTTCCCAAATTCCCATTCTGGCCAACTTAAACATGGAAGAAGTAGTAAACAGGGCTTTGTTATCCTACCCTGGAACACCACCAAGTCATTGGTTCAGGTATGTGGATGACACCTGGGTGAAAAGCAAATCTCAGGATGTACCACAATTCACGGATATTATTAACTCCGTGGACCATCAAATTCACCAGGGAGGATATGAAAAATGTCAGGTTAGCCTTCTTAGACTGTGAGATTTAAAAGCTGTTGTGTACCATAAACTTACGCATACGGATCAGTATTTAAGGTTTGACTCTCATCATCCACTGGAACATAAACTGGGTGTCATCAGGACGCTCGAACACAGAGCGAACACCATCCCCACAGACACGACTCCGCAGTCTATTCACACCTACCTACAGGCCAATGGACACTCTTTCATTGATAATGAAGTACACGTCCTGGACAGGGAGGAACGCTGGTTTGAGCGCGGAGTCAAGGAGGCCATTTACATGCAAAGGGAAAGACCATCTGTGAATCAAGGAGGGGGCCTAAGGGCACATCTTTCGCCATCTTATAATGCTGTGATTTCAGTCATTCCCCAACTCTCTGTGAATGGTACTCATGGCCGTTGATCAGTGGTCTTTGATTAATGGGCTTTGATCAGTGGTTGTTGATCAATGGTCATTATGCAAATGTACTGTTTATAAGGTTGGGGAAACCTACAGTCAGCCGAGACTGAAGAAGTCACTTGGATGAGTGACGAAACGTTTCTCCAACTGAAAACACTCTGTCCAGATGAACAGAAACAACGTTTTGGGATCTACTTACCTGGAAGACTGAGGTTGCATCAAGACACTAACCCCACTAACGGCATATTTTTGGACTGTAAGAGGAAGCCAGAGTACCTGGAGAGAACCCACACAAACACAGGAAGAACATACAAACAAAAAGGCCCCAACCACATAGTGGAGTCAAACTCAAGACCTTTGCACCACTGTGCTACAGTAGCAATCCCAGTATATGTTATTGTCATCTGGCATTTTTCTTCTAGTCTCACACCGTTTGTCGTAGACAGAATGTTCATACCTCAAAATGACTGTCTTCATTGTGTGCTATGTTTTCACACCATTTCTGAAATATTGCACTCACCTCTCCTTTATTGTAGTGGCCACTCACTCTCCCACTCCTACATACACGTTGAAGATTGTGAGTTCAAGAACAGCATGGGGCATTTTTCATAATGACATTTTTACTATATTTTGCATTACACATGAACACTGTTCTGCCTTTTATAACTTGAACTGAATATTACAGTTGTAAACTGCCCTAGAGCTCCCTCTAGTGGCTGCTTTGTAATATGGGTTTGGTTACTTTGGGAAGGGAAAAAATGAGAACGTGAAGAAGAAATCAAAGATGGCGGAAAGTGATGCCGTAATGTTATCGTTCTAAGCTGATACGGACCTTAAAATGTTGTTGCCTTGGACAAGATATGTCTGTAAGTATGAGTGTCAATAAAATAATTATTATCTTTTGTTTTGTGTAAAAATGGTACGATAATTTGTACATTTGAAAGTTTTATCTTGTTAGCTTGCAGTAAGAGTGTAACAAGCTAGTTTACAATGTTAGTTAGCTAATACAGTATTTTGTACTTTCAGTTTTACGATGGTCAAAGAGAAGGCAATGGTCAGAGGCCATTCTTCAATAAATCAGCGCAAAAAGGAAAATAAGTCTGGTTTTTGGAGCATCGTTATCTCGCTGTCTAGCTGGTGACACTAAGAGACTCAGGGCGAGGACAGCACAGTAAAAAGACATTAGCGCAGCGGGCACAACCACGAGGAGCTATTTTCAGCGCATCAGTTATGAGCCTACGGTCAGGAAAGCAATATCAACTGGATCTTCCAGAAGAGGAAGAAACACCAGACCAAAGAGAAACAGAACAAGTGCACAACGCAGAGGATATGGAGAACAAGGATAATGCAAGCAACGCAGACACACAGGCCGAGTCTAGACGCTCGCGTACATCCAAGCGTTCATCCACAAGTTCTGCACTTAAAGCACGAGCAAAAGCAGAGGCTGCACGTGCACAGCTGGCTTATTCAGAAAGGGAAGCAGCTATAATGAAACAAAAAACTGAACTTGAGGCTAATTTACATGTTTTGAGTTGTCAAAAGGCTGTCGCAGTAGCAGAAGCAGAGGTTGCAGTTTATGAAGAAGAGGAGGAGGGACTTTCAAAAAGTGAACTGCGCTATCCATTGGTGGGACCACCCGCTAGTCCAAAACAACGCACAGCAGAGTATGTACAAAAACACTCAGATATTTGCCTTGAAGGATTCAAACTAAAAGTAGATCCACTTGCCTGTCACAAAGCTGCACGTGAACAATGCGAAATGGCTATGAATGCAGATATAGACAATGACGGCTCACACAGTGCTCAAAAGGCTAATGTTAAAGTGGAACTCCAAACACAACAGAGAGAGAGACTGGATTCCCCCAAACCTCATCCGTTCAACACTCTTCAAACATCAACAGAGATACAGGGTGTCCAGGATATTACAAGGTACCTGACACGGAGGGAAATGTTAAGTACTGGACTTTTGCAGTTTGATGACCACCCAGAAAACTACTGGGCGTGGAAGGCATCATTTCAAAGTGCTATTAAAGACTTGCATGTTACAGCTCAAGAGGAGCTAGATTTAATGGTCAAATGGCTTGGAGTTGAGTCTGGTCAGCAGGCCAAAAGAATCCGATCAGTCCATGTCTTTAATCCAGCTGCAGCTCTCAACCTTGTGTGGCAAAGACTCGAGGAATGTTATGGATCTCCAGAAGTGGTAGAAAATGCACTGTTAAAAAAGATTGAACAGTTTCCCAAACTAAACAACAGAGACAACACAAAGTTAAGAGAGCTGGGTGATGTTCTGCAGGAAATAGAATGTGCAAAAGATGGAGGATACCTACCAGGCCTCTCATATTTGGACACAGCTCGCGGAGTCAACCCCATTGTGGAAAAGTTACCCTATGGACTGCAGGAAAAATGGATTGCAGCAGGAGCAAAGTACAAAGAAGAACATAAAGTTGCTTTCCCCCCTTTCAGTGTCTTTTCAAAGTTTGTAAGACAACAAGGCAAAATAAGAAACGACCCAAGCTTTGTCATCACACCTCCTGCCGACACAAGCTTCAAGAAGGAGAAAAGCTTCAGAGGCAGTAACAGGCAAGTGATTAGTGTACACAAAACGGACATTCCTACAGACACTAGTTCATCTCAAAATAGTTACAGCAAGCCAATAGAAAGCCCTGACAAGGTATGTCCAATACATAAGAAGCCTCACCCTCTTAAAAAGTGCAAGAGTTTTAGAGCAAAGCCCATAGATGAGCGCAAGTCATTTTTAAAAGAGAACAGAATCTGTTTTAAATGCTGTGGCTCTACTCAACATCTAGCAAGGGACTGCAGGGCTCAAATAAAATGCATGGACTGTGGTAGCGACAGGCATTTAGCAGTGCTACATCCGGGTCCACCCCCTGCTCCAGCTGAGAGCTCTGAAGCTGATAAAGATGATGGCGGGGAGACACAGGATAGTGCAAATGCCTCAGTTGTTTCCAAATGCACAGAAGTCTGTGGTGATGCAGATAGCCCACATTCATGCTCAAAAATAAGTCCTGTGTTAGTCTATCCAGAAGGCGAAAAAGAACGGGCTAGAAAGATGTATGCAGTACTTGATGAACAAAGTAACAAGTCACTAGCTAAGTCTCAGTTTTTTGAGCTCTTTAATATTAAGACACGCTCAGACACTTACAAGCTCAGAACATGCTCAGGACTGTCAGATAATGTCGGCAGAACTGCAGTAAACTTCATGATTGAGTCAATAGATGGTAAAGTGAAGCTCCCACTCCCAAACCTGATTGAATGTGACATGATTCCAGATGACAGGAGAGAGATTCCCTCTCCACAAGTTGCCATGAAGTTCCCACACTTACAGAAGATAGCTGAAAAACTACCTCCTGTAGAAGAACAAGTACCTATTCTGTTGCTTTTGGGAAGAGACATTATACAGGTACACAAAGTCAGAGAGAGAATCAATGGGCCACACAATACACCTTATGCACAGCGTTTGGATTTAGGCTGGGTTATAGTTGGGGAAGCCTGCATGGGGAAGACGCATACGCCCCCTAATGTGAGTGTTCTCAAAACACATATTCTTCAGAATGGCCGTGCTTCTTACCTCTGCCCATGTCCTAACACGTTTCATATCAAAGACCAGTTAAACACCACACCTAACCCCAAAAAGGACAGGGGAAACACAAACACCAATCAACTGGGAGAAACTGTTTTTGACAGGACACAGGAAGATGACAAACCAGCACTGTCAGTAGAGGACAAAGACTTCATTGACATCATGGAGAAGGAGGTGTATCAAAACGAATGTAACAGCTGGGTGGCGCCTTTGCCATTCCGCTCTCCAAGACCAAAGCTTCCGAGTAACAGAGAGCAAGCATTCAAGCGCCTCCAATCTCTCAGAAAGACACTGGACCGGAACCCTGAAATGAAAAGACAATATATCGAATTCATTCAAAACATGCTGGACAATGACCATGCAGAAGTCGCTCCACCTTTGGACTCAAACAAAGAACACTGGTACTTGCCATCCTTCGGTGTGTACCACCCGCAAAAACCTAATCAGCTGAGAGTAGTCTTTGACTCAAGTGCAGAATTTGAAGGACAGTCCCTTAACAAAGTCTTATTAAGTGGACCCGACCTAAACAACACACTACTAGGTGTCCTTATGCGTTTTAGGAAAGAGCCTGTAGCATTTTCGGCTGATGTGCAACAAATGTTTTATT